>NC_091954.1:22972149-23572149 GCF_031021105.1 Erythrolamprus reginae
TAAACTACTACAGGATTATGATCAGCCCATGTATTAACATCTATCTCAACCTCTTTTATTTGTTCTGCGGTTATTTTTGAAGCCCATACCATATCCTTGTCCAGATTTTATGGGGGTTAGAGTAAAAAGTGTATTGTCTCTTATGAGGGTGTCTTTCCCTCCAAACGTCATTTAATAATAATTCCGCTTTCATTTTTTGAAAAGTGCTAGGTAGTAAGTTCTTCTCTTTTTACTTTTATTGTTTTTCCCCCCAGAATGATCTAGTTGTCTGTTTGTAATAGCATTGAAATCACCAATTATTAATATATTTTCAATGCAGTTACATGTAGATGTTAAATAGTAAGGGGGAGAGGACCGACCCGAGGCACCCTGCAAGGGAGAGACCTAGAGGTCAACCTCTGACCACCCACTAACACTGACTGTGACCGACCGGAGAGGTAGGAGGAGAACCACTGCAGAACAGTGCCTCCCACTCCCAACCCCTCCAGCCGGTGCAGAAGGATACCATGGTCGATGGTATCGAAAGCCGCTGAGAGGTCAAGGAGCACCAGGACAGAGGACAAGCCCCTATCCCGGGCCCACCAGAGATCATCCATCAACGCGACCAAAGCATTTTCCGTGCTGCAGCTGGGCCTGAATCCAGACTGTTGAGGACCTAAATAATCGGCTTCTTCCAAGGACCGCTGGAGTTGAAGTGCCACCACCTTCTCAACAACCTTCCCCATAAAGGGAAGGTTGGAGACTGGACAGTAGTTATTAAGCACGTTAAGAACAAGCCCCTGTCCCGGGCCCGCCAGAGATCATCCATCAACGCGACCAAAGCATTTTCCATGCTGTAGCTGGGCCTGAATCCTGACTGCTGAGGGCCTAGATAATCGGCTTCTTCCAAGGACCGCTGGAGCAACACCACCTTCTCAACAAACTTCCCCATAAAGAGAAGGTTGGAGACTGGACGATAGTTGTTAAGTATGGCTGGGTCCAGGGAAAGCTTCTTGAGATGCGAAGGAGTCCAGCCTATAATGTCTAATGAAGAGCAAAAGTGACATCCATGTTGCCGCCCTGCAAATGTCTTCAATGGAGGCTTGTGTGGCCCTAAATGCTGCCGTAGCCGCACTCCTAGTTGAATGAGCAGTAATGTGGCCTGGCAATGAGGTGGCCTGGGCCTCATAGGCCTTTCAGATACATGCTTTCAGTCAGCGGCCAACTGTCAAAGGAGAAATCTTCTTGCCCACTGATGTTGGTTGAAATGACACAATGCCTTGGGCCTATTCTATTCTAATTTCTATTCTATTATCTCTGCTCTACTCTATTGCATATATCTAAAATGTAATCTCAGTTCAGTTACAGAAAGCATATTGTATGTGAGGGAAGCATCTGCAAGACGAGAGAGCACAAGTGAGCCAAAATGACTACACATCCCAAAGTTAGTTTGAAGCTGATAAATTGTTAGCTCATTTTTTCTTTATTTTATCTTCAGCCAATAGGGACATTTAATATTGCTTGGATTCACATTTCATGCTAGGCCATGTTTGCTTAATCACAGCTTGTAAAAGCACAGGGACTGCATTTGCAAACTATGCTAAACCAAAACAAATTAAAGAGAAATTAAAGAAGCAGCTATAGAAAGTGCCCAAGCAGTAATAGTTTTAGGTTAGAAGAATGCAACAAAATGGACATTGCAAAACTGGTATCGGTACATGGTGGAACACATTCAATTTGAAATTATGGAAATTAAAATGAATACGATCAATGAAAATAAAGTGGAAAAACTGATGGGAAGATGGGACAGGGTCAGAGGTTTATGGCTAGTAGAATTTGAGACTGAGCCATAAAGAATAAATTGGAATCACTCTATACTTTGTAAATATGTTGAATTTCCTGGTTGTTAAAAATTATAAATTAGTACACCCTCATTTGGTAGAGGGACTAAATGAATGTTGTTGAGTGGTAGGAGCACATTTCACTGGACACTGTTTTGTTTTGTGTGTATTCTTTATATTATAAAAATCAATAAAATTTATTTTTTTAAAAAACTCCTATTACTGTATAGCTAAGCCAAAACAAAGTGGAGAGGTAAAGAGTTAGTCAATACAACATACTGATATGAAGAAATTAGTTTATCCACCTCGGCTGAAAGATGACTAAATCACATTTCTTTCAATGCATATCTTTATGTTGGCTGTCAATGTATCTTATCGTACAGATGTCACTGCATCTGACCATGAACAAATGCACATTTTACAGATCCCAGGAGATGGGAGAGGAAGGAACACAACTCGCTCCCACTTCTTGCTTCGGCATTTTCACGCTGCCTATCAGAAGTTGGCTTTGTATGCAAAGACAGGATCCCAAAAGACTACAGCAAAACGCAACAACTCTGCTTCCAAAGACACAATAGCAGTGTTGTTTTCCTGCCAGTCCCTCGTTGGGGGAGGGGAGGGAGCTTCATCCCCCCTCCTGTGTCCTGTGCCACAGTTATTCACACATCTTGAATTTACATTCCAACAAAGAGGAGAGACTTGGCAGGAATCAGAGACAAGCCTAACAATGGGCTAAATTTAGATAGTGTGGCTAACAGGGAAGAGAATAGAGGCCCACAGTTGCAGGATGCATCTGTCTAGGTCTCCCCTGCTTCTTAGCAGCAGGGATTCCTTTTGCCCTGTGGGGTTTTTTTAGCTAAAAGAATCAGTGCAAAGAAGAAAAGGCACTTATACACAAACCTAAACACAAGTGCACACACACTTTTAGCTCCCCCCCCCCCAAAAAAAGCCCTCTTTCATCTGAGCCAAAGTCATGCATGACTTAGTAATTAAGTAGGACATCTTGAAAACCCATTTCTGGCTTTCAAGTCAGCTCAACGCATACTACCATATTTTGCAGTCAGATTTAGGTGGATTCCGCTTCCTTTCTACCTGCTCCAGTCCTGAAATCCAGGGTTTTTTGACTACCAGTGGCGTGGCTCGGTGGGCGTGGCATAGCTTGGTGGGCGTGACAGGGGAAGGAGATTGCAAAATCTCCATTCCCGCCCCACTCTGGGGCCAACCAGTGGTGGTATTTGCCGGTTGTCCAAACTACTCAAAATTTCCACTACCAGTTCTCCAGAATCAATCAGAATCTGCTGGATTTCACCCCTGGTCTTCTCCTAAGGAAAAAGCTATACATGGCAGCCAAAGAGAGAGAATTTGCCATTGGAAATATTGGCAAGGCAAAGCCATTTTCTGAAAATCATAAACTGCTGTTTGGAACTCCAGGCCAGTGTTCCGTTTCATCAATGTTTTTGGCAAGACGAGACATCCTTTGGTAGCTTGGCAAGCTAACATCTCTTTCACTTCCATTGCTTTGCTTGAGTTCATTTCTTTTCTAGACTGCTCTTCTTTTCAACAATGAGAAGGAAAAAGGCCAGTAAAAGCTCACAAAAGGGAGCTAGCTGGTTTACACAATCAGCGTACGACACAGTTCATGCGACGTCTTTAGGCTTTTTGGAAAAGCAAGTCCTATTTTTATGTCACATCTGGCACAAGGGATTTTACTGAACTGCTGGGGCATAAACTCTCTCTAGGACCATGGGAGAACATATTTAACAGAACAAATCCCCCAACCTCACCTTCTAGGATTCAATTCTTGATCTTTTTAAAAAAAAAGATCCATAAAGTTAATAATACTCAGAGGGACTAACTCAACAGGAAAGAGGAAAGTCACGCAAGAGAGACAAAAGCATTTCCATCCTCGAGCAGTGTGTGTGAAATCAGGGCACATCTGTGTATGACCTGAATCTCCGGAACAAAATGGAATTACAGCAAAGGGCAATGAAAAGGGGAAATGTTATTGTAGTAGCCAGCAGCAGCTCGTAGTTGAACGTATCAAGACGGAAATGATTTCACCAAACAGGTTGTCTTTTGGTATTTCCCAGGGAACATCCGGAATATGCATATGTTCTTTTTCCAGCCCTGGGTCAAAAGACAACTTTTTAAAAAAGTCTCCTTTCCAACAAAGAAGGCCTTGGTGGAACCAAGACAGTATTTATTTATGTATTTATTTATTAGATTTGTATGCCGCCCCTCTCCGCAGACTCGGGGTGGCTAACAACAATAGTGAAACAACATATAACAAAACTAATATTTAAAATAATTTTAAAAACCCTAATTTAAAAAAACAAACATACACACAAGCATACCATGCATAGAATTGTATAGGCCTAGGGGGAAGGGCATATCTCAGTTCCCCCATGCCTGATGACAGATGTGGGTTTTAAGGAGCTTGAGAAAGGCGAGGAGGGTGGGGGCAATTCTGATCTCAGGGGGGAGTTGGCTCCAGAGGGTTGGGGCCGCCACAGGGAAGGCTCTTCCCCCGGGTCCCACCAAATGACATTGTTTAGTTGACGGAACCCGGAGAAGGCCAACTCTGTGGGACCTAACTGGTCGCTGGGATTCGTGCGGCAGAAGGCGGTCCCGGAGATATTCTGGTCCGATGCTATATCCTTATAGATTAGGGGTGTCAAGCTCAAGGCCGGGGGGGCAGATCCAGATGATAGAGTATTTAGATCTGGCCTATGGGGCCACTCTGGGAGCACTGGCCAGCGATGTTTCTGCCAGTGAAAACAGGCTTCCAAGTTCCATTTTTGGCTGCCACGGTCTCCTGCAGTCCTCTGCCGGTGAAAACGGATAAGGGAAGGGTGCCCCTGACATGGGTGATGTTGAGATAGCCAAGCCCACCCTGGCCACACCCACTGACCCCCCCCCCCGAGGTCAAACATATCCATGATGCGTCCCTCAATGAAATTGAGTTTGATACCCGTTATAGATCTTAGTCTGAGCTCTTTGTTTTGAACAATTTTAATTTATTAGTATGAGACTGACAGTGGGACAGTCCTGGGTAGAGACAAAATAGAAGCCATCATTCTTTCAGCCTATCAAATGGCAGATATCAGGATCAAATTTTGTCAGATGAAACCAAAATAACCTGCATTGGAATAACTGCAATTAAAAAGACAAAAATGGGAAACTGTAATTAAAGTTTTGGATGTTGGACTCTTTAAAAACATATTTATCTGCCTATCCAATAAAGCATCAATTTTATTCATACTTCTCCAGAAATAAATGTATTTATTCAAGAGACACATTTTAATAGGACAATTTGTGCATTTTGCTCTTCTCTCCAAGTTTCCAAGTCTCCAGTTTTGCTAAATTATAGTTTACTTTCTCTGCATTTGCAGTGTTTTTAAACAGCCAAATGTTTGTTTTATTAATTATAGGAAGTATCAAGAAATAAAGCTGGATGTTAAGAGTTCTATTTATCCTATAAACTGCACAGAATCACTTCAATGGGATGGACCATTTATACATTTGATAAATACATGAACATGATACTCTACATGATTCAAATGTCTATAAAATATGTTAAACAGATTTATGCTATATTAAGAAGAGAGATTTATAGTGAATTCATTTATTTTCTGCTTCTTCTGTTCAGCAGTAATTCCTTCAAATGTCTAAACATATCCTGAAAGAAAGCTAAAAACATTGTAAGGGCAGGAAAGGGTATGTTTTGTTAGAAGCTTAATATTAACAAAAGGAAATTTTGGATCTGTTACTAGCTTATGTACTTACATTTCTGGCTGCTGAATATGTACAGTACATACAATATGTATAGCCTGGGGTGGGTTCTAACTTACATCTCTTTGTTTCCTCCAGCACCGCGTATGCAATACTGAATGTGCAGTGCTAAAAAAATAACACACACACACACAAAAAGCCAAAAGCAAGATGGTGACCGATGTGTTAATGCTGAAAATTTGGCTTCTGTACATGCTCAGAAGGGGGGGAAAAAGGAAAAAGATGGCGGTGTCTATGGACCGACCCCCACCAAATCAGTTCCATGTCATTGTAACATCAACAGCGGGTTGCTACGGGTTTGAGCAAACCGGTCCGAACCAGGATGAACCCACCTCTCTGTAGCAACCCAAGCCTGCAGTCTATGAAAAGTTGTGTGTATGAAAGCAGTAGACATGGTAAGAATATTTTTATACACATCTACTGATTTTGTGAAATGTCCATATGATTCTTTGTTGATGCTAGAACAATGTCCTATCAAAATCCTAGCCCAGAGGTCTGGAGAACAGTTAAGGCAGAGGTCTTCAAACTTGGCAACTTTAAGACTTGTGGACTTCAAGTCTCAGAATTCTCCAGCCAGCTCTGCAACTTTAACACTTGTGGACTTGAAGTCCACAAGTTTTAAAGTTGCCAAGTTTGAGGACCCCTGAGTTAAGGGTTAGAGAAAAGATAATACTTAACTCAGCAAAAATGCAATAGATGAGACTCACTATATCCGAGGTCATAATCATGCAGACATCTCAATAATTTGTCTAGAAATAACAAAATCAATAAATAACACTATGATTTACAGGTATCTGGTTTCTTTACCCTTAATACCTGGGCTAATCAACACCAGGATCAGCATAATGGCAGGAAAGTTTATAAACAATGACTGGTCATCCCCTTACAAAGTGGCAAAGGTCAGCCAGGTCCTTTCATGTAAGCATGCAAAATTCATCGGGGAGTCAGCTGCAATACTGAGAAACACTTTTAAGGAAGAGAAGAAAGTGGCTTCCAATCTTCCCCCTTATATAGGCAGGAAAGAACACCAGGCATGACATTATTAGGGAAGAAGAAAGGTTCCTGTTTTTCCTCCTCAAGCTGTAGCAACAACTTTTGCTGGCTGTTCCGTTAAATGACAACCATGCCAAGAAACACATCCTGTGCGGCAGGAGAAGCATCTGTAATCTGTAACACCTCTCTCCTTTGGTCTTTACTGCACTCCCTAAATATACAGCTTCATGATGCTTCATACCAAATTAATTATAATCTTGGGATGGGGAATGTCCAACACAGATAATATTTTAACTCATGTGTCAGGATTGAAAGCTTGAAAAGTCTTCCTGGGATTTATTTTCAGCACTGTTGGTTACAACCTATAAAGCCCTTCATGGCACTGGACCAGATTATCTCAGGGACCGCCTTCTGCTGCATGAATCCCAGCAACCAGTTAGGTCCCACAGAGTGGGTCTTCTCTGTGTCCTGTCAACTAAACAATGCCGCTTGGTGGGACCCAGGGGAAGAGCCTTCTCTGTGGCAGCCCCGGCCCTCTGGAACCAACTCTCCCCCCCAGAGATTAGAATTGCCCCCACCTTCCTTGCCTTTCGTAAGCTACTTAAAACCCACCTCTGCCGTCAGGCATGGGGGAATTAAGATACTCTTTCCCCCTTGGCCTTTACAATTTTATGCATGGTATGTCTGTATGTATGTTTGGTTTTTATATTAATGGGGTTTTAATCATTTTTAATATTGGATTATTATTGTAAACTGTCTTATTATTGCTGTTAGCCACCCCGAGTCTCCGGAGAGGGGCAGCATACAAATCCAATAAATAAATAAATAAATTTCAGGAGGATTAGCTTTAACCATGATTATATATTCAATCTAGACAGGAATATTACCCAATTGCTACCGTAGCTGTTGAATGCATGGACTACAGGATATTATGCTATGGAATAATACTTAACTTACAATGGATTATTTACATGGGCAAGACACCACAAGAAGTACACACTAAGTAAGGTATTTTTAATCTTAGTCTTGAGTAAATACAGTCTTAGACAAAGATGTCAAACACAAGACACGTGGGCTGGATTTAGCCCGTGATGTGGTCGGATCCAGGCCGGGGCGCCATCCAGGAAATATAAGGGGTTGGCCTGCATTGCTTCAGCCCAGTCCACCCAGTGTCCAGTGGAAACATACCAGCAGTTTGGAGAGTGGCGTCAAGTTGGCCACACCCCTCCACTTGGCTACACCCAGTGAGTGGCATCAAGAATGGCCACGTCCAACCAATTTGGCCATACCCAACCAATCTGCCACATCCCCACCCAACCCCTGAGGTCAATTACAGCCCTGATGCAGCCCTCAATGAAATTGAGTTCGACACACCTGGTCTAGGACATTACAAGAGAAATTTCAAACCCTTCTTTATAGCGAATTAATTCAGGCATAGATTCTTTGAGCGATATGAAATGTTTCTTCCTAGATTTCTTGCCACCTGGGCTCAGCCTCCATATCCAAAATAAGCTGCCAATGGACTCCCTTTCTATCTTATCACTCGTTATGCCTAACCTTCCTTCCATTACTTTCCCAGCTTCTTCACAATGTCTCTCATAAGGTCAATCCTGGTCTTCCATCTTTTTTTTTTTTGCCAAACACTAAACATGCTGCAGAAAACACGTCACCCTCTGCACCCATGTAGTTCTTATGTAGCAGAATTGTAAGCCCATCCAGCACAGAGGCTCGTAGTACCAATTTCTCGGTTTCTTCATCTCTTCCCTCCCTGCACCAAGGTATCAAATAAGTGACATTTTGGCTCAAAAGACAAATAAACCAGAATTCTGCAACATGGCACAATGGAATAGCTGAACTCTTCCCAGATCATGTTATTTTGGATTGTAAGTTTTTGCAGAGGTTTTTTTTAAAGAATGAATGAATACTACTTCCACTGCAAAGAACAGAACTGTTATTATAAAGGCGTATACAAAAAATTATAAGGTATCTTCCTGACACATGATATGCCATATGTCAGAAGTTACAAACCTCTTACTTGGTAGCGGCTTTCAAAGGCTGCTGTCTGAATTTCATAGTATTTATAAAATTCTGAATTTCATAGTATTTATAAAATTCAGAAGTAGGAAACGTTACCTACCGGTATTTCCAGTTAGTGTCATCTTTCCCATCTTGCAAGCTACCATTCTGTTACTTTCTAGTTCTACATTAAACTGTCCATTAAAAAAATCATCTGCAAATATTATTTAAATCCACACCAACGTACACTTGGATAATCATAATCACAGGGTTGCAGCACCTGGAGAAATATAAAATCCAGTAGCCAGCTAGGTTCCAGAACAAAATCATTAGAGTAACTACACTCGGACGAGTGAATTGTGTTCTAGCTAAGTCAAGAAACTCTAGCTAACGCTATAGCATCAAAGGCCAGTCTTACAATTTTAGGACAAGGAAAGCAGACTTTGTGATGAAGAAAGAAACTACCCTGTTTTCCCCAAAATAAGACATCCCTGTGATAATAAGCCCAATTGGGCTTTTGAGTGCATGGCAATAAGGCCACACACCTATTTCAGAATTCAAAAAAATATAAGACAGGATCTTATTTTTGGGGGGGGAAATTGCTTATTTTAAGCAAAGACCAGAGCCTAACAGAAAGAAAGGACTGTTGAAAACAAGATGTTCAACTAGCAACAAAACATAGCTTTGAGGTATTTTTGACCACACAATATAGTGGTACCTCTACTTACGAACTTTACTCATTCCATGACCAGATTCTTAAGTAGAAAAATTTGTAAGAAGAAGCAATTCTTCCCATAGGAATCAATGTAAAAGCAAATAATGTGTGCGATTGGGGAAACCACAGGGAGGGTAGAGGCCCTGTTTCATGCCAGGAGATTCCTAGAGAGGCCCCATGGAGGCTTCTCCCCGCCTTTTCCGGCCCTGTTTCCTCCCAGGAAATTCCTAGAGAGGCGCCACGGAGGCTTCTCCTCGCCTTTTCCGGTTACAGTTTCGGAGGCTCGGGTTTGTAAGCGGAAAATGGTTCTTGAGAAGAGGCAAAAAAATCTTGAACACCCGGTTCTTATCTAGAAAAGTTCATAAGTAGAGGCGTTCTTAGGTATAGGTACCACTGTATCAATAAATTACACTCTTTGTTAATAACACAAAGCCCCATGGCACAACTTTCTCGTATGTGGAAAGGAGGATCATTTTACTTATCCACAAACTGGCCAAGGTTTACCTTGATCTACTCACACAAGCAACCTCTACACACATGCAACAGAGGAAACGGGGTACAGCTGCTTCGGAGCAAGTGCCAATTCTGGTGTTCTATTATCAAGCCATAATGTCATAACTTCAACTTAAAAGCCTACATAACTATTCTAAATTGGATCATTTCTCCCGTAAACTGGATTAGGTACTAAGCTGAAACAGTTGCTCAAGGGCTGGGGGAACTCTTTGTTTTACAACTTTAGAACAATAAAGTTGGGCAAGCATACAAGTTACATCTGTTCTCAATATAAAGACAAAATTACATAAAGAGTGTATTTGTGTGTGCGCGCGCCTTTGAGGCATTATTGACCAGGGATGAAATGCTCACAGTTTGCTTGTGCCTGTCGGTCGTCAGAAAGCCAGTCGCAAAAGAAGAGCAAGGCTCCACCCACCCACCCGGATGGCACCATTTGGGTTCTTTTACCTACCGCACATGCACAAATAATAATAATAATAATAATAATAATAATAATAATAATAATAATAATAATAATAATAATAATAATAATAATAATAATTATTATTATTATTATTATTATTATTATTATTATTATTATTTATTAGATTTGTATGCCGCCCCTCTCCGAAGACTCGGGGCGGCTCACAACAGTAATAAAAACAATATAGTAGTGGAAAAAATCTAACATTAAAAAACATATAAAACCCTATCATTATTTTAAAAACCAAACAGCACATTCACACCAAACATAAAACAAAGTATAAAAAAAGCCTGGAGGAAAGGTGTCTCAACTCCCCCATGCCTGGCGGTATAAGTGAGTCTTGAGTAGTTTACGAAAGACAGGGAGGGTAGGGGCAGTTCTAATCTCCGGGGGGAGTTGGTTCCAGAGGGCCGGGGCCACCACAGAGAAGGCTCTACCCTTGGGGCCCGCCAAACGACATTGTTTAGTCGACGGGACCCGGAGAAGGCCAACTCTGTGGGACCTTATCGGTCACTGGGATTCGTGCAGTAGCAGGCGGTTCCAGAGGTACTCTGGTCCAATGCCATGTAGGGCTTTAAAGGTCATGACCAACACTTTGAATTGTGACCAGAAACTGTTCGGCAGCCAATGCAAGCCATGGAGTGTTGAAGAAACATGGGCGAATCTTGGAAGTCCCACGATGGCTCTCACGGCTGCGTTCTGCACGATCGGAAGTTTCCGAACACTTTTCAAAGGTAGCCCCATGTAGAGAGCATTGCAGTAATCGAACCTCGAGGTGATGAGGGCATGCGCGACTGTGAGCAATGACTCCCTGTCCAAACTCCTGGTGACTGACTGCACAAGCCCCTACAGTTTTCCTGACAACTGTTTTTGGACGTATCTCACCATTGCTACTTTCCTAGGGTTGAGAAAGCATGACTGGCCCAAGATCATCCAGGTGGCTTTGTATAAAAGTACAGCTCACAATCTCTCAGTTTCTAACCCTGGTGCCTTACCTGCATCAAAGTGGCTCTCAAGAAATTTAGGAGATACTTCTATCCAGAAAAAGAGTTATGTGCCAAAAGTAAAGGGGAAACATAGCTTACTAGAATCCTCAACATGTAACCATTTGCTTGACAGTGAAATTAATGACAGCTTTGGAAAACATATACTGCCACACTACCTCTTGCAGTCGTGTGGTTGCAATTCAGATGCTTGGAAATTTAGGTATCCTCTCCAGTATTGGGCTGCCCACGGTACACCTGGGATCGCCGATCTGGGAGTGGAAATGGCGATGCGTGTGCATCTGCACATCCCTGCTGTGTGCATGCATGCCCCATGCACCCCCGCGTAAGAATTTATTTCCACACATGCGCGGAAGCAAAGAAATAGGTGAAAATCGCTGATGTCTCATGCAAGGATGTTCTGCAAAAATTGCCGAAATCTTGCACGTGTGAGTGTCCTTGCGTGAGATTTTGGTGATTTTCATCGATTTCTTTGCTTCTACACATGCACAGAAGCAAAATCTCATGCGCGGGGGTGCGCATTCATGTGCACGCCCACATCAACCTCCAGGACCAATCCGGTAGGGAAAGGTAAGTGCGGCTCTTCAGTGATCCTCTCATAGCTTTCCCCTTATTTTTAAAATGAATTATTAGCTGCTTGGAGGAGTCTATAGCCTCTACAATCCCATTTGGGGTTACAATTAAAACCACACACAAACAATAATCAAGTAGTACTTTAAATGGCAACATATTCACAAGTCTGCCTCTGCCACATTCGTTTTCTCATTTTGGATTTGTGAAGAACTGCAAGTATTTATTTATTTTATTTATTTATTAGATTTGTATGCCGTCCCTCTCCGAGGACTCGGAGCGGCTCACAACAAAAACAATACAAATCCAATACTAAAACAATTTAAAACCCTTAATATAAAAACAATCATACATCTCATACAGACAATGCGTAAAGCGGAGGCAGCCCAGGGGAATCAATTACCCCATGCCTGACGACAAAGGTGAGTTTTGAGGAGTTTGCGAAAGGCAAGGAGGGTGGGGGCAGTCCTAATTTCCGGGGGGAATTGATTCCAGAGGGTCGGGCCGCCACAGAGAAGGCTCTTCCCCTGGGTCCCGCCAGATGACATTGTTTCGTTGACGGGACCCGGAGAAGGCCAACTCTGTGGGACCTAACCGGTCACTAGGATTCGTGCGGCAGAAGGTGGTCCCGGAGATATTCTGGTCCGATGCCAGGTCCAATGCTATTCAGGTTCACAGAAGGATGTACTTAACTGGTAGTCAATAGAAACGGTGTCAATTTCTATTATTCATTTATGACATCAGTGAAAAAAACACCTTGAGTGGGTGCCTACATTTCCCTATGAAAATATGACAATACTCTATACAAAGAAAGATGGTTATATATTATCATCACTCTGTTCTTCCTGCCATAGAAAGTCTGCATTGGTTGCCGATCAGTTTCCGGTCACAATTCAAAGTGTTGGTTATGACCTATAAAGCCCTTCATGGCACCGGACCAGAATATCTCCGGGACCGCCTTCTGCCGCACGAATCCCAGCGACCGGTTAGGGCCCACAGAGTTGGCCTTCTCCGGGTCCCGTCGACTAAACAATGTCATTTGGCGGGACCCAGGAGAAGAGCCTTCTCTGGGGCGGTCCCAACCCTCTGGATCCAGCTCCCCCCAGATATCAGAGTTGCCCCCACCCTCCTTGCCTTTCGCAAGCTCCTTAAAACCCACCTCTGTCGTCAGGCATGGGGGAATTGAAAATTTTTTCTCCCCTCCCCCTAGGCTTATAGAATTTATACATGGTATGTTTGTTGGTATGATTGGTCTCTTAAATTGGGGTTTTTTAGATTACTTTTTAATATTAGATTTGTTACATTGTTTTTTATTGTTGTTAGCCGCCCCGAGTCTTCGGAGAGGGGCGGCATACCAATCTAAATAAACTAAACTAAACTAAACTTTGATACGCAAGGACAAAAGATTAGCCAACACTGGCATAGAGGCAATGTTATCATTTAGCTAACTGGAGTTTCCCATAGGAGACTTGAGCGTTTCAAGAACTCTTTACCTTTGGCATCGAAAAGCCTGCTCTTATTTTTCAGAATTTCATTTGCTTAGCGAAGGTATTGTTATCTATGGCTTTCATTTTCTTTCCTTTTCGTGCCAGCATTAGTACTTGTGCCAGGAGTGAAATGCTCCCAATTCGTTTGTGCCTGTCGGTCGTAGGATAGCCGGTCGCAAAGGGAGCGTGAGGCTCCACCCACCCACTTGGATGCCACCATTTGGGTTCTTTTACCCTCTGCACATGCACAGAAGACTCTGCACACGTGCAGAGAGTAAAAAAAAAACCCAAATGGCGGTGTCCAGGAATATGGGTGGAGACTCACATTCCCTTCACAATTGCTTCTCCGACGACTGATAGGCATGAGTGAACTGGGAGCATTTCACCCGTTTTTTGCTCTGTAAAAGAATGAGATTTCTTGATTAATTTGAGTAAGAGGAAACACATGGCAAAAAAAGGAATGGGACCCTCTATAGCACTTCAGATAATATGAAATCATCCATATATGTAAGCTTTGGCTCAGGCACGGCATGCCGCATATAAAAGGATTATATTTGGAAGCACAACATGCTGATTTTTGTTCTATTCATAGCAAAACCGCGACTTCTCCTGCCAATTAGAGATCCCGAAAGCAACAAGGATCGTGTTTACAGGGCTCATCATCTTTTCGCATCATTCCAATTAAGGGGCCTTCAGCATTCTGCAAATCATCCCCCCCCCCTTTCCATCTGAAAGCAAAAACAGCAAGAAAGAAAGAAACCCAACCTCGTGCTATTTAAATGCACAAAGAACAGTTTTAATCCAAACACATTTCTTCCTTCTCCTTAGGAAAATTATTCAGAGCGAAACACAAACCTGGTGAGCAGCACAAGGCAAGTCAACACTCCTTGATTGAGAAGAGCGAGGGATGAATAGACTGACTTCCAGTCTATTGGAATGGAATGCTATCCATTGAATGACTGGGGAAAACTTTTGTTATACACTTTTAAATTTATGCCTTTGTTTATCCTACTTTCTTTCCAGGAGCTCAGACAGCATGACTTGCGTTCTACCTCGATTTTATACCCTTACTAGGATCGGCTAAAAAACAATGAGTGACCTCAATTCACCCATTGAGCTTTGCTATGTCCGAATGTGATCAACTGATCACCGATCACCAAACATATCTGAATTTATTTATTTATTTATTAGATTTGTATGCCGCCCCTCTCCGAAGACTCGGGGCGGCTAACAACAGTATAAAAAGACAATGTAAACAAATCTAATATTAAAAATAATCTAAAAAACCCCAATTTAAAGAACCACTCATACATACAACCATACCATGTATAACTTCTATAAGCCTAGGGGGAAGGGAAATTTCAATTCCCCCATGCCTGATGACAGAGGTGGGTTTTAAGTAGCTTGCGAAAGGCAAGGAGGATGGGGGCAACTCTGATATCTGAGGGGAGCTGGTTCCAGAGAGCCGGGGCCACCACAGAGAAGGCTCTTCTCCTGGGTCCCGCCAAATGACATTGCTTAGTCGACGAGACCCGGAGAAAGCCAACTCTGTGGGACCTAACTGGTCACTGGGATTCGTGCGGCAGAAGGCGGTCCCGGAGATATTCTGGTCCGATGCCATGAAGGGCTTTATAGGTCATAACCAACACTTTGAATTGTGACCGGAAATTGATTGGCAACCAATGCAGACTGCGGAGTGTTGGTATAACATGGGCATGCCTGGGGAAGCCCATGATTGCTCTCGCAGCTGCATTCTGCACGATCTGAAGTTTCCGAACACTTTTCAAAGGTAGCCCCATGTAGAGAGCATTACAGTAGTCGAACCTCGAGGTGATGAGGGCATGAGTGTCTGTGAGCAGTGAGTCCCGGTCCAGGTAGGGCCGCAACTGATGCACCAGGCGAACCTGGGCTATTGCAACACCACAAGCAGTGTCAGAGAAAAAACAGGGTTCCTCAACCTTGAAGAGCTAAGGCTGTCTAATACAGCAGTCTCCTTCTCCCAAAATCAACGGGGAAGCCAAATTTAGTTAACAATTGGGTGATTCACTGAACAACTGCAGCAATTCACTTAACAGCACGACTTGCTTAATGAATGTCTTGCTTAGCAAAATAAATTCTGGTTCAAATTGTGGTCACAAGTCAAAGTCTACCTCATATCTGCATTGCCAAAATATAGACTGCTGGAAAACTTGCAAGAACTAAAAATAGAGATAACAATTTACAGTTTCTTCAGGAGTAGTACATGTTTTTAAAGTAGATGTACCATTTAACACTGAATTATTCAGAGAACCTCCAGTTCAGCAAAACATTCTACAATGGGGAGGACATAAATTCAATTTATCCTGACAAATTTATCTACAGTAGTTATGTTCCTTATAACTATTAGCAGGTCTACAAGGCTGATTTAATTAGTGCAGGGTCGAAAAAACAAAGAAATACAATAACTCACAGTGACTCAGATGGTTTTTAACTCTTGTAATATTCTTGTCTGAGGAATCCAAGCAATGATTTAGAACTGATGGAATGTTGGCTGAACAAAAGGAGTAAATTTATTTTATTTCCTTACATATCTGATGTTAAAAAAAAAGAAGATTCCAAAATTTAGCATCTGCTGATACTAGCGTTAGAAAATATCTCCAAGAACCATTCTTTACAAAAGTTATCAAAGTTTTAAACAGCTGATAGGCCTCATTTCTGAGTAGTTGTTTCTAAGAAAAATGAGAATGATGAAAGTTTGAATAGCAATCACAGATAGTCCTCAACTTCTGACCACAACCGAGCCCCAAATTTCTGTTGCTAAGTGAAACATCTGTTAAGTGAGTTTTGCCTCATTTATGACCTCTCTTGCCACTGTTTAAGTAAACCAGTGCAGGGGTGGGTTCCTCACGGTTTGGATCAATTCTCCCGAACCGGTAGGAACCTGCTGGTGTCATCACAATGAGGTGACTGAACCGAATCAGTCGGTGCCAGTGCATGAGCACCACTATCTTTTTTATTCAAAAAAATAGGGTTTTTTTTTCCTTCTGAGCATGTACAAAAGCCGAGTTTCCGGCACTGTGCATGCAGTGTTTTTATTTTTATTTTATTTTGGGGGCGGGTTGCACTGCTCATGCATGCACGCTGCCACGAGACACGACCATGTGGTCCAGGAGGAAGCGAACCAGCAATGAGTTAAGTTGGAATCCACCCCGAACCAGTGCCATTAAGTTAGTAACACTGTTAAAACTGGCTTCCCTATTGATTTTACTTGTCAAAAGGTGGCAACAGGTGATCACAAAACCTCAGGACACTGCAACTGTCATAAATAGGAGTCGGCTGCCAATCATATGTCCATGGGGATTTGCAACAGTTAGAAGTTGAAAAATGGGCAGAGGTCACTTTTTTCAAGGCTGTTGTAATTTTGAACGGTCACTATATGAACTGTTGTAAGTACATGACCTGTTCTGCCGGGCTCTATGGTAGAAGCCTCCCGAAAATTCACGAGTACAAATTTCAGACACACACACGTTTGAAAATTCAAAACAATGTCCTTTATAACAAAATTGAAAAGAAACAAAGCACCCTTTTTGTATTGCAAAGAGCACTCTTCCCCAAAACAACCTTGTCGGCTGTACAAGACCCTTAATCAGTCCTTAAGTACTTAGCTAGTAGCTGTGAAGAAACGTCACAGCCCTCCTTCTTCCCACAAAGTGAAACACACACACACTTTACTCTGCTTTGGTGTCAAAGATGTGAAAAATCCACAAAGTTCAGACACAGCACAAGGTCAAACTAGCATGCTGCTATTTATAGCAGCAGCTCTAATTACTGGAGCCCCACCCAAACACAGGTGGCCTCTCTTATCTCCTGTAATATTTCCTCAATTGGTCTCTTCGATGCATAATTCTGCGCCTGCATGGGTCTAACACTTTGTCATCCGATTCGACCAAAGATAATGGTGATTGGCTTCCTGGGCTGTGTGCCAAGCCCCCTCTTCCAAGTCACCCCCACCTTCTTCTTCGTCCAAGGAAACTGCACTCCCTGACTCTGCCAGCAACAAAACAGGCCTAGGACATGTTGACGTTTCCCCTGCCTCCACCTCCACATTCCCTGGGGCAGGAGCTGGGCCAGAGCCAACCACAACAATGACCAATATGTTCAACTTAAAATAGGTAAAACCCCAGATGACTTGATTTAAAGCAAAGGGTACACAGTTATGGGCAGACACACACACACAAACAAGATTTGTTCTAAAGAAAACTATTCTTATCTAAAGGCTACAATATTATTCAGGTTGAGATGAATTAAATTATAGACATTTTTAATCTATGAGGTTTTGATTTACGTGGGACAAAACCAATGTTTCATGCTCTTCAAACTTTTGCTCAGTTGAAAATATAGCTCCCACTAAAACAGAATTACAATCAGCAAAATGTGATATACAATTCTGAAGAAGAGCATGGTATATTAACTTTTCCAAACTTTCTCCCTTCTTTCTATTTCTACAGTTGACCGCTTGAAATCAGTAATGCGTTTTATTTTCCAGATAAAACAAGGCAGTAGCTTTTAACAGCAGTCAAGGCTAAAGGAAGGAGACAATAAACAGAGCGACAGATAAGTTGGAAGCATAACAGTTTGTCCAAGACACCTTACATGGTTTTGAGGAAATGTCAGACAGTCCAAAGCCAGGATTTGTGGCTATCCGTACTTTCAATTCTCTTTTTGCTTATTTTAATATTTTATTGTTATTCACCTATTTGGCTATCTCATCACAGAGATTTAATCTTGCTTAAGATATACACAATTGTGCCACTTGAACCAAAGTTTTCATTCCAAGCTTAGAATGTAAATAGTCTGTCAGGTTGGTCCCTTTTCTCCCTAATAATGGCCCGCCAGGCATTCCTGGGAAAGCAATACAGGAATTCCTTTGTATGGTGAATAGAATAACTCTGCTGGATCAGATCAAGGGCTAAGAATGATACTAAAGAACCCATAGGGAGAGAGACTTACATGAAACAGAAGAAACACAAAGAGAAGAACAAAAAGCGGAGCCAACTTTTTAAAATAGTAATTCACTAAGGCAGGGGTATCAAACTTGATTTCATTGAGGGGTGCATCAGAGTTGTGATTGACCTCGGGGGCTGGGGGCAGCTTGACGTCATTTGTTTCTGGGCGCCTGTGGTGGCCTGAGTGCTCTGTCGGCGAAAATCATTTCCCAAGCTCCGTTTTCTGCTGGGATGGCCTCCTGTAACCCTTTGCCAGTAAAAACAGAGCCCGGGAGGGCCACAGGCAGCCCTTGTGAGCCCTGTTTTCATGATATGGCCCCCGGACCTTGAATTTGATATCCCTGCACTAAGGTATAAAAAGAAAAAGAGGGCACATCAGAGCCCTGTCTAATCTGGAATCAATCAAGACGTCTGTGATTCTACAAGAGGGATACAAATCCAATAGCAACTTTCCACCTACGATTCTGAATGCAGATCAATAATAAATGATTACCTAATTCTCTATAATCTGCCTCAATCCTTTTCTGAAGCACGGCTGGAGCAATCTAAAGTCAAGCTTGTTGACTCTCAGTATGAATCCCACCAGATTACTTCAGATTTTTCAACAGAGGATGGCCTGAAACGTAACAAAATAGTTATGTACAATGATCAAAGTTTTTTTCTCTGTCATGATTTGGTGCCTAGCTTCAATATGTAGGCAGTTGCAAAGAAATGAAATCAAAGTGTATATAATGCAGTTAATTTTTGTTAAAAGATGGCATAGTTCAAATTATTAGGTATATATTGACAGCTGGTCACTAAATTTGTTGCTCCACTTACAACATTCATTTAGCGACCGTTCCAAATTATGACACTGAAAAACCGACTTGTAACCAGTCCTCACAATATGACTATTGCAGGATGGTCACTTGATCAAAATTTGTTTGCTTAGCAACCAGCACATATTTGTGATGGCTGCAGCATACTGGTGTCATGTAGTTGCCATTGGTGTCCTTCCCGGCTGATTTCCAACAAGCAAAGTCAAATTGAAGGAGCCAGAATCGTTTAATGATCATGTGAGGATTAACAGAGTTAGAAGAGATCTTGCAGGTCATCTAGTCCAGTGTTTTTCAACCAGTGTGCCGCTTCCCTGGCAGTGACGGCAAGTGAGCTTTGGGGCCCGGTGGGACGGCGCCGGCCACCGTTACCTCTAAGCTGCGTGGGTGTGCGCCCGCACAGCCATTAGGACACCCCCCCCCCGCAGAAACTTTTGAAGTGGTGCAAAGCAAGGGAGAGAGAAAGAGTGTGTGTGAGAGAGAAAGCAAGACAGAGAGAGAAAGCAAGACAGAGGAAGAGAGAAGGAAAGAGAGAGAAAGAAAGAGGGAGGGAGAAAAGTAGAGGAAGGGAGAGAGATGAGAGCAAAAGGGGGAGAAAAAAAAGAGAAATGAGAAAATGATTGAGGCAGAGAATTAGAGGAAAAAGAAAGGAACAAAAGAGAGAGAGAGAAGTGACTCTTGATTTAAAGCATATGATAAAAAGCACCCAAAGAATAAGAGAGAAAAAGCCTCAGTCCTCACGTTTTTGGAAATGGTTCAAGAGTGTGTGTATATACACACACACACACACACACACACAAGGGGGGAGGAGACATGGATGGAAAAAGAGAGGAGAGTGTCTTAGAGTGTCATTTTGTGTCATTTTGGTTGGTGGTGTGCCCCAGGATTTTGTAAATGTAAAAAATGCGCCGCAGCTCAAAAAAGATTGAAAATCACTGATCTAGTCCAACCCCCTGCCCAAGCAGGAGATCCTATATCTCCCTCTAACTAGGATCGAACACACAACCTCTTGATTGTGAGGCAAGACATCCGCCTCTAGGCCACAGCAGAAGGAGAATTCACTTAACATTCACTTAACAACTGCACTGATTTACTTAACAACCATGGCAAATAAGGTTGGAAAACTGGGCATGAGATGCTTAACAACTGCCCTGCTTAGCAATGGAAATTCTGCTCCCAACTGTAGTCGTAAATTGAGGAGTATCTGTATAGGTCTAAATAAACACTTATTGACTAAAAACCTTGTGAATATCCTTTGTTTACTAGATAAATGGTCAAAGCAATGGAAACTGCAGTTTAATGTTTCCAAATGTAAAATAATGCACTTGGGGAAAAGGAATCCTAAATCTGAGTATTGCATTGGCAGTTCTGTGTTAGCAAAAACTTCAGAAGAGAAGGATTTAGGGGTAGTGATTTCTGACAGTCTCAAAATGGGTGAGCAGTGTGGTCGGGCAGTAGGAAAGGCAAGTAGGATGCTTGGCTGCATAGCTAGAGGTATAACAAGCAGGAAGAGGGAGATTGTGATCCCCTTATATAGAGCGCTGGTGAGACCACATTTGGAGTACTGTGTTCAGTTCTGGAGACCTCACCTACAAAAAGATATTGACAAAATTGAACGGGTCCAAAGACGGGCTACAAGAATGGTGGAAGGTCTGAAGTATAAAACGTATCAGGAAAGACTTAATGAACTCAATCTGTATAGTCTGGAAGACAGAAGGAAAAGGGGGGACATGATCGAAACATTTAAATATGTTAAAGGGTTAAATAGGGTTCAGGAGGGAAGTGTTTTTAACAGGAAAGTGAACACAAGAACAAGGGGACACAATCTGAAGTTAGTTGGGGGAAAGATCAAAGGCAACATGAGAAAGTATTATTTTACTGAAAGAGTAGTAGATCCTTGGAACAAACTTCCAGCAGACGTGGTTGGTAAACCCACAGTAACCGAATTTAAACATGCCTGGGATAAACATATATCCATTGTAAGATAAAATACAGGAAATAGTAAAAGGGCAGACTAGATGGACCATGGGGTCTTTTTCTGCCGTCAGTCTTCTATGTTTCTATGTTTCTATGTTTAAACTTGCTAACTTGTGCATGTCTGATTTATTATTTATTATTTGTTTTATTAATTCAATTTCTATGCCACCCTTCTGAGATTCAGAGCAACTTACAACATATTAGAAATCTACATAAACTTGCATTCTAAAAACCCACAGTTAAAAACTAAGCAAACAGATTCATACATCATGCATCCTACATTCATTCACTGGGTGGGGCAAGATGTCAAAGTTTTAATGGCCTGAAGCCTGTCGGCAGAGGTGGGTCTTCAGAGCTTTGCGGAAGGCAGGGGGAGTGGGGGCAGTATGAATCTCGGGGGGGGGACTCATTCCAGAAGGCCAGGGCAGCCACAGAGAAGGCTCTTGCCCTAGGCCCTATCTGGTTGACAGGACCTGGAGAAGGCCGACTCTGTGGGACCTGACCAGGCGCTGAGATGTATTTGTTCTTATCCATCACCATCCAGCAATTTCTTCCTATCTTAACAAGGTCATTCTGCAGAAACCTGGGAGAAGAAAATGCCATGCACACATATGTACATATCCTTCAGTTTGGTAGAAAAAGTGAGACAAGAAAACTGTACCTAAATTCACCCAAAATATGGGAACAGATACAGTGGTACCTCGGTTCTTGAATGCCTTGGTTGTTTCAGCAAAAATTTCCTTCGGTATCCAAACAAAAATTCGGATACCGAACAGCCACAGAAAATTTTGTTAATTATCTGAAATGTTACCGCCGGGGGCGGCTGCAATCCCAGCAGCTTCGGGGGGCTCTTTTCCTCAATGCTTTGTCTTGTTACCTGTAGGCAGTTGCACCAACTTTCTCCTTCCCGGCGGTGGCAACAGCGGCGGCTTTCCTTCGAGGAGCAACAGCGCTGGGAACATCCCGTGATGAAGGGAAGCCGCCAGAGCCATCTCAGCAGTTGCCGCCGCTCCAGCAGCTTCCCTTCATTACGTGACGTTTCCCGGCGCTGTTGCTACTCGTAGGGACGCCGCCGGCGTTGCCGCCGCCAGGTAGGAGAACCTTGGTGCAGCTGCCTACAGGTAACAACACGAAGCACTGAGGAAAGGAGCCCCCCGAAGCTGCCGGGATTGCAGCCGCCCTCACCCTTCCTGCAGCTTGGAGCGCTTATAGAGCTCCTCAGATTTTTTATCCCATAGGAAATAAAGAAAATAGATTTAATTGGTTCCCAGTGAGTCAACAGGGGCTGGGAACCAATTAAATACATTTCCATTATTTCCTATGGGATAAATTAATTCGGTACTCGACCAAATCGGTTCTCGACCACACTTCTGGAATGAATTGTGGTCGAGAACCGAGGTACCACTGTACATTGCTTTCTTTAGTTTCCTAGACAAATAAAGGGCTGGACTTTTCCTTATTTGAAAGTGATAAAGCACACTTCATCTGCATGCAAAAACAACAACTTAGGACAACAAAAACCGGGGTGGGGTGAATGAAATTTGTGCTTCAATCCTCCACCTGGTGAGAAATACAAAGGGAAACAACACAGATAGATTTGACTGCCAATGGATCGAGATACTATTGTGCCAGAGTTTGCAAGGACTTATAAGCTGTGAATGAATGTTTTCAAGGTACGTGTGAGGTTTGGAATAAGACAACGCAGAATTTCCTGGCAAGTTGGTCTAGTGGTTAGACCTCTTCTGATGGATGATGTGCCTCCAGCTCGTTTTCTACTCCTTGCATCTCCCTACACAGATTTTCCTTAGGACAATCCATCTCCAATCTGTTCTTTCAGGTCTCCCAAGGTTGCTCTCCTTGCTATTGTAACTGAGTCCATCCACTTTGCTGCTTGTTGTCCTCTTTCCTTCCATCTCTCCCAGCATTAGAGCATTCTTAAGAGAGCTGGGTCATTACATGTGTGTCTGAAGTAGGTCATTTGTGCCCTGAGCAAGAACACTGGGTTGATTTGTTGTTGTTGTTGTTGGCTGTCTATGAAATTCTCAGGTGTCTTCTCCAACACCAATGCTCAGAGGCATCAATATACCTGTTCTGGTCCAAGCTTAGTGCTTTTCTCAGTCAAATAAAACTCCATGCAAATGAGTAAAATATACAGATTACGTTTATAGTCCTCATAAACTTGCATATTCAAGTTGAAGTTCTTCAGAGAATATAATCTATCCCATTACATGTAGGTAAAAAGAGATTAATTTCTGTAGGATGTGCATGGTCTTTTGTTAAGAATTAAAAATGTTGGAGAGCATGGCACAATTACTCAGCAGCCTACCGTGTTTCCCCGAAAATAAGACACTGTCTTATATTAATTTTTGCTCCAAAAGTTGTGTTACGTCTTATTTTCGGGGGGTGCCTTATATTTCTCAAATAAGACAAATTCACAGGAAGAAAAGCTGACACCCCCAAAGAAAGTGTACCGTACGGTACACTGATTACGGTACGGTACCTGTCAGTATGGCACCCACACACACAAATGACGGCACTTATATGGTACAACAGTATACTCCCGCTATTGCAGCTTCCGGCCACCAGAGGAACTACAGTGTACACACTGTAGTGGAGACTGTAATGGCGGTGAGACAGCAGCAGACTGTGTCTACTGTACTGGACGGTACAAAGCGATGGAAGGGGCCAGCAGGGAATGCCACATTATTACGGTACCGCTATGAACAGCTTTGAATGGTACCGTATGTTTTTCCACCGTACCGTATGTAAACTTGACTATGCCTTATTTTCGGGGGGGTGCCTTATATTAGCAAATTCTGCAAAACCTCTGACATGCCTTACTTTCGGGGTACATCTTATTTTCGGGGAAACAGGGTAGGCATAGCTTAATGGCCAATAAGAACACACAGATGAGGTCACATCATGGACTACATTACCCAGAGTGTAATCTGTTACTACATTCACCTAATGCAATCGCTTAAAGAAACAGCTCTTAAACCATGCTAAATAGCCCTTTAGTCTGTCAGCAAATTTCCTATCCTGCTCTTTCAAAGCCCCAAATTTTGCTTCCGTACATTGCCACAGGGAATACTATGGCTTGCTTGATTCTGATCTTTATAAGTATGGACACATCACAGTAGCGTAGTATCTTTCTAAGGCCTCCATAGCTGCTCCAATAAGTGCCTCTCTGAATCATATTTCTTGGCTGCTTGTTCCTTTACACTTGTTTATCTCAAAAGGGAAAAGCTATCTACCACCTTGATATATTCATTGTAAGATAAACCTTTCCAACTGCTTCTTAAATGATCCCCAACAATGGAGAATCTATAAAGGAGTAACTGGCAACAACTTTGAACTTCCCTCCTCTCACTGTGTTTGTGATTGCACATTACATTACTGTATTTTTGGGCCTATAAGAGGCACTCCACCTCGCAAAAGAGGCTGGAAATGTCTGTGCATCTTATACATTAAATACAGCCATTTCTGGTCTCTTGAAGCCCCGCCCCATGCAAAAACGGATGCCCAGAGGGTGTGGAAGGTTTGCAGAATGCTGCAAGGGGAGGCTGATTTTTTTACAAATGGTCTGGGAAGTCTGCACATTGCTCCTGGGAGCTAAGGCACAATTTTTGCACAAAAAAGAAGATCCCAGCCCGGTTTTTTTACAAAAATGAGGTGTGCAGAGGGTTTGGGAGGTCTGCAGAGTGCTCCTGGGGCATGGGGAGGGCAAAAGCTTTTCCCCCCCTACTCTTACTCTTTGAAATTTTCGTGCATCTTATACACCGGTGAGTCTTATAGTCCGAAAAATACAATAAGTCACACAGTTTGTTTAATCAAGGTCCAGTGAATTCACCCCACCTTGCTGGATTCATCGCACAACATGTTAAGCCCAAACCCAACAAACTACAAATGAGACTCAAGAGTGATGTGTGAATGCAGCTTGTAAACATACTAAGTTTAAAAATACACCCCTAAACTGCCCATTCTCACCACAGCAGGAAAAGGAGGATCAGTCAATTTCTCCCCCTTAAAACCAGCTCCAGGAATGCACTCCGATCCTTTTAAAAGGCTTTTTGAAAACACATCACATCCTGTGGCTTAGTACTAGCACGATCAATTACAGAAGCTTTGGGATTCAGGGTGGACTTTGATGTATTCTTAATTTTCTAAAATGGTTTTATCTTCTAGTATACATCAATTACTGTATGTATATACTAAACCCTTGGGGTTTGCATTCAGCGTAGAAAACACAGCAGAACTATGGAAGGTCTCAAGGCCACCTCACTTCCTTCTGTTATTGTGGACATCCTCACAATCATTTTCTAAAAAGCACAATTTGCCATAATAGGAAATAGAAGTTCGGGGACTGAATTGCTGGGGGGTTTTGTGTTTTTTTAAAAAGGGGAAATTGGAGCAAGAAAGAAAATATATCATCTGGATAGTCAGCAATAGTGTCTATAATAAGTACTTGCATTAATCTCAATACAGAAATATAATGATAGATGATTGATGATGAATAGAAGATAGATAAAAGACAGAAGACAGATGATGGAAGGAGAGATGGATTAGACATAGATGAGAGAGACACACAGAGAGACAGATGTTTTATTAGATCAATCAACTATATCAAATCTATAAAACTGATACAAAAATACAAAGAAATATAAAGAAAACAATAGATAATTTTTATAACAAAATGGCTTTGTGACCTCTTAACTAAGACCAATCACATAAAACAGGCATCAACCTCACCATCTATGGCTAATCTCAAGGCTCAACTTGGCAATGTGTAAACCAACCCTCGCTGCATTGGGCAGCTCCAGATGGGCTAGATTTGAATTCACACAGTGCCCAAACACAATGAAAAACCTGAAATTCCCACCACCAAATCTGTCGAGTTGGTCTTCCATGTCCCCAGATGTATTTGTGAGCTGAGAAAGTCCTGAGCCTGATTACAAATGTACAGTTGTTATTCATTTGTTAAAGGCTTTCCAGATGTCAAACCAGCCCCTGATGATAAAGTCAGATTTAGTCAATGACACGAGGATTGGATATCACACCATGACAGCTGGATTGCCGCTAGAGTCAAGAAGAATCCAATCCCTTTCACATATTTTTCACATTTGAACCGGTGCACTCAAATTAATTCTCAGTGTTGCACCAATATACCTTCCCCCACGACTCCTTATGTTATCCACACTTACTGCTTAAACAAGAGCACTCATGGCCTAATGCCAACTTCATTATACCCATGAAGCAGATATTATCATTCACCAGGAAGACATATTTTAAGCTCATGGACAGAGATGGTACTTACATAAAACCTTGCCCATTGTTTTGTCATCTTCCTCTTCACCAAGTCGTTTATCCCACATTACTCAAATATTATATACAGTACATCATATTCAGAAATGGGGAACTTTGAGAGCTGAGGCAGCAATTTATATTTTAGAAGAGTGCAAATTCAAGATCTAGGAATGATGATGGAATGAAATTATTATTATTATTATTATTATTATTATTATTATTATTATTATTTATTGTTGTGGTTAGCTCTGGCCCAGCTCCTGCCCCAAGGACTGTGGATATGGGGGAGACAACCACATGCTGCAGGCCTGTTTTGCCCCCCCCCCCCCGAATGGAATCTGCTGATGAAGGCTCCTCTGACCAAGAAGACATGAGTGACAGGGAGGAGGAGAGTGGGGCAGACAGCTCAGAAGGAGATCAATTATCTAGCTCCTCCTTGGATTCAGAACAAGAGTTAATGATACAGCCACGCATGCGGAGAGCGATGCATAGGCAACAGCAACTGAGAGATTATTATCAAAGAAAATGAGGCCACCTGTGGTTGGGTGGGGCTGTAGTAATTAGTGAGGCTGCTATAAATAGCAGCCTGTGGGTTTGGCCATTGTGGAGGATTATCTGATCGTTGTGTTTCGTGACTGCTTTACTGACTTTCACTTTTTGTGTGCTGATTTTTTCCCGCTTTAAAACTAAACCAGAGCAAAGTGTGTTTCACTTTGTGAAAGAAGAAGGACTGTGAATTGCCTCACAGCTGCAAGCTAAGTATCACAGAACTGATAAGGGACTTGTATAAATTACCAGTTTGTTTGGAGACGAGTGCTCTTTGCTATACCAAAAGAGGGCTTAGTTTACGTGAATTTTAATTATAAAGAACATTGTTTTGAATTTTCAAACGTGTGTGTGTCTGAAATTTGTACCTGTGAATTTTTGGGAGGATTCTACCAGGGAGCCCGACAGAACAATTTATTAGATTTGTATGCCGCCCCTCTCAGCAGCAGGATGTAATTTAACAGATTGAAATGTAACACTTTACATTTTATATCTGGGGAGGATATAAAGATTGAAGATCCAAGTATAGGGAGATGTGGTTTAGCAATAATACTTGTCAGTGGGATCAGGATATTCTTGTGAAACACATAGGCCATCAGCATGATGCAGGTGTGTTAACAGAAATACAGAGTCTAGATCAGGGGTGTCAAACTCACATCATCACAGCAGCGTGACATGATGTATTGGGACTTCCCCACCCCGTTTGCTAAACAGGGTGTGGGCATGGCCAATGCATCAGGCTTCCAGTCCATGGCCCATGGGTTTGATAAACCTGATCTAGATCAAGAGGAAGGGACTGCCCACTCTACTCTGTCCTGGTAGGCCCCATTTGGAATACACTATGTCCAGTTCTGGGTATCACTATTACAAAAGGATAATGTCAGGCCTAACCCCGGAGACAAGACAACAAGATGCAATTGAGTTCGATCTTTTATTTGCTTAGGTCCAATGGACAGAATCTTGCCAAACTAAAGCTATAGCATTCTAACTCTCTAGATATATCCTGAGATATTATACAGCTTGGAACTAAGCAGTTAGAATAATAGAGTTGGAAAGAACCTTGTAGATCATCCAGTCCAACCCCCTGCTCAATCAGGAGACCCTAATTCGCTTAATCCCTCTGGGAAACTGTATTGCAAAAAGATTCCCTTGCTGCTCCTGCAGGTGCACATTCTATTACAGACCATGATAATTGGAGTGATGCACAGGGCAGGATTATAAATATGGTGAGAGATATGGAAATGAAGAGTTAGGAAACATTTAAAGGAACAGAGTAAGTTTATCCTTCAGAAAAAAATAACAGAAGGAAGATGTGATGGCAGTTTTCAAAGATGTGATGGCTACCAAACAGAAGAGGAAGCGGACATATTCTCTATTGCCCTGGAAAACCAGGACCAGAACAACACCTTAAAACTCATAATAAGTACATTCAGGCTAGATGTCAGAAAGAATTTCCTAATTATTTAAGCTTGCAGGAGCAGCCTTCCCCGGTGACCAGACAGGAAATACAACTAGATGAGCTAATTCTACTTTATTGTATGGTTACTTTAACAGAATCTTGAAGTCTGATAGGACAAATCTTTGGCTGTCTCTTTTACATCCTGAGAAATTAAATAAGTCTCTTTTCTGAATCTGTTCCTATTGCACAGGTGCCGGCTATGCCTGATCTTATCTGATCATTCTCCAAGTACCATCTCTTCCTGTCCCACGTGTCCCAAGATGACTACCACATACCGTTTGTTTGTTTGTTTGTTTGTTTGTTTGTTTGTTTGTTTTATTGATTTGATTTGATTTGATTTGATTTGTATGCCGCCCGTCTCCGGAGACTCGGGGCGGCTAACAACAATAAAAGATAGCGTACAATAATAATCCAATACTAAAAACGATTAAAAACCCATTAATATAAAAACCAAACATGCATACAGACATACCATGCATAAAATTGTAAAGGCCTAGGGGGAAAGAGGATATCAATTCCCCCATGCCTGATGGCAGAGGTGGATTTTAAGTAGCTTACGAAAGGCAAGGAGAGTGGGGGCAATTCTAATCTCTGGGGGGAGTTGGTTCCAGAGGGCCGGGGCCGCCACAGAGAAGGCTCTTCCCCTGGGTCCCGCCAAGCGGCATTGTTTAGTTGACGGGACCCAGAGAAGACCCACTCTGTGGGACCTAACTGGTCGCTGGGATTCGTGCAGCAGAAGGCGGTCCCTGAGATAATCTGGTCCGGTGCCATTAAGGGCTTTATAGGTCATAACCAACACTTTGAATTGTGCCCGGAAACTGATCGGCAACCAATGCAGACTGCGGAGTGTTGGTGTAACATGGGCATACTTAGGGAAAGCCCATGACTGCTCTCGCAGCTGCATTCTGCACGATCTGAAGTTTCTGAACACTTTTCAAAGGTAGCCCCATGTAGAGAGCGTTACAGTAGTCGAGCCTCGAGGTGTAGGGCATTATAAAGTAGTGGCAAATTCTTCTTTACAGAGACATTCAGGATTGAATGTCAGAAAGGTTCTTGCATCACGTAACATATCAGGACTCCCCCCCCCCCCATTTGCTAAACCAGGCAAGGGCGGACCCCGCATATAACGCATCCAAGCTGCGGGCCACGGGTTTGACACCCTTGCTCTACCAGAACCTGAGTTGAGTAGGGAGCTGGACTGAATCAGGGGTCCCCAACCCCTGGGCTGTAGCCCACTATCAGACTGTGGCCCATTTTATTTATTAATTATTATTTATTGCTGTGACCTTTATGCCGCCCAACTCCACATGGACTCCGGGCGGCTAACAGCAATATAAAACAATAAAAGCAGCAATATAAAACCATAAAAAACAATTATGAAACCCTTAATGTAGAAACATTCAACAATATAAAAATAGCAATAAAACAATAACACAATTATAAACATTCATCCATACGGCTGAATAAGATGGTGCCATTCACCGGCTCCAGGCCTGCTGGAAAAGCCATGTTTTTACGGCCTTCTGGAAAAGCCAGGAGGATGGGGATCACGTGGATCTCAGGGGGAAGTTAGTTCCGCAGAGACAGAGCCACCACAGAGAAGGCTCTGGCTGAAGGAACCTTGAGAAGGCCAACTCTATGGGACCTAACCAGCCGCTGGGAGGTATGTGGCAGGATGCAGTCCCATACATAATCTGGTCCTAAGCCATGTAGGGCTTTAAAGGTGATAACTAACAGCTTGAATTGGATCCAGAAACCTATTGGGAGCCAATGCAGCTCCCGGAGTGTCGGTGTTACATGGGTATCTAGATACACCCATAACAGCTCGCACGGCTGCGTTTTGGATCAGTTGTAGTCTCCAAATACTTTTCAAGGGTAGCCCCATTCAGAACTGGGCCACACTACTTGGGCCTGCCAACTCTAGGATTTGTTCTCGTCTGTGGCCCTATTTGGACCAGGAGTCACTGCTCACAGTCACTCATGCCCTCATCACCTCGAGGCTCGACTACTGCAATCCTCTCTACATGGGGCTACCTTTGAAAAGTGTTCGGAAACTTCAGATCATGCAGAATGCAGCTGCGAGAGCAATCATGGGCTTCCCTAAATATGCCCATGTTACACCAACACTCCGCAGTCTGCATTGGTTGCCGATCAGTTTCTGGTCACAATTCAAAGTGTTGGTTATGACCTATAAAGCCCTTCATGGAACCGGACCAGATTATCTCAGGGACCGCCTTCTGCCGCACGAATCCCAGCGACCAGTTAGGTCCCACAGAGTGGGCCTTCTCCGGGTCCTGTCAACTAAACAGTGTCATTTGACGGGACCCAGGGGAAGAGCCTTCTCTGTGGCGGCCCCGCCCCTCTGGAACCAACTCCCCCCCGGAGATTAGAATTGCCCCAACCCTTCTTGCCTTTTGTAAGCTCCTTAAAACCCACCTCTGCCGTCAAGCATAGGGGAACTGAGTTATATCTTTCCCCCTATGCCTTTACAATTTATGTATGGTATGTTTGTTTGTTTGTATGTATGTTTGGTTTTACAATAAGGGTTTTTTTTGTTGTTTTAGTATTGGATTTACATGCTGTTTTTTATTACTGCTGTTAGCCGCCCCAAGTCTACGGAGAGGGGCAGCATACAAATCCAATAAATAAATAAAATAAATAAATAAATAATAAAACTGAATGCTGGGTGGGAGAGAGGAGATCAAAACTACCTATGGCAGGTTGTAGTCAAGTCATTCAACACACACGCCCTCAACCTCCTCCAAATATTCCTTTTAGCTCCCCAAATAAGGAGGCAAACCACTTTAAATGATGCAAGCATTTATAGAAATATGACCATTTTGTTCCACTGGCAAAGAAGGCTCTAGCCCAGGGGTCTCCAACCTTGGCCACTTTAAAACTTCAATTCCCAGAATTCCTCATCTAGTTTAGCTTTGCTGGCTGAAGAATTCTGAGAATTGGAGTCCACAAGTCTTAAAGTGGCCAAGGTTGGAGACCTCTGCTCTAGCCTATAAAAAGTTATGGCATAATATGCTGCTTTGCTATAACACAGAAAATCCAACATTTTCATTTGCTAAATACAGGTCAATACAGACATATTCCCTGAGGTTTCTTCCCAAGTCACGTAAAACAGTCTCCTTACTTCATCCACTGGGGTTTACTCCCAGGGGAAAAAAATTCTCTGGGGATTCCAGCCAAAACAGCATTTCTTAAAATATTTCTCAAAATGTCACAGAAAGCATTTTTTTTCTCCACCCTTATCACCACAAAGGGAACCCAATTTTCCTTAGTGGTTTTCTTTTTTTAAAAAAACCTTTTCCTTTGCTACTGGACTGTATGATGTTTTGATAACTAGTTTAGAATGCTTTTCAGAAGGCACAAAGCTGGGAATTTTCCTATCCTGGCAAGAAAAGAATTTTTTTTTAAAAAAAAAAAAAAGAGGAAGAAAAAGAAGGCACAAATCAAATCCATTTGGAACTGCATGGCCCCTGGTATCAGGGTTCAGTTCCAAATCAACGTCATTAAATTCCGGGTGCAAATCTTCTATATCCAGTCGGCGTGGATAACATAAATCGTCTCTTTGGCAGTATTTCTACTACCCTTAAATTCAAAGCTGCAATAATCAAAATAAACTATATTTTGACTGAGAAGCTCTGTTCTACCTAAAAATACATCAGCCACAACAGAGACAATGATATATTTAAAACGTGGAGCAAATTCTGTATGTAAACATGCTTTCATTAACTTTCCAAATTATACCAATGTTGCCGTGACATCTCGTGATCTGCCAGAATGGGAAGCACTGCGGCAATTATTACAGGCTCCTGGCAGCATATACATGAAATTGCAACTTTCCTGCACTCGTGTAGTTTTACTATGGCCAGAAAATGCAGGAGAGATGAGATTCTCAGCATTAAGAGAACAAGCAACAACTGAGGCTGTCAAATAAATTTTTCAAAATTTCTATCAAGGGAAGCTGGACGTCTTGATGTTTATAAGCTGCTAAAAACATCCCCCGGTCCCAAAACAACTTTGGAAGACACCTAGAGAAACTCGCATCAAGAAACATCTATTTTCCAATCCCACCAGAATTGTTGCATCTCTTTTTAAGATTCCAGCATTAAAGAAGTTTTATAGCCAAAGGCAACAGTAGAAAGAAAGAAAAAGTCCACATAATGTACCTGATTATTATTATTTAGCTGCCAGGGAGATCATCCAATTTCCTCCCTTTGGAATGAGGAATTTTAAGCTGACTCAAAAGTAAATCCACCCAATGTTTCCAGAAGGGCTTTCAAGAGATTCCTCTGTTCTTTCCCCAGATTCTCAAGAGATTCCTTCAAAGTTGGCCATGGCTGATCCTCTGTGGGGGTGAAGCAGTTAAGCCCATCCTCGGGGGACCGGGGGGAGGAATGCAAGTCACCGACCGATGAAGCAGAGACTGTAGCCCTTTTGTTTTCAAGAGATCAAATCCTAGCCAATGCCAAGTAAAACAGGGCTAGCAGAGAGAGACAGGAGCTGACCCTCTTCTCCGGGCAGAACAGCCTCCTCGCCCGTCTGTGGGCTGGAGCATGTGAAAGACAGCTCAGCTCACGGACTTTTCTGCCAATGAAAAGCTGGGAGATTCCCGGCAACAGAAGCCTCAGGCACTCAGCCGCCAAGTAAGACGGACTTTGAAGGAAGGGCTCTCGTCTTCGTTTGTCAGGAAGGAGCAAGAAAGCCTCTAGAGCAGCATCTCTCTTGAGCTTGGCAAGTTGAAAACGGGAGGAAGTTCAACTCCCACAATTCCCCAAGCCAGGGATGGGAGTTGAAGTCCATCGGTCAACCTGCCAGGGCAGAGAAAAATACAACTGTGGAGCAGCAAGAATACTTCTACACGCAAAAATGGAAGGATGCTTTTGATTCCCACCCCAGATGAAAGACTGTAGAAAAAAATGGATTGGAGTTAGCAGAGTTGGCTTAAATTGACAAGCTTTGATTAAATGAAAGAGCATCATTAGTTTTGTTTCTGTTTATAAACTGCTTTTGGACTTCGTGCTTGAGGGAGGGGAGATTGCATCTTTCATTTTGGGTGTTGCCGATTAGATAGGTTTGTTGTTATAGAAAGGGCAAGTATATATTATTATATAAAAGTAAAAAGTCAAGATTTCGTGTTGTTACCTTATTCTATTGCTCCAAAAGGAATCAGAAGTCAATGGTGTTTTTTTTTCTCTTTCCCCCTTTACTCTACACATTTTTCTTTCCACTTCTCCTCCCCTCTTTCCCAATTATCTTTATTTTCCTTTGTATTTCTATATTTTATATTTTGATAAATTAAAAAAAATTAAAAAGAGAAACACAGCTCTCTCGAGCACCTAGTTGCCAGTAAGCATCTGCAAGAACCTTCAAAAAAACAGGTTACCGTCGCAAAAACAGATAGATACAAATCCAATAAATAATAATAATAAAGTTTCTAAATAGTTCCTTTCTACCGCCATCCACTTCTTACCTATAACGTTAATTTCTTCCAAAAGAGAGGGAGCATTTCCCAAATTAGGAGGAAAGGAGAGAGAAGCCGTTGGAAATGAATCCCTTTGGGACTTCTCAAATAAAATCCTAAACTCCCTCCATCAAGCAAACATATTCATAAGCAATAGAAAGGTTAATAATTACCAGTCAGTCTTCAATTTATAACAGTTTGTTTAGTGACTGCTCGAAGTTCAAACAACACTCATTTTTCATTTAGGACCATTGCAGCCTCCCCATGGTCACATGATCAAAATTCAGACGCTTGGCATCTGACTCACATGTACGACCGTTGCAGTGTCCCAGGGTCACGTAATCCCCTCTTGCGAACTTCTGGCAAGCAAAGTCAACGGGGTAGCCAGATTCATTTAACAACCATATTATTAACTAAGCAGCTGCAGCAATTTGCCTAACAACTGGTCGTAAAGCTCATAAAAGGGGAGGAAACTCATTTAACAACTTTCTCGCTTAGCGAAACTATGGGCTCAATTCTGGTCGTAGGCCAAGGACTGACCTGTATTAATAATATTAATAATCATGGGCTTCCCTAAATATGCCCATGTCACACCAACACTCCGCAGTCTGCATTGGTTGCCGATCAGTTTCTGGTCACAATTCAAAGTGTTGGTTATGACCTATAAAGCTCTTCATGGCACCGGGCCAGATTATCTCAGGGACCGCCTTCTGCCGCACGAATCCCAGCGACCAGTTAGCTCCCAAAGAATGGGCCTTCTCCGGGTCCCATCAACTAAACAATGTCAGTTGGCGGGGCCCAGGGGAAGAGACTTCTCTGTGGCGGCCCCGGCCCTCTGGAACCAACTCCCCCCAGAGATTAGAATAGCCCCCACCCTCCTTGCCTTTCGTAAGCTCCTCAAAACCCACCTCTGCCATCAGGCATGGGGGAACTAAGATGATCTTTCCCCCTAGGCTTCTACAATTTATGCATGGTACATTTGTATGTATGATTGGTTTTTATAACAAGGGTTTTTAGCTGTTTTAGTATTGGATTTTTACATTCTGTTTTTATCACCGTTGTTAGCCGCCCCGAGTCCACGGAGCGGGGCGGCATACAAATCCAATAAATAAATTACTTAATTCAAATGTAAGAGTGCGTGTTGCCTGTCTGGGTTGTATGTGAATTTCTTTGGTGTTTAATTCACACTCTCTCTCTCGCACACACACAGTGTCAGAAAAGCAGACTGATTCTTTAACATAAAAGAATCAAAGTCTATCCAGCTCCATTTGCTTGCATTCTTTGGGGAACATCCTTGCCAGCATCTTCCCAAATCTTCTTTGATACTTCCCAATGCTGAAATTATACTGTTGACTCACAGAGGGTGCTTTTCCACCCCTCCAGACATAACTGTACAGCAGCACAAACCGCTTTGCGTCTTTTGAAGTAGGACCCACTCATCTGCTAAATAATGGTAACTTGTAAACCAGCTCCAGACAAAAGAAAGGAAGGAAGATAAACAGGGTAGGTTCTAAGTTACCTCGCTGCTAGTTCACTTCCTCCTGCGCCACTTGGGTATGCCACGTGGGTGCGCACGCTTTGTGTACACATAGGCGCACTGCTCAAAAATTCCATTTTTCTTTTTTTACAGCCAAAAACAAGATGACAACGCCTGTGCAATGCCGGAAACTCGGCTTCTTCTGGAGAGAAGAGAAGGATTTAGGGGTAGTGATTTCTGACAGTCTCGAAACGGGTGAACAGTGCAGTCAGGCGGTAGGGAAAGCAAGTAGGATGCTTGGCTGCATAGCTAGAGGTATAACAAGCAGGATGAGGGAGATTGTGATCCCGCTATATAGAGTGATGGTAAGACCACATTTGGAATACTGTGTTCAGTTCGGGAGACCTCACCTACAAAAAAGATATTGATAAAATTGAACGGGTCCAAAGACGGGCTACAAGAATGGTGGAAGGTCTTAAGCATAAAACGTATCAGGAAAGACTTAATGAACTCAATCTGTATAGTCTGGGGGACAGAAGGAAAAGGGGGGACATGATCGAAACATTTAAATATGTTAAAGGGTTAAATAAGGTTCAGGAGGGAAGTGATTTTAATAGGAAAGTGAACACAAGAACAAGGGGACACATTCTGAAGTTAGTTGGGGGAAAGATCAAAGGTAACATGAGAAAATATTATTTTACTGAAAGAGTAGTAGATCCTTGGAACAAACTTCCAGCAGACGTGGTTGGTAAATCCACAGTAACTGAATTTAAACATGCCTGGGATAAACATATATCCATCCTAAGATAAAATACAGAAAATAGTATAAGAGCAGACTAGATGGATCATGAGGTCTTTTCCTGCTGTCAGTCTTCTATGTTTCTATGTAAGAAGAAAATAAGTGCTTTAAAAAATCCCCCCCAAAAAGATGGCGGCGATTCTGTGACATCATCGTGACATCATCAGCGGGTTGCTACCAGTTTGGGTAAATCGGTCCGAACCCGTCCGAACCCACCTCTGAAGATAAGCCACTTGGAATCATCAGGATTGAAGGGGCACAGACACATAAATAAACCAAAAGCCACACAAAGGAACCAGATTTACCATGGATGATTCATTTATGGCGATTCCCACAGCAAAACTTTCCTAATCCTGCTGGAATAGCTATGGGAATGTTGACTTCGCTACTTCCCCCAAAAAACCCAAAGACAAAAGATGGGTGGATGAGTAATTTCCTTCACTTCCTCCTTTCAAGGTAACTGTAACACACACTGCAAAATGTATCTCTCTACATCTCTGCCACCTGCACTGGCACCCTGCTACAGGTGGCCTCAAAACCTCTCAGGGAGAGTGCTAACCACCAGATCACCACAAAGAAATGATGATCCCTCCAACTCCCCAACCCCCTCCCATCCTGTCAGAACTAATCCTTCCATCTCCCTCCACCATCCATCCTGCCAGAACCGATGAAGCTTCCTGGATGAGAAAGAAACCATCTTCCTAAATACAGTTACCCTTTGAAAAAGCACCTCTGAGGCATCTCTCCAGTTGCGGCCCTATCTGGACTGGGACTCACTGCTGACAGTCACTCATGCCCTCATCACCTCGAGGTTCGACTACTGTAATGCTCTCTACATGGGGCTACCTTTGAAGAGTGTTCTGAAACTTCAGATCGTGCAGAATGCAACTGCGAGAGCAATCATGGGCTTCCCCAGGTATGCCCATGTTACACCAACACTCCACAGTCTGCATTGGTTGCCGATCAGTTTCCAGTCACAATTCAAAGTGTTGGTTATGACCTATAAAGCCCTTCATGGCACCGGACCAGAATATCTCCGGGACCGCCTTCTGCTGCACGAATCCCAGTGACCAGTTAGGTCCCACAGAGTGGGTCTTCTCCGGGTCCCGTCAACTAAACAATGTCGTTTGGTGGGACCCAGGGGAAGAGCCTTCTCTGTGGCGGCCCCAGCCCTTTGGAATCAACTCCCCCCAGAAATTAGAATTGCCCCCACCCTCCTTGCCTTTTGTAAGCTTCTTAAAACCCACCTCTGCCATCAGGCATGGGGGAACTGAGATATTCTTTCCCCCTAGGCCTTTACAATTTACGCATGGTATGTTTGTATGTATGTTTGGTTTTATAATAAGGGGTTTCTTAGTTGTTTAGTATTGGATTGTTACATGCTGTTTTTTATCACTGTTGTTATCCGCCCCGAGTCTGCGGAGAGGGGCGGCGTACAAATCCAATCAATCAATCAATCAATCAATAAATAAACAAACAAATCCTTCCATCTCCTCCACCATCCATCCTGCCAGAACCGATGAAGCTTCCTGGATGAGAAGCAAACCATCTTCCTAAATCCAGTTACCCTTTGAAAAAGCACCTCTGAGGCATCTCTCCAGAGTTACTGCACCTTTTTCTTTCCACCAAGGGCTCCTCTTACCTTTTCCTACCAGTAATGGGATGCCAAGGCTGGCGCAGGCGCCTAACACATATACGCATTCCCCCCCACGAAATTTTGCTTCTGCATATGCACCCAAAGCAAAATCTCACGTGAGCATGCTCACGTGGGTGACATTTTTGTGATGTTTGCCTTTTTTTTTGCTTCTGTGCATGCGCAAAAGCAAAATCTCATGCAGGGGCACACGCATACATGTTGGGCCTGCGCATGGCCAGGCCAGGCCAGCCTCCAGAACCCAATAAAACGTCCTACCGGATCGCCGATCCCATTCGTACCAGGTGGGGCCCATTACTGCTCACCACCTTCCTGGAATTTGCCATCCATTTGCTTACTCTTCACCCATCAAATGTCTTTTCATGAAATTCTGGGCTTCCTCCAAGGACTGGAATGACATATTGAAAGAAGGAAAGCAAATAACACTCTTGCTAAAAGCATAATGGCAGATGAGTCATGATCCTTATAGATTTCAGGCAGTTTCTTCTAACTATACCAGGCTTAGGAGAGGCTAAGACTAGGTTTTACTTTAGGGGTCCCCAAACTTGGCGACTTTAAGACTTGTGGACTTCAATTCCCAGAATTCTCCATCCGGCTGAAGAATTTTGGGAGTTGAAGTCCACAAGTCTTAAAATGGCTAAGTCTGAAGACCTCTCTTTTATATGCACACCAGGGAGCCCGATTACCCTGCATTTAAAAAGAAATAAAAATGCTGTGTCTTGGTCCAGAAAAATAGCAGGAACACCCACATTTTAACCAGATTTCTCCTTCCCCTTTGGAAGTTTTCTTGGTGGTCAGTACATTTAAGCTGAGGAACCATCTGGGTAAATGCCAACCACACAGACTGAAACACGCTCTTTAAATACGATATTTCTTCCGCAAACACCACTGACTTGTGCTGCAGCCACCGAGCAGTAGCCAAATATTTACAAGATATCATCAGACTGAAAGAAAACAGTGGGGAAAGGATCCAAGGCAATAAATATCAGGGTAAATGTAAATGGAACCCAGACAGTGCCCCAAAATGGTAAGAAGTGAAAGCCTTAAAAGTCTGCTTTCCTATTCTGGATTAAGGCTGTGCATCTTTCAAAGATTATTTGGAGTCATGGTTTAAACTTCACATGAACATATGACTCTGCTCTTCATTAAAGCAGCCATTTCTTTTTGACTTGCAAGAGTGAAGAAAAGCCATTGCTTTAAAAGTCACTTTCAAGAATTCACACCATAATAAAATGCCAGGGAAAAAAGGACATTGCTGCTTTAATTAACAGCATAAAAGATACAGTATTTTTAATGGCCCGAAGGACAGAAGGGAAAGAGGGGACATGATTGAAACATTTAAATATGTTAAAGGGTTAAATAAGGTTCAGGAGGGAAGTATTTTAATAGGAAAGTGAACACAAGAACAAGGGGGCACAATCTGAGGTTAATTGGGGAAAAGATCAGAAGCAATGTGAGAAAAATATTATTTTACTGAAAGAGTAGTAGATGCTTGGGACAAACTTCCAGCAGACGTGGTTGGTAAATCCACAGTAATTGAATTTAAACATGCCTGGGATAAACATCCATCCATCCTAAGATAAAATACAGGAAATAGTATAATGGGAGACTAGATGGACCATGAGGCCTTTTTCTGCCATCAATCTTCTACCGGTATGTTTCTATTTTCAAAGCACAGCCAGCAACACAACCATTATATAGGCTGGGGTTTCTTGCAGCCCTTCAAGCTGGCGCAAGCAAATCAATTTTATTTTTGTCAAATCAACAAAGAGGACACCGGAAATGGCCTTGGAGGACAGGAGGAAGAGCAAGTCAATGGTCAGATAAAAAGGGGTTGAACCCGGATGAAGAAAATAACAGACAGAAAGGTGTTAGAAAAGCTCCTCTCCAGTTCATACCTAGATAAAGGGATAGAGGTGATGGTGGGACAGGGGAAGCGTATTCAGACATGTAGGATTCTGTTACTATATTTATTTATTTGTTTATTTATTGGATTTATATGCCGCCCCTCTCTGAGGACTATACAGTGATGGCAAACCATTTTTGGCTCACGTATCAAACATGTGTGTGTGCATGCGCTAGCATGGGCACACATGCCCACACCAATTTCTTCCCCACCATGCATGCGCACCACACCCATGCTGCCCTGCACATACACACAATCCCCCCATCCCCGCGCATGTGCAAAGGCCTCACTGAAGCCTGGGATGGCGAAAAAATAGCCATAAGAAGAGCTGTGCTGAATCAGGACAAAGCCTATTGAGTCCAGTATTCTGTGTCACACAGTGGCCCACCAATTGTCCATGGGGATCTTGAGCAGAAAGAGAAAGCAAGACCCTCCCTTTTCCTTGACCCCCAACAATTGGTACTCAAGGGAATTCTGCCTGCCTCAACCAACATAGAGGCGGCACATGGACATCCTTTTCAATAACCATCTATATGCTTAGCATCCATGAATCAACTTCTGGACAAACCAGAAGTTCAGAAAAACAGACTTCTGATTTATCCATTGTGTTGTTTTTTGCACTCCGTGGCTTCAGGAAGCTTCCCTGAAGCCTCTGGAGTGTGAAAAACAGCACAACAGGCAAACTGGAAGTCCATTTTCCTAACTTCCGGTTTGCCCATTGGGCTGTTTATTGCACTTTGGAGGTTCAGGGAACCAAATAGCATCTGAGAAATAAATCACATTCCACTCCTGTGCTCTCACACAAGGTTCGATTTATTAGCTTCGCCATGTTGGATTCGATGCTCCGTCATTCCAACACTAAATTATCTTCAGTTTCCCATCCAGGTTAAGGTTCATCTCATATCCCCGTCACCCACAAGTGCAATCATGTGGACCAATCCGGTGCAGGGATTCACTGGCTTCTTCATTTGTTCAGTTGACCTTGGACTCTGTGTAAGGAATGTGTGGTGGTATCAATCTCTCTCTTTCTCTCTCTCTGTCACCCCTCCCGTTTCCCTATCGCTGTTAACTGTGGCAGTCCAAAAGCCTCTAACATCACATAATGGCTTTGGGCCTGACAATTTCCCTGAAGCCTCCGGAGGGTGAAACGGCCTTCCCCAAGGCCGAAAATCAGCTGGCTAGTGTGTGCATGCACACTGGAGCTAACATAGGGCGATGCTTCACCTGCCACAGATTTGAAATCACAGCTCTAGAACAATAGTTTAATGTTCCAATAAAAGTATTCCCAACCTATTTGATACCAGTTTCTTAGTTTGGCCTACCGCATGGGTGTCTAACATTGGCATTGTCCCATCAGTACTAGAACAAAAAGCCATCACTTTACTGTTTCCCCGAAAATAAGAATTAACTACCGTGTTTCCCCGAAAATAAGACAGCGTCTTATATTAATTTTTGCTCCCAAAGATGTGCTAAGTCTTACTTTCAGGGGATGTCTTTCTCCCCCCCCCCAATTAATTGTATCCTGTATCCTGCTGCAGCAAAAATGCATCCAAACAAGCAGCCACATGTTGGATGCATATTGGATGTGTTTTAAAACTAATTGATGCAGCGTTTGGGGATGCAATTTATGGACAGCATTGTTATATATGTTCTGTTCAGGAATGCTGCAAAACGAAAGGTTTACGATGCCTTACTTTCGGGGGATGCCTTATATTAGGCAATTCTATGAAACCTCTCCTATGTCTTACTTTCGGGGGTGACTTATTTTCAGGGAAGCAGGGTAGAAAATAAGCCCTAGCATGATTTTTCAAGATGCTTGTAATATAAGCTCTACCCTCAAAATAAGTCTGAGTTAAAATCATCAGCCAGATGGACGCAATTAGTATCATATTTTCCTAAATGTAAGACCTGACCAGAAAATAAGCCCTAATGCACCTTTTGAAGCAAAAAATAATAAGACCCAATCTTATTTTTAGGGAAACGTGGTATATCTATGGCATGATTTGGATGTTCATATCTATAGTTAGAGCTGCATTCACATCACATGCCAATCCATGTTAACTTTTTTAAAATTCAAAACAACTTTGAGATTTTTTTTAAATTAAGGAGTGATATATAAATATCATTAAGACTTATGGATTTCAACTTTTCCCTGCCATCCATACTGGATACATCAGCTCTACCAAATAAGGTTGACACATTTCTTATAATTCAACTGGATCTGTATATAATTCAAGTTACCACCACAAATGTCAAAGTGGTCATTCCAATATTTCCTTTCAAGACAAGAGTTCTATCTTTGGAATATGAAATGCAACCCACTAATTACGGAAGGTCAGCATGAAGAAAATAAATAGGGTTTATAAAATGTTCCTTCACCATACACAACCATTTTAGTAGCAATAAAACGTTTTTTTAAAACAATGCCTGAACTGTCTTGATTTATTTTTTTCTTTCCTTCTCCTTTTCTTTTGGTATCAGGCAGGGAATCCACGGGGCAAAAAAGTCAAGATGTCCATCATCAATGTTCCCTTTAATTTTTTTTCGGTGTGGGCGGAAAAGTATAGTGTCTGAGCAGCAGTCCCTTTGGGACTGGGCGGCATAGATGAATGAATGAATGAATGAATGAATGAATGAATGAATGAATGAATGAATGAGAAAAAAATTCCCTTCTTTTTTATTAAAAGAAATTAATAATAAAACAAAACCAAAATCTATTACTATTATTACTATCTTCTCCTCTTTTTCCATCCCTGTCTCCTCCCGCCTTGTGTGTGTGTGTGTGTGTGAACTCTTGAACCATTTCCAATAACAGGTGAGGGCTATTGGAAATGGTTCAAGAGTTCACACACACACATACACGAGGCTGGGGTTTTTTTTCTGTTATTATTTGGGTGCTTTTTACCATATGCTTTAAATCAAGTCATTTCTCTCTTTCTCTCTCCCCCTCTTGCTCTCTCTCTCTCTTTTTCTCACTTTCTCTCTCCCTCTCTTTCTATCTCGCTCTGTCTGTTGCTCCCTCTCTCTCTCTCTCTTTCTCTCTCTCTCTTGTTTTCTTTCTCTCTATATATATTGCTTTCTTTCTCTCTCACTCTATCTCTCTTGCTTTCTCTCTCTCTCTTGTTCTCTCTCTTGCTATCTCCCTCTCCACCCTCTTTTTCTCTCTCTCTCTTTCTCACTTACTTTCTCTCTCCCTCTCTCTTTCCATCTTGCTCTGTCTGTTACTCTCTCTCTCTCAGCGAGGGGGCTGCGAGAGCACTTTCTCCAAGCGCTTCAGGAACGCCTGCCCTGCCTCTACTGCAGCCCCCTTGCTGAAAGCTCAGGACGAAAGCGCTCCCAGCGAAGGGGCTGCGAGAGGGGCGGGCATTCCCGAAGCGCACGGAGAAAACCCTCTCGCAGCCCCCTGGCTGGGAGCACGGATGAGGAGGAGGAGAAGCCACATCCGCCACATCCGCGGGAGAAGTCATGCCCCAAGGCAGGAGGCGGAGAAAGCCGGAGAGGGGGTGGATCGGGCAGGCAGGGGGCAGCAGCGAGAGGCCAGGAGTGCGAGGGGGCTGGAGGCACCGTGGGGAGGCAGGGGCAGCCGCGGCTCCCTTTCCTTCCACCCATGGGCTGGCAGGGGGATGGGGAGCCCCCAACTCCAATGCCTGGCTCCTTGCGCACCCTTGGAAAAGGGTGCGTGGGGGGTATTTTGCGGCATGCCCGTGTGCGCAGCTTACAGGGAACAGTGTCCATCATAACAGTGCAAACCAAGTCATGGCCACATCCTGCAACCAAGAACCAAGAACCCTGGGTTTTTAAAATTCTAGTTCTTAAAAACTAAAGTGGAGAGTGGAAGCTGTTTGATTTTTATTATTCTGTTCAGAAAGCTTTTTAAATGAAAAAGTTTAATTAACGAAGTACAACACAGCAGGGATTTCAGTAATACCTTGGTAACTGAGGGAAGGATGTGTTCTTAAGGCTTGGCAAAAATATTACTTACAAGATTTTTACCAAACGTTTTAAGGCACAAACGTACGCAAAGACGCCATGCTATGAAAAAAGGGGAAGTTTAAGCAGTTGACTGCTTGTTAAAAGGAAAAAAAATATTTTTACTTCCTCTGTCCTCCTGACTTTTTGAACACGGGTTGGTTGCCAGGCAGTATCCAAGCAACCATGATTTCCTCTCAAAGATTTTTGCTATTATATCACAATGCTGTTTGTAAAGCTACAGGGTTAAAATTGGGAACTAGGAAACAGCTCAGCATTATTTTTGTAATGCAAGGAAGCCTGCTAACCTAAGGAGATGAGGGGGAGTAAGTACGTAGGTGTAGAGTTATTAAATATAATAATTACATATATCCGCATAATATAAAAACATAAATGACCTTTGTGATCATATTAAAAGCAACTGTGTTCTCTTCGCTGATGATGTAAAACTATTCAACACCAGGGACAAAAAGCATTAAGTTGTTTATTTATTTATTTATTTATTACTTGGATTTGTATGCCGCCCCTCTCCGAAGACTCGGGGCGGCTCACAACATGTAAAAGACAAATCATAAGTAATCAACAATTTAAAATTTTAAAGATTTAAAAACCCCCACAAACTAACAGACTCACACACAAGCATACCATATATAAATTCAACGTGCCCAGGGGGGGGGATGTTTCAATTCCCCCATGCCTGACGGCAAAGGTGGGTTTTAAGAAGTTTGCGGAAGGCAGGAAGAGTAGGGGCAGTTCTAATCTCCGGGGGGAGTTGGTTCCAGAGGGCCGGTGCCGCCACAGAGAAGGCTCTTCCCCTGGGGCCCGCCAACCGACATTGCTTAGTTGACGGGACCCGGAGAAGGCCCACTCTGTGGGACCTAATTGGTCGCTGGGATTCGTGCGGCAGGAGGCGGTCTCGGAGATATTCTGGTCCAGTGCCATGAAGGGCTTTAAAGGTCATAACCAACACTAACCTAATCTTGCATAACTTCTTCTCTGGTAAAATTGTACTGCTAACTGGAGCCTACAAAACATTTGCTAGACCAATTCTCGAATACAGCTCATCTGTCTGGAACCCACACTGCATATCGGACATTGAGAGAGTCCAGAGATATTTCACAAGAAGAGTCCACCACTCCTCCACTAGCAACAAAATACCTTATGCCACCAGACTTGAAATTTTGGGCTTAGACAACTTAGAACTACGCCACCTTCGGTGTAACCTAAGCGTAGTATATAAAATTATCTACTACAATGTCCTACCTTATCAAAGACCACTTCAGCTTCAACCACAACAATACACAAGCACACAATAGATTCAAACTCAATATAAATCGCTCTAAACTCAATTGCAGGAAACATGACTTCAGCAACAGAGTGGTCAATACACTACCTGACTCTGTAGTTTCTTCCCCGCCCCCAAAACTTTAACCTTAGACTATCTACTGTTGACCTCACTCTTCCTAAGAGGTCCGTAAGGGGTGTGCATAAGCGTACCAATATGCCTGCCATCCCTGTCCAAATGTCCCCTTATATTTGTAACCATTTCACATATTAATAACCATGTTAATATCTATATCTGTTTCCATGAATGAATGAATGAATGAATGAATGAATGAATGAATGAATGAATGAATGAATGAATCTATCTATCTAATTGTTGTGGTTGGCTCTGGCCCAGCTCCTGCCCCAGGGAATGTGCAGGTGGATGCAGGGGAAACGTCAACATGTCCTAGGCCTGTTTTGTTGCCGGCAGAGTCAGGGAGTGCAGTTTCCTCGGACGAAGAAGAAGGTGGGGGTGACTTGGAAGAGGGGGGCTTGGCACACAGCCCAGGAAGCCAATCACCATTATCTTCGGTCGATTCGGATGACGGAGTGTTAGACCACCCCGCAGGCGCAGACTTATGCATCGAAGAGACCAATTGAGAAAATATTACAGGAGATAAGAGAGGCCACCTGTGTTTGGGTGGGGCTCCAGTAATTAGAGCTGCTGCTATAAATAGCAGCGTGCTAGTTTGGCCGTTGTGGAAGATTATCTGATCGCAGTTCTTCAGGATCGTGCCTCGCTGTTTCTGAACTTTGTTTGTGGATTTTTCACGCCTTTGACACCAAAGCAGAGTAAAGTGTGTGTGTGTTTCACTTCGTGAGAAGAAGGAGGGCTGTGATGTTTCTTCACAGCTACTAGCCAAGTACTTAAGGACTGATTAAGGGACTTGTACAGCCTGCAAGGTTGCTTTGGGGAAGAGTGCTCTTTGCAATACAAAAAGGGTGCCTTGTTTCTTTTGAATTTTGTGACAAAGGACATTGTTTTGAATTTTCAAACGTGTGTGTGTCTGAAATTTGTACCGATGAATTTTCATGAGGCTTCTACCAGAGAGCCCGGCAGAACACTATCTATCTATCTATCTATCTATCTATCTATCTATCTATCTATCTATCTATCTATCTATCTATCTATCTAATGCAATGTTTCCCAAACCTTAGCAACTTTAAGGTATGTAGAGTTCAATTCCCATGTTGTCTGGGAAATTCTGGGAGCTGAAGTCCACAAGTTTCAGAGGTTGCCAAGGCTGGACACCCCTGATCTAGAGGGAAGCCTAAAAGGAAGAGGGAATTAAATGATTAGCATGAGGGGGGGGGGAGCTTGTTATCTCACAACCTGTAGAGTAAATAGGCAGAACTACCCTGTCTAAGCAGCCTCTTTCTTCCATGTGTTAATTTAAAAATACAGGGCATTTTTGCCCTTTCAACATAATCACAGAATGATTCACTTAATTTAATGCTTGTTCAGGCAGAGTTTGTTTGTTTTTGTCCTTACTACTGACACCCTTTCTTTTATTCACTGGTGTATTCAGTTATAGTTTTTACTTTCATTTCTACTGAGTATAAAAAATCCATTTAAAAACTTGTGTAATGGTGACCCCTCCAGGCAAAACAAGGGATGCCTCTGCACACATTCAATACATTTACAAAAATAAATGTTACTAAGTACAGTGGTCCTTTGACTTTCGTAGGGGATACGTTCCAAGACCAGCCGCGAAAGTCAAATTTCCGCGAAATAGAGATGCTCCCTTCCTTCCTTCCTCCCCCTCCCTCCTCCATTCCTGGTTTTACTTACCCCCAGAACCCGCAGGGGCAACAGGGCAGCAAGCTAGGGGCCTTGCTGCGCTCGCTGCCGGTGCTCAGGGGAGGGGGAGGGGAAGCTCAAGGCAAGAGGGATCCAGGCCAGGACTCAAAGCTGGGATTCCAGGCCGGTCAGCTTAGGTGGGTGCGGGAAGAAGAGGAGGCGGCGGGTGGCAGTAAGGCTCGGCTTCAAGGGGAGCGTACTAACCCTCCAAGAATTAATTAAGATCAAGAGGCTGGGATGGAAGCGGAGCTTTTATTTAAAGAAGCAGGACGGCGGGGGGGGGGAAGAAAGTTAAAACACACAGTGTTGTACATCAGGCGGCCACGGGAAAACCTGTGGTGTTCAAAAAAACCACCATGTATTTTTTAAATTAATATTTTTTGAAAATCCGTGGTATAGGCTTTTGCGAAAATTGGACCCACGAAAGTCAAGGGACCACTGTAGTGATTAATTCAGCAGCAATCAGCCAGCTAAGAACGGAAGTCCTAAGACAGATGGGAAGTATTAGATCCAAGTACTGTTTCCCGCAGGTTTAACAACTGCTCATAGGTTCAATTGGTTGTGTGGATTAAATCACTGGTTGTGAGTTTTCATACTGTTCAAGATGAACAGCAACTACTACAGATATTGCTCTGCCAAGCATTGATGATGATGTCATTGTATAGAGAAGTGAGGGCTCTGTTCCCGAAGTTTGTATGTCCTCATTGGGGGGGGACTGATACGGTACGTTTGGTCTCAGAGGGATCGACCGGAAGAGAGGGGAAGATCCCGGTACCTTGAGGCAACTGGCAATTACCTCTAAGGGATAGGAGGAACCCCTCAACTTTGACAAGGAAAAGCCACCATTTTGTCTGGCAGTGACAGCAATATAGAAGAAAGAAGAGTGTGACCTAAGCTTGATCAGTGAAGGAAAGAGTTACCCCAAAAATAGGTGAAATTAGAAATCAGTTTGAAGGAGAAACAGGATTAAAGTTCAGAACTGACAGAAGCAGCGATTGGGAAGGAGTAGACACGAAAAGCCACAGAATTGGAAGAGTCACAATGGCCAGTCCCAGCGACCAGTCAGGTCCCACAGAGTTGGCCTTCTCCAGGTCCCATCAGCCAAGCAATGTCGCCTGGCGGGGCCTAGGGGAAGAGCCTTTTCCATAGCGGCCCCAGCCCTCTGAAATCAACTCCCTCCAGAGATTCATACTGTCCCCACCCTCTCAGCCTTCCACCAACAAGCCTGGGGCCACTGAGTTTTTAACATCCAGCCACGGCTGATGATTGAACATATATAGGATGATTGGTTTTAAGAATTAGGGTTTTAGAGTATATTTTTTAATATTAGATTTTTTTAAATGTGCTTTTTATATTTACCTCTGCTGTGAGTCACCCTGCATCGATGGAGAAGGGCGGCACAGAAATCTAATTAATAAAATAAAATAAGAGAAAGGTTACAAGCGGTGTGCCACAAGGATCTGTTCTGGGTCCTATTCTTTTTAATATATTTGTGAGTGAGGTTTGGTAGGGAAGGTTTTCCTATTTGCCGATGACTCTAAAGTATTATTTATACAATAGAGAAAAAAAGAAGAAAATAATACTAAACTTGTTTACAAAATTATACGCTCAAGAAGATGTCAAACAGGATTAAAGTTAAAATATACTTCGAATCCACAAATATCAAACAAATTACAGAAGATCAAAGAGATATGTTAAATAGGCCAATTACAACCACAAAATTTGAGACGGTATTGAATAAACAGAAAAATAACAAAACACCACGTCCGGTTGAATTATATAAAAATATACAAGAAGGAATAAAGAAGTATTCAATGAAACACACCCACATGGTCAGAGGCTTTAAAAACACTGATACATAAGAAAGATTCAGATCGACAATTAATTCAAAATTATAGACCTGTCTCTCTTTTAAATTTGGATTACAAACTATTCATATCAATAATGGCAGAAAGGTTTTAAAAAATCTTTAACAAAGACCAAAATGGTTTTCTGCCGAAACCTGTGGTGGCCCGAGTGTTCTGCCAGCAAAAACAGGCTTCTGAGCTCTGATTTCGGTTGCAATAGCTTCCTGGAACCATCTGTCAGCGAAAATAGAGCTCTCAAGGGCCACCTGCAGCCCTCCTGAGCTCCATTTTCACTGGGAGAGGCACCACGGATCATCCCCGCAGGCCAGATCTAAATACCCCATGGGCTACATCTGGCCCCTGGGCCTTTAGTTTGACAAGCCATCCTAAATTGAATATAGGATTAATTTAATTTCCTGTTCTAAAGAATGCAACAAATTCCAAGCCTCTATCATCATATCGGATTACAATTAGATTAATATGTATGAAAATTGCTATGTTTAAGACTTATAGGATATATTGCTTCACAGTGCTTTCTTTACAGCCCTAAGAAGTTTATAGAGTCAGCATATTGCCCCCAACAATCTGGATCCTCATTTACCAATCTCTAAGCAGGAGAAATATAAAACAAGGCATCCATGAAGCTGTGGAAGGATGAAGTGCCAGGTTTAAACTACAGGGGATATTTGGAATACTACATTGTCATTTTGGCAACTCATCAAATGAAGTACTGTAGTTTCAGTGTACTATGCAACACGATTCTTATTCAAGCGATGTGGAGCATCTGGATAGCTTCTACTGAGTTCGGGCCAGCTAAATAAAGGAGAGATGTTGATAACTGATCGCTTTTATAGTGCTGCCAAGAAAATCTTATGACTCCAGGGAGGCCATAAAGTCATGAGAAATCCAACTTAGCTGTGCCAAACAGAATTCAAACCTTTTATATAAATCTGCAGGTACCTTAGGAGGGATGATGGAAGTAATCACATTTCCTAACAGCTAGATTCTTGCCCTAGATTCTTACCTATTGAAAAACAAAATTTGTAATAGGTTGGCCCTTAAAAGTGATCTGTATAATCAATCAAAGCTAAGCCTCAATTATGAAAAAGCCTACAGAGTGATAAGAAAAGTACAGCATGATTACGAAGGCCTTTTAACTTTTCCTGAAATTCTTAAACTTACACCTTTACAGCTATAGTCCTTGACTTACGACAACAATTGAGGTCAACATTTCTGTTGCTAAGCAAGGCAGTTGTTAAGTGAGTTTTGCCCCATTTTAGCCACCTGTCTTGCCACCGCTGTTAAATGAATCCCATTCCCTGCAGTTGTTAAGTTGTTGTTAATAAAATTAACCTAGTACATAATTTACAAGAGATGAAGGTACCATTGCACATGGCACTAAGTCCCAAAGTTTTATTTTATTTTTTAAAAGTTCTTTGAAAATGAGACAAAAAATGAGACAGGCCGTGCCAGAACTCAAAGCCCTTTAAGTGGGAAATGGCCAAGAGCCCACAGGGTGACTATGGTGCTCTGGAACAAATGATAAAATATATACCATATTTTTCAGACTATAGCACGCATCTGTGTATAAGATGCACCAATATTTTAAAGGAGTAAGTAAGAAAAAAAACATTTTTGTTCTCTCCGGCTCACAGGAGCACTCTACAAACCCTTTGTGTGCCCCTTTTTTGCCAAAATGTACCCATTTTTCACTCAATTTTGCGAAAAATGTGGCACACAGAAGGTTTAGGAAGCCTGCAGAGTGCTCCTTGGGGCTGGAGGAGGCAAAAACACCCCCGTTTTTGCTGACATGTTTCACACATTTCTTTTACAAAAATTGAGTGTTTTTGCCTTTCCCCATCCCCCAAAGCACTCTGCCGGTCTCCCAAACCCTCTGCGCATGGGGACAGGGCTTCAGGAAGCCAAAAATGGTTGTACTGTATTTGGTTTATAAGATGCACCGACATTTCCAGCCTCTTTGGGCAGGTGGGGGGGGGGATGTGTGTTTTATACTCCAAAAAATATGGTAGTTCAAAAATATGTCCTCAGAAAATCTCTTTCTTAAACAAAAATTATAATATGTTTATTGGTTATATACATTAAAAACAGGGTATAGAAAAATAAAGGGAATATATATAATGTACATTCTAGCAATTATAGTTTACTTACATAGCATGCGTGATTGGGGAATGAGAGGGAAAGAAAGGGAAAGGGATTTAGAAAGAAGGGAAAGAAATACAAGAGGAGGACGAATAGAAAAACAGAGCAAGAAAAGAGTAGTAAGAAGAGTGTGGGGGGCCAGCGTTAGAGCTGGGGCTTCTATGTTTTGAGGCCTGTGGTTTAAGCATATAAGTGGTATAGATTTTCCTGAAGTTTTATCCATATGTATTTGACGTAGTTGCTAGTGCCATCATTTATCAGTGATTTATAAATTCATTCATTCAGTTTCTTTATAGTTCAAAATTTGCGTAAGATTAATATAAATCAACAACATCGAACTTTTTGAGTACAAGCTAAAACTAATACAGTGATCCCCCGGTTATTGCGTCCCCGACCATTGCGAACAGGGTAATTTGCGATTTTTCAACCCGGAAGTCAAAAACACAATCTGCGCATGCGTGCCCTTTTTTCTATGGGCACGCATGCGTAGATGGCGCCCGGCAGATCAGCTGCTGGGCGGCTTCCCTGGGTCTTCCCCCTCTTGCTGGCGGGAGGGCGAGCAGCGGGCATCAGCAAGGAGTTTCCCCACCACCCACGCAAACTCCTCGCTGCCGCCCGCCCTTCGTCCGCCCACGCCGTTCATTCTCGCCGCTTTCGAGCTGAGTCCTGAAGCGAATTCGCTTCAGGACTCAGCTCGAAAGCGGCGAGAGCTAGCGCCAGCGAACGGTTTGTCCGCGCTCGCTCTCGCCGCTTTCGAGCTGAGTCCTGAAGCGAATTCGCTTCAGGACTCAGCTCGAAAGCGGCGAGAGCGAGCGCCAGCAAACGGCTTGTCTGCCGCCTGCCTGCCCGCTAGCGAGGAGCCGAAGATTGGGGGTGGCGCGGCTGTTTTAAAACGTCGCCGCCGGCATGGGAGCTTGCTAGCACCCCCCGGACCCCCAACCCGGGTTTGGGGGGCTGCTAGGAAGCCTCCCATGCCGGCGGCGACGTTTTAAAACAGCCGCGCCGCCCCCAATCTTCGGCTCCTCGCTAGCGCTGCGGAAGTTAAAAACACCATCTGCACATGCGCAGATGGTGTTTTTACTTCCGCAGCGCTACTTCGCGAAAACCCGCTCGTTGCGGGGGGTCCTGGAACGGAACCCTCGCAACGAGCGGGGGATCACTGTATTTCCGTATCTTTTACTATACTCTATCTGACTTTCCCATAAAATGTTCAAAATGTCATCTACTAATACAAACACAGTCCTCAGAAAATCTCAAGGCACCTGTGATGATCTCATGGCAGCCACCCCAGAATCAGTGACACAATTAGCTTCCTCAGATATCGAATTATAACATCTATCCCATTACAGTTACATGGCTCCATACCGTGGTGATTTTATCATGGTTTTATCTTTACGTAATGTTTTACCTCCTATATTGTATTATCCGCATCTCTCTCTCTCACCGCCTCTCCCATGTCTTCTTATTTATATGGACTTACTTCAAGTGGTTCGTCTTGGAAAATTAGTTCTTGGTGAAAAAATTCTGTATGTAAACAAGAGATGTTCTCTAGCTTCAGTTTTTTTTTTTAATTTAGCATATGGCCTCTGCAGAGGTCACGCAGGCACCGATATACAAATTTAGTTTAAATAAAGCATCTGCAAGAGTGTGTGTGTGAGTGAGTGAGTGAGTGAGTGAGTGTGAGTGCTGATGCTTTATTTTATATATGTAAGTCTTGGCATATTCAAGTGTTTTTCCGTCTAAGGTTGATGTTTCGACAAAGTCCCACTCTTCATCTTCAGGCTGCTGCTTTCGGCTTTTTGCTCGGGCAAAATTCTGTGCTTCATCCGAGCACAAAGCCAAAAGCACCAGCCTGAAGATGGTGAGTGGGACCTCACTGAAATGTCGCCAGGATTATATCAACCTTACATGGGGAAGGAAAGACCTGAATATGCCAAGCCCTACATACCTATACCCATGAAATATACCAGAGTGATCCGACAGAAAAAACATATAGCCCCTCCCTGGTACAAAGCTGAAGGGATCAGACCCTGTGGCCTAGAGGTTAATTCTCTGCCTTACAAGGCAGAAGCTGTAGAATCAAATCTCAGTAAGGATATGGCTAGCTGAGGAGGGCAGAACAAGGCTATATAGTGTGTGTGTGTGTGTGTGTGTGTGTGTGTGTGTGTGACATGTTTTTGCTGAATTTGAAAATTAAGAGAGACTAGGATAGATCTATTTTGGCCTTGTTCTGGCCTCATCAGCTGGCCATACCCTCACTTGGACTTGGACTTGGAGCCTTTGTCTTGTAAGGCAGAGAATTAACCTTTAGGCTACAGTATCCAATCCCTTCAGCTCTGTACCAGGGAAGGGTTATTATGTTTTTTGGGTCGAATCACCCTGGTATATTGAAGGAGCATCACAGCTTCCTTTTTGCCTCTCGGCCCATACACATACATACATACATATAACAAATTTAGTTTAAATAAAGCATCAACAAATATATTTCATTTGTGTGTGTGTGTGTGTGTATTTATAAATAAAGAGGAGAATGCCCAGTGTTGTGCCTATCCACAAGAAGGGCAGTAGAGAAGAAGCTAGTAACTACAGGCCAGTTAGCTTGGCCTCAGTTATAGTTAAAATGATGGAGACCCTACTCAAAGAGGATAAATCAGCACCTAAAAACCGCTAACTTATTGGACCCAAACCAGCATGGCTTTACTGAGGCAAATCATGTCAGACTAATCTCACTGATTTCTTTGACTATGTCACAAAGGTGTTGGATGAAGGTGGTGCCGTGGATATTGCCTACCTGGACTTCAGCAAAGCCTTTGATACAGTTCCACATAAAGAGCTGATAGATAGGTTAGTAGTATTGTATTGGCAGTTCTGTGTTAGCAAAAACTTCAGAAGAGAAGAATTTAGGGGTAGTGATTTCTGACAGTCTCAAAATGGGTGAAAAGTGCAGTCAGGTGGTAGGGAAAGCAAGTAGGATGCTTGGCTGCATAGCTAGAAGTATAACAAGCAGGAAGAGGGAGATTGTGATCCCGCTGTATAGAGCACTGGTGAGACCACATTTGGAGTACTGTGTTCAGTTCTGGAGATCTCACCTAAAAAAAGATATTGATAAAATTGAATGGGTCCAAAGACGGGCTACAAAAAGGGTGGAAGGTCTTAAGCATAAAACTTATCAGGAAAGACTTAATGAACTCAATCTGTATAGTCTGGAGAAGGGAAAGGGGGGACATGATCAAAACATTTAAATATGTTAAAGGGTTAAATAAGGTTCAGGAGAGAGGTGTTTTTAAATAGGAAAGTGAACACAAGAACAAGGGGGCACAATCTGAGGTTAGTTGGGGGGGAAATTAGAAGTAACGTGAGAAAATATTATTTTACTGAAAGAGTAGTAGATGCTTGGAACAAACTTCCAGCAGACATGGTTGGTAAATCCACAGTAACTGAATTTAAACATGCCTGGGATAAACATATATCCATCCTAAGATAAATAAAACAAGAAGAGCAGAAGGCTGATCTCTGATTTGTTTAGATAATTTTTTTTCACCAGAACTAGTTTTCCAAGATGAGCCATTTGGAATAATTGCATGTAAATAAGAAAACAAGGGAGAGATGATGAGTTCCCCTGGAAAGTCACATCCAAGAAACCAACCAACCAATCCACCTATTGACTCCATAAGATTTTGTATTGCTCAGCCCAGCCACTGAAATGAAGGAAAAAGAGGTCAAGAGCGTTTGGGCAGGACTCATACGGCAAACAAACTTTGCGGTTTGATATATAGCCAAATCCATCAGGAAAAGCCTTTAAAATGTTAAATATTGTTCCCAGACTGGACATTGCTTGTAGCCTTCCCAACGCAGAGCAAACAGAATTCCTTCCTAGTAGAAATTAAAATAATAATAATAATACACTCTGCCGAAGTCCTTGAAACTGATTTTATCAACCACTGTTCCAAGGGAAATTGGGGAATGTGCCACCCTGTTAGTATTTTTAGAAATAAATATAGGGAGGGTGGGAGGGAGAGAAGAGAGTGAGTGTTTAGGAAAAGTCAATGGAAAAGAAATCAGGAAGCTCTATGCAAAGTATGAATAAGTGGTACTACTGTACTTTTAACTAGCAATATAGATTATAGCAGGGGTCCCCAAACTTTTTACACAGGGGGCCAGTTCACTGTCCCTCAGACTGTTGGAGGGCCGGACTATTAAAAAAACGTGTGAACAAATCCCTATGCACACTGCACATACATTATTTAAAGTAAAAAACAAAATAGGAACAAATACAATATTTAATATTTATTCTTCCTCTTTCTTTCTCTCTCTCTGTCCTTCTGTCTTTCTAGTTCTCTCTCTTTCTCTCTGTCCTCTCTCTTTCTTTCTTTCTCTCTCTTCTCTCTTTCTCTCACTCACTCTCTTTATATCTCTCCCTCTTTCTCTCTCTCTCTCTGTCTCCTCCTTTCTCTCTCTCTCCCTTTCTATCTCTCCTCTTCCTTTCTCTCTCCCTCTCTATCTTTCCCTCTTTCTCTCCCCCCTCTTTCTTTCTCTCTCTCTTCTCTTTCTCTCACTCACTCTCTTTCTCGCTCCCTCTTTCTCTCTACCTTTCTTTCTCTTTCTCTCTCTCCCTTTCTCTGTCCCTTTCTTTCTCTCTGTCCCTCTCTTTCTTTTTCTCTGTCCCTCTCTTTCTTTCTCTCTGTCCCTCTTTCTTTCTCTCTGTCCCTCTCTATCTTTCTCTCTGTCCCTCTTTCTTTCTCTCTGTCCCTCTCTTTCTTTCTCTCTGTCCCTCTCTTTCTCTCTGTCCCTCTTTCTTTCTCTCTGTCGCTCTCTTTCTTACTCTCTGTCCCTCTTTCTTTCTCTCTGTCTCTTTCTTTCTCTCTGTCCCTCTCTTTCTTTCTCTCTGTCCCTCTTTCTTTCTCTCTGTCCCTCTCTTTCTTTCTCTCCCTTATCTCTGTGTGTGGGGGAGGCGGCTGCTTGAAAACCCCTGACCTCCATCGCCTCCCCCCCACGGCACAAGGCGAGCACACCTCGCCGCTGACACAGGCGGCTGGGACTGCCCTGTCCCCCTGCCCCCCCTGCGCAAAACTACGCAGCCCCAGATCGCTCGCTTCTCCAGCCAGCAAAGCCGACTGCCCGGCTTTGCTGGCTGATGCAGGAAAGGAAAGCGTCACATTTAAAAAGCACGCCACTTTCTGGGACTGCGGCGCCGTGGTGGCCTTCAAGCGCGGCCCTTCGCGGCGCCCCACCACCCGTTCCTGCAGGAAGAGATCGGGCACTTTACCGGGAGGTGGAGGCGGCTGGGTGCCGGGGAGGGCGAAGGAATGGACGCGCCTCTCAGCTGCAGAGCGGAACGGGGGTGGAAATCAGCAGCGGAGTCCGGCGTTGGGGTCCTGGGGCCATGCGGGACCGCTCATCCAGGCTTGCCGGTCCACACGTGCCTGGATGAGCAGTCCCGCATGGCCCCAGCGCCGGACTCCGCCGCTGATTTCCACCCCTGTTCCGCTCTGCAGCTGAGAGGCGCGTCCACTCCTTCGCCCTCCCCGGCACCCAGCTGCCTCCACCTCCCGATAAAGTGCCCGATCTCTTCCTGCAGGAACGGGTGGTGGGGCGCCGCGAAGGGCCGCGCTTGAAGGCCACCACGGCGCCGCAGTCCCAGAAAGTGGCGTGCTTTTTAAATGTGACGCTTTCCTTTCCTGCATCAGCCAGCAAAGCCGGGCAGTCGGCTTTGCTGGCTGGAGAAGTGAGCGATCTGGGGCTGCGTAGTTTTGCGCAGGGGGGACAGGGGGACAGGGCAGTCCCCGCCGCCTGTGTCAGCGGCGAGGTGTGCTCGCCTTGTGCCGTGGGGGGGAGGCGATGGAGGTCAGGGGTTTTCAAGCAGCCGCCTCCCCCCCACACACAAACTTAGCCATGGTGCACTTAGCTGTGACTTTCAGTGGACAGTTTTTCAATTGCCAATCGCCTTTTCATGAATTTCGCGTCCACTCACCGCGGAGGAGGAGGGGAGGAGGAGGTGGAGAGGCAAGGGGGCGGGGAGGAAAGCGGGCCTGCAATTGGCCAATTTCTTTCTCGCCTTTAGGGAGAGGAACTGTTGCTGCTCGGCCATAGGGCAGCAACAGTTTCTCTCCCTAAAGGCGACAAAGGAAGGGGCCAATTGCAGGCCCGCTTTCCTCCCCGCCCCCTTGCCTCTCCACCTTCTTCTCGCTGAGCAGCCGACCGCGGTGAGTTGACAGGAGATTCGGGAGCTTATTTTATCGACCAGTAAAATCTCGTGAGCTTGCCACGGGCCGGTTAAAAGACCTCGTTGGGCCGCATCCGGCCCGCGGGCCGTAGTTTGGGTACCGCTGGATTATAGTATCCACACTCCAACCTGCTGCCCTAAACTTGTGTTGAATGCAATTCACATCATCTCCAGGTAGATCTCGACACAAACTTTTTGTTTAGTGACTGTTCAGTTACACCACTACTGAAAAATGTGACTTCTGACCAGTTTTCACTTGTATGCTCATTGTAGCATCCCCATGGGCATGTGATCAAAATCTGAACACTTGGCAACTGACATGTATTGATGACTTTTGCAGTGACCCAGGATCCTGTGATCACCATTTATAACCTTCCCAGTTGTTTTCCAACAAGCAAAGTCAATGGGGGAATTCAGATTTGTTTATCGGCCGCCTGAGTCACTTACCAGCTGCCGTGGTTCGCTTAACTATGGCAGAAAAAGGTTGGTAAAAATGGGACACAATTCACTTAACTGTCTTGCTTAGTCATGGAAATCTGGGTCATAAAGCGAGAACTACCTGTAGATGAATTTACTAAAATATTAAACTCTTCCCCAGTCTGGGACCCATAAGAAATAACAAAGTTTCTGTCAATAACATGCAGGAAAAGAGCGATAGAAAAATACAGAAGATTTATTAAGTACACAGTAGCCATTTCATGTGATTTACACATCAGCTGTATTACTATATTACAAGGCCATGGTTGCAAGTTCAAGTCCCAGTGAAGGTATGGCTAGCTGATGTGGCCAAAATAAGGCCGAAATAGATCTATTCTAGTCTTCCTTAATTTTCAAATTCAGCAAAACATGTGACATATATGTATATAGCAACAGAAAACAAATATCATTGAAATGCTAATATTACTAGATAATAGCTATACAGTGGTACCTCTACCTACAAACTTAATTCATTCCGTGACCAGGTTCTTAGAAAAGTTTGTAAGAAGAATTTTTTCCCATAGGAATCAATGTAAAAGCAAATAATGTGTGCAATTGGGGAAACCACAGGGAGGGTGGAGACCCTGTTTCCTCCCAGGAGATTCCTAGAGAGGCCCCACAGAGACTTCTCCCCACCTTTTCTGGCCCTGTTTCCTCCCAGGAGATTCCTAGAGAGGCCCCACAGAGGCTTCTCCCTGGCTTTTCTGGTTACAGTTTCAGAGGCTTGGGTTTGTAAGTGGAAAATTTATTTTATTTATTTATTTAATTGGATTTGTATGCCGCCCCTCTCCAAGGACTCGGGGCGGCTCACAGCATATATAAAAACAGAACAATAATGTAATCCAATTAATACTACAGTACAATTTAAAAACAATTAAAAGAGAAGATTAACCAAACAATTAACTTATTAACCAAACATTCAGCAGTCATACTAAGGCATTCAGTGGTCAGGGGAAGATCTAAAGTCCCAAGCCTGGCGGCAAAGATGAGTTATTAAGCTCTTTCAGAAGGCAAGGAGGGAGGGGGCAGTGCGAATCTCTGGGGGGAGTTGATTCCAGAGGGCCAGGGCTCTCACAGAGAAGGCTCTACCCCTAGGTCCCGCCAACCGACATTGTTTGGTCGATGGGACCCTAAGAAGGCCAACTCTGTGGGACCTCAGCGGTTCCTGGGATTCGTGCGGCAGAAGGCAGTCTCGGAGATAATCTGGTCCTGTGCCATGGACGGCTTTATACGTCATAACCAACACTTTGAATTGTGCCCAGAAACTGATCGGTAGCCAATGCAGTGCGCGGAGTGATGGTGAGATGTTGGCATTTCTTGGAAGGCCCAAGTCTGCTCGCGCGGCTGTATTTTGGACAAATTAAAGTTTCCGAACACTCTTCAAAGGTAGCCCCGTGTAGAGACCATTGCAGTAGTCGAACCTCGAGGTGATAAGGGCATGAGTGACCGTGAGCAAAGACTCCCTGTCCAAATAGGGCCACAACTGATACACCAGGCAAACCCGGGCAAACGCCCCCCTCGCCACAGCTGAAAGATGGTGTTCTAAAGTTAGCTGTGGATCAAGGAGGATGCCCAAGTTGCGAACCCTCTCTGAGGGAGTCAATAATTCCCCCCCCCCAGGGTGATGGACAGACCGATGGACGTGTCCTTGGGAGGCAGTACCCACAGGCACTCCGTCTTGTCTGGATTGAGTCTGAGCCTGTTGGCACCCATCCAGACCCTGACAGGTTCTTGAGAAGAGGCAAAAAAAATCTTGAACACCCGGTTCTTATCTAGAAAAGTTTGTAAGTAGAGGCGTTCTTAGGTAGAGGTACCACTGTATTTCCAAATACTAGTAGGCAGGTGGTATTTCATGAATGTGAAACACAACCCTAAATAACTTGCAGTATTTTAGATTATATCCCTTATCAAATCCTATTGTTTAAGAATAATATTTCTCAACTTTAAGATGTGTGGACTTCAACTCCCAGAATTCCCAGCCAGCACGCATCTCAAACTGACTTGTGGAAACACTGGTTTAGAAGAATCATCATCCAGTTGTTGGCAAGAGACACAACAGATTACTTGCCCATGGAGATTTAGGAACTAATGACTCAGGTCCCCAATTCAAACTCAGAGGAAAGTTCCATCCATCCATATCAGCTAATCTTTAACTACTAAAATGACAGACAGTTTATTTGGAATTAACATTTCCAGTGTTATATCCAGTAACTTTATTCCAGTGGCTAGAAATTAGTATCCTCAATAAGAGGTTTGTTTATTTATTTAAATTTTATATACGGTTCTCAGCCATCTCACTTCTTAGATTCTTGTGTGACTCACAAATTTCCTGTGTCTCCTAAGACGGACTCATTTTATTTCATATCCCAGAGCAAAACACGCCAGCAATAAATCAAATTAAGCTGCATAGTTATGGCTGCCAGTCCCTGAATTTCTTCAGTCTACATTAATTCCACTTTCAGTCCACCCACGTTTTTTATTCAAATGCTTTGTTTACCTCTTCAGCTGCCTACCCAAAACTCTCCAGGCCTGCCTTTGCAAAGCCATGAAAAACTATTACCTTCCTCCTTCCACCCCACCCCCCATTTCAAAGAATACACAAAAGAGGCAGACAAATCTTTTAAATCCCTTTAAAAGTTGCGCCTACAATTAGAAGAAGAAGCTTCTGTTGTCTGGACTACAGGTAAAAAACGAATACATCTGCAATTGGACTCAAACTCATTCTGACACCCTTGTATTGTAAAGCAACTTGCACCACCGGGTTTGCACAGCCGGCTAAAGGGCTGAAACGTGACTGAAATGTAATCTAGCCAGTGTCTACATTGCTACACATTTAAACCACGAGTCTACGGAGAGGGGCGGCATACAAATATTATTATTATTATTATTATTATTATTATTAATTAGATTTGTATGCCGCCCCTCTCCGAAGACTCGGGGCGGCTCACAACAGCAATAAAAACAATATAACAGTGGAACAAATCTAATATTAAAAACATATAAAACCCTATCATTATTTTAAAAAACCAAACAGCAACATTCATACCAAACATAAAACAAAGTATAAAAAAGCTCGGGGGAAAGATGTCTCAGCTCCCCCATGCCTGGCAGTATAAGTGAGTCTTAAGAAGTTTACGAAAGACAGGAAGGGTGGGGGCAGTTCTAATCTCCGGGGGGAGTTGGTTCCAGAGGGCCGGGGCCACCACAGAGAAGGCTCTTCCCCTGGGGCCCGCCAAACAACATTGTTTAGTCGACAGGACCCAGAGAACACCAACTCTGTGGGACCTTATCGGTCACTGGGATTCGTGCGGTAGCAGGCGGTTCCGGAGGTACTCTGGTCCAATGCCATGAAGGGCTTTAAAGGTCATGACCAATAATAATAATAATAATAATAATAATAATAACAACAACAACAACAACAACAAATATTATAATAAGAGCCACCGTTTGTATCATCGAGTTAACCGGGTTCACACAAAACGCTGGATTAAAAAACATTAATCAGAGAGTAGCTGGACTCATATTATAAACGAAGCCATGGATTTAATTTATTTATGCACGGGACGTGCCTTCCGTCCCCTGTCCTAATGTTTCTTTTTTACTAGCATCATGTATATGAATATTATTATGAATATATATATTATTATATTATTATCAATGAATTATTTTCCTCCCCTGGCAACTGCTTCAGGGAATCGCGGCCCCGGTCTACCCGCAAGGTTCAATCCTCTCTCTTCCCCCCCCCCCTGCGAAAAGTGCCACGAACCCGTCGGAACTTACTTATAGGAGTAAACAGAGTTTACACTGGAAGGTAAACCTGAACCCACCCGGTCCTCGCTTCGTCTGAATCCGAGCCCCGCATCCGTTCGCAGGACAGCGCGGCTCCGGAGGCTCAAGGACCGTCAAGCGAAACTGCCTTTCAGCCGCTGAGCTCGGCGGTCAAGCGGCGGCAGAGATCGACCCGCCCGGGACCTGCAAGCAGCGCTTCCTGCCGTGAGGAAAAAAAGAGGACGGAGGGGGGGAGAGGGAAGCGGACGGAGAGGCTCCCACACACACACACAAGCCGCGAATTGCGGCCCCCGCTCACCGGAAAGGCTGCATCCCCCGCCGGCCCGGAGAGCGAAGCGAAAAGCGGCGGGGCGCAGAGCCAGCCCTTTGTTCCCTTCGCGCATCCACGCGTCGCTGGGCTTGTGGGGAGGGCGCAGCTCTCCAACTAGGGGAGGCCGGAGGAACTTCGCCCGCTTCCCTCGGCTCCGCTAGGCGCGTCGGTGAGGACGGAGGCACATGGGCAGCGAGGCCCGGTCCGCTTCTCCTGAGGGGCGGGGGTGGGTGGGTGTGATGGTTTCAGCCCTCGCCTCAGCCAGTCCCACCCTCATCTTGCGTGTGTGCCGCCCTCGTCCGCCAGATCCTGGCACAGTGATGGCGAACCTTGATTTCCTTGTGTGGGTGCCCACATCCATAATTCAAAGCCCCCACTTACCCCAAACTCCTGCGTATATGTGTGAAACACCCCCCCAGGCGCTTCGACTGGCTACAGGGGTGAGTTCTGGAGAGGGAGGACGGCGTTCCAGTAGCGAAAATGGACGGGCAGGTGGGTGTATCGGAGTGAGTTTTGGCTTCTGCACATGCACAGGAAGCTAAATCTCACAAGAGGATGGATAGATGCATGTGATTTTGGCGATTTTTTTGGTGATTTTTTGCTTTTGCATGCACAGAAGCAAAAGAAAAAATCTCATGCACCTGTGCATCTCATAATGCAGTATTTGCTTCCTTCACATATGTAGAAGCCAAATCCTGTTCCAACATGCCTGCCCGCCCGCCAGTCACCTGGACCTCTGCACACATCAGCAACCCCAACCTACCACACTCCCCCTCTTCCCCAACTTCCAGTGTGCCTGGTAGGCCCCTTTTTCATGAATCCCAGGCCCCAGAGATTTCTTGGAGTTTGAGGAGGAGGAAAACACTCACCCTGCCATCCCGGAGACTGAAATTACCCTCCCAGAGCCTCCGCATGAACAAAAGATCAACTGGGGGGCACATAGATGTGTGCTGGAGCTGAGCTAGGGCAACAGCTCATATGCCGGCAGCTGATACACCAAGTCTTCAGAGAGGGGCAGCATATAAATTTAATAAATAATGATAATAATAATAATAAATATATAATAATAATAATAATAAATATATTATAATATTAATAATAATAATAACAACAACAACAACAACTCCGTGTGCCACAGGTTCGCCATCACGGTCCTAGCAGTTGTGGTCCTTGATTTGCGACCTCACTGGAGCCCACAATGTCTGTCACTAAGCAAGACGATTCTTCAGTGAATGTTCCCCGTTTCACAACCTTTCCTTTCCACAGGTCGTTAAGTGAATCGCTGCAGCTGTTAACTTAGTGATGCGCAGTGTTTTGAAGCAAATCCGGCTTTCCCCACTGACCTTGCTGGGCAGAAGAAAGTTCACGGAAGGGAAATCGTGTGCCTCTGGGACACTGCAACGTCATAAATACGAATCAGTTTGCCAAGCATTTGAATTTTTGATCATGTGACCATGGAGAGGCCGCAATTGTTCACACGAAAAAGCATCATAAGTCCCTTTTTTTTCCGGTATCGTTGTTGCCAGCGAAGCACCGTTTTTGCACTGCTGGGATTCCCCTGCAGCATCACAAAAACACGGAAGTCCGGAGGTGGGGTGTCCCATGGAGGGGAGCCTCAGGGGAATCCCACCAGCGCAAAAACAGGCGCTTCGACTGGCTACAGGGGTGAGTTCTGGGCTTGTACGCATTAACTACTTTTTCATTGATTCCTATGGGAAACATTGTTTCATCTTACAAACTTTTCATCTTACAAACCTCATCCCAGAACCAATTAAGTTCTAAGACGAGGTATCACTGTATGTAGAATTCAGTTTAAAACTTTCAAAGATTTTTAAGGAAGCAGCAAACCTTTTGCTTGGATTCTTGGATTTATATCTTCCACATCTCTTGAATTTTTTGGTTATCTTATGTAGGAAGATAAATACAGTATTAAGTTTCTTCTGGACTTTTATGGCTTGCTTTGATAACAGTTACAACCTGGGTTCCTTTCCAGGTTAAATATTGATGAGGCCATGCTGAGAAAATAAGAGATCTAAATAAGCAAAACTTTCCAGTGAGCCGAAATAAAGTAACAAACAAAAGCATAAATAGAGCAACTGCAGTTTTATGCTTAGTTATTCTCACATGTCTGACTATCACAGTGTTTCTCAATTATTTGCTGTTATGCCCCACTCCCCACCCACCCACCGGTCAGGAAGAAGTAAACATTTCACACACTCCCCAACTCTCCGATCTGGGCCCCAATGGAATTTTAGTGTTAATATTTATTATTTACTTATTGTAAGCTGCAAGCAAACTATTGGCTGGGGAAGGCTGTTCTACCCACTTAGCTGGGAAAAAGTCACCCCAACACTTTACCCTTAGATTATCTATGGTTGACCTATCCAGATTCCTAAGAGGTCAGTAAGGGGTGAGTACAAGTGCACTAGAGTGCCTTCCGTCCCCTGTCCTATTGCTCTCCTATATCTCCTATTCCTTTCTTCTATTCCTATATCTCTTCTTCTATTCTTTCATTGATATGTTCTATTACTATATCTTCTTTTCTATTATTTCTTAGATATATTTTACTATGAGTATCTCCTCTATAACCTTCATCATGTATTTTACTATGTGTATATAGATATATACCCACTAAAACCCTCATGGTATATTGGACAAAATAAATAGATAGATAGATAGATAGATAGATAGATAGATAGATAGATAGATAGATAGATAGATAGATAGATAGATAGATAGATAAATAAAATAAAATAAAACTCAGTGGAGTCTGTTTTCAGTTGGGCAGGGATAGGCCACCGTGGTTAGGGACCTCTTTTGACACGGGCCAGGCCAGCTTAATCAAGCTGATGTTTTAAGACGGCCAGCCTGACCCTTAAGCACCACCTCTGCCACGCACTCACAGCTAAAAGGTATGGAAGGAGGCTTTAGGGTGCTGTTCAAAGCTTTTGCTCAGCTGCAGAGGTTGCTCTTCCTTGTCCAGCAGCAGGTCCACTGTGCCGTTCATGGGTACTGCAGCGCCCACCAAGAGCAACAAGAACCCATGCAGCTGCCCTGCCCCACCTGGTCACCTTCTCTTCTGGGCTTGGAGCAGCGTGCAACTGGGAAAACACTCCCCACCTGGGGGAATTGATCGAGAGGGACCGTGCATGTTGCCTGGGATCACACAAGCCCCCCCTGGCATTGCTCCGCATCCCGTTGGGGGGCGCCCCACTATTTGAGAAGGACTGGACTGTCACAACATCCCTGGGGTCATGTGATCACAATTCCCACTTGGCTTCCATCAACCACGTCCATCGATAAAATTGCAATTAAATGGAAAGCAAAAATGTGGTGTCTCACTTAATGGCTGTGTCACTTAGAGATGGAGCTTCCAGTTCCACTTGTGGTTAGGTGAGGACTACCTATCACTAGCAAGAGATGAGGAGGTTTTACTGGGTTTTGTACTTGGGGTTTTACTTCTGTAAGCCTCCCAGAGTCACTGTAACTTGGCCAGCCATAGAAATGTTCTTAATAAAGAGAAGAGAAGGCATTAAGCTTTGACAGTATTAAGACCCGGCCAATATGCCTAGATTCTGTTCTGTCAGGCTCGCTGGTAGACTCCTCCCAAAAATTCACAGGTACAAATTTCAGACACACACACGTTTGAAAATTCAAAACAATGTTCTTTATAATGAAAATTCACTTAAACTAAGCCCTCTTTTGGTATAGCCAAGAGCACTCGTCTCCAAACAAACTGGTAATTTGTACAAGTCCCTTATCAGTTCTGTGATACTTAGCTTACAGCTGTGAGGCAATTCACAGTCCTTCTTCTTTCACAAGGTGAAACACACTTTGCTCTGGTTTAATTTCAAAGCTGGGAAAAATCAGCACACAAAAGGTCAAAGTCAATAAAGCAGTCACGAAACACAACAATCAGATAATCCTCCACAATGGCCAAACCCACAGGCTGCTATTTATAGCAGCCTCACTAATTACCACAGCCCCACCCAACCCCAGGTGGCCTCATTTTCTTTGATAATAATCTCTCAGTTATTGTTGCCTATGCATCGCTCTCCGCATGCGTGACTGTATCATTAACTCTTGTTCTGAATCCAAGGAGGAGCTAGATAATTGATCTCCTTCTGAGCTGTCTGCCACACTCTCCTCCTCCCTGTCACTCATGTCTTCTTGGTCAGAGCAGCCTTCATCAGCAGATTCCACTAGGGGCAAAACAGGCCTGCAGCATGTGGATGTCTCCCCCACATCTACAGTCCTTGGGGCAGCAGCTGGGCCAGAGCTAACCACAACAGATTCAGAAGCCAAGCAAGGTTGGGCAATCCTGGTTAGAATTCGGGTGGAAATCCACTAAACAGTGTAAGGATTATTAGGCAAGATTGGGAAGTTCGGAAAAGAATCTGGGAATGCTTTGGGAATGCCCAGTGGTGCAGAACTTTTGGCAAAAAGTGCAAGAGGATATTAATAGGATATTAAATATAAGATGGCCGATTACTAAGGAAATGGCAGTATTAGTAAAAAGTAGTGAGATGGGAGAATACAGAGAAATAAAACAAGCAGCGATAGAAAGTGCTCAGGTGGTAATAGTCTTGGGGTGGAAAGATGCGACAAAATGGACAATGCAAAATTGGTATAGGTATATGGTGGACCACATTCAATTTGAGATTATGGATAAAAGGATGAATTTGATTAATGAAACTGATTTGCAACAGCTGATGGGGCAATGGGACAAGGTAAGACGATATATGGTGAGTAGGATCTGAGACCAAGCTATAAGAAACAAGTTGGAATCACTCTATAATATGTAAAGAAACATTTCACTCCTGGGTTTAAATGATTTATACAAGAAATACCCCCAACTAGTGGTGGGGTATGATTGATTGTCTGGTGGTGGGACCACTGAGCACATGTTATATGTTAAATGTTGTGTGTGTATTTTATATTATAAAAATCAATAAAAATATTAATAAAAAAAAAAGAATCTCAGACAAGGACGGTCGAAAGCCACCTCCATCCTATTCTGCAATATGTTTTGTCCCATCTTGCAAAACTGAATGGGAAAACGAAAAGGCCAGGGCATTTCATATGTTTAAACTTCAGCATGTTGTTTCCTGTCCTTTCTCACTTCTTTCAAAGTAGGGAGTTCCTGTTGTTTAGAAGTAGCCAAGAACAAAGCGAGATCCTTTATGCTTGACCCCCCTCATCACATTAATTGTTGAAATGCATCTGTGCTTTGAGTAACAGTATTTGTTTTGTGCTCTTTCTATGAAGATCCCGTCCTTGCGCTGCCACATGCATCGCGTATGGACAGGATATTGCACAATTGTGGCATGGGTCTCATTGCCAGGAATTTCATACAATAGTTAAGTTGAAATTTGGACATAGTCTGATGAAAGTTGGAAAAGAGCTTTAGTAAATTACAGCAAATGCCCCAAGGTAAACAGCATAAGGCACATCCAGTAAAGTCAAAGTGAGGTAGTTGAAGAAAGTTTGTCCAAGTAAAAAACTAAGGCAAATTTGTTGCTCTAAGATAATCATAATTTAGAGTGTGATGGGCTGAAAGAACATCTGAATCTTCTGGTTGATTTCTGCATCATTTACCAAAAAAGTCAGCAAGGATTTCAGGTTTATTTTTATTTATTTTTATTTATTTATTTTGTCCAATACACAATGAGGGTTTTAGTGGGTATATATCTATAAACACATAGTAAAATACATGATGAAGGTTATAGAGGAGATACTCATAGTAAAATATATCTAAGAAATAATAGAAAAGAAGATATAGTAATAGAACATATCAATGAAAGAATAGAAGAAGAGATATAGGAAAAGAAGAAAGGTATAGGAGATATAGGAGAGCAATAGGACAGGGGACGGAAGGCACTCTAGTGCACTTGTACTCGCCCCTTACTGACCTCTTAGGAATCTGGATAGGTCGACCGTAGATAATCTAAGGGTAAAGTGTTGGGGGTTTGGGGATGACACTATGGAGTCCGGTAATGAGTTCCACGCTTCGACAACTCAGTTACTGAAGTCATATTTTTTACAGTCAAGTTTGGAGCGGTTAATATTAAGTTTAAATCTGTTGTGTGCTCTTGTATTGTTGTGGTTGAAGCTGAAGTAGTCGCCGACAGGCAGGACGTTGCAGCATATGATCTTGTGGGCAATACTTAGATCTTGTTTAAGGGGTCTTAGTTCTAAACTTTCTAGGCCCATAGTCTAGTATCATAGGGTATTCTATTTCGAGTGGAGGAGTGAAGGGATCTTCTGGTGAAGTATCTTTGGACATTTTCAAAGGTGTTAATGTCTGAGATGTGATATGGGTTCCAAACAGATGAGCTGTATTCGAGGATGGGTATGGCAAAAGTTTTGTAAGCTCTTGTAAACAGTGTGAGATTGCCAGAGCAGAAGCTATGTAGGATTAGGCTTACAACTCTTGAAGCTTTCTTGGCTATGTTGTTGCAGTGGGCTTTGGCACTTAAATCTTTCGTATTTGGTGTTCAGATTCTTCTTCCCAATGTGTAGGACAGAGCATTTGCTAGTTGAGATTTGTAACTACAGCCAATCAGCAACTCTTTTCCCTAAACAGCACAACTGATAGTGTCTAGTCTAGAGATTCTCAGTCATCCGAATCATGGTTGTCCCAAAGGTGCTTTTGCAGGAGGCAATTTGATTTTCTTGTTTTTTCTTTTGAACACATTTTGCTTCTCATCCAAGAACCTTCTTCAGCTCCTTCCATTCCCCACTATGTTGTCAGAACTGAAGACAAGTTGTGGGACAGCCAAACATATACGCTATTGTGTGGATCTTGATGTTCCTGAACGGGCCAGGATGGGGCTGAACAGGGTTAGACTTAATCCTACCAAGACTGAGTGGCTGTGGGTTGGTGTGTGTGTGCCCATTACAATAATTATCCATTGTAACTTCTGGGCGCGGTTGCCCTTTTTTAAAAATTTATTTATTTATTTATTTATTTACTTATTTATTTATTTATTTTGTCCAATACATAACACACATTGAAGAGAATAGATATGTAATAATATAAATAAAGAAAAGAACAGAAGAAAAGATATAAAAGTATAGGTGAACATATTTGAAAGGAAGAAAAGATAAATGAGATAAGGAGAGACAATTGGACAGGGGATGGAAGGCACACTGGTGCACTTATGGACGCCCGTTACTGACCTCTAAGAAACCTGGAGAGGTCAATCGTGGATAGTCTAAGGGGAAAATGTTGGGGGTTAGGGGTTGACACTACTGAATCAGGTAATGAGTTCCACGCTTTGACAACTCGGTTGCTGAAGTCATATTTTTTACAGTCAAGTTTGGAGCAGTTAATATTAAGTTTGAATCTGTTGCATGCTCTTGTGTTGTTGCGATTGAAGCTGAAGTAGTCATTGACAGGTAGAACGTTGCAGCATATGATCTTGTGGGCAATACTTAGATCGTGTTTTAGGCAACGTAGTTCTAAGATTTCTAGACCTAGGATTGATAGTCTGCTTTCGTAGGGTATTCTCCATATTGAACTGGTCCACAATTTGGGGAACTTCCTAGATTACTGAAAGAGTCGGAAATGTTGTGGTTAGGAAGCCCTTTGTACGAATTCATCCTGTGTTCCATCTGTTTTTGGATCCAATGGCCCTAGTCGCAATTAGTCATGCCTTATTTACCTCTTATTGGACCTTGTAAAGGGATTTAGAGCTGACCTTGGGAAAAGTATGAAAAAACTACCGGTAGTTAGGGGAGAAAGGAGTAAGTTACCTGGGGTGAGATAGAAATAGACATGAAATAATCCCACCTTGATTTTATTTAGGGGGGGGAAAGAAACTTAACCAGGTTTTCCAGATTGCTATCCTATTGCTATCCTATTTCTTTGCTGGCTTATCTTGAAAGACTGATAGTACTGCAATTATTTTGCATGGGCTGTCCTTGAAGGTCATTCCGAAGTTATAAGAGCCGGGGTGGCACAGCAGGTAGAGTGCTGTACTGCAGGCCACTGAAGCTGACTGTAGATCTGCAGGTCAGCAGTTCAAATCTCATCACCAGCTCAAGGTTGACTCAGCCTTCCATCCTTCCAAGGTGGGTAAAATGAGGACCCAGATTGTGGGGGCAATATGCTGGCTCTGTTAAAAAGTGCTATTGCTAACATGTTGTAAGCCACCCCGAGTCTAAAGAGAAGGGCGGCACAAAAAAATAAATAAGTAAGAAGTAAGTAAGTAAGTAAGTAAGTAAGTAAGTAAGTAAGTAAGTAAGTAAGTAAGTAAGTAAATCCAGAATTGGCATGGCAAGTAGTTAAGGTTGATATATTTGTTAACATCACTACTGTGTGAATTGCACTTGGATTTCCAGGTACCATTCAAGGTAGTGACAGTCATCTAAAAAGGCATATTTTTAATAAAAGCATTTTTGTGGTAATCTGTCCTTAATTACTTCTCCCAATCCTATAAGACCTGATAGGTTGGCATCTTCTGGTTCCCATCAACTAAGCAATGTCACATTATGGAACCTGGGAGAAGTGCCTTCTCTGTAGTAGTACCTTCTTCCCCATGGAACAAAATCCTTCCAGAGATTCAGATGACCAGCCTTTAAGAAGGCCCCAAAGACTTGGAGGTCATTGGGCCAGGTTGGCAGATGTTTAGACTGGGTTTGACATTGAATCCCTCCTAAAGACCTAGGATAGGCAGATGTGGTTGTTTGACAGTATCACATATATTGTTGCAGGATGTAAACTGTTCTAGGTAAAGCTGCCTTGCAATTGACTGATAATTTGATGGTGTTCAAATGGTGCACCCAACATGCCTATTAATATTAGTACCGTCTTTGCTTTCTTTTGCCACAGTCATTCTACTTCTATTTGCAGGTCTTTGTATTTTTTTTAATCTTCTCCAGTCTCTTCTCTTCTCTTCTCTACTCTACTCTACTCTACTCTATTCCTGTCTCCAGCTTTTGCCATGTCCACTATCCAGACTTTTTTGTCATTCTCTTTTAAAAAAAAATATTGTATTAATTTTCAAAAAAACATACATAACAGACATAACATACAACATTTAGTGTAGCTGCAGTCGCTCCGCTCAAACTAGAAGTCATCATCATCATAATTAAAAAAACAACTGGTAAGTCTAAAGCTATATCAAAATTTATAAAAATATGTATAAGAAAAAAAAATTTAAGAGAAGAAAGAAGAATTTATGTTTATATTAGTAAATAATTACCATCTAATACAATTCTACTGCTAAATTCAAATATTCAGAATAATATTACAACACACTTATCCCTTTTTCCTTGTTTCCCACCAAGTATATACTTTCTGCCAGATATCATAAAATTCTGATTCTTCTTGGTTGTTTAACCCAGACGAGACGCTTTTTCGTCTTTCTTACTGACAATTGTTAAGTCTGGGGTGTTACAAGGCAGACAGTTGAAGATGAAGAAAGAATATCTGAAGGACAATGAAGAAGCGAGTGTACCAGGAAGGCTTACTGAATACTGGAGAGACCAAACTGGACTACAATAAAGAGTAAATGAAGATCAGAAAGGAGGCATAGGAAGATTAAGCATTACATGGACAGTATATTAAAAACAAAATAGCATGGAAAACAGATAATAGCAAGACCTGGTAATGACTGACAGTAGGAAAGTTGAAGAAAGTTTCAAGTTTCAAATTTTATTGGATTTATATGCCGCCCCTCTCCGAAAACAGAGAGGGCAGAGAGGATAATTCTGGTGGCACAAGACTAACCTTTAAGAGTTTGTTGTAATTATTTTTGTCCCTAGCACAGTGGGTTTTTATATTATTGTCATTTTTTCATATTGTGATACTTTTAGTCCTCTGCTAGCCATACAGAATCATTTGGCAAATAGACACCCGTGCACGATAAATAAATAAATTACTGAAATTAAACAAGGGAGGAAGTTTGGGTTTTGAGTCCTTCATTCTTTTATTTTAACCATTTGATGGATCTTAGGATTCTAGTAAAGGAAAAAAATGAAATTAATTTCATAAACTTGAAGTTTACCCACCCCTAAATTAGTTAAAAGTATTACATACAAGACCCACTTGAAACTCAGGAAAGAAAACAATGATCTGATCAGTATGACAGAGAAAACTTGAGTACACTTTATATATTTTTTCCATTACAAGGGAAAAAAGCGAAGTAATATACTGTATAAAATGCTAGCAGGCTCAAAAGAAATAGAAACAATATCAGATTCTATAAGTGCTTCAGTTCAATTTTACTTGTAACAACAGACTTATGTGTTGTAGTATAGATCTAACTGGGCTATGCATTTTACAAAGGATACATGTATATAACAGAAATTATCAATGAGCTGTTGCAAAGGTAGTGGGCTCTAGCAATGGGAAATGTGGTGAAAAGCATGCACCATGTTGTGTCATGAGAGACTACATTAGGAAAGAGTTGTAAAATGAAAATCATGTGAGGGGATTGCTAAGGAGAGAAGAGAAATTGTGACACTGATGTTTGTTTCCCTTTTGGACTAGGAAGTAAGTGTTGTGGTTAGCTCTGGCCCAGCTCCTGCCCCAGAGGAATGTGCAGGTGGATGTGGGGGAAACATTCACATGCCGCAGCCCTGTTTTGCTCCCGATGGAATCTGCTGACGAAGCCTCCTCTGACCAAGGAAGCGTGAGTGACAGGGAAGAAGGGAGTTTGGCAGACAGCCCAGGAGGAGATCAATCATCTGTATCATCCTTGGATTCTGAACAAGAATTAATGACACATCCACACATGCGTAGAGTGATGCATAGGAGACAACAACTGAAGGATTGTTACAAGAGAAAATGAGGCCACCTATGGTTGGGTGGATCTGCTGTAATTTGACCTGGTGTTTTAGCCTCATGCCAGTTTATCTGATTCATTGTTTCGTCAAGATCTTAGTTTTTGTGCTGTTCAAGATTGTGTGTGGACTCTCTGGACTTTAGAATTGGACTCAATTTCCCAGTTATTGGGTGAGCAATTGGATTGCATTTAATCTGTGCCTTGTGTGTACCATAAAATCCCTTTGACATTTAAAAAGGGAGCTGTTTCTGTTTTTCTGTTTATAAAAACTTTTGGGTTTTCCTTTTATCATGTGGTGTGTGTCTTCCTGGACTAATTACCCTGTAATTACGGACGGTTGAAACACGCCGGCAGAACAGTAAGCAGGGAGGGAAGTTATTTTTCCCAAATCACCAACAATTGTGGCTACTGAAAAAGGTAGCCACCATCAGGTTGTTATCTGTGCCACCCAAGAAAGGTGTATGAAACTGTATGACTAGTGAGTTAAACTATACAGTGAATGAATGGAGGACCAAATAAATTGGAAAAGTAGTAAGATTGAGAGAAACAAATATCACAATAGGAACTTTCAAAGTCAGCAGAATAGAAACAAATGGCCTTCAAATGGCATCATGACCAGAGTTAAGAAAAACTCTAGAATTCCTAAAGGCAATTCAGAAAAAACAAAGTCAATTCATGGAGGCAGCTTCATTCTTCCTGCTATCCAACATGCACATATAGTGAATGACACACAGTGATGGTTGCAAGGAAAATCAATCACCCATAGGGTAAATTTCTACTCGAGCTTAAAAGATTGTCTTCCAAAAACTTGGCACCAAGGCAGTCAATGTTATTTGTCACCAGCAGCTGTGTAAGTGAAAGTTTTCTCTGAAGTTTAGGAAACTGAGAAGGAGGAAAGCCTAGCAAAACACTAATATATACTATAGAAATAATGTGAAAATACCAGGTAGCATCCAAACTAAATCAGAGTCTAAGTCAAAGTATTCCTCAAAGTTCCAATTTATTGCCGGAGACCATCCTGGCACTGACACTGGGAAATCCGAATCTGAGTTTCGTACTCAGTTGAAAGTTCACATCCATTGTCCCCCCCACCCACAAACGTGTCATGTTGCCCACTCAGATTGTGCCAGAATAGCAAGTTCCTTCTCTGCTTCCGTCCAGGTGGGTGGATATAGGATGGACTTGAATCACTCAAAAGAATATTTTGTGGCTGCATCTGTTCCCTTATGAAAATCACCCCTCCCAAGTTACCATAAACATCAGGCCTTCTATAAATAGTGTAGCACCAACTTCTGCACCGGCTTGATAATAATTGCTCTGCATATCTTAAAATATGCAAAATATCCTCAACTTACACATTGATTTAGTGACTGTCTGAAGTTACAATGGCATTGAAAAAAATGACTTATATATATTCAACTTATCACCACTGCAGAAACCTCAAGATCACGTGAAACCACAAACATTTTGGACTCAATCGTGGTAAGTTGAGGGCTACCTATTGTTCTGCCGGGCTCTCTAGGAGGAACCTCCTGAAAATTCAAGGGTACAAATTTCAGACACACACACATTTGAAAATTCAAAACAATGTTCTTTATCACAAAATTCAAAATAAACTAAGCACACTTTTTGTAGTGCAAAGAGCACTCGTCCCAAAACAACCGGGTAGTCTGTACAATTTCCCTTAAGCAGTCATTAAGTACTTAACTAGCAGCTGTGAAGAAACTTCACACCCCTTCTTCTTCCAATGAAGTGAGACACACACACACACTTTGCTGGTGTGAAAAATCAACAAAGTCCAGAAAACAGCAACACCTGATTCCTGACGAAACTGCGATCAGATACTCTTCCACAACGGCCAAACCCACATGCTGCTATTTATAGCAGCAGCCCTAATTACTAGAGCCCCACCCAACCACAGGTGGCCTCATTTTCTCTTGTAATAATCCTTCAGTTGTTGTCTCCTGTGCATCACTCTACGCATGCGTGGATGTGTCATTATTTCTTGTTCAGAAATCAAGGATGATACAGATGATTGATCTCCTCCTGGGCTGTCTGCCAAACTCCCCTCTTCCCTGTCACTCACGCTTTCTTGGTCAGAGGAGGCTTCGTCAGCAGATTCCATCGGGAGCAAAACAGGCCTGTGGCATGTGGATATTTTCCCCACATCCACCTGCACATTCCTTGGGGCAGGAGCTGGGCCAGAGCTAACCACAACACCTACATTGGTGATCTTGAGGCTGTCAGTTGAAAGATGGATGATCTATGCAAAAGGACTTTACAGCATGTGGCTCCAGCATCCATGAAATCTTAGCAAAATATGAATATTTGAACACAATGGAATTTAGAACTGGTGCCCTAATGCTAAATACCTTTAAATGTGCCTTTCAGAAAAATGATAACCTATTTCTAAAGTAAAAATAACATGAGCCTCTGCAATAATAAACATGCCTGGCCTTCCACTTCAGCCTATATTGAAAAAAATAGGAAATGGGAAGAAAGAAAAGGTGCTAAAAATACACCTTTGTCCAAATGGCATCTTATCTTTCCAGCTGCAGGTGCCAGGTTTCCCGCTTGGCTCTATTCAGTGATGGTCTTTGAATAGAATGGTTCACTTGGCGAAGGGACCCTGGGTTCATGCATGGAGATCACTATGTATCTACCCAAGCAGGTTTCTTAGTTGGGTATGTGTTGATCCTTGACAGCAGAGTTTTGAGAGTGGCATAAAACACCTACAGTGTAAAGAGCAATGAATCCACAGCAATTTTGCAAGGTCTGTCTGGGTATCTTTGTTTTCTCTTTCCAAAAGAGCAGTTAAGATGTTGACATATCACTCTCAGACAACAACGTCATAACTGGCTCCAAGAAAAACTAATTAATTAAGGGCTGGGTGGCATTATTTGCTGACTCATTCATTCAATTTCTATATCTGCTCATTTCAATAAGAAGACTCTGGTCAGCTTACAGTTCAAAAAATATACTACATCTACAACAGGGGTGTCAAATTCAATTTCATTGAGGGCCCCATCAGGTTTGGATGCTACCTGGAACCTTAACAATTACAGTGTTACCTCATGATACGAACTTAATTGGTTCCAGGAGGAGGTTCGTAAGGTGAAAAGTTCGTAAGATGAAACAATGTTTCCCATAGGAATCAATGTAAAAGCCAATAATGCGTGCAAATCCTTCAGGAAAATCTCAAACTTTAGAAGGGAGGCCAACAGAGGGCAGGGAGGAGCAGCTAAAGGGGGCAGGTGGAAGAAGCAAGGCTAGGCTAAAGGGTGAGTGGGAAGGAAGAAAGGCAAGGGGGGCGCCCCTCCCTTTGCTTTCTTAAAAAGATACTCCCCTCAGTGCTTGCAAAAACGCCGTCCTACTAGTTAATTAAGTGGAGTCTTTTCCCCCCTCCAAGCCACCCCTCCCTTTTCTTTCTTAAAAAAAGGGGGGGAAGAAACCCCTTCATCTTAGCAGCAGCGGCTTTGGTTCGTAAGGTGAAAATAGTTCGGAAGAAGAGGCAAAAAAATCTTAAACACCGGGTTCGTATCTTGAAAAGTTCGTTAGAAGAGGCATTCGTAAGATGAGGTACCACTGTATTTCTATATTAGTTGTTTGTGTTTGACCTCAGGGGGCCAGGGTGAGCATGGCCAGGGTAATTGTTGCCAAGTGGACATCACTTGTATCTGTGCCTGTAGTGTCCCAAGCACTTTGCCAGTGAAAACGGACTCCCAATCTCTGTTTTTGGCTGCAGTGGCTGCCTGCAAGCCTTACCAGTGAAAACTAAACTCAAAGGGCCGCAGGTGGCCCTCCCAAGCTCCATGTTTGCTGGCAGAGGCACCACAGGCCAGTCCTTCAATGTTTCCAGGGGGGTCCCATGGGCCAGATCTAAGCACCCTACAGACCGGCTCCGGCTCCCAAGGTCTTGCGTTTGACACCCCTGATTTGCAATGCATAATCTCAGAAAGTTTGAAAATATTACCAAATAGAAAAAGCTGTCACCTTCCCCATCACATCATTGAGTGAGATCTATGCCCCTGGGTCTCTGGGCAACTCCATACAGGCAAATATATTGTTTTCTTCAGCAATACCGGTATTCTTCGATTTAGGATTGTTGGATTAACAACCATCCCAAAGTGAGGACAGCCTTGGAAAAAGTGACTTATGACTGTAGTCGCACAACTGTCGCACCACTCCCACAGTTACGTGATCACAATTTGGATGTTTGGCAACTGGCTCATTGCCAAAGGGCTGGTTGCAGCATCCTATGGTCATGTCACCGTTTATGCTGATTTCCTGGTTCAAATAGCTAGTTGTAATATCCATCCAAAAGTAAACAGGGGAAACCCAGATTTTCTTAAAGATCACTTGATTCATTTAACAACCACCATTAAAAATATTCCCAAATTAGGTCCAACTCCACTTAATGACCACAATGGCTTAGGGAGGAAATTTTGGTCCCAATTGTAGTTGCAAGTTGACGACTATTTGTTATATTGAAATAATTACCTTCTGGATGTTTGTTCCATTTCTGGCCCAGCCTGTATTCCTCAGGTCCAATTTGGTTAACTTTATTCCAGATCAGCCAAGGTATTTCTGGGTGTTGCTACTTGTTTTCCTGAAGGAGTGTGTTTTGAAGAGATATGCAAAACAGTAACAATCAAATAACTTTGTATAATATTAGATGTTAACACCAGACTTTAACAACATCTATAGACTATGCCAAAAAGACATTCAACCAGCCCAGAACAGAACAAAAAACCCCTAAGCACATCTCTACCAGCAATCAGCATATATTGACTCCAAGGTTAACGCTTCAGACCAATAATCAATTAAACCAGGAGTGTCAACCTGGATTTCTTTGAAGGCTGGATCAACATTGTAGTTCTCCATGGGCCAGCCGAGGAGGAAAAGGTGGGGAGATGGGACAGATGCCTCCTTCAGGAGCCTGCCTGCCAAAGCAGGTTATGAGTGGTCCTGTAAGGCCTCCTCACATCACATTTTCAGACTGGACGGCTTTCTGCAGCAGTTTGTTATCAAATCAGGGCGGGGGGGGGGCTACAAAACCACCATGTGCCCCAAGGGAGGTCCTGTGAGCCCCACTACCACATGCCCCATTTTTGACCTAAACAGACTCCAGCAGCACTCTACCAGTCAAAATAGGATTCCCTCTTTTGGCTTCACTCCCCCGGCCTCCCAGCATCTCATTTTGGCCAAAAGAGTTCTGCAGGAGGCCATCCAGGCCAATAACGGGGCACGCAGGAGCCACACACATTCCTTCCTCCCCCATCTTGGCTGCCAGAGGCACCATGGACCAGTCCTTTGCTATTTCCCTGCTGTTGTGGTTGGCTCTAGGCCAGCTCCGGGAGCTGGAGAGTTTGACGTGAATTTATGGGAGTCCTCTGCTTATCGGAGACCTGTCTGGTTGCCAGCTGACTCAGACAGTGAAACTGGCTCACAAGCAGAAGCAGACAGTGGGAGAGAAGAGGCAGACAGGGGGATGGGTGCAGCCAGCCCACCTGCCAGTTCTCCAACTAGGGAGTCCTCAGACTCTGTAGGGGATGATATCATAGATGACACAATCTTGGATCCCCGTGTGTGCAGGATTCCGGAACGAAGGGATCAGTTGTGCAGGCGCCAAAAGAGATAAGGACATGCAGCTGTTCAGTGGTTAATTATCCTACAGAGACTCCAATAAATACAGGAGGTGGAGAGTGCGGAGGCATGGGTGTTTATCCATTTGTATGAGGGTTTAGAAGAAGAAACAAGATTTAAGCAGCGTGGGGCTGCTTTCTGTTTTCAAGAACTCTTGTGAACTTTTACATACTTCAGTCAGTGGAGGTGTACATAATTTGTCATCTCTTGGGATTACTGAGCAGTAATTGGGAAATAATAATAATAATAATAATAATAATAATAATAATAATAATAATTTATTAGACTTCTATGCCGTCCCTCTCCAAGTTTTTTATTTTTCTGGACGTGTGTTTGAAAATTATTCTGAACTCACAGGGGGCTAATTTCCATTAGCCCGGCATAACACCTGCCAGTCCCACAGGCCAGATTTAAGCAGCTTGTGGACCAGATCCAGCCCTTGGGCCTCAAGTTTGACAGACACCCTGAAGTAATCAATACCCAATCAAGAAACTGCCAGAGCTCTAAGACCACTCCCACCAACACTGAAAGGCAAGCCACTAGAATATAAATTGACCACAAACCCCACTGCTTACTAGCATTGATGATGTTACCTAGTTAGGGTAATGAAACATCTGCACGAAAACAAGCAAGTTCAGAGAGCACCAAGGACTCCCCTTAGTATAATACCCTGTTTCCCCGATAGTAAGACACCCCCGATTGTAAGACGTATCGGGGGTTTCAGGGGGGTCGGCTAATATAAGCCGTACCCCAAAAGTAAGACATATGTCTTACTTTCGGGGAAACATGGGGGTATTGCCGGGGGGGGAGCCCGATGACGTCGCTTCCAAGCTCCCCACGCGCCCTTCGCCTCGCCGCCACCGCCTCTTCCCCGGCTTGGCAAAGCGAAGGACGGCGCTGGTCCGAAGCGAGCCGAGCGGGCGGTGGCTTGCAGCGAAGGCGCTCGTCCCAGCAACCGAGTCCTGCCGAGGCTCGGCTGCAAGCGGCCAGCGAGGCTGACCAGCTCCGAGGCGAGCGGCCGGAGCTGCGCCCTCCTTCGCCCGCCTCCTTTCCGGCAGGCAGGTGGGGCTGCCCAACTGCGCAGAGCGGCTCCTCCCCTCCAGACACACGCTTCCCCGACACGCGTCTGTGGCTCCACACGTGCACGCCGCTTGGAGCCCTGAGGTTGAACTTGGAAAAGGGCTCATGAGGCTCCTGTCCCGCGGCTGCCCTTCTGGACTCTGGGGAGATGCCTTCGGGAACGCGACCCTTTCAATTTTTTTCCAATGTAAGACATACCCCGAAAGTAAGACGTAGTGGGGCTTTTGGGGGTAAAAAGAAAGTAAGACACTGTCTTACTTTCGGGGAAACACGGTATTAGCTATCTTTATTTCTACAGGATCTCTAACATTTCACCATTTCACTGGTGTACACAATCATTCTTTATATTCTTTTCTTTTTCCATCCATCTCTTACTGTTGTTCTTCATTTCTCAAAATCTTTTTTAGAGTCTCAACATCTTTTATTATATTACGGTGACCAAAACTAATTGAAAGACTCTTGCTTTTTCCTGGCCACATTCCAGAGAACCTTACTGGCCAACTGGTAGCGACATGGTGGCGTTTCTATTTATCTCAGCTAGGAACAACAGATACACATGGCATCACCAGCATTCCTGAAGTGCTTTTGAAGGACACTTTGTATTGAGGGGCTCCAGAGGGTGACCTTAACCTGAAAACAGCTCAGTCCTTCTATTGTACCCTATGACAATCATTACTGTATTTTTCGGAATGTAATGATATTGTTAGTACAAGGTACATGGTTGTTAGTGTTTGCCATTGTAAACTACCTATTGTAGTTTCTTGTACTATCATTTTAAATATTTTGGGCTGGTTCACCATAAGAGGGCGCCAGTACTCCTTCCCTCAATGATGCTTTATCGCTCATTCGCTTTTGCTTTGCCTTGAGGGGGGAGTTACTTGCTTAGTGCTTGTGTTTGCTTAGTGCTTGTTATAGATTGTTGCTATTTTGTATATATGTAAATAGTACTTATTAAGCATAACTAAGTCTGTGTCTTTTTCTTTTACCACACATCCACATTCTGTTAAAATTCTCTGCTCAGTGTATGTCAAAGGTCTCATAGCCTAGCTGTACCGAGACATACCAACAGATATAAACCTTTTTCCTCTGTAAAAGAGGCTGAAAATGTGGGTGTGTCTTATACTCTGAATGTTGCATAATTCCACGCTTTTTTTTCCAGCCCTAATTAGGTGCTAACAATCTTCCTGGCTTCCTACCCTCTGTGAAGCAGGGTTTTTTTTTCCCCTTGCAGGCTTGTTTTCATTCCTACTCCCTCTGAAAAAGGCTTTTTCAGCCCTAATGCTATGCTAACTATTTTCCTGGCTTGCAATATTTTTTTATATTCTTACTCCCTCCAAAGCAGTTTTTCCTGCCCTAAGTCTTTGCAGGCTTGTTTTCATTCCCACTTCTTCTGAAAAAGGCTTTTTCAGCCTTAACTGGGGGATAAAATAATGTGCTGAAGCTGAGCAGATTAAGGACACTAGCCAGATGAATACCTGGCAGGTAGATTTCCCCCCCCTATTTTCCTCCCCCAAAACTAAGGTACAGCTTACACTCCGGAAAAATATGGTAAGTGTTGTACCTCATGACTCTTGACAAATATATGAGGTTTTTTATGTACACCTATGCGACAAATTCCTTGTGTCCAATCACACCTGGCCAATAAAGAATTCAATTCAATTCAATTCAATTCAATTCAATTCTATTCTATTCTATTCTGGTCTGGTCTGGTCTGGTCTGGTCTGGTCTGGTCTGGTCTGGTCTGGTCTGGTCTGGTCTGGTCTGGTCTGGTCAGGCTAGGCTAGGCTAGGCTAGGCTAGGCTGCTATAATCAAGAGCAGGAGGATAGAGTAGTTGTGAAGTAAATTACAACTGCTTGTTCCCTGTTTTACATAACATCCCTGAGTCAGACCCTAAGCATTTGGGAGTTAAAGACCAACCTGGTAAGCAACTGGCAACCGGCACAAATCATTTGTCATAGGCATCATAACCATCTCTGTATCTTACACTGGTTTGGAGCCAGACACTGGCATTTGGCACCAATTATAATTTCCAGACACTACATCTGCTATTTGCAGATTAGATGGATGAAATAATAATATCAGGGCTTCTTCCTGTTTTCCTACCCTGCTGGAAAAACACCAGCAGAAATTTTAACTGCAGTATAGTCCTAGCTTTTGCAGGAGAGGAAGAAAAAACCCTTTTCAAAGGGCCTCTCTTGCTATCTCTCTTTCATTCTCTCTCTTTCTTTCTCTGTCTCTCTTGCTATCTCTTTCTCTCTCTCTGCCTCTCTGTCTCTCTTTCTCTCTCTCTTGCTAGCTCTCTTTCTTTCTCTCTTTCTCTCTCTCTCTCTCTGTCTCTCTTGCTATGTGTCTCTTTCTTTCTCTCTCTCTCTCTCTCTCTGCTTCTCTTTCTCTGTCTCTCTTTCTCCCCCTTCCTTTCTTCTCTGCGGAGGCCGGCGAAGGTTTTTCTTATTTTAAAAGTTCCGGGTGGCAGGGGGATGCAGAGCCCGCATGCACACACACCCAACATTCCAAATCCTGCCTCAGCTATGAGAAGAACGCCTGCCCCGCCTGTCCTGTAGCCCTTTCGCTGACAGCCTGGGACAAAAGCGCTCGGTGAAGGGACTGCAAGAGGGGCCGGGCGGGCGTTAGCAGCCGGATGAGGAGGACGAGAAGCCGCTGCAGCCACCCCCAATCCCCCCCCTTCCCTGGGTACCTTCCAAAGGCCCCTGGAAAAAGGCAGGAGGTAGCAACGAGGCGCGAGGACAAGCAGGCAGCTTGGCGGAGGGGAAGCGCTGAGGGGCTCTCCTCCTTCCCCACCCCTGCGCTTTTCTCCTGCCCTGGCTTTTGCTTCGCCCGCAGATTTTCCCGCAGTTCAAAAGGAGGCAAGAGGTGGCCTGGATGAAATTGCGGGGAAATCATGGGGCGAAGCGAAAGTCAGGGCGAACTCGCAAAGGCGGGCTCAGGCTGCATGAGGAGAAAGAGGCGGAGGGAAAGAAGGCGACGGCAGCGGGACCTGCAGCTCGGTGGGCGTCTCCTCGTGGGATGGAATCCTCTCTTTCTCACGCTACTCCCACCATGGCTACGCGCAGTCCCGGCGCCCCTGGCTGAAGGTCGTCCTGTGGCTGGTCTTGGGCTTTACGGTTGCTTCCTGGTTCCCTCTCCTCCCACCGCCTGTGTCTACCACCAGCGCCTCATTCCTTCCAGGCAACCCAGCCACGCTGCCGTAGAAAGTGCAGAAGTTATTGCCGCCGCCTCTGCCTCCACTCAGGGAGCCATCGTGGTTGAGCTGAGCGAGAGGAAAAGGCGTGGTGACCACGGTGGCTCCCTGAGTGTAGGCAGAAGCAGTGGCAATAATCTCTGTGCTTTCTACGGCAGCGTGGCTGGGCTGGCCGGAGGGAAGCGGCAGCTCCCACTCGAGGAACCCACGGGAACGGCCGGCGGCTTGGTGGGAGGCGACGGCGGGAGACACAGGCGGTGGGAGGAGATGGAACCAGGAAGCGACTGTGAAGCCCAAGACCATCCACAGGACGACACTCAGGCAGGGGCGCCGGCAGCGCCCCGCCCAGCTGCAGCTTCCCTAGGAGCTTCGCGGCACACCTGGCCGTGTCTCGCGGCACACTAGTGTGCCGCGGCACACCGGTTGGGAAACGCTGGTGTACACAATGTATAAATATATAATATGTCAATATGAATGTAAATATATGGATGTCGACCTACCCGAAAATTATTAAGAGATAATATGTAAATATTAAAAAATCAATAAAAGTTATGGCAAAAAAAAAAGAGTACCAGGAGATGGAGAGAAATTACCGAATTCTCAGCCTTTTTAAGGACACTGGGTAAACTTCACTTTCTAAACACTTTTGGAAATTGCACATTTAACTACAGTATCTTAAAGCTAATAAGGATTTTAAAAATGAAAAGTTTGCAGAGCCACCTGGTAAGTTTACTTTCATTCTGGAATAAGAGACAAAAATATAAGCTTAAGAATTTAAAGAAATCAAAAGAAACAGAAAAAAAATTAAACCTTTAAGAACATCATAAAGGAATGAGGAGTCTAGATGAATTTGAAATATTAGGACTTTTACTATGATGCTTAGGAAATAATGTGCTAAATAGCACTTTTGTGGATACTAAGATATTTACTCATTTTAAGGTAGAGGCAGAAATAGAGACTTTGTTATTTCACAAATTGGACACTAGAGGGAACTAAAGATTCTAGGTTTAAAAGGAAAAAGAAAAAGGCAGGATTGCCTTTTGTCTTTACTTACATTGGAATAAAAGGACAGAAAATGGTATAACATATGAAATATTCCAGAACATCTTTGAAAAATGGGAACAGAAACTAATAGCTATAATATCAGCAATGATGTCTGCTACTGTGACTACATTATTTAATAATAAATAATTATTATTTATGACCTATAAAGCCCTACATGGCATCGGACCAGAATACCTTCGGGACTGCCTTCTGCCGCACAGATCCCAGCGACCGATTAGGTCCCACAGAGTTGGCCTCCTCCGGGTTCGGTCAACAAAGCAATGTCTGGTGGGACCCAGGGGAAGAGCCTTCTCTGTGGCGGCCCCGGCCCTCTGGAATCAACTCTCCCCGGAGATTAGGACTGCCCCCACCCTCCTTGCCTTTTGTAAACTCCTGCAAACCCACCTATGTCACCAAGCATGGGGAAATTGATATACCCCTCGGCTGTTCCATTTTATGTATGATTTGTTTGGGCTATATGATTGTTTTTAATAAGGGTTTTAAAATAGTTTTTTTAAATATTGGATTTGTACTTTGTATTGTTTGTTGTGAGCCGCTCCAAGTCCTTGGAGAGGGGTGGCATACAAATCTAATAAATAAACAAGCAAGCAAGCAAACAAACAAATAAATAAAAACAAATAAACAAATAGATAAAAATAATTTATTATATTTGTATGCCGCCCCTCTCCGAAGATCGAAGAAGAATAGAGTAAAGTAGAGTAGAGTAGAGTAGAATAGAATAGTTGGAAGGGACCTTGGAGGTCATCTAGTCCAACCCCATGCTTATGCAGGGAATGCTGTCCCAGCGATGGTAAACCAAGTGTCCAAATTGCATGCGTGCATGCCCAAATTGAAAGGTGAGCATGTGTGAACATGCACATGCCTGAACATGTGTGCCTGTGCCTCAGAGACCCAAAGACTAGCTGGCCAGTGGGATTGGGGTCTCCCAACTCCAGCAGCATGGTAAGAGGTAAGATTTTTGGTTTTGTGAGCTTCTGATTCATTGTTTGCAGGGAAAAAGAAGTTCATGAAAGAAACACCACAGAGATCTGACCTGGGGTGATGGCACGCATGCCAGCAGACAGGGCTCTGTGTGCTACCTCTGGCATGTGTGCCATAGGTTCATTATCACAACCCTATACCACTTCAGACAAATGGTTATCCAATCTCTTCTTAAAAACTTCCAGTGTTGGAGGATTCACAACTTCTGGAGGCAAGTTGTTCCACTGAGTAATTGTTCTAACTGTCAGGAAATTCCTTAGTTCTAAGTTGCTTCTCTCCTTGTTTAGTTTCCACCCATTGCTTCTTGTCCTGCCCTCAAGTGCTTTGGAGAATAGCCTCCCTCTTCTATGTGGCAGCCCCTGAGATATTGGAATACAGCTATCATGTCAGCCCAACAAGAAAAGGTAATTTTTGAAATTAAGAGTTTTGTCTATTGAGGTCTGGAAGGAAATTTCCCTCCATCTAGTGGTGATATGGATGGATTTCTATCAGCAAGAAATGACATACATCTCAGTTGCCAATATATTATTATTATTATTATTATTATTATTATTATTATTATTTATTAGATTTGTATGCCGCCCCTCTCCGAAGACTCAGGGCGGCTCACAACAATAAAAACAATATTATAACAAAACAAATCTAATATTAAAAGAAGCATATAAAACCCTATCATATATTTAAAAAACAAACGGCACATTCATACCAAACATGAAACAAAATATAAAGAAGCCTGGGGGGAAAGGTGTCTCAACTCCCCCATGCCTGGCGGTGTAAGTGAGTCTTAAGTAATTTACGAAAGACAAGGAGGATGGGGGCAGTTCTAATCTCCGGGGGAAGAGGGCCGGGGCCACCACAGAGAAGGCTCTTCCCCTGGGGCCCACCAAACGACATTATTTAGTCGACGGGACCCGGAGAAGGCCAACTCAGTGGGACCTTATCGGCCGCTGGGATTCGTGCGGTAGTAGGCGGTTCCGGAGGTACTCTGCCCACTTAGTAACTCCATCATTTACTTCAAAGTATGTAATCCTTGAAGTTGTAGGGCAAAACCAAAACCAAAAAACCTTCAGATAGAAAGTGCCCTTTCCAGGGCTGGAAATAACTTTTTCTCTTGAAATTTCTCATTTGGAAAAAAAAATAGTGTTTGTTCTTACTCCAAAAGACAAAAGACAAAATTCCAAAAAGATTTGGTAACTCTATAACAGTGGTTCTCAACCTTTCTAATGCCATGACCCCTTAATACAGTTCCTATTGTTGTAGTGACCCTCAACCCAGGGCCACCATCAGGAATTTTGGGGCCCCATATAGCCTAAGTGTCTGCCCCCCCCCGCCATTTTAAAACTATTTTAAGTCGCCAAGCCACTCCATCCCCCGGGGATCATTTCCCGCTTCACGCCAAGCGAGGCGGTCCCATAGGCCAGTGTTTCCCAACCTTGGCAACTTGAAGATATCTGGACTTTAACTCCCAGAATTCCCCAGCCAGTGAATGCTGGCTGGGGAATTCTGGGAGTTGAAGTCCAGATATCTTCAAGTTGTCAAGGTTGGGAAACACTGCCATAGGCTATTTCAGGAACTGGGTTAAGCCGATTGTGTGGACTCGTCCAGGAGAAAGAAAGAAGCGGGAGTGACAAGGGAAAGAAAGATCCTCCTGGCATCGGTCAGGCAGAGCGAGGCTTATTTACGGCTCCTTGGCACTTCTCCCTTCTTGTTGAGAAAACCATGTGCTTTCTAGCGAGGGGAGAGGGGAGGGGGATCCCACACCTGGCAGCCACCGGCGAGGAGCTGGAAAGGACGAGGGGAGAGAAAAAGCAGGGTACCAGCAGTCAGGCGGGTGTCTTGAGGGGGCACTCCCATCTGGAAGGAAGGGAAGAAAGGTGAGGGCGAGCTATGAAGGAAGGAAGGAAGGAAGGAAGGAAGGAAGGAAGGAAGGAAGGAAGGAATGGTAAAAGGGGCGATCAAGAGAGGAATGGGTGAATGAATGGACGGAGGGTGGGAAGGAAGGAAGGAAAGAGGGAAGGGACAGGAACAGAGGAAGGGTGCAAAGCAAGCAAGGAAAGGTGTGAAAGGGGAGAGTAAGAGAGGAAGGAGTGAAAGAAGGGAGTGAGGGAGGAAAGAAGGAAGGAAGGAGAAGGAAAGCAAGAAATGGAGGGAGGGAAGGAAAGAAAGAAAGAAAGAAAGGGGGAAGGGATAGGAACAGAGGAAGGAAGGAAACTTATGAAAGGGGAGAGTAAGAGAGGAAGGACTGAAGGAAGGGAGGGAGGGAAGAAGGTAGGAAGGAGAAAGAAAGCAAGAAATGGAGGGAGGGAAGGAAAGAAAGAAAGAAAGAAAGAAAGGGGGAAAGGATAGGAACAGAGGAAGGAAGGAAACTTATGAAAGGGGAGAGTAAGAGAGGAAGGACTGAAGGAAGGGAGGGAGGGAAGAAGGTAGGAAGGAGAAAGAAAAGAAGAAATAGAGGAAGGGAAGGTAAAAGAGAGAAAGAAAAAGAGCAAGAAAGAGAAAGAAAGAAAGAAAGAAAGGGGGAAGGGATAGGAACAGAGGAAGGAAGGAAACTTATGAAAGGGGAGAGTAAGAGAGGAAGGACTGAAGGAAGGGAGGGAGGGAAGAAGGTAGGAAGGAGAAAGAAAAGAAGAAATAGAGGAAGGGAAGGTAAAAGAGAGAAAGAAAAAGAGCAAGAAAGAGAAAGAAAGAAAGAAAGAAAGAGAATGAAAGAGAAATAAAAAGAGAGAGGGAGAATGAAAGAAATGGAAGGAGGGAAGGAAGGAGAGAAAGCAAGAGAAAGAAAGAAAGCAAGATAAAGAAAAAAGAATGAAAGAGCAAGAGAGAAATAGAGAAAGAAAGAAAAAGAAACGAAAGAAATTGTGATTTTGACTATGCCGGCTTTTTCCCTCCCCCGCTCCCAGCTCCCCACAAACCACCTACCCCTCTACCGCAAGAGGGAAGCGCCCGAGGCGCCGGGTTCTTCCTTTTCTCCCTCACCCGCATCCTTGCCGCGGTGACTCACCAGGAGAAGGCTGGAGACCCATGCGGCTCCTCGGGGGGCCTTGCGGAAGGCGGCGGCTGAAGCCCCCATGGCCGGCGCTGGGTGCGAGGAAGGATGCTTTCTGCGCGGGCGGAGGAGAGCTGCCCATCTAGCAGTCCCGCTGCCCCATTACCCGGCAGGGGATGATGGGCAAGGGACGCCTCGGGGAAGGAGGGCAGGGCGGGAAGGGAAGGAGGGGGCTGGCGGGGGGTTAGGAAAGGGGAGCCCGCCGGGCACGAGGGAATGCTGGCCGCACGGGGCTCCGAGGCCAGCCTTGCAGCTCCTCGGCGGGAGGAGCCGAAAGCCACCGGGAGAGGACTGGGCTCAGCAGGAGAAGCGCCCCCCACATCATTCAATTTCCCCAGGCCCGTGACGCCACTCCCACTAGAACTGGTCTATCGGTGGCCCTGCCTCAACCATAAGTCTAGCACCAATTCTCCCAACAGAGCTTTAAGCTAATTGACAGGAAGGTCAGAAGGAGACTCCCACTGTAAACGCTGGATTGGTCAGATTGTAAAAATATGTTCCAAGGCACCAGATTAGAAGCTTTAGTTCCTAACACCATGGGAAATGTGTCTTTTCCCATGGTCTTAAGTGACTCCTGTGAAACAGTTGCTCAAACTCCAAAGGGGTCCTGATCTCCAGGTTGAGAACCACTGCTCTATAAGGTCATGAGGCCCAGATACCACAAAAACACCAGCAAAAGGTTTAGAATTAAAATTCTAGAATTAAAACCCTTGTGATGTGGCGGAGATTTGGATGAAATATGTTGGAGTTTGTGATTGTTTGTTTGAAGCAGTACTGCACCTTTTGATGAAGAGAAAAAAAGAAGAAATCCAGTCAATAGTCAATGCCTCCACAAAACTATGAATATTAAACCCACTTTAAGTCATTTTTAGGGAAGCTGAAAAGTCAGATTCTCACTCTTCAATTTCTTCTTTCTTCAAATGTTCAAACCACTGCAAGTTTTCTGTTGGCCCCTTGAAAATTATATACTTCAGCGGTTGACAATATCTGTGGCATACAAGGAAAACCAGTACAAAATGTTTTATACATGGCACTTACGACCAGTAAGAATTGCAAAGATGTTTCCAAACTCATCCACACTGTTGGAAATTCAAAAAAGATTGCAGGTACTTTTTACCATCTGCTCAAAACAAAATAATATTGGAATAGGAAACTGGTTGAAAGAAAGAATAAAAGAGAAAATTGATAGAAAACCTGAATTATTTTTGCTAGGCATAATAGATAAGACAGTACCTCATTATACACATTTCTCAAAGCAGCAAAAATTATCTATGCACAATGTTGGAAAAGCATAGAAATCCCCAAGAACGAAGATATAATTAGAAAGATAATGGACTGTGCCAAAATGGATAAGCTAGCCAAGGAATTAAAAAAAAAAGAGGAATCTGATTATTATAATGTATGGAACAAAGTATATGAATGGCTGAGAGAGAGAAAGAACAATTAAATGATGATGTGTAATTGTTAATTCTTGAACTAATCAAGAAAGGACTGTACAGTTTAAAGTATCTATTTATAGGAATAGTTAAAATATTGTACATATGTAGAAACATAGAAACATAGAAGACTGACGGCAGAAAAAGACCTCATGGTCCATCTAGTCTGCCCTTATACTATTTCCTGTACAATGGATATATGTTTATCCCAGGCATGTTTAAATTCAGTTACTGTGGATTTACCCACCACGTCTGCTGGAAGTTTGTTCCAAGGATCTACTACTCTTTCAGTGAAATAATATTTTCTCACGTTGCTTTTGATCTTTCCCCCAACTAACTTCAGATTGTGTCCCCTTGTTCTTGTGTTCACTTTCCTATTAAAAACACTTCCCTCCTGGACTGTATTTAACCCTTTAACATATTTAAATGTTTCGATCATGTCCCCCCTTTTCCTTCTGTCCTCCAGACTATACAGATTGAGTTCATTAAGTCTTTCCTGATACGTTTTATGCTTAAGATCTTCCACCATTCTTGTAGCCCATCTTTGGACCCGTTCAATTTTGTCAATATCTTTTTGTAGGTGAGGTCTCCAGAACTGAACATAGTATTCCAAATGTGGTCTCACCAGCGCTCTATATAAGGGAATCACAATCTCCCTCTTCCTGCTTGTTATACTTCTAGCTATGCAGCCAATCATCCTACTTGCCTTTCCTACCGCCCGACCACACTGCTCACCCATTTTGAGACTGTCAGAAATCACTACCCCTAAATCCTTCTCTTCTGAAGTTTTTGCTAACACAGAACTGCCAATGCAATACTCAGATTGAGGATTCCTTTCCCCCAAGTGCATTATTTTACATTTGGAAACATTAAACTGCAGTTTCCATTGCTTTGACCATTTATCTAGTAAAGCTAAATCATTTACCATATCACAGACCCCTCCAGGAATATCAACCCTATTGCACACTTTACAGTCATCGGCAAATAGGCAAACCTTCCCTGCCAATCCTTCCCCTATGTCACTCACAAACATATTAAAAAGAATAGGACCCAGAACAGACCCTTGTGGCACACCGCTTGTAACCTGTCTCTGCTCAGAATACTCGCCATTAACAATAAAGACCAAGTAAACAGATACAAATACTGTATTAATATATTTATTTATGGATAATATAGATCTTGATTCTATCTTATGAAAGCTTATAATATATAGGCTATAATACTCCTAATTGTTTGTTTTGTGTTGTTGGTGTTGAATGTTGTATTTTTTTGTGTTTAATTTTAAAAAAATTTAAAGAGAAAGTTATATACTTTAAATCTTGTGATCTTTGTTTTCTATAAATAAATCACTCTTTCTCAATCCTGGCAATTTTAAGATAGATGGATTTCAATTCCCAAAATTCCTCAGCCAGCCTGATAAGTCAACTGGTCATGGAGAGAAGCCACCAATTTGGAGGCATGTTGTACTGAATCTTTAAGACTAATACTTCCTCTTCCTCTTCTTCTGTTGTTCTTGTTGTTGTAGCTTGGTGGCCCAGTGGTGGAAATGCTTGCCTCCCACTCCCACTGTAGTTGATAAAGGTACTACTGTTATGTGAATCTGGCTTCCGCATTGACTTTGCCCATCAAAAGGTCGCAAAAGCTGATCACAGGAACTTGGGACAAAGCAGCGGTCATGAATATGAACCAGTTGCCAAGCATCTGGTTCATATTCTCTGGGACCATCTTCTGCCACACGAATCCCAGCGACCAGTTAGGTCCCACAGAGTTGGCCTTCTCCGGGTCCCGTCGACTAAACAATGTCATTTGGCGGGAACCAGGGGAAGAGCCTTCTCTGTGGTGGCCCCAACCCTCTGGAACCAACTCCCCCCAGATATCAGAGTTGCCCCCACCCTCCTTGCCTTTCGAAAGCTCCTTAAAACCCACCTCTGTCGTCAGGCATGGGGGAATTGAGATATTCCCTTCCCCCTAGGCTTATAAAATTTATGCGTGGTATGTCTATATGTATGATTGGTTTCTTAAATTGGGGTTTTTAATATTACTTTTAATATTAGATTTGTTCATATCATCTTTTTACTGTTGTTAGCCACCCCGAGTCTACAGAGAGGGGCGGCATACAAATCTAATTAATAAAATAAATAAATAAATAAATAATAAATCTGAGTTTTGATCATGTGACCATACGGATCGTGCAATGGTTCGTGTGAAAGATACTCATAAGCAACTTTTATTCTGTGCTGCGGTAACTTCGATCAATCAGTAAATGAACTGTTATAAGTCAAGGAGTACTTGTACATTACTCTGCATTATGAAACAACAATTTCTTTGATCCCCCCCCCACCAATTCTTATGTTAAAATGGACTTTGGAATGCAAACCCACTCTTTTTCTGGAAAATGTAAAAACACTGATTGTGGAACCAAGACAGCTACATAATTTTTACATTTTGAGTTCCTGCAGTAGTTTAGGGGCCAGACCGTAGCAAGCAGCTGAAATAAAGCTACCTTAGAATGCTTTACATCAGGGTCAGGCATCAGTACAAGGATACCATTCATCCCACCCCTAAAAATAAAGTTTAAAGAGTAGCTTTCAAAAAAGGAAATAGTGCTAGCATCCAAGGGACTTTCCTGCTAAGACCACAGTAGGTTTCAAAAATCAGGGAAGAACTAGTCATCAATTGCTGAATTGCATTTGCCAATAGAGTATTAAATGTGTGAGAAGAAAGCAGAAGGAATAATTTATTTTGAATAAATAACATTCAAATCATTTGGTTTGGCATGATCTCTTAACAGGCAGCAAACAAAACTAAAGGGTTAATGTTTACCTTGAAACGTCAACGTTTTTTTAATCCTCCTATCGGTACAATAGATTGTTGCTATCTACAAAAACCAAACAGGTGTATGTAAAAGTGTATGCGCTCGTCCCTTTTAATGATAATTCAGAGCCAATTTCTGGTGACTTGTGTGCTCTACCTGCATTCCTAAAACTACCATTCAATGTGGCAAAAACAAAACAATGCTGAAATTAAACATGCAAAGTTTAATTTAAACTGTTACCAAAACAATGCACAAATAGTAAATTCCATTTACTCCTTTATATATTAACATCTTGCCTGACCATATACATAGGTAAGTAGTTCTTTAGAGCGAGATACTGAGATATCATTCCTGGAGGTAACTTTCAAGTGGCCCAAACTTCAAAGAATGAGATTACCAATTACTACCCTTGAAACAAAAGAGTGAAGAAAAATGTGGACCTCAAAATTGAAATTTGCAAGGATCTAGTTTACATTAGAAATCCCAACCTGGTGGGTTTTTTGTTTTTTGGGGTGTGTGGGGGGTTTGCAGGTGTAATTCAGAGTTAAAACTGCCCTATTTTATAGCAGCAAAACAATAGGTACTCATTCCAGGATTCTTGAATGTGTAAAAAGGAAGATCACGGAAAAAAATCAATTTGGAATGAAGTAGAAACTTCTCAACAGTGAGAATTAACCAATGGAACAGCTTGCTTTCAGAAGTTGTGGATACTTCATCACAGGCAACTGCATGTACAATGCCAGGGACTCAGCTCCTGCGCATGTGCAGAAGAAACCCCCCAAATTCCATAATAATAATAAAAATTAAAAAGACTCCTCCCCCAAAAGCCAAAAACAAGAGGGCGACCACATGCAGTGTGCTGGAAACTCAGCTTCAGAAAGAAAAAAAAGACCAAGAAAAAAATCCCTCCCCCAATTTTAAAAAATAAAATAATCCTAAAATATTTTTTTAAAAAGGATGGTGGCATCCACAGGCCAACACTGACTGAATTAGTTCCATGTCACCATAACATCACCAGTGAGTCACTATCAGTTTGGACAAACCCGTCTCTGCTCATCCTTCTAATGTAGAGGATTTCTACTCCTTCCCACTCCTTCCAAAACCTGCATTATGGGGGGAAAAATTAAAAATACAGGCAGGCCTCAATTTACAACCATTCAGTTAGTGACTGTTACAAGCAGCCTTGAATAAAGTGAATTATGACCATTCCATTCTTATGAGTAATGCAACATACCCATGATCATGCGATGAAAATTTGGATGCTTAGCAACTCTCATTTATTGATGTTTGCAGTGACCAAGGGTTCTGGGACCACTTTTTGCAAACCACTTTACAAAGTAAACGGGGAAAGTCAAATTTACTTGCATTGTAAATATTTCCTTAACAACTATGGAAATGGGGGCCAAACTCACTTTAAAACTGTTTCCCTTAGCAACAGAATTTTTGGATTTGACTGCGATTGTAAGTCGAGGGTACCTGTATTGCATGAAAGGAAAGGCCATCCTGTGATCTCAAGAAAAATAAAAAAATAAAATTTATCTCAGGTCCCACATTTCCATATTGCCACGGCAATGGAAAAAGCAGACACACACAGGCATTTTGGTTTGATAGAATCAAGGTCTTTATTGATCTCATTGTAACAGCAACCATTGGCGAGAGTGTTTTCCCAAACACCTGTTTCAGTAAAAATCAGATATGTTACAGAAGTACCCAAGGATTTTTCAGACCACCTTTGATGGTTAAAACAAGAATCCTGGGGTTTAGTTAAACATGGATGATGTGCCAAAAAAAAAAAAGAACAGGAAGATACGACGCTTTCAAATGCATTAAGAACATTCAGTAATCTTTTTTTGGCAGTGGCTTCTACTCTTACTTCAATGCCGACAAATAAGATAGAAAAAAACAAGCTGCCACACATAATGTCTGAAGGAGAACTTCACCCACTTAAGGCAAAGAAAGGCACTCCGGTTTGCCATCCTCATGATATGAAATAGGCAATAGAGGGAAGATGGGAGGAGGAGCAAGGTAGTTTGGTGTTCCTCAGATAAATGGGGACAAAGGTGCTGATTATTTTTCCCCACATCTGATTTGATTTACAACCATTTTTATAAACAACTGGTCCTTATAACATTGGATTTCTACGTTGGATGAATTATTGTCAATGCTTGGAAAGCCAGGTGTATGAAACATCACCAGCTAAACCAGATACACCTCATAATCAATCCAAAACATTTTCCCTGATGTTATTTCTTCTAAAAGTAATTTACACACACACATATATATTTATATATATATTGGGAAGTATATATTCACCCATACATATATTATTCTTGCATTCACCCTCTCTCCACAGTAGAATTCTCTTAAATGTTCAAGAGTTACCCAGTTTTGCAGATGATCAGCAACTGCAAATCTCTTCCAACCTGCCATGTCTCTGTGAAACTGCAGGATGCAAGAGTCAAAATGCTCATGCAATCTATCGCCATGCAACCTCTTCATTCTTCTACCTGTTCTTTGAACTCCGATTCCATGCCTATCAAATTGTCCTTCGTGGATTCCTCACCACTGTAAAAATTTAACTAAAAGATCATGAAGACAAATCTCACTTTTTCACCCGTCAGCAAAATCTATTCAGCAAGTTAAGATTAATAGAGAAATCGGATGGGGGAAAGGGACTGAAATTGTGTTTGGTACCAAGTTTGCAACTGCAGAACTAATCCAGAAAGTTTTAACACAGTCCTGAGGTTTACAGAGAACTCAACGCAACAAAGCTTAACTGTCCAATTATTGATATATCAAGGAGCAATCCATAAATGATGGTGAAAAGCAGTAATCCGAGGGGTACATAGTATTAGATACTAGATGTCTAGGACAAAATAAGTTTGATATGGAAAGCAGCATGCTTCTTTTTGGATGAAGATAACTGAAATTGTCTTCTGTTATTCTGTTGTGAGCCGCCCCGAGTCTGCGGAGAGGGGCGGCATACAAATCTAAATAAATGAAATGAAATGAAACTGCAAGCAGGCCATGAACTTGTAGAATATCTATCTATCCTCTCAGCCACAATTATCCAAGTCCACTTAGAGCCAGGCCAAAACCAATCACTCAGGCAGACAAGTACAGAGAAAGAATTAAGGAATGTATCCCCCACCCCCCAACAAGTAGTCTCACACAAATGTCTACTCAGGGCATACTTTTTCTTAGAGCTAAAAGGTTTCATTGTCATCATTCAACACCTGGTCAAAAATCCTTGCCCATCTACTAATAGATCCAGATTCAAATGTAGCCTCCTGGTTAAGATTGGATCATTAGCCAATTTATAGTGGAAAGCTCATTGTTAATCCAATTCTATGTAGACAAATGCCAGAAACAGTGGCAGAATTGTGAACTTTAAATTTAGGCTCTAGAAATCCTCATTGATGCATTGAGCACACTATCTTTGGTGATGGCAAGGGCAACTTACCATGGATCTTTTCAAGTGTTCCAAGTGGCATCTCGGAGTCAAAACAGATAGTATTTTAGCCATAACACTGAAGATTTTCCAAGGCCACTATAAACATCCTTTATTAGTTCTCTGTACAAAAGGTTCTTATAACAGAATCCTTCGGTGATGATGAGCCATAGCAAATATTTAAAATATTTTAATTCTGTTCCTACTATACAGTCCTCCTCATTATAGAAACTACAGTTGATGCAAATAATTACAATCCTCCATTTTTTGTTGTGAAAATCAGCAAATAAACCAGATGTCAAAAGCAGTCTAGATCAGTATTTGACAACCTCAGCAACTTTTAGACAGGTGAATCTAAACTCCCTGAATTTTCTAGCCAGCATCAAATACTGGTTTAGACAACTGAACTGGAAGAGTTTTTTTAAAATTATTATTATTTTTCAAAAATCAACATACTAAGTTGGAATGCTATAGCTAATGGAAGACCAGAATTTTTATTTTTATGCCACAAAGTATGTGTGTGTGTGTGTGTGGTAATTGCATTTTTAAGCACAACAACAAAGAAATAAACAGCAACCAAATATTCAACGGTCTCAGATAATCCGAGGAGATGGAAAGTAATACTCAATCCGTTGCTCGATGTTCTTGCCAAACAAGCCTAAACTGAATTGGCAAAGACAGCAAGCAACCTATCACAATTAGGTTTTGTGCTAATTTTCTTCCAGAGACATTTTCTGAGTTTACTCATTCTTCAGCATATGTGAATTGCTACATTTTTGCATAAGTATTCAACCTGATTCAGGGAATCCAGATATTTCCAGTGAAATGTTTTCAAATATGTACACTTGGTGTGAGGGTGACTTCTAGTTCAGTGTGTCTTTCACCATTACTACACTTTATCTAGATGGATTTTGCTGTTTTTTGTTTTAAAATAATGATGTAAATAGCTTCTGGTCATTCAGGCTGAGATTGCTCTCTGGAAAGTTGAAAGGTTCCAAAAGAGCAAAGCTGGTTCAACCTATTTGTTTGTAATAAATAAAAGATGGCATCTCCTAGTACAAATTGTCTGCCATTGATTGCCGAAATCTTTTTGTGCAAATGTCACATAAAATCCTTCCACCTGCAAAAGCTATTTGCAAAGCACAGCTCTTTAAGATAACACTAGGCATCCTTGTTTGGTCTTTTCACTAGCACAATTACTGGTATATAGGCAGTCAAGATCAGGGGTCCCCAAACTTGGCAACTTTTAAGACTTGTGGACTTCTAAGTCCCAGAATTCTCCAGCCAGCTATGCTGAAATTCACAAATCTTAAAATTGCCAAGCTTGAAGGCCTCTGGTCAAGATCAATGTTTCTCAACCTTGGCAATTTGAAAGTATGTGAACTTCAACTCCCAGAATTTCCCAGCCAGCCAACACTGGTCAGTAGAGTAACTACACTGAAGTGTCATCACTTTTTTCCATGTGCTGCATGCACAAGACCTTAAAAAGGAGTTTCAACCACAATCACTTTCTCAACTTCCCCCATAGATTTCCCTGGATGCATTTATCTGCTGGCCTAATCCTAGAAACTGTAAATCCAAAGACAGACTCAATAAATGAATTTTAATTAATAATTTTCAGTCAGTTGATTACATCTATACAGCATTTTAACATGAAGTTTTAAGAAAAAAGGCAAAAAAAGGAAAGCATGTTCTACATCAGATATAAATCTGTTCCTTTTTGTTAGCAAAAAAAAAAGAAAAAAGGAATTGACTAAAGCCTGCAGCCTTACTTACCTCAAATGTATTCACTTAGCTCATATTAGAGCTTAAAATTTATCAGCTATTCCAAAGTTTCTTTACAAAAAAGCAGGGGAAATGATCGTATACAGTATAGCACTGGAGGCCCCAGTTTAGAAAAGAGATACAATACTAATTTACTGATAAAAGAGATTGTGGTTCTGAATTTGAAGGGCTGCAAAATACGTTAGCAATTATTTCTATTCTTTCAGCTATCGGATAGAAATTTTTCAAGTAATAAAAATCAGCTGCAAATATTTTTAGTGCCTAGCATTGTTACCTCTTAAGTCTTCTCTGCAAATTCTCTGAGAACTTATATTGTGCTAGGAGGATAAATTCTGCAGAATAAAGCAATAATCTTTTTTTCCCTTTATAGCTTTCTCTTCCTCTATAAAATGCAGCTTTATTCGTAGACAAGGATGAGAAAGCATGGGAAAGAAAATGGCCATGACTGAACCAAATTTTAGGACAGGGGTCCCTAAATTTGGCAACTTTTAAGACTTGTGGACTTCAACTCTCAAGATTTCTGGGAGTTGAAATCCACAAGTCTTAAGTTGTCAAGTTTAGAGACCTCTTTTTAGGGAAACTGAACGTTTCTTAATGACATTATTTTCTCAGAACCATCAGTAAGATATGAGTATACTAGCTCAATTTTATAAATTGGGGGAAAATTAAAGCAGATACATGAAGAATCCTGCAGTAGAAGAGAAATCTGTTCACTCAGACTACAGATCAATCCTTCCCTCTGGAACACTCCTTCCTTCAGCTAAGTTTATATGGAACAGACTTCAGAAGAATCAGGTTTTTTTTAAATAAAGCAACCAATTTGTGAAATCTCATGGAATTCTCTGGTATTTTTTTCATTATGAAAAGCGTCTTCTTAACAGTATTTTCCTAGTTAAATCACTAGAAGGGAGAAAGTAACATACTAAAGTTAACTCCCAAATCCCAATTATTATTTTTTTAAAAAATTACAATGAGAACAAGGTCTGTTAGCAGCCCTCAAACTCTATTCTTACCCATTCCTTCCTTCCCTCGCTGGACTTAGCTGAACTGGGATTGTAATTAAAAATTCAGTTGTGCCCAAATCTGCCAAGCAAAGCTGTTATCTGACTCTCCCCTCCCACCAACTGTATGGCCATTGAATGGAGGTTCCAGAGAGAAACACCGAAACCGTCTGTGTTCTGATTTATGACTGAACATGCAGTGAGTTTTAGAGGTCTCCTGGCCCAAATCCAAATGCTTACACTGCACTTCAAGGGATTCTTCCCTTGACCAGCTGCAGCTTAGTCACAGCATATTCACCCACTTTAGAAAGCAGCAATCTTTCCCCAGAGACATTGCAAATAGGAGATTATTCCTGAGACATCGACAGTTACAAAGCAATTTTGCTTCTGTATTATTCACATTTTACAGTAGGCGAAACAAAATAAATTCCTGCCTTTCTTACATGCCCCCAAAGCTATCACAAAAGCAGAGGTGAAGCAAAAACCCTGCACTCTACATTTTAGATCACGACACTCCCCCCTCTTTCTAAATCTAGTCAATTATGATAAAGTTGTCAATTTATAAAGAGAATTAAGAGCCAAAGTCGCTTCCCAGATTTGAAAATACAGGTGAATTCGAGAACTGAACTGAATTCTATTAAGTCATTTTATAGGCCAAAATCCAATAGGACGAACATATTCTCAGATATTCTTCTAGAAGTGAAGCCTACATTAATAAAAACAAGTATCTTTGTTGCCACATTCCCTGAGGCTGTATCACTTCCCTCTCCCAATTATGCCTGAACAATAAAATCCATGTGCAAAATTGCCATAGCGGTATGACTTCCCCACTAGGGAAAGCTAGCACAATTCAGTCATTCTGTTTTTGAGGTAGCACATGAATCACTCTTGGAAGACTTCCTAAAGGAATCAGAGGCAAATATTTTAGAGAAGAATCTTAGAACAGCAGAATCTCCAACCCTCATCAGTGTCAGATAGCAAGACCAATAGCCAGAGATAGTGGGAGTTGCAGTCTAATGACATCTGGGTGGGTCATGGTAACTTATCCTTGCCTTAGAGGCTTTGTTTTCAAAATAAAGTTACAGAGGAGGAAAGCATCACTGAAGACAAGGAGCAAACATCCAGTGTGGGTCTGTTATCTTAAAAAAAACAAAAAACAACCAACCCCCCCCCCCCAACTCATGTATGCAAGGTCACACCAAGCACTGTCTTAAGTAGTATTCCCTCTTCTGAGAGAAGGAAATGCATTTTCTGCTGTCATCACTGTAGTTTTTCTTAAGTCTGCGTGCTAAAATAATTAATTTTTGAAGAAAAAAAAGAAAAAAAATCTGCTTTCCATCTATTGGTGACATGAAGCAAAGAGTTTTATTATTCCATTAGCCAAGGCTAGGGGGTCTCCAAACCTGACAACTTTTAAGATTTGAGGACTTCAACTCTCAGAATTCCATTTTGGTTGAGGCATCCTGGGAGATGAAGTCTTAAAAGTTACTGAGTTTGGAGATCCCTGGCCTAGACAACAAAACAATCTAATATTGCAGCATTCTCAGAGTGCAAAGTATCATGGGGCCATGCAGTCATCACATGGATTCATCCATTGGCTGTATTAAACTGATTCACCAATTTTCTTTCTCGCAGTAACTGCTTTTTTTTTCCAACAAGGAGACTTCAATTGCCTATGAATTCCTACAAAGAAAGATCCTACTTGGTCTCTGCAACAATCCCAGGCAAACAGCACAAGATCACTCATGCCAGAACTAATCAACTTGGGAGTTAGGTCACCAATAGGTGGGAAATGGCCAGTGTATCAAAATAAACAGAATAAAGTAAGATCATCAGCAACTCTTCCTCCATACAGACAATAGGTTACAATGTGACTGATTTAATAATGTATGAATTTGAGAAAGAAAAGATATTGACCAAGAAGCAAATAGGTCTTGTTCGAAAAATGCAGTGAAATCTTTATGATTAGTCACCCTTTCAAATTCATTTGAAGTCATACATCATGAAATCAGCACTTAACATCTTCATAATTAATTGATTCTTAAGGTTCTCTGGTCCACCAAGACATTTTCACAAATTTCATTTTTGGAGGTTGGGTTTCTCTTAGTTAAGCATAACCAGGTTGCTTTATTTAATTATTTTGGCACAAAGATGCACTTGCCAAGAACCCACCAGATGTTACTGAGCAGCAAAAATTAAAGACTGAAGAGGAATAGTAGAGAACAACCTTCGCAACTTTAAAGCTGTGTTGACCAACTCTCAGAATTCTGGAAGGTGAATTCCACACAGCTTAAAATAGCTGAATTTGAGAAACACTGATAGAAAAATCCATCAAGTGTGATATTCCCCAATTACATTAGGAAAAGATGTGGTTCATTTTTAACACTGGGGGGGGGGTTAAATGGAGGAATTGGAGATAATCTTTTTTTGGGGGGAGGGGGAAATGATATTGGGATGAAATATGAAGTGAAATGAATGCACGATGAAGTGATGGTTCTAAATTATTTATCCATTTTTTTAAAAAAAGAAATTTTCAGGGGAAGCAGGAAAAAACCTCCCATAATACTCTTTTAGGAAAATCTCACAGCAGTGCCCACATGAAAGGTTATACTAACTAAAAAAGACAAGTTGAGCAATAGGATTTAGAAATATCAAAGAGAGTGCATTTTGCACGTCAAAAAATGAGATATAACATAGGAACCAGTTAATAAATTGACATCAATTTAACAGCAGTTAAGGGAAAGGAGAACAATGGCAGTGTCATGTCACTTCAAACATATATCCACCCTTTCCATGCCCCTTGTGTGTTTTGCAATAAATATCCAATTGTTGATAGAAGTTAAATTCTCGCATGTGCATATTTGAACGTTTGTCTCTAAAGTGCGAGAAGCCAAGGGACACTCCTTAGCCCTATAAATTTATCATGGGTTCCAAGTCAGTCACAGGGAGTGAGTAAGGCAAGCAGGGGAGGGGGAGATGGGTAGGAAGCATGGTATGGTTAATGGAAATCAAGGAGAGTCCTCTTATCCTTTGGCACTTCAAAAGCTGAAGTGAAAATTCTGTGGAAACAGCAGCTTCTTCTTTTTCTTCTTTCATCCTTCGAGTTATTGAACCTGATGATCAAAATCAGATGTGCACAGGTGATCAGGAATTGCTGTCTCTCCATGGTTACCCTCAGGAAAAATCAGATGTCCATCTCAAATTGAGAATCATCACCTGATTGAAAAACAAGAACACATGAAAATCAACAGAACATATTTTAGGAGGAGAAACTTTGCAGACATGGTTTTTTTTATGTCTCCTAAGAGATCAGTGAATTCTTACTTTCAATGACATTTGAGTCAGACCTCACCTCAGAGGTCACCTTCTGCTGCATTATGGAATCACGATGTTGGGTGCATATCCAAAATAAAACTGCCCTATTTCATTCTGTATATGGGCCAATACATCCAAAAGACATTCCACTTTGGGCATGGAGCACCCAATACCATATGACCCAAGCATGGTAAAGTTCATGCATGGAACGTCTGGGACATTTCTCACCTCCAATGTTTTTTACTGTAAATTCATGTTTTAGCTTGTGTTTTACACCTACATTCATGTTTAGCTTGTGTTTTACATTTGGCCTTCCTCCTTTACTTCTAAACAGTTTGTTATTGCATTGCTATTTGCTAGTCTTTGACTGAGATAAACTTTGAACTTGAAATGAAACAAGATGGTTGTTTGAGACCAGCTACATAAAGGAAAAAAATATTGGTAAATAGGAATTGGACAAAAAATTAGGTAAGTGAGTACAGTGGTACCTCAAGATACTAACACCTCGTCTTACGAACAACTTGTGATACAAACCCGGGGTTCAGAAAAATTTTGCCTCTTCTTACGAACTTTTTTTGAGTTACAAACCGGCGTTCGGAGACTGCTGGGAAGCCGCGCGGCTGTTTTAAAAGGTGACAGCCGGGCGGCGGGGCTTCCCAGAAGCCTCCCGAACGCTGGTTCGTAACTCGAACAAAGTTCGTAAGAAGAGGCAAAATTTTGCTGAACCCCGGGTTCGGTTCGGGAGGTTGCTGGGAAGCCCCCCAGGCCGGCTGCGACCTTTTAAAACACCCGCGCCGCTTCGCAGCTGTCTCCTGAAGCCGAACGCTAAAGCCGAACTTCCGCGTTCGGCTTCGGGAGACAGCTGCGAAGCGGCGCGGCTGTTTTAAAAGGTCGCAGCCGGCCTGGGGGGCTTGCCAGCACCCCCCCCCGGTTCGGGGGGGTGCTGGGAAGCCCCCCAGGCCGGCTGTCACCTTTTAAAACAGCTGCGCGGCTTCCCAGCAGTCGCCGAAAGCCGTTTTTTTGCGGGGGGTTTTTTTGTTGCACGGATTAATTGACTTTACATTGTTTCCTATGGGAAACAATGTTTCGTCTTACGAACCTTTCGTCTTACGAACCTCCTCCTTGCACCAATTAAGTTCGTATCATGAGGTATTACTGTATTATTAGCCTCACTTACCTAATTTTTTGTCCAATTCCTATTTACCAATAAAGAATATTTGTATCTCAAGGTTGAAAAAAGGGGTCCTCAGTGCTCTCCGAGCTTGCTTGTTTTCTTGCAGATTGTTCATTACCCAAATTGGTGACACTATCAGTGGTAGATGATGTTACCTAGTTTGGGTAATGAAACGTCTACAAGAATACAAGCAAGCTCATAGAGCACCCAGGACCCCTCAATTCCTATAGCCTATAGTGGGTTTCAGCTCGTCCCTCTAATGGATCAAGCCGATCTCATAAAGGATATAAACAAAATTGTATGGCAAAAAATATGTGCACTTTATCTCACCTTGAACTACTTTATATCATTTTGAAAAGGTAAACACCTCTCAATAATTCATAGTTATTGAATTGCTATGACACAGAAGGCAAAGGGGTAATAATTCACCATTCAATTCCTACCACATGCAATTGTTGGAACAGTTCACTGTTCTCTACAGCAGAAGCTCTCTAAATGCATTAGAGAGAGAGAGAAAACATCTGCAGACAGGAAATAAATTACTTGATCCCAAGGTAAAACTCATATTTGAACAGTAACAAAGTGCAGGAAACAGAATAGCTCTGTATCACTTCCCATTCTGGCTATAAAGAACAAGGAGATCAGTAATACTGCATGGTCCTTCCCACCCCCCAAAAAAACCCTCTTTGTTCTTTGGAATAAAGGTAGTGGTCAACTTACAGTCACAATTGCAACCAGAATTTCCATTCAAAGGCCGTGAAGTGAGTTGTGCCTATTTGATAACCTCTTATGCCACAAGAGAATAACTGCAACTGTTAAATGACTCACATGGTCACTAAGCGAATCCAGCTTTCCTCACTGACTCTGCTTGTTGAAAATCAGCTAGGAAAGGAACAAATGATGATCACGTAACCCTGGGATGTTGCAACGGCTGTAAACCCATGCTGATAGGCAAGCTCCCAAATTTTGATCATGTGATTATGGGGATGCTACGATGGTTGCAAGTGCGAGGATCAGTAATAAGTCACTTTTTTCAGTGCTGTTGTAAGCAAATGGTTGTGAGTCGAAGACTTGTGGCAGACAGATGGGTCAATACTGTCAGTTGCAAGTAAGCATGGATGCTGGCATTGCATTTTGATTCTGCTATAATGCAAATGTTCTTACCAATTATAGGCTTCCCCTCATGATTGTTCAGATTGTTTACTTCCACTTTGGAATCTTCTGTCACAGAACCAGGACTGGTAACTCCTGGGATATTGGGAAGGTGGCAAGGAGGAGTTTGAGCCATGGGAGAATTGCGCCGATCTAACAGAAACTTGCGGTCGTAGATAATTCTGGTACCTAGAGAGGTGGAAAAGGAACAAAGGTAACTGGCACTTATTTTATTTATTTATTTATTTATTGGATTTGTATGCCGCCCCTCTCCGCAGACTCTGGGTGGCTAACAACAGTGATAAAAAACAGCATGTAACAATCCAATACTAAACAACTAAAAAAAACCTTATTATAAAACCAAACGTACATACAAACATACCATGCGTAAATTGTAAGGCCTAGGGGGAAAGAATATCTCAGTTCCCCCATGCCTAACGGCAGAAGTGGGTTTTAAGAAGCTTACGAAAGGCAAGGAGGGTGGGGGCAATTCTAATCTCTGGGGGGGAGTTGGTTCCAAAGGGCCGGGGACACCACAGAGAAGGCTCTTCCCCTGGGTCCCGCCAAATGACATTGTTTAGTTGACAGGACCCGGAGAAGGCCCACTCTGTGGGACCTAACTGGTCGCTGGGATTCGGCATATCAGATCCACTCTGCTGAGATGGACATTATAGGAGGAGAGCCATGTTAGTCTATGGCAGCAAAATGATAATAATAATCAGGAATTTATGGAGACCTTGGTGCTCTCTGAGTTTGGTTGTTTGCTTGCATATATTACATTATCCAACTAGATCACATCATAATCAGAGCACCAAGGACTCCTTAGTAACTAGTTCAACCCTGAGCTACACATACGGTCTTCTATTAAAATCAGAAATTTGGCAACACTGTTGCTAATTAACAGAATAATATTTTACTGAATCATTGTTTTTTCAGGCAGATAAATCATAAATATTTGTGGTCTAACTCCTGAGGCATATTTTTTTGCTCAAGCCCCTTATTTAGAAAGTAAGATTGCAGCTCTAAAAAAACATTATATTCAACTGAATGCACTTTAGTTTATATCCAAGGTATACACTAAATATTATATAAATCTTATACTGTATATAAGAAAGCAAAAGAGCCAGTTTTGGTCTAGTAATGAAAGAATATATCAGAGTTTATTGCAAAATCAAAACCAGAAGCACACAAAAATGACTGATTCCGCTGGATTCAATAACTTCTTTACAAACACATATATTTACAATGCCACAAGTAGAATTCTTCTTCAATCAGTTACAGGCAGCAGTTACTTTCATTTCAGCAGCAGACAAGCAGAGTGGACAAAAGAGCAGAGTGCAGAATGGACTGGAGCCACACCCAGTCTTAAGCTTAAATATTCAGTTTCGATTCTCTGCACAACTCAGGAAGTGGTTAGGTCCTATTGGCTGATTCAGTTGCTACGCCTATTCATTGGCTAACCTGTTAACATGCTTCTCCAAGTCATTAATATTCTAACATAATACAAGTCAAGTTTTAGTTCTGCCAGTGGCATGGAAGCCAGCTGGATGATTTTGGGCCACTCACACTCAACTTTAGGAAGAAAGCAATGACAAATCATTTTAGTTGTCTAGAACAGTGATTTTCAACCTTTTTTGAGCCGCGGCACATTTTTTACATTTACGAAACCCTGGGGCACATTGAGCGGGGCGGGAGGGGGGACTAAAAAAAGCTTGGACAAAAAAATTATCTCTCTCTCCCTTCCTTCCTCTTTCTTTCTCTCTCTCCGTCCCTCTTTCTTTCTCTTCCTTCCTTCCTGTCTTTTTTGCTCTCTTTCTCTCCCTCCTTACCTCCCTCTATGTCTTTCTCTCTCTCTCCTTCCCTCCCTCTCTTTCTCTCTCTCTCTTGCTTTCTTTCTCTCTCTTGCTCTCTTGCTTGCTTTCTCTTGTTCTCTTTCTCTCTCTCTTTCTTTCTTTCTCTCTCTCTCTTGCTTTCTTTCTCTCTCTCTTTCTTTCTCTCTCTCTCTTTCTTTCTCTCTCTCTCTCTTTCTTTCTTTCTATTGCTTTCTCTTTCTTTCTCTTTCTCTCTCTCTTGCTTTCTTTCTCTCTCTGAGCTTCGCGGCACACCTGACTATGTCTCGCGGCACACTAGTGTGCCACGGCACACTGGTTGAAAAACACTGGTCTAGAAGTTGGAGTCAAATGCACCAATTGAAGTATTGTATGCTTAGTATAAAACCTAAAACATAAGTGAAGTTTGGAAACTTCCCCCTTTTGCAACAAGGATGGCTCTTGACCTTAATTTTCAGCAATTTTTCAGTTCTATGAGCATGCGCAGAAAGAAAATTGTGTCTCTGCATATGCAGACATAAAATTGTGCTAGGGGATATGCGCACACATGCACGATGTGTTACAATGAGCAATCAGCGCACTGGTAGGAAAAGGTAAGAGGAACCCGCCCCTGAACCACTTCATATTGGTTTCTTTTATTCATTGACCAGAATTCTACTACTTGGTTTAATTACTGTCCTTATAGCCAATATTTCTTAAAAATATATTTTTATTTTTTTTATTTTCAAATTTTATGTTACAAACAGCAATAAAACATGACAGTGTCAAAACAATAGAAAATATTTTTAAAATGATACATCCTAGAAAACCATCCCAGAGCTGTGCAAATACCATTTTTATTTGAATTCTCTTTTCTTGCTAAGCAGGATAATTGTTCCTTTCTCATGTCTTCTTAATGCTTGCCTCGTTTTCAGTTGGAGCCTTCCTTTCCTAGCAAAGTCCCTGCCCATGTTTTTCTCTCTCCATTGGCCGAGAGACCCTCAAAGCTTGGCAATCTTCCTAATGCCCCTAAGCAGTTGTACCTTCCCATATTCCTTAGTTGGGTCTCTATATCTATGAAACATTCAGTGGCCTGGCTTTGCCTGCAAATTACTGCTGAAAGATGCAGAAAATGAGGGGGAGCAGATGAGTCTGAGAGCTCCTCCCACTGGAGATAACAGGGACTTTAATGTTACAGGTAATCCCTGATTTACAACTACAGTGGTACATCTACTTAAGAACGCCTCTACTTAAGAACTTTTCTAGATAAGAACTGTGTGTTCAAGATTTTTTTTGCCTCTTCTCAAGAACCATTTTCTACTTAAAAACTGGAGCCTGGAAAAATTTCCCAGGAAATTTGAGAGCGACACACAAGCCCGGCCAGTTTCCTGCCATTCCGCCTTTAATCCCGGCCATCTCGGGACTTTCTGGGCTGCCAGAGGAGCCTTTCGGTTGCGCTTAAGGAGGCTTTGGCAGTCCAGAGTGAACGGAGCATTTTCCTTTCTTTGGGCGCTTGGAGAGGGAATAAACCTCTGCCAGCACCCAGAGAAAAGAAACACTCCCTTCGCTCTGGGCAGCGACTGTCCTCCTCCTCTTCTTCCTCCAACCCAAATGCCAAGCTTTTATTTATTTCCTAATGGTTTGCACGCTTATTTGCTTTTACATTGATTCCTATGGGAAAAATTGCTTCTATTTACTAACTTTTCTACTTAAGAACCTGTTCTTAAGTTCTTAAGTAGAGGTACCACTGAATATTGAGCCCAAAATTTATGTTGCTAAGTGAGACATTTGCTGAGTTTGCCCCATTTTATGACCTTTCTGCCACAGTTGTTAAGCAAATCACTGCTGTTAAATGAATGCGGTTTCCCCATTGACTTTGCTTGAAAAAGGTGATCACATGACCTTCCAACACAGCAACATCATTAAAGGAACCTGTTACCAAGCATATGAATTTTGATCCCATGACCATGGGTGGGCTATCATGCTTGTTAAGTGTGAAAAATGATCATCCTAAATCACTTTTTTCAATGGTGCTGTAATTCTGAATAGTTACTAAATGAACTGTTGTAAATAAAGGATTGCCTATACTTTACTGAAGAGTGTCACGTGGTTTTACAGCAAGGAATAGTTTTCTTTTACAGATAGAAATACAGTGTTCCCTCGATTTTTGCGGGGGATGCGTTCCAAGACCGCCCGCGAAAGTCGAATTTCCGCGAAGTAGAGATGCGGAAGTAAATACACTATTTTTGGCTATGAACAGTATCACAAGCCTTCCCTTAACACTTTAAACCCCTAAACTGCAATTTCTCATTCCCACAGCAACCATTTAGATTATTACTCACCATGTTTATTTATTAAAGTTTATTTAAAAAAATATCTATTAAAGGTGGATGAAAGTTTGGCGATGACGTATGACGTCATTGGGCGGTGAAAAACCGTGGTATAGGGGGGAAAACCGCAAAGTATTTTTTAATTAATATTTTTGAAAAACCGTGGTATAGCTGTTTCGCGAAGTTCGAACCCGCGAAAATCGAGGGACCACTGTATGTTTCTGGACAGGCTAAGGTGCCAGATGGCATCTAATGTACATCTGTGGCAAACTGGATGCAAACCTTAGTCAAACGTTTCATCTCACACAGCAGGCATGTTTTCATCCAGTGTCAACACACTGGTGCCCAATAGACTTATATTTTGTCAGAATGGTAAGCAATTATAGGAACTGTAGTTGAAAATATCTAGATCAGTGGTTCTTAACCTTGATCAGTGGTTCTTAACCTTATTTGAACCCACCAGTTTCATATGCACATTCACCGAACCCTTCTTTAGTGATAAATCAAATATGATTTTTTTCCAAATTCAAGACATAGGTATATGTTTTTTTACTGCTACACAAAATGAACCGTGCATGAACATCACCTTGATCAAAGAACAAAACCAACACAGTGCATGAACTCACAACAAATTACATACCTGCAAATCAGGGTGACTTCTGCTGTTGTTTTTGAGAGAGCAGTTCAGTTATGCTTGGCTTCACCTTGGCAAGTGCTTCTCTCATGTCATTTTCACAGCAAGGTCTGTCCCTTTCCTTTGTTTTTATGTCCAGCATCCTTGAAAAGGATTGTTCGCACAGATATGTTGTAACAAATGGTATAAAAAATTCCAGGGCTTTCTTAGCAATAATTGGGTACTTTTCCAACTGTCGACACCAAAACGTTGAGAGTGTTGTTGTTCTGAAGAGTTGCTGCTGAACCTGGCTCTGCTGAATTTCAATGATTTCGTCGAGGTATTCATAATTTACATCTGCTGTCTCAACAGCAAACGTGAACAGCTGTCTCACCCATGCTGGATATGACTTTCTTGTAGGGAAATATCCGTCGAGAGACTTTGCAAGCTCATCTAAGTGCATGGCAATTGTTTGCTACAGTTCCATGGATACAGAAATGTCTCCGATTCCAGACACATCTTCGATCTTACTTACACAATCGTCCAGAAGGGGAAAGTTTGCAAAGTTATTGTTCTCTGTTCGTCATTTCCATAACAGTAAGTTTTTTTTTTAAAGCCTTCAGGTTTTCTTCTGCTTCCATGATGTTGACTCCACCAACCTGCATCTGCTGATTGAGATGATTTAGAGCTGCGAATATATCAGTCATGTACGCTAAAATGAGAATGAACTCAGGATTTTTGAAGCAATCTGCATGACAACGTTGGTGTTCTTGCAAAAACAGGGCTAATTCCACATGCATGGCAAAAACACGATTCAGCACCTGTCCCCGGGATAACCACCGAACATTAGAATGGTACAGGAGTAACTCAAATTCAGAGCCCATTTCTTTACACAGCTCACTGAAGATGCGGTGCCTCAGAGCACTATTTTCACACATAGTTCACTCATTCTACTACGGTTTTTAATACTTCTGCCATTTTTGGAGGCAAGGTTTTTGTTGCCAACGCATGCCTGTGCAGAATACAATGCGTAACAATGATGTGTGGCGCATCGGCTTTTACTAGCGCACCAAAACCAGACATTTTTCCCAGCATGACTGGAGCTCCGTCCGTACAAACTGTAGAAACCATGTGCCATGAAAGATTGTTGTCTCTGAGGAAGTCATCCACAAGCTTCTTCACATCGGCTGCCTTAGTTGTTGTTGTAAGAGGCTTACAAAATAAACTCTTCTTTTATCATGTTGTCTTTCACATAGCGCACGAAAACAGCAAGCTGTCTTAGATTAGAAACGTCTGTGGTCTCGTCGGGCTGAAGGCTGAATTTTGCTGGACTTGAAATTAGATCTGCGACTACTTGAGCCAAGATGTCTTTACTTATGCACTCTCTTCTGTCACTGATGGTATCATTTGAAAGAGGAATTTGGGATAATTTATCTTCGGCCGCTGTTCCGAGTATCAGATTCGCCATCTTTAACGCTGCTGGTTTTATGAGTGTTTCACCGATGGTGTGCGGCTTGCCCTGCTTTGCGATCAGGTAAGCAACTTCGTACGATGCGGTGAAGATCGGTTTGTTCACGGGTACAAATCCAAGAGCAGGCAGAGTGGCGCTTTCATCAAATCTGGCTCTTTTCACCTTGAATTCAGCAAGCATTGTGTTCTTGTATTCCCCATCTCCATGCAGCTTCAGGAAGTGTTCCTTCAGTTTTGCCGATGCGAGACTAGAGTTGCTCAACTTGGCATTGCAAATCATGCAGAGAGGATGCTGATTCCCATCACGTTCCGTGATACATGTGAATCCATGTTGTACATATTTGTCCGACCACTTTCTTTTTTTGCTCGACATAGTTAGTATATTAAGAAAGAAACCACACAACGTACAACTATGACAGTCACATGGTGACAACTGAGCACACTAAATTCCCCGCAGCACTGATAGGCCAATTAATGTAATGTGATCATCTGCAGTAAGTGATAGCCAAGCAGGGCGTGTCATCACGAATTTACATAATGAGTCGGGTGTGTCTTGACCTCCGTGGCGGAGGTTCCGCCGAATCCGAGACCGACTCACCGAACCCCAGTTAAGAACCACTGATCTAGATGTTAGCAAACTATGTATCCCTTTACTCAGCTGAAATTTGGAGGGCAAGCAGAAAATAAGCCACTTGCTGCATCTTTACTTTTCCGATTATAAGATGCACCGGAGTATATAATGAACCTTAGTTTTGGGGGAGAAAAATAAGAAAAAAGCTGATGGCGGTGTGTGTGGATGGCCTCCCTGAATACTCTGTTTCAAAGGTGAACTTTAGCAACAGGTTCGTTGGTGGTGAGCTCTATGCCTTGCTTTTTCAGTCTCTGAACCCTTTGTTGAAGCCCTGCCCAGCCTCTGAAACGGAGATTTCACAGGCTGTTTTCAGCCTATGAAACCACCTTTTGAGAGGCTGGATGGAGCTACATTTAGTGTATAAGACGCACCCAAATTTTTACCCTCTTTTAGCGTGGGGAAAGTGTGTCTTAAACTCTGAAAAAATACAGTATTTAATTTAATCCTTTGCGTCTACAGTATATGGAATCGATTTTTCAAAAACAATTGGCAATAATTGATCTACACCATTATCTATTATCAAAGGGCTTAAATGCACTATTGCTTTCTGGTTTGTATTGAAAATAAATCACAAATAAATCACAACTTAGTCTGTTGTGTGGATGTTTGGATGTTTCAGGCTGGGAATTTCTGGCGGGTCAGGCGTGTTTTTGGATTGTTATGTTTGTTGGGTCTGGTCTTCAGGCATTATGTGAATTTCATTGTATATACTGTACTTACAATGGCAATAATAAAGTATCTTAAATCTCATTTCCTTCCACATCAGAAGCTCATCTGAAAAAGCATCACCATATTAAGACAATAGCAACATTGCCTGGCTTTAATCAAGTCAAAGTTAAACTTAATTTAATCAATCTAATTGATAAAAAGAAAGTGTATGAAGGGGGGAGGAAAGATGACAAAATATTAAACTCTTAAGAAAAGGATTAATAGTATAAATAAAGCAAGTGGACATGGTATAGCTGGTCCTCAACTATTGCTTATCTGAGTGCTTCCACTTCCCATTTTCATCATATTGCTCAATTCTGTTTGCCAATTTTTTGCCACTGCATATTTCGGCCTCCATTTTCTTTACAGAGGCTTAGTTAAATCAAAGGAACTTATGTAACATCATACAGTACAACCAAATGTAGTGAATTTTACTTTAACCTAAATGCCCTTTATGGCTTAGGCCAAGTATAGCTATGAAACAGATTTCTCCCTTGTGTTCCATCATACCCCTAGGTCAACTAAGTGTGACATCTATTCAGCACCATCTGTGCATTCCTAGAACACATAAATAACACAGGAATCGAACTTCCCAAGCTTGTAAACAGCCTGTTTACCCAATCAACTCCCCAGTAAGAATCACCGCTGAAAGAAGATTCATTTGTGATTGTTCTCCTTTTTTCCAAGGAACAAAAATTGTGGAATGGTCAGTATTAAATAAAAGCAAAGGCAAGAAAAATAGTAAAATGTGACAGCTGGCACTTTTTCCCAGTCCCATTTGCAAGAATAAACCTCCTATCAAATTCTAAAATGGAGAAAACATTGATGTTTCAGTTTAAAACTGGAGTCACAGAGGTCTCCCAGAAGCCATCACCTGAACCCCTAATGGTTGTTATTTTAGAGAGAAAACAGGAGGTAGAAGAATTATGTACATCTCTTTCAGCTGCAGAAATTAAAGGAAGGGTGTAAATTTGTAACTCTATGCTTATAACATACCCAGCCCTTTTCATTTACATTCCAATTCTACCCTAAAGCTCTGCTGTAAGAGAAAAAAAAAATTTTCTACAAATCTGAGCCCACTCTGATATAATGATTAAAGTACTGGACTGGCACCAAGAACTTGTGAGTTCTAATTCATCCTCACTTGGGATCTTTTTGGATGATTATGGAACACTGAGTTAGGTTCAATTCCTGTTAACCTCAGTGACATATCTTATGAATCTAGTTTTCTTGGCAAATACTGTATTTTGCCACCACCTCTAAATCACCCATTTTTTCCTATGGCTCTGGAATTTGCTCGAGAGCTTCCACTCCAAACACAATCCCACTTAGCTTCTAGGCCCAGACATAATCAGTTAGATGGGGTGTGGTTTTTTTTGTATATACAGTAGACCCCCGCTCGTTGCGAGGGTTCCGTTCCAGGACCCCCCGCAACGAGCGGGTTTTCGCGAAGTAGCGCTGCGGAAGTAAAAACACCATCTGCGCATGTGCAGATGGCGTTTTTACTCCCACAGCGCTAGCGAGGAGCCGAAGATTGGGGGCGGGGCGGCTGTTTGCCGCCGGCATGGAGGGCTTCCTAGCAGCCCCCCAAACCCGGGTTGGGGGTCCGGGGGGCGCTGGCTCTCGGCGCTTTCGAGCTGAGTCCGGGAGCGAATTCGCTTCCGGACTCAGCTCAAAACCGCTGATAGCAAGCGGCAAGGAACGGCTTGTCTCGGCGCTTTCGAGCTGACCGGACTCAGCTCGAAAGCGCCGAGACAAGCCGTTCCTTGCCACTTGCTATCGGCGGTTTTGAGCTGAGTCCGGAAGCGAATTCGCTTCCGGACTCAGCTCAAAACCGCCGATAGCAAGCGGCAAGGAACGGCTTGTCTCGGCGCTTTCGAGCTGACAGGACTCAGCTCGAAAGCGCCGAGACAAGCCGTTCCTTGCCGCTTGCTATCGGCGGTTTTGAGCTGAGTCCGGAAGCGAATTCGCTTCCGGACTCAGCTCAAAACCGCCGATAGCAAGCGGCAAGGAACGGCTTGTCTCGGCGCTTTCGAGCTGACCGGACTCAGCTCGAAAGCGCCGAGACAAGCCGTTCCTTGCCGCTTGCTATCGGCGCTTTTGAGCTGAGTCCGGGAGCGAATTCGCTCCCGGACTCAGCTCAAAAGCGGCGAGAATGAACGGCGTGGGCGGGCGAAGGGCGGGCGGCAGCGAGGAGTTTGCGTGGGCGGTGGGGAAACTCCTCGCTGACGCCAGCAAGAGGGGGAAGACCCAGGGAAGCCGCTGCCATCTACGCATGCGTGCCCGGCACGCATGCGTAGATGGTATTTTTGACTTCCGGGTTGAAAAATAGCGAAGTACCCTGTTCGCAATGGTTGGGGACGCAATAAACGGGGGATCACTGTAGTAGCAAACATGCTTGGATAGCATTCCACTTTGCAGTGGTTTGTTGCAGGATCTTGCAACTATTTGATAAGACCACTCTTCTGGATTAAAATTGTAGAGAGAACAGTAGGCTTTAAGTGAGTTTGAGGTACTGGTAGAATTGAACAGCCCAATACTTTTTAATAGCACATCAAGTACGATGAGAATTTCTGAGTCAAGACTAGCTATAGAACAGCTGCTCTTCTCTTCAAAGGCACAATCTCTGGGTTTGAATCTCTCATCTGTAACCCTCAGTTTTATATTTGTTCAGAGTTTCTTTTTACATTTGTATCTTTATGTAGCTAGTTACTTGGAAAAATTACTAGGAAACAGACTTGCCTGTCAAAGCAAAATGGTGATTTGTTCCATGCTTTCACCTTGGTTTTATTCCTTCAGCAAAGTTGTGTGTGTGTGTGTGCGTGTGTGTGTACAACTGGATAAATACCCCAAGAAAATACTGGGCTGCTGTTACTGACTCTTTTTTACTTATTGGGTGAGTATAATAGCTATTTAGTTACCGTATATTAGATTTATATTCCATTGCTTCAGTTTTGATTACTCAGTTTTGGGGTGTTATTTTTGGAAATCACTCAAAGCAACCCTTCTCTTTCTTTCTTTCTCTGTCTCTCTCTTGCATGAACTGCCCTTTTGTTTATAAGCTCAGTGGTATCTGTAGCAATCAATGGTGACCTCAGAATCACAGTGCGAGCAGCTCCTCACGTAAACTCCACCCTTACATACTTGCACCATGACATCTGAGGTAAGTAAGCAGAATGCATTTGCCTGATGACATCTTCACACGTACACCATTGTTTCCCCTTTGGACTGTCTCTCTCTGAATGTCTATGCAACATCAATTGCAGTCACAACCTGAATATCAGAAATGGGGTATCAGAAATGGTTCAAGCACAACAGTCCAATTCCACCAATGAAATTCCTTAGCATTAGCAACTCAGATAAATAGCAATTTTGGAAGAAATTTGAACAAAGGGCTGGTGAAAAGCAGCATAATCTGTAGACGGTAAAGCAGCACAGCCCCTTTCTCCGATCAAATGTATCAGTTTACTAATTCCAACATTCCAAATAAATGGTGCATAGGGGTCAATATAATAAGAGTTCTGTCCAATTTAGGTCATTTGCCATGAAAATACTTGCTGAATATTTGCGGTATTAAAAAACCCCCCAAAGATTTTTGGATCATAAAAACCAAGTATCAGATTTTGAATTTGGACAAAGCAAACCCCACAATGAAGGAAATATTCATGATAATTTAATCTACCTCTCACCATTACATCTCTTTCTTTTACATATGCCTACTTGCTTTTCTGCAAATACCAAATTCTGGTCCTTGATTTTCACACATTTCAGCCCAAACAACAGCCTCTACTAATAAAACTCTGAATGCTGACTTCTCTTTTCCAGTGTTAGTAGAATGAAATAACAAAAAAAGTGAGCAATAATTATTTCCACTCATGTGAATTGAAGACCAACAGTTAGCAGTATCCTTATAATGTCTGCATTTAAAATAATCCATTAACTCACGCAATTAGTTGCCTTAAGGCAGAATCCCAACAGTCCATGGAAAACTTTTTTATGTAATCAAGGTTTTTTTTTTTAGGTATCTGAAGTCAGCTGGGATATCTCTCAAGGAGAAAGTTTTAACTTTTGGCCATGAAAACATGGGCAATGAAAGTCATCAAAGCCTGTTGAAATATTGCTTTGCAGAGCAAAAGTGATGGTGCTCAGGTGTTCATAACTTTTTCTCTAGGCACTGGTGTAATTTTTGCTTTGCTGACCTGGGCTGGGTTCCAACATCCATGGCAAGTAGCAAGGCACATTCAGTGCTTTCAAAACGAAACATCACAAAATTAGAGCGAGAAAGGAATGTGTCTAACAAAAGCACTTTTGTATAAGTGAGGAAGAAATCCAAACATTGCCAAATGTCTGTATTTTGCCTTCTGAAGTTTCTTCTGGCTGTTAGTTCTCCTCATAAGTTGGTGTTCTTCCAAAATTCTTCTTTACACAGATATAGCCACCTTCAGTACTCTTCCTTACTATTTTAATACGGAACCTGAGATAGGCTGTTAATGTTTCTTTGGTTTCAACACTGTTCTTCTCTGTTGCACATGTATATGTATAAATACCCTTCCATGTTTTCAAAATTATTTTCTTTCTTGTTTAACTTATACCCAATTTTTCATACAGGAGTTTATGGTGGAAATCATAGCATTTCCTCATTCTTTCCCTACAACTCTATGACATAGGCTGGACTGAGAACTAAGGTCCAGAATCATCCAGGAAGCTTCCTGAGGCAAAGGTGGTCTAGAATTTGCTGCTTTTTCAATGTGGGAAATACTTAAGATTCTGTAAAGGTGGGATAATCCAGAATTAATTAATTAATTAATGGATGATTACCGTACTTAAAAACCAACCAACAACTACACTTAAAAACCAACCAACCAACCAACCACACTGGTCTTTTTAAAAGTTATAAATTTTTGGAAATTTAGAATAATTAAATGAACAGAATCATAAAATAATAAGGAAATTTATATTCATAAAATACAGCTTGATTATTTTCTTTGCAATTACATCTTTCAATATCTGTGTTCCTTCTTTTGCCATACTTATGTTTAATGTTGCAATGCTAGTATTCCCCCCCCCCCCCCCCCACACACACACAATATATTCCAATTTAGATAAAAAATACTGTTTTCACACTTTTGGGTAACCAAAGATTTCAATGGAGTCAAACTTTCAGCTGTGGCCAGGGGGACTTTTGTCCAGGTTCGCCTGGTTCACCAGTTGTGGCCCTATTTGGACCAGTAGGCTCTGTGCAGTCACTCAGGTCCTTATCACCTCCAGTCTCAATTATTGCAATGCGCTCCACATGGGGCTACCCTTGAAAAGTGTTCGGAGACTGCAAATAGTCCAGAATGCCGCCGTGACACCTGTGCTCTGCAAGCTGCACAGTCTTCCTATTAGTCTCCAGGCACAATTCAAGGCGTTGGTTATTACCTATAATGCCCTATATGGCTCAGGGCCAGACTATCTACGGGACTGTCTCCTGCCACAGACCTCCCAGAGACCAATAAGAGCACACAGAGTTGGCCTCCTCCAGGTCCCATCGACTAAACAATGTAGGTTGGCAGGACCGCGGGAGAAGGCCTTCTTTGTGGCTGCCCCGGCTCTATGGAACCAACTACCTCCCGATGTCTGTACAGCTCCCGCCCTACTGGCCTTCCACAAGGCCACAAAGACCTGGCTTTGCCGGCATCTTTCATGGTCAATTTTTTTATTTTATGAATTGTGTGCATGCATAAGAGTTGATTGGTTTTTTATATAAATGGGTTTTATTGGGGTTAGGTTTTTTAAAAAAAGTTTATATTCGACTTCTTTTTATTGCTGTATCTTTTTGTATTGTTATTGGGTTGTAAGCCACCCTGAGTCCTTTGGGATTGGGCGGCATAGAAGTCGAATAAGCAAGCAAGCAAGCAAGCAAACAAACAAACAAACTTATTTTTAATTACTAGTATTTATTTATATATAGAAATATCAGATTCAGATGTCTGGAAAAAATGCAACAACTAAAACTAAAGTAATGGAATTTCAGCTATGCAATTTTGAGTGACCTTTAACAAGCTTCCACTTAAGAATAGGACATCCTGCTCCCACTCTAAGCAAAAGTTTGAAATTAGTATAGTTTGTCAGTTGATTCCTAAAGGAAATGGGATTACAGTGGTCCCTCGATCATCGCGAGGGTTCCGTTCCAGGACCCCTCGCGATGATCGATTTGTCGCGAAGTAGCGGTGCGTAAGTAAAAACACCATCTGCGCATGCGCAGATGGTATTTTTATTTCCACCGCAGCAGCGAGGAGCTGAAGATTGGGTTTCCCCGCCGCCTCGCTGCTGCTGCTTGTCCGCAGCGCGTGCCGCCCGCCCCCCCCCCCGCGCTGTTGCTGGGGCCGCTTCTCAGCTGAGAAGCGGCCCTGGGGTTTCCCCGCGCGCGCGCGCGCGCCCCCCGCCCCCCCGCGCTGTTGCTGGGGCCGCTTCTCAGCTGAGAAGCGGCCCTGGGGTTTCCCCGCGCGCGCGCGCGCCGCCCGCCCCCCGCGCTGTTGCTGGGGCCGCTTCTCAGCTGAGAAGCGGCCCTGGGGTTTCCCCGCGCGCGCGCGCGCCGCCCGCCCCCCCGCGCTGTTGCTGGGGCCGCTTCTCAGCTGAGAAGCGGCCCTGGGGTTTCCCCGCGCGCGCGCGCGCCGCCCGCCCCCCCACGCTGTTGCTGGGGCCGCTTCTCAGCTGAGAAGCAGCCCTGGGGTTTCCCCCGCGCGCGCGTGCCGCCCGCCCCCCGCGCTGTTGCTGGGGCCGCTTCTCAGCTGAGAAGCGGCCCTGGGGTTTCCCCGCGCGTGTGCCGCCCACCCGCCCACGCCGTTGCTCGCGCCTTACCGGGGCAAGAGGGGGAAGACCCAGGGAAGCCTCTGCCCGGCGGGGAAACTCCACCATCTACGCATGCGTGGAAGGGCACGCATGCGCAGATGGTGGAGTTTACTTCCGGGTTGAAAACTCGCGATATAGCGTTTAGCGAAGATCGAGATCGCGAAACTCGAGGGACCACTGTACTGTCAAGATTATGAAGAGAATATCAATTTGATTGCATCAGCCCTGCATTTAAATCATACCTGAACTGCAGAACAGAATATAGTAAAATTAATCCAATTCGAGCATTAGGATTCTTTAAGCCTTGCAAATGGTTACCTCTTTCATTGTAATCAATGGGAATCTGAGTTTTTAAACTATGGACACGCTTCCTCTGTTCTGCACCCCAGGAACAGCAGAAGCATTTGGGGGGGGGGGGTGTCGATGGTTTTCAACTTTGTATATTGTACTCTACAAGTAGACTCAAAACCGTAATTGAGCAAGTATAGTTTTAAGTCCTGACAACCATAAAGCATGTCATTGTGTGATCGATCTGATTTTGTGACCTTCTGGTAGTGGTCGTTAAGTGAATTCATTATTTGTTATGGGAAGTAAATACTGGTTTACAGCAAAAGCATTGTAAGTTGCAGTCTCGTGTGAAACTAGGAAGGTGCAGATGGCTATAAATTCAGTCTGGTTGACAAGCACTCAAAATATAGGAGGGGTGGCTACTGGAACTTCAGAATTATGTAGTAAATATGTTTGGGGGGGGGGTGTCATTTGTAACTTCAAACTTCACTAATTGACCAGTTGCAAGTTGAAGACTACTTGTGTAAAATATAATGCAACATTGTCGACTGGGTTCACAGAATATTTATATTTGACTTGGATGCCACCAAATCTTCCCAGATTCTCAGCTGCTCACAACAAAAAAACATATAAGGAGGGAGGGGGGAGGACTCTGTTGTATCATGTGGCAATGATTCCACAACAGGGAAAACAGAGAAGACAGAATATCAATCCATCAATTTCAAAATGCCTTCTGGATGTTAAATCATGATGTAATTGGCTTATTTGTGTTTTCCATATCATGGTATGTTTACTATCTAATGTAAATCTCATAATGTATTTAATAAACCACAGTTAATGAAGAAATACAACCATAAAAGTCAAACTATGGTATTCTGGCAGAAACTGTCAAGTTTCACAGCTACTCCTTATCAATTGTTAATTTTCATACTAGCCACTTATTTGAAACAAGCCTGATATCTCTAATTTTCCAAGCTTGAGTTCCTTTTAGGTGTGTGAATTTCGGCCCTGAATTCTTCAAGTAAAAATCTAATTTTAACTCACATATCTGAAGAGCTATTTTGTGCCAAATCATGTACCTTTTAAATAAAAAGCATAGTGCTGTGCCTTTCCCATTCAAAGCAAGTTCTGGGCAAAGAAATGCCATTCCAGAAATTATATAAACTTCCAAATTTATACTGTTCTCTGGCATGACAGCTGTTAACTTGAAATGTAATCTTAATAGTTTTGGGCCTGCAGAAGAAACCCATGTCATTGACAAATCAGCAAGGCAGCATATCTTGCTTTCTCTCCCTCCCCACCCATTACCAGTAATTTTGAATAATATGAAATATAAAAGTATAATTCAAAGCTGTAAACAAAAGGCCCAAGAAGGAACCTGGTGCTCATCAACTTTAAGAAAAAGTTGCAAAGACCAAATCAGTTTGTTAGCTATCTAAAATCTAAACCTTGGCCACATAAAAAACAATGCATCAACTTTGAGTTTACTAGAACTCAGCAGGATAAAAGAATACACAGTTGCACATATGAAAATCAAGGCAAAAGTGCAAACAAGTGGGATGGGGGAAGAGACTTGTGACATCTGAGAACCATACCGATAAGAGGACAAGTCTAATCATAACATAATTCTTAAGTGGTCTAGTCAACGAAAGCTGGATGTCACAATAATTTTACTTTTAAAGCATCATAAGAATGTTTCTTACAACATATTACTATCATATTTTCCCCTCTGGAATTAATCTCTGTATTAATCCAGCATTTTCAGCAGCTGGAGGGGGGGGGGCAAAGTTGGACAAAGCTGTTAAAAGCTTCTGAGCAGGTTAATGTATTAACTAAAACTAATGTATTAGCTAAGTTTAAAAAATCGTCAGACATAAAGCAGCAAAGTTTCAAACTCAGAGTGGCCTTATGCAACAGCTTGTAAACAGCTGAAAAACCCCGAGCCTACAGCAATACCATTTTGAAAGGAAATTTACTATTTAGCTGCACACGTGCACATATCACCTCCCTTCAACTTCTACTGCCTTCAAACCAGCTCGCTCCACGTCTAGGGAACAGAGGCTTAATCATTAGCTGAGGGATCCTGCTTGCTTCTCTCTAATCTCCTGCTCCGCTTCAATGCACGTCCAAGACATTAAAAAAAGGGTCCACAAATAACTGAATTCATCTGATTCAACCCTAGTTCGAAGCTCCCCGCGATATATATAACGCAACCGCGTCCCCGTTTTGGGGGTAGCTTATTTTATATACAACAGTTGAAGCGATTTGGAGAAAAAAAAGCACATAAAGCGTTTCCTCAGGGAAAAGCAGAAACAGCACGTGGTGCCTTCTCGCGGCCTAGTTTATTTATTTATTTAATATTAATAAAAGCTAGGCAGGGCAGCCGGCTGACGTCCCCAAAGGGCGGCTGGTAAAACACCACAGACACGCCAGCCATTTCCAACGCCCGAGCCGGGGTGTTTTGGGGCAGGGTGGCGTGGTCCTCTCCTCCCGAAGGGAAAGCAGGCCTTCTATATAAACACGAGGGGACCCGCTGCTCGTCGCCTTCCTAAAGGTTGATGCTGAAGCCTGATCGGCTTAAGCACAAGAGGCCTTTCTGGCCGGTCATAAGTCGAGGACTTCACACTTCCCTCGCCCGCGGCCACGGTCCCTGCCTCGCTCCGGACTCCTCCCCTCCTTTATTGTGCAACAGCCGCGGCGTCTTGCGGCTCTCCAGGGCCTTGTTTACAAATACCTCGCCGCCAGCCCCGCACTAGAGGGCGAGGCCTAGGCGGCGATCCGGATCCAGCCCGCTTTCTCTCCCCGGCGCGCCCCGAGGTTTTGTGGACGAGGCCTTCCTGCAGAAATGAGCGGGTCTTCCCGCCTCCTCCCCCCCCCCCCGCCCTTGCGGCGCGTCTTTCCCCGCAATGCTCCGGCTGGAAGGCAAAGCGCTCGTGAGGGCGCTTCAACGTTTCCGGACGGCAAGCTCGGACTCTTTCTTTTTCCCTCAGAGGACGCTTATGACGGACGGCTGAGGCTTCGAGTGTGTCCCCTTCCACCGCCAAGGCCTCCCAGGCGTCCACACCCCCTTTTAAGGCGCCCTCAGATCAAGCGCTCTAGCCAGGCCCGGGCGCACGCCCCCTCTTCCCGCTTCGGTGGGCCTGCCCGGCGCGGGGGTCTCTTCCCCCTCATGGACTCTCTTCGCGCCTGGCCTCCTTCTCTCTCCTCCCTTCCCCCCGCTTACCTCCGGGCGTGGTGGAGAAGAGGGTCCCCCCGGGCGTGGTGCAATAGTCATGAGGTAGCTGCGAGGAGTCGCTGATGGGCACCGTCCTGGTTGGGATGGCGCGGCTCTGGCTTTGCTGGTGGCCCCCGGAGGACATCTTCTTCCGCTCTTATTGTCCTGGGTGGGCGGGAGGCAGGAGCTGCAGAAAGGGAAACTTGGGTGGCGGAGCGAAGGAAAACAAAAACCGGGGGGAGGCGGAGAGCGGAGAGGCAGCGGGGGCGCAAGGAAGAAGAAGCGGTGGCGGCGGCGGCTTCCTTCGGGGGCAACGAGGGGGATGGCGGAGGCGACCGCTTCTCCGGCTCCGGGCCACTTTTTTCTTTCCGTCACCGCCTCCACCGCCACCTTCTCCCTCGGCCTCCGCCAGCAGTAGGAAACGAGGGGCTCGGAAGGCGGAGAAAGGCGGGCAAGGCCGAGCCAGGAGGCGGGGACGCGGCGGAGACACCCACCCACTAGCCCGCCGACGGAGCACGTGGCCGCGTCTCTGCTGGGCCAAAGCGGAACGTCTTCGGGGCTGAATTAACGCCAGGAGCCGGAGGGCCTGTTCGGCTTCGTCCGGGTTAGTGATTGGCGTTACGCCCGAGGGAATGTTAGCAGGTTGCTTGTAAACCAGGACGGGCATCTTGGATAAACCCTCTTGAGAGTCTCCCCTCCCCCATTTCCTCAGCCTTAAAGAATTGGGAGTGATACAGGTAATCCTCAATTTACAACCACAATTTTGAGCCCCAAATTTATGTTGCTAAGTGAAAAGCGGACAACTTCTCTCCTCACATTTGTTAAGTGAATCACTGTGGTTCTTAAAATCAGTAAAACCGTTGTTAAGTGAATCTGGTTTCCCCATGACTGCTTGTTGGAAGGTGGTCAAAGGGAATCCCGTCACTCCAGAACACTGCAGCCATTGTAAATGTGAGCCACGAATGTATATCTCATGACTATGGGGATTCTGCAATGGTCATAAGTAAAAAATAGTCATAAGTCACATTTTCCAGTGCCGTTTCAAAGGGTCACTAATTGAACTGTTGTGAATTGAGGACTAGGTGTAATACTGGAATCTCCCAACTTGCTCTTGAGATTCATCCAGAGCACGTTTTAATAGATAAGGCAGTAGGAACATAGAATATGGAACATTGTGGAATAATTGCAGATAAGATAAAGTTGCAATCCAATGTTTCTTGCCAGGATAAAGGGGAACAGAGAACAAAGCTGGTTCTTTGTAAACTTTTGTATGAAGAGGATATTTATTAGGTGCAGAGTTTGATGTAAATTATTTTAAAGTACTGGTAGAATAAAAAGCAATCATTGAACCGGCTGTAATAAAACAGAGCTTTCATACTTGAGCAGCATCTATTCCACTAGAGTTGCAGATGACAGAGTTAATAATTCTTCTGTAAAACTGTATCAGCAACTCCTTGGCCAGTTTGAGCTTTCTGAGTTGGTGCAAAAAGATCATTCTTTGTTGTGCTTTTTTGATGACTTTTTGATATTAGGTGTCCATTTTACATCTTGCGATACGGTAGAACCTAGAAATTTGAAATACAGTGATACCTCGTCTTACAAACGCCTGATCATACAAACTTTTTGAGATACAAACCCGAGGTTTAAGATGTTTTTGCCTCTTCTTGCAAACTATTTTTACCTTACAAACCTACCGCCGCCGCTGGGATGCCCCACCTCCGGACTTCCGTTGCCAGTGAAGCACCCGTTTTTGTGCTGCTGGGATTCCCCTGAGGCTCCCCTCCATGGGAAATCCCACCTCCGGACTTCCGTGTTTTTGTGATGCTGCAGGGGAATCCCAGCATGGGAATCCAGCAGCGCAAAAACGGGCGCTTCGCTGGCAACAGAAGTCCGGAGGTGGGGTTTCCCAGCGAGGGGAAACTCAGTGAAATCACAGCATCACAAAAACACATAGGTCTGGAGGTGGGGTTTCGAGGACTTTGGTGTTTTTGCGATTTCACTGATGCTCCTTAAGGGGAATCCCAGCAGCGCAAAAAACGGGTGCTTCGGCTGGCAAAAGGGGTGAATTTTGGGCTTGCACACATTAATCGCTTTTCCATTGATTCCTATGGGAAATAATGTTTCATCTTACAAAGTTTTCATCTTAAGAACCTCGTCCAGGAACCAATTAAGTTTGTTAGACAAGGTATCACTGTACTATTGATACTGCGTTGTCTAGTATTGTAAGAAGTGGAAATATGGGCAGGTTTCTTCTAAAGTTACCATCATTTCTATGGCTTTTAGGGTATTTAGTTCCAGTTTTTTCCGGTTTCATCACAAGGTTAGTGGTTCAACCTCCCGTCTTTATGCAGATTCATCATTGTCTTGAATGAGTCTGATCACTTGTGTCATCTGCGAACTTCAGTAGTTTAACAGAGGGATCATTAGAGATGCAGTCATTGATATATAGAGAGAAGATAAGTGGAGAGAGCACACAGCCTTGGGGAGGGGGCTGTGCTAATTGTACAGATACCTGATATGATTCTGTGATTGGACTCACTATGCTTCCTGTCTTTTAGGAAGATTATGATCCACTTAGAAGTATATTCAGGTACTGGTTGCTGGTTCAGCTTAGAAGAGTGTCTGGAATGGTGCTATTGAATGCTGAACTAAAGTCTACAAAGAGGACCCTCATGTAGGTCTTTGGAGATTCAAGATGTTGTAGGATGTAGTGCAGAGCCATATCAACAGCATGTTGATCTCTGCTCCATATGCAAATTGCAGAGGGTCTAATAGTGCAGTGTTTCCCAACCTTTTTTGAGCCGCGGCACATTATTCACATTTACAAAATCCTGGGGAACATTGAGCGGGGTGGGTGGGCGGGGGGGTGGTGTAAAAAAAGTTTGGACAAAAAATATCTCTCTTCCTCCCTTTCGCTCTATTTTTCTCTCTCCCTCTTTTTCTCTCTCTCTCCCTTCCCTCCTCTTTCTTTCCCCTCTCTCTCCATCTCTCTTTGTTTCTCCCTTCCTTCCTCTATTTTTTGCCCTCCTTCTCTCTCCCTCCTTCCCTCTCTCTGTCTTTCCCTCACCCTCCTTCCCCCCTCTTTCTCTCTCTCTCTTGCTTTCTCTCTCTTGCTGTCTTTCTCTCTTTCCCCTCTCTTTCTCTCTCTTTCTCTCTCTCTTTCTCTCTCTCTTTCTCTCTCTCTCTTTTGCTTTCTCTCTTTCTCTCCCCCCCTCTCTCCCTCTCTCTTGCTATCTCTCTTTCTCTCTCTCTTTTGCTTTCTCTCTTTCTCTACCCCCTCTCTCTCCTTCTTTCTCTCCCCCCTCTCTCCCTCTCTCTTTCTCTCTCTCCCTCTCTTGCTATCTCTTTCTCTCTCTCTCCCTCTCTCTCCCTCTCTTGCTATCTCTTTCTCTCTCCCTCTCTCCTTCTCTCTTCCTCTCTCTTTCTCTCTCTACCTCTTTTTCTCTCTCTCCCTCTCTTGCTATCTCTTTCTCTCTCTTTCTCTCCCCCCTCTCTCCCTCTCTTTCTCTCTCTCCCTCTCTTGCTATCTCTTTCTCTCTCTTTCTATCCCCCCTCTCTTCCTCTTTCTCTCTCTACCTCTCTTGCTATCTCTTTCTCTCTCTTTCTCTCCCCCCTCTCTCCCTCTCTCTTTCTCCCTCTCTTGCTATCTCTTTCTCTCCCCCCTCTCTCCCTCTCTCCTTCTCTCTCTCCCTCTCTTGCTATATCTTTCTCTCTCTTTCTCTCCCCCCATCTCTTCCTCTCTCTCTCTCCCTCTCTTGCTATATCTTTCTATCCCCCCTCTCTCCCTCTCTCCTTCTCTCTCCCCCTCTCTTGCTATCTCTTTCTCTCTCTTTCTATCCCCCCTCTCTTCCTCTCTCTTCCTCTCTCTACCTCTCTTGCTATCTCTCTCTCCTTCTTTCTCTCCCCCCTCTCTCCCTCTCTCTTTCTCTCCCCCCTCTCTTCCTCTCTCTCTCTCCCTCTCTCCCTCTCTTGCTATCTATTTCTCTCTCCCCTCTCTCCCTCTCCTTCTCTCTCTCCCTCTCTTGCTCTCTTTCTCTCTTTCTATCCCCCCCTCTCTTCCTCTCTCTTTCTCTCTCTACCTCTCTTGCTATCTCTCTCTCCTTCTTTCTCTCCCCCTCTCTCCCTCTCTCCTTCTCTCTCTCCCTCTCTTGCTATATCTTTCTCTCTCTTTCTCTCCCCCCATCTCTTCCTCTCTCTCTCTCCCTCTCTTGCTATATCTTTCTATCCCCCCTCTCTCCCTCTCTCCTTCTCTCTCCCCCTCTCTTGCTATCTCTTTCTCTCTCTTTCTATCCCCCCCTCTCTTCCTCTCTCTTCCTCTCTCTACCTCTCTTGCTATCTCTCTCTCCTTCTTTCTCTCCCCCCTCTCTCCCCTCTCTCTTTCTCTCCCCCCCTCTCTTCCTCTCTCTCTCTCCCTCTCTCCCTCTCTTGCTATCTATTTCTCTCTCCCCTCTCTCCCTCTCCTTCTCTCTCTCCCTCTCTTGCTCTCTTTCTCTCTTTCTATCCCCCCCTCTCTTCCTCTCTCTTTCTCTCTCTACCTCTCTTGCTATCTCTCTCTCCTTCTTTCTCTCCCCCCTCTCTCCCTCTCTCTTTCTCTCTCTCCCTCTCTTGCTATCTCTTTCTCTCTCTCCCCCCCTCTCTCCCTCTCTCTCCCTCTCTTGCTATCTCTTTCTCTCCCCCCCTCTCTCCCTCTCTCCTTCTCTCTCTCCCTCTCTTGCTATCTCTTTCTCTCTCTTTCTATCCCCCCCTCTCTTCCTCCCTCTTTCTCTCTCTACCTCTCTTGCTATCTCTTTCTCTCTCTTTCTCTCCCCCCTCTCTCCCTCTCTTTCTCTCTCTCCCTCTCTTGCTATATCTTTCTCTCTCTTTCTCTCCCCCCCTCTCTTCCTCTCTCTTTCTCTCTCTCCCTCTCTTGCTTTCTCTTTGCTCCCCCCCTCTCTCCCTCTCTCTTTCTCCCAGTAGCCGTGGGGCGACGGCAGGGTGATCAGCTTGAGGCGGAGCTCCAGAACGGAGGCACAGATGGCGGTGGCTAGACGCCGTACATTTCTGACGTTGCGCTGGGCATGGACGTGGGGCTTGAGCCTCCGTCCTGGTCCAGCCAGCAGGCAAGTGCCAGCCACGCAATTCCAGCATTTCCAGCCGCCGCCGTCGGTGCCTCTGTTCCTCTGTTCCGGAGCTCCGCCTCACAGCTGATCACCCTGACGTCGCCCCACGGCTACTGGGAGAAAGAGAGAGGGGGGAGAGAAAGAGAAAGCAAGAGAGGGGGAGAGAGAGAGGGAGCACCCTGCCACCGCCCCAAGGCATGGCTCCTGCCCGCTGCCGCTGCCGCCGCCATCACCCTCCCCCTGCGCGCCGCCCTCCCGCTGCCCTCCCACCAAGCCCCAAAGCTCACCTGCTGACAGGGAAGCTCCAGCCGGGCGGGGCGCCGCAACTGCTGGAAAACTTGGAAGGCGCAAAGAAGCAAGCTCAGCTTCCGGTCTCACAACTTTTTTCTCTTCGCAAAAAGTTGCGAGACCAGAAGCTGAGCTTATTTCTTCGCGGCACACCTGACCATGTCTCGCGGCACACCAGTGTGCCGTGGCACACCGGTTGGGAAACACTGTAATAGTGGATCCATGATGGTTTTCAAGTTCAACCACACTAGCCTTTCAAAGGTTTTCATAACTACAGATATTAGAGCAACTGGTCTGCAGTCCTTCAGTTCTTTGATGGTGGGCTTCATAAGCACTGAGCTGATAGTAGAGCATTTGAAACAAGAAGAAATATAGCATGTCTCTAGCGATTTACTGAAGATTTGGATGAAGGTGGGAGCCCATTGGTCAGCACAGACTTTTAAGCAAGAAGAAGTTATCTTGTCTGGGCCTGGAGATTTCCTGGCTTTTGTCTGTGAAATAGATCTTGCACTTCCTTTTCTCTTATCACTAGGCCTTGTGAACTCAGTGATACGGGATCAGTTGTAGGAGGCTTGGCTGTTGTTGGTGCATCTGAGATGGGGGTTGTGGAGATAGATGGCTGTAGTTTCCTTTCAAACCTGCGATAAAACACGTTCAGGTCATCTGCCAGTTATGGACTTCCTTCAGCCTGGGATGGCGGTTTACTATAACCAGTGATATTTTTAAGAGTTCTCCACGTTTGCTGGTTCATTTTGTTGAGAAATAATTCTTTAGCTATTTAGAGTAGCTTCTTTGATCTTGAAATAGTATGCAAAGGTTTAGAGAGATTTCGTTTTCAGACTTATACTCTATTTGGATATGGGCATCATCTTGTTGTAAAATATCTACATCACATATCCGCTTCATATAAGCATTTACTTGTGTGGAAAATAATAAAATGAGCACCCAAATCAATGCATATGGTCTATTATTACTGCATAATCAATTGGCCTATCTGCCACCCTGCTTATCTGCCATTCAACCTATAATATTGGTTTAGGCTGTTTGACCTGAAATCAATCTATAGCTAATTCCATACTTTCCCCAAAAGAAAGTATGAGAGCAAAAGACAGGAAAGCAGTTGATGTTGGAGGCCAGAGTCTATATTTAAACAATGGCACATATAAGCTAAAATGTATGAATTTTTACATTATGTTAAATTGGGACAATTGTGTGTATTCTGTAAAATCTAGAATTGTTATTGTTTGTTATTTATTTCTTCCTTGGTTGCAAAACTCTGATTCAAAACATGAACTAGTTGTTTGTTTCCTTGTATTAATCAGCAAAATTATTGTTAAAAACTTTCTAGTGATCAAAATAAATGCCACAAAAAGAAAAACTGAATGCATACAGGAAATTTTTACTGATTATGAAGCTTACTTTTGAATTCAATTACAGGTAGTTGCCTTTAAGTCTTGTTCGCTGTTTGTTACTCTATGGACAAGTACTCACCATTTGAACTATCTTTAAAATAGCTCATACTATAGGTCTTATAAAAAATATTTTTGCAATATTTAGATTGGCTTCCTACTTTGGTGAAACTTGCCAAACATAGTTTTTTTTTGTCATCAATCATGCATGTGCCTCACCTATCCCAAGTTTCTGCTTGCTAATGCATTGTCTCAAGGCACCATCAATCCCCAGTACTTGGTTTAGTACTGATTGATTCATGCAGTCCATGATACTGTACTCTGAAGAATCATTCCCATAGCTATACATTGGAAGTTATATACTTTCTCGCATTACTAAAGGCATGATCCTTTGCAATCTTATCTTTGTCATTAACATCTCTTCCTGTAATTAATTTTATCTGTGTATTTATTTTTGACATATTGTGGTCAACTGTAGGAATTTAGCTTCATATTCCTGTTGGCTTCTTAATATTTAATAAAGGTTCCATTAATTCCCCATTTTTAACTTTCATAATAGTTTCATACCTATGCTTATTTTTAGCTGACAAAATGGTGTCAAAACAGGTAAAGACTATAAAATACCCATTTTTTTCTGTTTTTATCTTTAAAGTTGGGATGATCATTAGGTTTTTTTAGACTTTTACAAATGTTTCCTTGCAAAATTCTTATCTATCAGAAAAATGTATCTGCTGTATTGCAAATGTGCAATAAGGATCATGCTTCACTATCTCTTATCCCAAACATCCTAGCTTTGCATTATTTTGAATATCATAGTGTCATGAGGAACAGCGCCCAGGATGTGGTTTCCTACTCCAGATACAATTAATTCAGGCTCCCCTTAAGTCTTCCCATCAAGGTTTTCAGTCTTGTAGCTCTAACTTCTTGTTGTTGTCTTTTGTAAGTGACTCCTTGTAGTCTATCTTGAAGATAATCCTATCAAGGGGCATCATACTCTTACTCTTGAATACCTAGAACCACTTCTGGTAAGCTCAGGGCTTTGTCTTGCACACATGCACACAACTTTTCAGGACAAGTATGACAAAACAGATAAGAGGACCTTAGACACCTTGCTCCAATGCTGCACATCTCAAAGAACTACATTTCCAACATCCTTCTTACAGCAAGAGTCATATTGGTAGGTAAAAAAAAGACTTGTGTTCTTAAGTCATTGTAAGCATATCCAAGAACAATTTTGTTGCAGTAAAATTTTATACAGATTTAACTGAGGTGGGCATCTGTATTTGGTGACCATGTTCTTTTCCTCTGTTCTTTTCTAAAAGTCCAAAGGTAACTGTTTTTAGTGCTCCAGTTCACTGTTTTTTACAATTTCTAACTTCAGGCTGAGCCATTTGCTCCAGCCTTCATTTTCTTGGGACCAGAATATAATCCTTGATCACTATTTTAAAATGTAGGAATAGACCCAGCCTCATGACTTCCATTGCCCATTACAACCTTCACATCAGGATAAATGTGTGTGTGTGTGTGTGTTTGTGTGTGTAACATATTTTTGCTGAATTGAAAATGAAGGGAGACTAGTATATTTTGAGGTTGTTTCCTCTCAACAGCTAGCCATACCCTCACTGGGATTTGAACCTGTAGCCTCTGCCTGTAATATGTGTGTGTGTGTGTGTGTGTGTGTGTGTGACATGTTAAGGGAGACTAGGATAGATCTATTTCGGCCTTATTCTGGCCTCATCAGCTTGCCATACCCTCACTGGGACTTGAATTTGCAACCTGGGCCTTGTAAGGCAGAGAACTAACCTCTAGGCTACAGTATCCAATCCCTTCAGCATATATGCTGCTTTGAATATAATTTATATTTATTATAAATAAATAATATAGTTTATGTTTATTTGAATATACAGTAGTTTATATTTATTATATAACTATATTCAAAGCAGCACGAAGCTAACAACTTCAGCCTGATGATGGTGAACGTGATTTCACCTAAACGTCGCATAGACACTCAAAATATTACACGGAGTAAAACCCGAACTCAGAACAATCTACATACATATACCCATGAAAATCTACGAAAACAAACACACACACACACACACACACACATAATTTATTTATTTATTGGATTTGTATGCCACCCATCTCTGCAGACTCGGGGCCGTAATATAACTTCAGGCAATATAAAAAGGACAAAAAGGATGCTTGGCAGAATTCACCCATGTCATTAGGCATGAGCATTTAGTTAGATACGAATGTTTCTAGAGCTTTTCTCCAAGGAAGAAAAAATATTTTTCAGGTCAGTGAAATTCCAGTAACTTGATCTGGTGTGTGCGTCATGATGAAAATGAATACAAAACTGATGATAACAAGTATTAAGAAATCTCGAGTCAGCAACCAAGCATAACTGAGGATTGCATGATTAATTCTCTAGGCAGAGGGTGTGTGGAGAAAATATTTTGAATTGGTAAGGTCCATCAGAAATCAAAAAAGATTCAGTCCAGCGCAGGAGAACTCCTAGATTAGAATGATATAGGTTTTGGCATAAAGCAGCTTCCAATGTCAATTTCTTGAACTATCTTTACTAACTTTATTTTGTTCTTCAAGGCTCTAAATTAACAGTCTTTCTTGAAACAACAGCTTACGGCTTAGCTACAGATAGATGAAAGAAGGAAGTATAAAATGCCAAACCTATTTGTGGGTTTTATGCTTTTCTTTACTCATTGCTCTTAAACAGAACACCTACCAAATCTGTTATATAGAAGTGAAGAGCACAGAATAGATTAATAATAGAATCTTTAGTTGTTAGCAGTTATGCATGAATATAAGCACCAGCCCCTCTCATCATGGCCAAATATATGAATGATGTTATAAAAACATTTATTCTGTGAGGAATTTTAAGGTGGCTTTCATAACCCTTCTTACACTTTCCTTTGATACATGGGAGAAGGGCGATGTGAATCTGACTAGACATGTGAGAATGTCTTTCGCAGCAAAAACAGGAAACTTGCTGCATTAACAAAAACTAAGACTTGAACAGAAGGGTAATCAAGTTCACTTATATATTATCTACCACACAGCAAGGCAAATATAGACATTTGGACGGTTTTTTAAAAGATTCAAATAGAAACTAACACACTTATGTTTGGTATGAAGTTTAAGTAGCTAAACTGTGGTTGGAGATACAGAAGGGGAAGGGAAGGATTTATCACTAAAAAGTAATGTATCATTTTTTACTATGGCTTTTTAATAATGCAAATGAGGCAGTTCTTGTTGACTTTTAAAAACTTTATTTCAATATTTGCTTTTTTCTTCATATTTCAATATCTTAATAAACAAGGGGAAAAGGGGAAGAAACATAATCATCCTATAGAACAGTGGTCCCCAAACTATGGCCTGGGGGCTGGATGCGGCCCGCTGAGGCCATTTATCCAGCCCGCGGGTGAGTCTGTCGGCCTGAAGAAACCCCTGTGGGCTCTGAGCCCCGCCTGGCTTCTTCGGTTGTGTCTGGGGACCACGGCAATGTCTCCTGTAAGGGGTGCTGCCATGCACACCAAAACAACCTGCCATGCAGTCTTTTCCAAGGCCACCCTGGGGAGCTGGGCATTGGAGTTGGGGCGGGGAGCCACAAAGAAAGTGCGGGGAAGTCTTGCACCAGTGAAGGTTTGCATGTGCCTATGCGCGTGAGCTCCCCGTTCTACTGCCAGCCTGCCATGCACCTGGGGGGATGGGGAGGCTGAGCACTCCGCTGCGAACTTCAGAGAAAGAAGTGCGGAGAAAGAAAGAAAAGGGAAAGAGAAGGGAAAAAGAGGGAGGGAAAGAGAAGTGGAGAGGAAGGAAAGAGAGGGAAGGAAGGTGGAGAAAGAGAGGGAGAGAGAAAGGAAGGGAGGAAGAGAGATAGCAAGAGAGATAGTGAGAAAGAGAGAGAGAAAGAGAGAGAAAGAAAGCAAGAGAGAAAGATTTTGAGTGAGAGAAAGAGAGCAAGAGAGAGAAAGATTTTGAGTGAGAGAAAGAAAGCAAGAGAGAGAAAAGGAGAGGAAGGAAGGAGGGAGGGAGGGAAGGAAGGAATGAGAAATGGAGGGAAAAGGAAGGAAGGAAAGAAGGAAGGAAGAGGAAATGGAACAAGGAAGGAAGGAAGAATGAAATGAATGGAGGGGCGGAGGAAGGAAGGACTTTTTTTGGGGGGGTGTAAATTTTTTTAAATTTTTTCTCAACATACATTCAAACAATACAGTGTACCATCTAATTTTCCATGAATAAAATGCAGTATTTTGTTAGTAACGAATATCAATCATCAAAAGAATTGCAATTTTTTTCCCTAAAGTTGTCATCCAGGTACATACTTTTCTTTTAATTAAATTCCCTCCTTCAAAAAGTACACCAATTATATTTCTAATGTATTAACCATTACAGTGAACCCTCGATCATCGCGAGGGTTCCGTTCCAGGACCCCACGCGATGATCGATTTTTAGCGAAGTAGCGGTGCGGAAGTAAAAACACCATCTGCGCGTGCGCAGATGGTGTTTTTGCTTCCACTGCCGCCCGCCCTTCGCCCGCCCACCCCGTTGCTCGCGCCCGCCCACCCCGTTGCTCACGCTGTTGCTGGGGCCGCTTCCCAGCTGGGGAGCCGAGCTAGGGAGTCCCCACCGCGCGCGCGTTGCTGGGGAAAGCGCGCGCGCTTGGGGACATCGCAGCTCCGCTCCCCAGCTGGGAAGCGGAGCTAGGGATTCCCCAAGCGTGCGCGCTTTCCCCAGCAACGCGCGCGCGGTGGGGACTCCCTAGCTCGGCTCCCCAGCTGGGGAGCGGAGCTGCGATGTCCCCAAGCGTGCGGGCACCGCCCGCCCGCCCACGCTGTTGCTGGGGCCGCTTCCCAGCTGGGGAGCCGAGCTAGGGAGTCCCCACCGCGCGCGCGTTGCTGGGGAAAGCGCGCGCGCTTGGGGACATCGCAGCTCCGCTCCCCAGCTGGGAAGCGGAGCTAGGGATTCCCCAAGCGCGCGCGCTTTCCCCAGCAACGCGCGCGCGGTGGGGACTCCCTAGCTCGGCTCCCCAGCTGGGGAGCGGAGCTGCGATGTCCCCAAGCGCGCGGGCACCGCCCGCCCGCCCACGCTGTTGCTGGGGCCGCTTCCCAGCTGGGGAGCCGAGCTGGGGTGTCCCCGCGCGTGCCGCCCGCCCGCCCACGCCGTTGCTCGCGCCGCCGCTGGGGTCTTACGGGGGCAAGAGGGGGAAGACCCAGGGAAGCCTCTGCCCGGCGGGGAAACTCCACCATCTACGCATGCGTGGAAGGGCACGCATGCGCAGATGGTGGAGTTTACTTCCGGGTTGAAAACTCGCGAAATAGCCCTTTCGCGATCCTTGAGGACGCGAAACTCGAGGGTTCACTGTATAACAAAGTGCTTCCTTCTTTCTTTATACATTTTTCTATAAACCAAAAAAACCTTGTATAGCCAATCAGATGTTAACAAAAGAAAATTAAAAACAAAACATAAACTTTTGTGAATTTCAGACTTACCCCCCCCCCCCCTCTAAATAGTACGTTCCCATTTTATTTTTTACTTTAAAATAAGATATGTGCAGTGTGCATAGGGATTTGTTCAGGTTTTTTTATAATCCGGCCCTCCAACAGTCCGAGGGACCGTGAACTGGCTCCCTGTGTAAAAAGTTTGGGGACCCCTGCTATAGAATATGATTATGTTTGCCCTTCTAATGCAGTTGTTGACAGTTGTTCCAGCTTGTTCAGTATTGTTTTATTAGTTCAAAGTAAAGACTAAGTATGCATCATCTGGTTGGCTTGTCTGGACTGAGAAATCAAGATGACTGGATTACTTACCGTATTTTTCGGAGTATAAGATGAAGCTTAGTTTTTGGAGAGGAAAATGAGAGGGGGGGAAATTCTGCCTACCAGGTATTCATCTGGCTAGGCTGGTCAGCTTCAGCATATTAATTCGCTCACTGGTTTTGAGGTTGGGGATGGTTGGCTTAGGTTATGTTCAGACTGAAAAACAGCTTGATCCTCGGAGGGAACTCCAGTGACTAAAGCAGGCAAAGCTGGAAAGGGGTATTGATAAGTTACTGTATTATTCCTAGTAGCCATTTTGGGCACCACACAAGCATTTGGAGGTTGAAAATGCAATGCACCTCTTTCAGCCTCTTGTGAGGGGAAAAAATGCATCTTATACTCTGAAAAATACTGCAAGTGTAACACTTTGTAAGAAATCACAGGGCTCTTGGCCAGGGTGAAAGTCAAAAAAGATTCCTGGGAGGAGCAAGTAGCAAATCACTGATATGTTCTTGACTAGAAAACTACATGCATGAATCTGATATTGAAACGGATGTCCATGTGCCCCCTCTATGTTGGTTGAGGCAGGCAGGATTCCCTTGAGTACCACTTGTTGGGGGTCAGGGGAAAGGGAGGGTCTTGCCTTCTCTTTCTGCTCAAGATCCCCAAAGACAATTGGTGGGCCACTGTGTGACACAGAATGCTGGACTCGATGGGCTTTGGCCTGATTCAACACAGCTCTTATGATGTTCTTATATTAATCCATGAAATTTGAGCCTCGAGGAGACTTTATCTTTTATGCAAATATTTGGTGCCACAAAATTGCTTAGAGATGATCCTCAATGTATGACCATAGTTGGGAGAATTTCTGTTCCTAAACAGGACAGTTAAAAAGCTGTGCCCCAATTTTATGACCTATTTTGTTCCAATTAAGCAAATCACTGCAGTTAAGTCATTCATGCAATCCTTAAGCGAATCTGGCTTTTCCCAATTTGTCAGAATGCTGAAAGTCCTGCAAATGCCGATTTAAAAAAGCTTGAGTTTTGATCATGTGATTGTGGGGATATTGCAAGTCAGTGTGAGGACTACGTAGTTGCAAGGCAGTGTAACACTGGTTGATAAACAAATTATTGTAAGTTGAGGACTACCTATTCTTTCTCTTTCAGCTGCAATTGCTTCCAAAGTCACTCCTGTACTACATGAAAAAAGATACTGTATTTTTGGGAGTATAAGACACACCTCCGCTGCAAAAAAAGAGGCTGAGAATTTGGGTGCGTCTTATATTCTGAATGTAGCTCTTCTGAAGCTTTTTTCCCCAGCCCTAACAAGGAGCTAATGTGCTTGCCAGCTTTCAGGCTTTTTCATTGCTGTTCCCTCAGAAGATTTTTAAAGCCCTAACTATTAGGGGATAAAATAATGTGCCGAAGCTGACCAGACTAAGGAAGCTAGCCAGATGAATATCTGGTAGGAATATTTTTTCCTTCGTTTTCCTCCCAAAACTAAGGTGTGTTATATACTCCAGTGCATCTTATACTCTGAAAAATACGGTACTTTGCTTATGATCTGTGAACGCACAGGAAAAAGGAAGAGGAAGGGAAGAGAACAAGACTTCAGCAACCTAAATATATGGCATGGGAATTTATCTCTGAACTGAAATGAGATAAAGAAGAGGGAAACCAACAAATGTTTTCATGAAAGAGACCTTCTCCTTAGTAAGAGTCAGCAAAACATCAAATATTTCAGCAAAGCTAAAGGAGTGGCAGATGTTTGTTCAAGGTGGAACCCAGTCAGTTAATTTTTATCAAATTTATGTATTTATCAAATTTATATATATCCTCCCATTTCATGAGATGTGATGGTGAGAAGGATGTTGTTATCCATTCAAACATGTCTGACTCTTGGTGATTCTATGGGCCAGGTCTCTTCCCCATTTTCCAATCTTGCACGGTTTCTTGAGTTTCTCTATGCTCTGGCTGGTGTTAGTTTTGATGGTGTCCAGCCATCATGTTCTTTGACAGCCTGGTTTCCTTTTACCACTAACTCTTCCAAACATAATTGTGAATTCCCCTGCATGTCATGCCCAAAATAAGTGAGAAAAGAAGGTGACACATTAGCACCGCCTTGCAAAATCCATTACTGCAACAGCTAATAATTAACCCAGAAATGGAGCTATTAACTAGGAAAGAATGAACTGCATTCTTCAGAAAAACTGCTAGCCTTTTTTTTGGGGGGGGGAGGGGGAGAATAAACACCATCCTTCCCAAAAAGGTCTATGTCTAGTGGAAAAAAAGGACTAGGAGTGACATGATAGTAATATTTCAATATTTGAGGGGCTGCCACAGGGAAGACAAGTTCAACCTTTTCTCCAAATGACATGAGGGTGGGACAAGAAGCAATGGATGGAAACTAATCAAGGACAGAACCAACCTAAAGTGAAGGGAAAAATTTCCTGATAAAACAACAACAACTATTAACCAATGGTCCAGCTTGCCTTCAGAATCTGTGAATGCTCCATCACTGGATATTTTAAAGAAGTGATAGAACAACCCTTTATAGAAGAGTATACAGCAGTGATAGTGAACCAATGGCACGGGTGCACAGGTGGCACACGGAGCCATATCTGCTGGAATGCAAGCTGTTGTTTCAGCTCAGCTCCAGCACATATATGCGCACCGGCCAGCTGGTTTTTAGCTTATATGGAGACTCTGGGAGGGCATTTTCAACTCCCGGAGGGCCTCTGAGGAATGGGGAAGGGTTTTTTTGCCCTACCCAGGTTCCAGAGAAGCCTCTAGAGCAGTGTTTCCCAACCTTGGCAACTTGAAGATATCTGGACGTCAACTCCCAGAATTCCCCAGCCAGCATTTGCTGGCTGGAGAATTCTGGGAGTTGAAGTCCAAATATCTTCAAGTTGCCAAGGTTGGGAAACACTGCTCTAGAGCTTGGGGAGGGTGAAAAACAGGCCTACTGGACCCACCAGAAGTTGGGAAATGGGCTGTTTCTGGCCTCCAGAGGGCATGGAGGGGGCAGGGAAGCAATTTTTGCCCTCCTCGGGCAATGCAATAATGTGTGTGGGCGGGTGCAATAGTGTCTGCGCACACGTTTTCGGCACCCAAGGGAAAAAGGTTCACCATCACTGGTATAGAGTTTCCTGTTTGAGCAGAGGGTTGGACTAGAAGACCTTCAACTCTGTTATTCTGTTAACTAAGCATGCCCTATATTTATAGACTAAGGGGCGTGCATAAGTGAGCCAGTGTGCCTACCATCCCCTCTCCTGATGTTTCTTGCTGACTAGTATGTATGCAAACATTGTTATATCTTTGTATACTACCAATACGTACTTGACAAAATAAATAAAATAAACTATTGGCTCTCTTCTGGAAAAGGGAAGTAAGCACATGGAGATGCAACTGTTTCACTGCTTCTTTTTTCCTGTTTATCACATCCTGGAAGTGAAACAGACCTCTCTTCAGTGCCTAAATCAATTAATTTACTTGCAGGAAGTTTTGTTGTAACTATACCGAAAAGGGCAAACGAGTTCAGGTCCTGGTCACTTCTCAAGCCCATCCTTATTGCCTTGGCAAGAGATTGAAAAGGGGATTGCACCCAGGTGGGGGGAACGCAGTAGGGTAGCGAAAATGAGCTCCAACCCAGAGCACCCAATTTGCACAGAAAGATGTTGAAAGAAAATGCAGGGCGTCCTGCATAAGCGACGCCCACTATGGTAGTAAAAATTTTGGTAGCCCTTCACTGGTTGCACTCCAACCCTCGCTGACCATGGTCCCACTTGTGGTCTCCCATCTGAATGCCAAACAGGTTGCTGAAGTTCAATAAAACGATTCTCCATTTGGAGGCTGGGGACTTTTCCACACAGCGTTGCCCAGCAATCATGGGATTCCTTAAAGTGGTCAAGAACAAAGCCTACTTTAAGAGGTACAACGTCACTAATGAGGGTGCATAGGCATACCAGCGTGCCTACCATTCATGTCCTAACCTTCCCTCTTATCAGTACCCATCTTATGTATATAAACTCTTATATCTATGTATACTATCAATGCGTACTTGACAAATAGAGTTGCGAAGGACTCTGGACAGCTTACAAGGAAAAACAACTTTAAAACAGCATTAAAAGCAATTTAAAATTCGTTTAACAAAATCATACATCTCTTCTGGGGCTGCGGAAAGCACCCGATTCAGATAAACACAGGATGATCTTACGTGTCACCAACCGAGCGCTCATTTGCCAGATTGCACATGCCAGACGGTGACATGACTGTCAGGTGACATGATTGTCTGAGGACAGGGTTTGCCTTTAAATTCCCCCACCGAACCGCGCAGGGAGCCTCTACGGTCCCGCCACGAGAGGGCGCTCGTTCTGCCTTGGCTTAGCTTGGCTTGAGCGCTGATGATTGGTTCGGGACTCCGGGGCTGTTCTCCGTCCGGCTGGTCGGGGGAGCTTTTCCACCCCCTTCCGCCCCCTCGCTGCCTTTAAAAACGGAGGCCCAGCTGCTCCCGTCCTTCTCCATGGCCGGGGGAGGCGAGCCAAGAGCGCGGGGTTCGCCAGGGCGCTAACGCTCCACCAGCTGCCCAGGACGGAAGGCGGCCCTGCTGCGCGTGGGAAAAAGAGTCTTTTATTGATTTGCAGTAAGCGTGGGGAGAAAGCCTCAATTGCGCTTCGGGAAGCCTCGTCTGAGGTGGTGGGGGGAAGGGGAGGGCGCAGGGAAGGGGGGCTTTCTCCTCTCCGCGCGCAAGAAACCGCAACAGGATAAAGCGCAGCGGAGCGCACAACGGGCTCTGCCTTCCCGGAGCTCAGGAAAGAGAGGGTGACGCGCAACTCAACACTTCCGGTGGAGGGTGAAGTTCTTGTGGGTTCCAGCGCGTACAACGGAGTGGCTGTGGGGCGGTCCTTTTTGCGTAGCTCAGCTGTGTTTTACAACCATGACAATTTGAAAATGTGTGGACTTCAACTCCCAGAATCCCCTAACCAGCTGGGGGGTTCTGGGAGTTGAAATCCACACGTCTTCAAGTTGTGAAGGCTAGAAAGCACTGACTGCTGTTGTTGTCCAGATATATTTGGGTAACACAATTAGGTATGTATATGAATGCTTGAAGAAGATTGATTCAGAAGATAGAACAACCATAGGTGGGACTACAGTGTTCCCTCAATTTTCGTGGGTTCGAACTTCACGAAACGTCTATACCACGGTTTTTTAAAAATATTAATTAAAAAATACTTTGCGTTTTCCCCCCTATACCATGGTTTTTCCCGCCCAATGATGTCATATGTCATTGCCAAACTAAAGTTTTTTTAATAAACTTTAATAAATAAACATGGTGAGTAACAATCTAAATCGTTGCTAAGGGAATGGGAAATTGTAATTTAGGGGTTTAAAGTGTTAAGGGAAGGCTTGGGATACTGTTCATAGCCAAAAATAGTGTATTTACTTCCGCATCTCTACTCAACTTTCGCGGGCGGTCTCGGAACGAATCCCCCACGAAAATCGAGGGAAGACTGTACTTGCTTTTTTTCCAAACCTAAATGTACGTTTGTTCTTTCCAACCACTAGAAGGTTGTAAAAGTATACCAAAAAACCCCCTTTAACCGGTTTGTATCATTGTGTTCATCTAGGCCAGTGTTTCCCAACCTTGGCAACTTGAAGATAGACTTCAAACTCCCAGAATTCCCCAGCCAGCTTTCGCTTGGCTGGGGAATTCTGGGAGTTGAAGTCCAGATATCTTCAAGTTGCCAAGGTTGGGAAACACTGATCTAAGCATAAGACAGCTGGATCATTTTTTGTACCTATATCCATGAATTAATTAATTAGTCCACTTTTGTCACCTCTCAATTCCTGTCCATGTGCAAACCAATTAAACAATACTGGTACAAAATAGAGATCTTTATAGGATCTCTGTACAAACAGGATGCATTTATTCTCATTGACTAGTTGGAGTTTTTTCATACATTTTGTAGAACATGACAGAGTTTCATATCCTGAAATCCTTGGAGCAGTACATTTTCATAAACACCTTTAGGGGAATGTACTTTGTCAAACAGGATTGAAAAATGATGTTTATAATGTCTGTAAGATTACTTCTGTAATTAATCCTTGCAGATATACTGTAATACTTTCAACAACTATCTAGAACAGTAGCTTTGAATAGTAATTCTTTTTCCAGAAAACCCTTTATTATTCCTTTTCACCAACATATTCAGTTTAAGTGGAGACCGAGGGAGGAAAGGAGGGAGAGAGGGGAAACACTATTGAAGTAGACTTACAATTATAATTGAACCTGCAATGTCCATGTTAACTCATGAGGGTTAAATAGATTTTATAACTTTTATAACCATGTTTGCAATATTAAAAAAAAAACTCTCCATGATTAAACAAATCTATTGTTTGCTACAAGGTTATTTTTGTGGGAAACCAGCAGGAAGCACCACTTTCCACCAGTTGCCAAATGTGGTCTTGTGATTGTGGAGTGTGGGGGAGGGGCGCTAGTTGTTGGAACATTAAATCTGGGTCCAAGGTAGTTTTTCCAGGGTCCGTTGTAATGTTGAATGGCTACCAAGAGACTGGTTGTAAGTCAATGTCTATACTTGCCTCTTGTTTATTTTGTCTCCAAATCATTTTGAAGCATGAATCCAGAGCAGTGTTTCCCAACCTTGGCAACTTGAAGAGATCTGGATTTCAACTCCCAGAATTCCCCAGCCACCATTCGCTGGCTGGGGAATTCTGGGAGTTGAAGTCCAGATCTCTTCTAGTTGCCAAGGTTGGGAAACACTGATCCAGAGCATCATACCATGGTCTTTTGAGACTGAAGGATGCCAATACAGTAGTACCTCTAGATACGAGCTGCTCCACATGCGAGTATTCCAAGTTACGAGCTGAGACGCGAGCAAAATTTCTGTTCGACACCCAACCTCAAATTCGGGATACGAGCCTAGCGTCCACTAGGTGGCGCAAGAATCCCATTTTTTCCAGTTATCTCGGGGCGAAAAGCCAAATCTAAATGCATTCATTCAAGATACTAATTGATCGACATACGAGGTCGGTTCTGGCATGAATTAAACTCATATGTTGAGGTACCACTGTATATATAAAAATCATTTTATGCATCTTACACTTCTCTCCCAGGGGGAGGTTGCCGCTCCTGCCATTCCTGTTGTGCTGTGCATGCAGCTTCGAGTCTCCGAAAGGCCTGCGTGCGTCCCAGCGAGATTTTGTTTCTGCACATGCACAGGAAGCAAAATATTGTGATGGGACGTGCACACTCGCAATATTTTGGTGAGCTTTTGTTTAAAAATCGTTGAACTTTCTCACTCGCATCCTCTCGCAAGATTTTGCTTCCCGCTCAGAAGCAAAATCTCCCTGGGACCTGCGCACACACCGTACACCCAAAGCTGCGCGCGCAGCTCCCATTTGACTGTCGGTGCGCAGTGTGGCCCGTACCAGGTAGGAACCCTCCCTATATTCCTATTGAGATGCCCAGCTATCGTAATCTTGCCTTATGAGTAGTTTTCTCGTATCCCTTGCATCTTTGCATTGAACTCTACTGCATCTTTTCCAGGTCTCCATGCTAAATGAAGCATGCTGAAATGAAGCTGTATATAAGTCTAATTGTGATTGCTAAATCGTTGGCCCCCAAATTAATGCAATAAAATAATTACAAATAATCTGTACAGGTAGCCCTCGGTTTACAACAGTTTGCATAGTGTTGTGGTTGGCTCTGGCCCAGCTCCTGCCCCAAGGAATTTGGAGGTGGATGCAGGGGAAACATCAACATGTCATAGGCCTCTTTTATTGCCGACAGAGTCAGGTAATGCAGTTTCCTCCAACGAAGAAGAAGGTGGGGGTGACTTGGAAGAGGGGGGCTTGGCACACAGCCCAGGAAGCCAATCTCCATTATCTTTGGTTGATTCAGATGAGGAAGTGTTAGACCCACGCATGCACAGAATTATGCATAGAAGAGACCAATTGAAGAAATATTACAGGAGATAAGAGAGGCCACCTGTGTTTGGGTGGGGCTCCAGTAATTAGAGCTGCTGATATAAATAGCAGCGTGCTGGTTTGGCCGTTGTGGAAGATTATCTGATTGTTGTTCTTCAGGACCGTGCCTTGCTGTTTCCGGACTTTGTTTGTTGATTTTTTCACAACTTTGAAACCAAAGCAGAGCAAATTGTGCGTGTTTCACTTTGTGGAAGAAGGAGGGCTGTGACGTTCCTTCACAGCTGCTAGCTAAGTACTTAAGGACTGATTAAGGGGATTGTACAGACTACCAGGTTGTTTGGGGACGAGTGCTCTTTGCAATACAAAAAGGGTGCTTTGTTTCTTTTGAATTTTTGTGATAAAGAACATTGTTTTTGAACTTTCAAGTGTGTTTGTGTCTGAAATTTGTACCCTTGAATTTTCGGGAGACTCATCCCATAGAGCCCGGCAGAACACATAGTGACCATTTGAAGTGACAATGGCAGTGAAAAAAGGGAGTTACAGTAATACCTTATGATCTGAACCCCTCATGATACGAACACTTCGAGATACGAACCCGAGGTTCAGAAAAAATTTGCCTCTTTTTACGAACTTCTTTCACCTTACGAACCCACCGGAGATCGCAAAATGGCACTCCGCTGGGCACCGCCCCCACCCCCACCCCTTTGCCGTCCCTGTCTCCCTGGGCGAAGCACTGGGGAGGGAGGCAAAGGTCCTTCTGCTTCTCCCCAGTGCTAAAAAGAAAAGTTGCCAGCGTTGCCGCTTTAAGGAATCCTGAGCCTCCCGTTCTCTCTCCCCCCCTTTGCCGTTTCTGTCTCCCTGAGCAAAGCACTGGGGAGGGAGGCAAAGGTCCTTCTGCTTCTCCCCAGTGCTAAAAAGAAAAGTTGCCAGCGCTGCCGCTTTAAGGAATCCTGAGCCTCCCGTTCTCTCTCCCCCCCTTTGCCGTTTCTGTCTCCCTGAGCAAAGCACTGGGGAGGGAGGCAAAGGTCCTTCTGCTTCTCCCCAGTGCTAAAAAGAAAAGTTGCCAGCGCTGCCGCTTTAAGGAATCCTGAGCCTCCCGTTCTCTCTCCCCCCCTTTGCCGTTTCTGTCTCCCTGAGCAAAGCACTGGGGAGGGAGGCAAGGCGGCCCTTCTGCTTCTCCCCAGCGCTAAAAAGAAAAGTTGCCAGCGCTGCCGCTTTAAGGAATCCTGAGCCTCCCGTTCTCTCTCCCCCCCTTTGCCGTTTCTGTCTCCCTGAGCAAAGCACTGGGGAGGGAGGCAAAGGTCCTTCTGCTTCTCCCCAGTGCTAAAAAGAAAAGTTGCCAGCGTTGCCGCTTTAAGGAATCCTGAGCCTCCCGTTCTCTCTCCCCCCCTTTGCTGTTTCTGTCTCCCTGAGCAAAGCACTGGGGAGGGAGGCAAGGCGGCCCTTCTGCTTCTCCCCAGTGCTAAAAAGAAAAGTTGCCAGCGTTGCCGCTTTAAGGAATCCTGAGCCTCCCGTTCTCTCTCCCCCCCTTTGCCGTTTCTGTCTCCCTGAGCAAAGCACTGGGGAGGGAGGCAAGGCGGCCCTTCTGCTTCTCCCCAGTGCTAAAAAGAAAAGTTGCCAGCGCTGCTGCTTTAAGGAATCCTGAGCCTCCCGTTCTCTCTCCCCCCCTTTGCCGTTTCTGTCTCCCTGAGCAAAGCACTGGGGAGGGAGGCAAGGCGGCCCTTCTGCTTCTCCCCAGTGCTAAAAAGAAAAGTTGCCAGCGCTGCCGCTTTAAGGAATCCTGAGCCTCCCGTTCTCTCTCCCCCCCTTTGCCGTTTCTGTCTCCCTGAGCAAAGCACTGGGGAGGGAGGCAAGGCGGCCCTTCTGCTTCTCCCCAGTGCTAAAAAGAAAAGTTGCCAGCGCTGCCCCTTTTAAGGAATCCTGAGCCTCCCGTTCTCTCTCCCCCCCCTTTGCCGTTTCTGTCTCCCTGAGCAAAGCACTGGGGAGGGAGGCAAGGCGGCCCTTCTGCTTCTCCCCAGTGCTAAAAAGAAAAGTTGCCAGCGCTGCCCCTTTTAAGGAATCCTGAGCCTTGCCTTAGAACGGAATAGAAACAGTTTGATCTTCGGCAGCTGGGCTGCCTCTCCTTTGCAATGATAGCGGAAGCTGCCTAGGTGAAATTCCCGTCTTCCCCCCCAAGGGCGAAGAGGACTCAGAGCGGTTTCTCCTAGACGGGGCTGCTCAGGATTAGAGGGAGGAGAAGCAGCAGCCGGATTAGGACTCCGGATCGTTACTTCAATTGGGCGCCACTTCCTTGTCCGGGGAGAAAAAGGGGAGCATGTGACTGTCCCCACGGGCTCCAGAGGACGATAAGGAAGGGAGCATCTAGTCAGGGGAGCCTTGTCTGAAGCTGAAGCACCGGGATTCTCCTTTGCCGTCAGCGAAAACTTCTCCCCCTCTCCACGCATAATGCTTGCACGCATTATTCGCTTTCCCATTGATTCCTATGGGATACATTGTTTCATCTTACGAACTTTTCACCTTACGAACTTCGTCCTGGAACCAATTATGTTCGTATTATGAGGTATTACTGTACGACTGTATTTTCACACTTAACAGCCATTTGGCATCTAGTTCATATTTATAATGGAGTGTCCCAGGGTCATGTATATCACCTTTTGCGACTTCTGACAAGCAAAGTCAATGGGAAATCAGATTTACTTAACAACTGTGGTACTAGCTTTGCAACTGCAATGATTCATTGAACAAATGTGGCCAGAAACATTGTAAAATAGGTCAAAACTCACTTAACAGCTGTCTTGCTTAGCAACAGAAATTTTGGGCTCAGTTGTGGTCACAAGTTGAGGACTACTTGTATGGGGTTTTTCTTCTGTATTATCATAATCACCTAACATACATCCTGTGAGGTGGTACAATACACTTGGCTTCTTTATCTCATACATGCAGTAGATTCAGTTTTGTTACGCTGCAGCCTGAATCTACAGTGATTGAAATTCACTTTTCTTCCTCATTAATCTACGCTCAGTACCCTATTATGTTTTAATTTTGTCATTATGGGGTACTAAGTATAGATTAATGAGAAAAAATGAATTTCAACAACTACTAGATACAGGCTGCAGTGTAACAAAATTGAGAAAAGTGAAGGAGGTCTGAATACTTTCTGAATCCACCGCATTTACCTCCGCAAATTGGTCCATTGGTACAGTGTTGGTTTTTTTCAGATTCAGACCCACAACCATGTTTTTATTTATTTATTTTATTTTATTCATTTGTCCAATACACAAATACAGTACATAGGAAGAAAAATAGACATGTGATAATATAAAAGAGGGTGAAAGTGAACTTAGAGGAGAGGATATATGAAAGGAAGAGAATATATAAGATAGGTGAAAGAAAGGAAAGACAATTGGACAGGGGACGAAAGGCACACCAGTACACTTATGTACGCCCCTTACTGACCTCTTAGGAACCTGGAGAGGTCAATCGTGGAGAGACTAAGGGAGAAGTGATGGGGGTTAGGGGTTGACACAATTTAGTCCGGTAATGAGTTCCACGCTTCGATAATTCGATTGTTGAAATCATGTTTTCTACAGTCAAGTTTGGAGCGGTTCGTATTAAGTTTGAATCTGTTGCATGCTCTTGTGTTGTTGCGGTTGAAGCTGAAGTAGTCATTGACCGGTAGGACATTGCAGCATATGATCTTGTGGGCAATACTCAAATTGTGTTTTTGGCGCCGTAGTTCTAGGCTTTCTAGATTGTTAGTCTATTTTCGTAGGATATTCTGTTTCAAGTGGAGGAGTGAAGGGCTCTTCTGGTGAAATATTTTTGTACATTTTCGAGGGTGTTGATGTCTGAGATGTGGTATGGGTTCCAGACAGATGAGCAGTAGTCTAGTATGGGTCTGGCAAAAGTTTTGTAGGCTCTTGTGAGTAGTGTGAGATTGCCTGAGCAGAAACTGCGTAGGATCAGGTTAACAACTCTATGTTGTAGCTGATGGCCTGGGCAATTGCTTACACTGCTAATATTGTGGGAGGATATGTACTTGTAGCTTGCTCCAATGAATTTCACATCACTGTGGAGTGAGGTTCTTTAGCAAAAAGGAAAAGAAATAACTAAAAATTGTGTGAAAGCAGAAACCCTTGTTTAAATCAGGGAGGTGGTTGGTAGAATTCAGGTTTCATGGCTCGGAACAGGCAGCAATGTACTGGTTTTTGGCCTCCGTTTTAGAAAAATATTTGGAAATGATTCAACTTTTACTGTGAAAAAGAATTGTTCTGGAGATCTGGAGTGCCACAAGTATGTGAGGGTAATTCATTGACTTTATTTGCTTATAAAAGACCATCCTTTGGCCTTGGTTTCTAGCTTGTTCATTAAAACAAAAAACAACCAGAAATGCTGAATCACTTATCACTATGACTAGTGTTATCTATAGTTATTCCCCCCCACAGCCATTATGTGATTGGATCATATTTTACCTCCCACAACTATAAATGTTTAAGTGGTTAGAGTTAGGAGAAAGAATAAAAGATATTAAAAATTAGGCTACTTTATCCTGGCCTTCTTAAAATCTGGATGAATGCTTTTTATTTTCTTAATTTTTATTAAATGTCAATAGATTGTAAATATAAATACAGGAAAATAAATAAAGGGGGGAAAAGTGAGTCAGGGAAAAAGCAAAATTGGGGCAAAGTGTGCAGAAAAAGAAAAGAAAAATTCAGAAAAAGAATACTGTAACTTCCATCCTATAACTTCAATTCAGAGAAAACCTGAACATACTTGCCTCCTAAAATTAAGCATACATGTAATCCTCGATTTATGACCAGAGTTGAATCCAAAATTTCTGTTACTAAGCAAGACAGTTAAGTGAATTTTGCCCCAATTTAAGATCTTTCTTGCCACGGTTACTAAATCTCTGCTGTTAAATTTGATGAGTGTAGAGACTGGAAGCAGACTGTCCATCTCATAGAAGGAACAACCTGTTGCTTCTTCAGGTATATTAATCTATTAAACATTAGCAGACCTCCGTAAATTTTAGGCACAAATTGACTTGTTTTTTTCTTTCTTTCAGAAAAGCTGCTTTCTAAACCTTTCTGAGGTATTAGCATTGTGGAACCCTTGATTTTTTTTTTTTTTTGCTTAGTTGTAGGACCTTCCCTAAAGGATTTTCATGGTTGGACATACCTGCATGGAGAGAAAAATGGCTGAAGATGTTGCCAGAGTAGCTAAGAAGGTGAATGAAGCAGTGGAAAATCAAGCAGATTCTCTTGGTAAGTTAACCACTGTTGGTTTCTGTTCTGCCGGGCTCTCTGATAGGAGCCTCCCGAAAATTCAAGGATACAAATTTCAGACACACACACACACGTTTGAAAATTCAAAACAATGTTCTTTATCACAAAAGTCAACATAAACTAAGCACTCTTTTTGTATTGCAAAGAGCACTCTTCCCAAAACCAGATAGTCTGTACAATTTCCCTTAAGCAGTCATTAAGTACTTAGCCAGAGGTGAAACTTCACACCCCTCCTTCTTCCACGAAGTGAAACACACACACACACACACGTTGCTCTGCTTTGGTTTCAAAGGCGTGAAAAAGCAACAAAGTGCAGCACACAAGATTCCTGACGAAACTGCAACAGATATTCTTCCACAATGGCCAAACCCACATGCTGCTATTTATAGCAGCAGCCCTAATTACTGGAGCCCCACCCAAACACAGGTGGCCTCCCTTATTTCCTGTAATATGTTCTTACTTGATCTCTTCTACGCATAATTCTGCACTTGCGTGGGTCCAAAATGTCATCATCTGAAGCTATAGAAGATAAGGAAGATTGACTGCCTTGGCTGTGTGCCAAGCCCTCCTCTGCCGAGTCACTCCCACCTTCTTCTTCATCTGAGGAAACTAAACTGTGATCTGATTCTGTTGGCAATAACACAGGCCTGTGACATGTTGAATTTTCCCCTGCATCCACTTCCACATTCCCTGGGGCAGGAGCTGGGCCAGTGCCAACCACAACAGTTTCCCTCCCAGAATTTAGGATGCTATTACACATAGTCCTTGACTTACAAGCACAATTGAGTCCAAACTTTCTGTTGCTAAGTGAGACATTTTTAAAGTGTGTTTTACCACCTTTAATGACCTTTCTTACCACAGCTATTAAGTGAATCACTGTCCTTAAGTTCATGGTCGCTAAATGAACTGTTGCAAGTCGAGGACTACTATATATTAAGCTAACATTGGTTTTTTAATAAAATGGAAACTAGCTGGGGAATTGTGGGAGTTGTAGATCATACATCTTAAAGTTTGAGAAACACTGATTCTATATGACTCAGTATTGACTACATCAAGAGTTAATGGCTTTTTAGGAGTCATTCTCAGTCTATTCCTAAAAATGAGAGACTTCCTGTCCATTCTTCTAGAAGTGTCAAGAATTGAGCCTGTAATTAGGTACACCACACTTAGCCATAGTTTGTTGAGCAAACTACAATTCACTGGATTTGAACAATAAATCATATAGACCAGAATGTACAAATCAATGTGGCTGTTACTTTTTACTGACTAAGTCAAAAAAGCAAATGACAGCCTGGCAATATTTTATTTATTTATTTATTTATTAGATTTGTATGCCGCCCCTCTCCGAAGACTCGGGGCGGCTAACAACAGTATAAAAAGACAATGTAAACAAATCTAATATTAAAAATAATCTAAAAAACCCCAATTTAAAGAACCACTCATACATACAAGCATACCATGTATAAATTCTATAAGCCTAGGGGGAAGGGAAATTTCAATTCCCCCATGCCTGACAACAGAGGTGGGTTTTAAGGAGCTTGTGAAAGGCAAGGAGGGTGGGGGCAACTCTGATATCTGGGGGGAGCTGGTTCCAGAGCGCCGGGGCCGTCACAGAGAAGGCTCTTCTCCTGGGTCCCGCCAAACGACATTGCTTAGTCAACGGGACCCGGAGGTCAACTCTGTGGGACCTAACCAGTCGCTGGGATTCGTACAGCAGAAGGCGGTCCCGGAGATATTCTGGTCCGATGCCATGAAGGGCTTTATAGGTCATAACCACCACTTTGAATTGTGACTGGAAATTGATCGGCAACCAATGCAGACTGCGGAGTGTTGGCGTAACATGGGCATACCTTGGGAAGCCCATGATTGCTCTCACAGCTGCATTCTGCACGATCTGAAGTTTCCGAACACTTTTCAAAGGTAGCCCCATGTAGAGAGCATTATAGTAGTCGAACCTCGAGGTGATGAGGGCATGAGTGACTGTGAGCAGTGAGTCCCGGTCCAGATAGGGCTACAACTGGTGCACCAGGCAAACGCCCCCCTCGCTACAGCTGAAAGATGTTTCTCTAATGTGAGCTGTGGATCGAGGAGGATGGTATTTTATGTTATTAAAGAGGATAAGGAGAAATTTTGCACAATGAAACTAAATTACTCTTGTAATTAAGGAATAAATCCAAGATACAATATAAATTATTTTTTATTTTTTGAAAATTCTATGTGTTCTAAAAATCAGAACATGGCATAATACATTGCTGAGTCCTTTGGGATTTGGCAGCATAGAAGTCAAATAAAATAAATAAAATAAATATATAACCTTGATATAATGATTAGCTTAGGGACTGAATTAATTTTATATTGTTATCTACAACTACTGCGCCTCAGTAGCGCAGTGGTTAGAAACAATGAAGGGCTGCTCATCTTACCTCCTACCGGTGCGCCTTCTAAGGCCATTGCGGGCGTGCAGGTGCCCATCGGGCTGTACACGCCCGTCGGCATGAGATTTGGCTTTTTTGCACGCGCAGCAATCGAAATCTCGCATGAGGACCCGTGTGGGTGAGATTTTGGCAAATTTTGCCGAAAGTTTTGCTTCTGCACATGTGTAGAAGCAAAAAAATCAGTGGAAATCATCGAAATCTCGCTGATGCGAATGTCCTCATGCGAGATTTCACTTGCTGTGCATGTGCAAAAGCCAAATTTTGAATGGGGGGGGCACGTTGGGGGCATGCAACTGCGGATACATCCCAGAATTTTCTACCGGGATGGAGCATCTGACCGCACCGGGTGCTGCCACCACTGGTTAGAATGCAGTACTGCAGGCTATTTCTGCTGCCTGCAATTTAGCAGTTCAAATCTCACCAGGCTCAAGGTTGACTCAGCCTTCCATCCTTCTAAGGTGGGTAAAATGAGTTACCCAAAATTGTTGGGGGCAATATGCTGACTCTATGAAATGCTTACAGAGGGCTGTAAAGCACTGTGAAGTGACATATAAGTGTAAGAGCTATTGCTATTATATTATGTTTTCTTAATTATTTGTTCTTTTATCACAACTTGTTTTAATCACTGTAATACATTAATATATTTTCTTCACTGTATATTCATAATCATCATATAATCACTGCATAATCATTACTTCTGTTGCTGATGTAGGATTTTTTTTTTTGTATTTCATTAAAAATAATTTTTATTCTTGAATGGCCTAGAAGCCTAATGGCAACTTTATTTTGGTAGGTTTGTCTTGTAAATAATCCCCCCGGAGATTAGAACCCCCCACCCTCCTTGTCTTTCGTAAACTACTCAAGACTCACTTATACCGCCAGGCATGGGGGAGTTGAGACACCTTTCCCCCAGGCTTTTTTATACTTTGTTTTATGTTTGGTATGAATGTGCTGTTTGGTTTTTTAAATAATGATAGGGTTTTATATGTTTTTTAATATTAGACTTGTTCCACTACTATATTGTTTTTATTACTGTTGTGAGCCGCTCCGAGTCTTCGGAGAGGGGCAGCATACAAATCTAATAAATAAATAAATAAATAATAAATAAATAAATTTTGCACTAGATACAACACAGTTGTCAAACTTACCACATCATGTTGCCATCGCGTGACATTTTGTGATATTTCCCCCCTTTGCGGAGCTGGGGTGGGCGTGGCTTGTATGTGACACATCCGGCCTCTGGGCCTCCAGTTTGACATCCCTGAGCTACAACTTTCAACTTGTAGGCAGTCCACATAAAGGATGTCACAATTGTCTAAGGCAAGACTGCTGATGTCACAGACCATCTTTGAGAGGATTACAGTCCTTTCCTGAGTCCTGAGGATAATGTAATTTGGGTATGCAGAAGTTTACTGACTGCTAGGAACGCCATCCTTGTGAGTATTGATCTGAGCTTTTTTTATTCAGATGTATAGCAGTGTCCTTATTAATTGTAGACACTGGCCCAGGACTTCTACATCAGTGGGGTGTAGGACTAGCTGAGAATTTAATGCACCAACTAATTGAAAATGGAGATTTTAAACTAAAAGTCCATGTACATTATGTTAACTATTGTTTAATCCAGAGAGCATGCTAAACTATAATGAGTTTTGTTATATTTTGGTTTAATAAGGCTGAAAATTCATCTGTGATGATTTGTAGACTGGTATAGCATACAGAATAAACAACAAGGTCCGCCTGGTGCACCAGTTGTGGCCCTACTTGGAACGGGACTCACTGCTCACAGTCACTCATGCCCTCATCACCTCGAGGCTCAACTACTGTAACGCTCTCTACATGGAGCTACCTTTGAAAAGTGTTCGGTAACTTCAGATCGTGCAGAATGCAGCTGTGAGAGCTATCATGGGCCTTCCTAAATATGCCCATGTCACACCAACACTCCGCAGTCTGCATTGGTTGCCGATCGGTTTCCGGTCACAATTCAAAGTGTTGGTTATGACGTATAAAGCCCTTCATGGCATCGGACCAGAATATCTCCGGGACTGTCTTCTGCCGCACGAATCCCAGTGACCAGTTAGGTCCCACAGAGTTGGCCTTCTCCGGGTCCCGTCGACTAAACAATGTCGTTTGGCGGGACCCAGGGGAAGAGCCTTCTCTGTGGCGGCCCCGACCCTCTGAAACCAACTCCCCCCATAGATCAGAGTTGCCCCCACCCTCCTTGCCTTTCGTAAGTTCCTTAAAACCCACCTCTGTCATCAGGCATGGGGGAATTGAGATATTCCCTTCCCCCTAGGCTTATAGACTTTATGCATGGTATGTCTGTATGTATGATTGGTTTCTTAAATTGGGGGGTTTTTTACATTACTTTTAGTATTAGATTTGTTCATATTGTCTTTTTGCTGTTGTTAGCTGCCCGGAGTCTATGGAGAGGGGCGACATACAAATCTAATAAGTAAGTAAGTAAGTAAGTAAGTAAGTAAGTAAGTAAGTAAGTAAGTAAGTAAGTAAGTAAATAGAAACATAGAAACATAGAAGTCTGACGGCAGAAAAAGACCTCCTGGTCCATCTAGTCTGCCCTTATACTATTTTCTGTATTTTATCTTAGGATGGATATGTGTTTATCCCAGGCATGTTTAAATTCAGTTACTGTGGATTTATCTACCACGTCTGCTGGAAGTTTGTTCCAAGGATCTACTACTCTTTCAGTAAAATAATATTTTCTCATGTTGCTTTTGATCTTTCCCCCAACTAACTTCAGATTGTGTCCCCTTGTTCTTGTGTTCACTTTCCTATTAAAAACACTTCCCTCCTGGACCTTATTTAACCTTTTAATATATTTAAATGTTTCGATCATGTCCCCCCTTTTCCTTCTGTCCTCCAGACTATACAGATTGAGTTCATTAAGTCTTTCCTGATACGTTTTATGCTTAAGACCTTCCACCATTCTTGTAGCCCGTCTTTGGACCCGTTCAATTTTGTCAATATCTTTTTGTAGGTGAGGTCTCCAGAACTGAACACAGTATTCCAAATGTGGTCTCACCAGCATTCTATATAGCGGGATCATAATCTCCCTCTTCCTGCTTGTTATACCTCTAGCTATGCAGCCAAGCATCCTACTTGCTTTCCCTACCGCCTGACTGCACTGTTCACCCATTTTGAGACTGTCAGAAATCACTACCCCTAAATCCTTTTCTTCTGAAGTATTTGCTAACACAGAACTGCCAATACAATACTCAGATTGAGGATTCCTTTTCCCCAAGTGCATTATTTTACATTTGGAAACATTAAACTGCAGTTTCCATTGCTTTGACCATTTATCTAGTAAAGCTAAATCATTTACCATATTACAGACGCCTCCAGGAATATCAACCCTATTGCACACTTTAGAGTCATCGGCAAATAGGCAAACCTTCCCTACCAAACCTTCCCCTATGTCACTCACAAAAATAAATAAATAAATAAATAAATAAATAAATAAATAAATAAATAAATAACATTTAACTCATCTCTCGCTAAACAAACCAGGAGTTATAAATAATCATTTTAAATATAGATAGTTCTTCACTGTGACTGTTTGAAGTTAGGACAGACCATCACCTTCCTATCCATGTTTGTGAACTTTTAAAATGAATATATTTGGCTAATGCAAAGGTTTCCTTGGCCCAGTTCAGTAATAGGTTCATTGTTACATGTTCATGTGCATGCTTGCTCATGTGCACAACACTTCTGCAATAAACCAGGCTGAAGCAGGAGCAGCCCATCGCTGGCCCAGTTCTGTAGGATTCTTCTTATCTGCTTATTTATTTTATATGGTGCTTTCACTGTCGCTTCCCTGGGTGTCTCTTTTATCCACATAATTTATTTTAGAGGTAGATTGGGCTGTGAAAGTCTTTGATCTTTATTTTTATTTTTAATCTTTTATTGATTTTATTATAACTTATTTGATTAAGCTACTCAGAGTTGTTGAGAATTAGGCAGCATACAAGTTTATTGTATAATAACTAATAATAATGAGGATTCGATAGGTGGATTAAAATGTCAAATCTAATCTAAATGTCTGGCTGACTGTTCAACCGACCATCATAATAATATTATCTTTTAGATTCTGAATATTATACAAGATTATTCTAAATTATTGTAGCAAATGAACCCTAAGGTGGTGAATGTTTTATCAATTTTATGCCTTCTAAAGGATTGTAGCTGACACGCGATCTGGGTGGGAGGGAAACACATCTGTTTTAAAGAATTGTAGGCAACTATTATGTTCGTAATACACCCCCAAATATTCTGAAGCTTCTCTTTGGAATTGAATTCAAAGTATTGTACAGTTTGGATAGCATCCCATTTAGTAGTGTATTTCTGAATAGGAATTGCTGGGAATATAGCCAACGGAGTGCTATTTTTAAGTCGGGTATGACTGTCATACGATTGTAAATGAATATGCCTCATATGTTGTTGTGGTTAGCTCTGGCCCAGCTCCTGCCTCAAGGACTGTGGATGTGGGGGAGACATCCACATGCTGCAGGTCTGTTTTGCCCCCGGTGGAATCTGCTGATGAAGGCTCCTCTGACCAAGAAGACATGAGTGACAGGGAGGAGGAGAGTGTGGCAGACAGCTCAGAAGGAGATCAATTATCTAGCTCCTCCTTGGATTCAGAACAAGAGTTAATGATACAGCCACACATGCGGAGAGCGATGCATAGGCAACAACAACTGAGAGATTATTATCAAAGAAAATGAGGCCACCTGTGGTTGGGTGGGGCTGTGGTAATTAGTGAGGCTGCTATAAATAGCAGCCTGTGGGTTTGGCCATTGTGGAGGATTATCTGATCGTTGTGTTTCGTGACTGCTTTACTGACTTTGACCTTTTGTGTGCTGATTTTCCCCCGCTTTGAACCTAAACCAGAGCAAAGTGTGTGTCACTTTGTGAAAGAAGAAAGACTGTGAATTGCCTCACAGCTGCAAGCTAAGTATCACAGAACTGATAAGGGATTTGTACAAATTACCAGTTTGTTGGGAGACGAGTGCTCTTTGCTATACCAAAAGAGGGCTTAGGTTAAGTGAATTTTCATTATAAAGGACATTGTTTTGAATTTTCAAACGTGTGTGTGTCTGAAATTTGTACCTGTGAATTTTTGGGAGGAGTCTACCAGAGAGCCCGACAGAACATATGTTGACTTGGTTATGCAGGTAATCCTCAATTTATAACCAATCGTTCACAATTGAAATTATGAAGCAGCTGAAAAAAATGGGCTTAGGACCTGAACCTATAGCTGATGCAGTGCGCACTAAGACTCATGATCAAAATTTGGGTGCTTTGGCATCCTGCCCCCACTTATGATTGTAGAAGCGCTGTAACTCTTCCCATCCATCTATCTCCCCCCTGACCTGTGTTCCTTCGACTAGCCTATACTGCAGCCCTAGGTAGCAGCAGCAGCTCCGAAGTTAGAGGTACGGGGGCAGTGCAGTTGGAAACCTCTACTTCAGTCCCAGTGCCAGCACTGCCACTGATGAGTGGCATTGGGTAGGGCAGCCAAAAGTTAGAGAGGGAGAGGACATAGACGATGAAGGGAACTGCCCGGGAATTCTGAATGCTTCTTGGTCAGATGGGCTTGGAGGGGAGGGGGCTGTGAGGTTTCCTAATTGTGGTAGCTTTATGCTCCACTGCTGGGCCAGGCTGGGATAGCTGAGACTTCCAGAAGTGGCTGAGGCTTTGTGCAGTAATGCAGCAGCCCTTCCTCCAAATTATACGCAGCCTGGACTGTCCTGTCCCCCCCCCCCCATCCACCCTACACAAGCACTCCCTCTGCTTAACCCATGATTCTCATTTAGCAATGGAATTAATGACTGCTGGCATTGTGGTCACTAAGTGAGGCAGTCTTAGGGTGTCTTGCTTTATGACTGCATGCACTCAGTGACCGAAATTCCAGTCCCAATTGTGGTCATAATTTGAGGACTACCTGTATTTCAGACACGTAGTCCTCAACTTATGTCTGCAGTGAATTCTACTTTTATAATATTAAGTCATTGCAGTTATTAAGCCTATCAGCCATATGATCATAACCATAAGTGTTGGTTATGACCTATAAAGCCCTTCATGGCACCGGACCAGATTATCTCCGGGACCGCCTTCTGCCGCACGAATCCCAGCGACCAGTTAGGTCCCACAGAGTGGGCCTTCTCCGAGTCGCCGTCAACTAAACAATGTCATTGGCGGGACCCAGGGGAAGAGCCTTCTCTGTGGCGGCCCCGGCCCTTTGGAACCAGCTCCCCCCAGAGATTAGAATTGCCCCCACCCTCCTCGCCTTTTGTAAGCTCCTTAAAACCCACCTCTGCCGTCAGGCATGGAGGAACTGAGATATTCATTCCCCCTAGACCTTTACAATTTATGCATGGTATGTTTGTTTGTGTGTATGTTTGGTTTTATAATAAGGGTTTTTAGTTGTTTTAGTATTGGATTGTTACATGCTGTTTTTATCATTGTTGTTAGCTGCCCCGAGTCTACGGAGAGGGGCGGCATCAATAAATAATGATAATGATAATGATAATGATAATGATGATGATCACCTTGCTCAACAACCATTGTCCTGGCCCTCTCAAGCACAGATGCAAAGTGAATAGCAATGCTCTCTACATGGGGCTACCTTTGAAGAATGTTTGGAGACTGCAGATGGTGCAAAGTGCAGCCGTGCGAGCAGTCATTGGCCTCCCGAGATACGCCCATGTTTCTCTAGCGCTCCGTGAGCTGCATTGGTTGCCAATTGCAATTCAAAGTGTTGGGTATGACCTGTAAAGGCCTACATGGCATTGGACTAGATTACTTGCGGGACAGTCTTCTACCTTACATATTCCAGTGGCCAATCAGGTCCCACAGAGTCGGCCTTCTGCAGGTCCTGTCAGCCAAGCAAAGCCTCCTGGCGAGGCCTAGGGGAAGAGTCTCCTCTGTGGTAGCCCCGGCCTCTGGAATCAACTCCCCCCGGAGATTCATTGCCCCCACCCTCCCAGCCTTTTTGTAAAGCCTTAAAAACGCACCTTTGCTGACAGGCCTGAGGATATTGAATTTTAATATCTACCCCGGTCTATGATTGAATGGATAAAAGTATGTTAGTGTGAAATATGAATGATTGGTTTTAAATGAATTGGGGTTTAGAATGAGATATTTCTTAGTTTTTTTACATGTTTTAGATTTTATGTTTTTAATATTTTAAATGTTAGATTTCTCACATATTGTATTTGTTTTGTTTAAGCCGCCCTCAGCTTCAGGAGAAGGGTGGCATAGAAATAATAATAATAATAATAATAATAATAATAATAATAATAATAATAATAATAATTACCAGTGGCTAAGAACTGGTGGGATCATAAGCCCGAAAAAGTGGCCGAAAATGAGCAAGCAAAACTACTGTGGGACTTCCGACTTCAGACTGACCGAATTCTGAAGCATAACACACCAGACATTGTGATCATGGAGAAAAAGAAAATATGGATCATCGACATCGCAATCCCAGGAGACAGCAGAATTGAGGAGAAGCAGCTAGAGAAATTAGTGAAATACGAAGATCTAAAAATTGAGCTGCAACGACTCTGGCATAAGCCAGTGAAAGTGGTCCCAGTGGTACTTGGCACGCTGGGCGCAGTACCAAAGGATCTCAGCGGACATTTGAAAACCATCGGAATTGACAAAATCTCCATCTGTCAATTGCATAAGGCCGCTTTACTGGGATCGGCAAACATAATTCGCCGCTACATCACGCAGTCCCAGGTGCTTGGGAAGCGCCCGACTGGTGATGAAATACGAAATCCAGCATAGTGATCTCATTTGCTGTGTTGTACTGACATAATAACAACAACAACAACAACAACAATAATAATAATAATAATAATAATAATAATAATAATAATAATAATAGTAAAACAACTGTCAACTCTGAAGCGAATCTGGCTGAAACCATCTTGTGCTGCCTCACAGGTTGCCATGAAGCCTGAGAGGGGGAAGGGAGGGGGAAGTAGATAGCCTGGCTAACCGCCAAAACAAAAAGTTTTCGTGTGGAAACCCAAGTCATCATAACAGGTGGCAGTTGAAGGAAGAGAGGAGTGACCAAACAGCCTGTCAGCTATATTTATTGGACAATGTGACCAGTGACATCTGAGAGGGGGAACTTTTGCTCTTTTAATTAAATGAAAACCGGGGGACATTTTAGAGTTGGTTTTCACCAGCTGTGCCGATATGATGTATCCAATAAAAATGTTCTTTGAGGAATCTACCTGTCTCGGAGTTCTGCTTTCAGTGGGTGCGTTACTCCGATTGCTGACAATAGCACTTACATACCGCTTTCCAGTGCTTTACAGCCTTCTCTAAGTGGTTTTACAGAGTCAACCTATGGTTCTCATTTTACATACCTCAGAAGGATGGAAGGCTGAATCAACCTTGAGCCCGGTGAGAATTAAATTGCTGAACTGCAAGCAGCCGGCAGGTAGCAGAAGTAGCCTGCAATACTGACTTCTAACTGCTACACCACAAGGGCTCATGAAGTGAAAGAGCTGCTTACTGAAAAAGACTGGTCAGTTCCATTCTGGACACAGAACAAGCAGAACTGACCTTGAGAAAGGAAGGTCGGCTCTCAATGAGCCAAGCTTCTTTCTCCAATTCAGCATCCTTGCTCTTTTCCCTAACCTTTTTGTGTAATAGAAGGTTAGAAAGTCTTTCTAGGCAAGAATGTGGAAGGAGGGCAGGGCAGGCCACCAGAAAAACAAAATCATTGTGACTTTACTTGCCAAGTTTCTCTGTTGATTTTCTGAGAAAGCCAGCAAACAAAATGACCACCACATGATCATGAACATTTTGTCAACCCGTTGTAGGTACGAATCGGCTGCCAAGAGCCCTGATCGCAATCATATGACTTTGTGAGCGCTGCAATATCCGTAACTTTGGGAACCAATTGTAAGTCCCTTTGCTGAGTTCCATCATAGTTTCAAATGGTCACTGAATGAACAGTTGTAAGTTGAGGATTGCCCGTGCTGAATGAGCTGATCAAGAGACGGACAGTACTTTTTAGATCCCATCTTTTGTAAACTTCAAAAGTGCTACAGCATCAGTTGCTCTCATCGAAAACAGACATATACACTATTCTGCTTGGAGCTCCAGAAGGTGGAGCAGTTTCCCATTAAATCAGGAAGCATATTGAAAACTTTGGCAAGAAAAATATTAAAATTGAAGCTGGCTTGAAGATGCAATTACAACATACTCTCTCTGTCTCTGTTTTTTTTAAATTATATTTTTCAATTGCATATTTCATTAAGAAATATTTAAATTTCTTCATTGCAAATAGGTGTTATCTCATTCTCTCTCTCTCTCTCTCTCACACACACACAGAGTAACAATTCTGAAAGTGCTGTTCTTAGCATACACCCCCCCACCCCCCCAATAATTATTCTGAAATTGGTGTTCTGGGCAATCCTTAGGTTTGGTTGAGGAGCCAGTCAAAATTATTTTGCTCCAAAATCCAAGCATTGTCTCACTATTACACCACCCAAAACCAACTCCACAGGCAAGAAAAATCCTTGAATCCATTGAAAGTATAGTATAGTAGTCCTTGACCTATGACCCTATAGTCAGCAGCAACTAGTGGAGTAAAATCCGCAGGGACTCCTTACAGTAACTGATATTAGAATGAGTTGGATAGTGGACTTATTTGCACAGTGATGTTTTATAGTATCTTGAAATGATAAAAACATGTTTTATGGATTTTTTAAAAATAGATACGGGTTGGGATGTTGTAATGCTTAACCCTATGGGGGGGTGAAGTTATTAAATCTGTTTATATGTATGATGAATGTTGGAATTATAATTACCAACAGTGGAGTTTTCATAACGTTCCGATATATAAAATAGGTTTTGCAGTCAAACTCTGTTCCTTCCCAAGAAAGATTGAAAAAGGAAAGAAATGATTGTTCTGATGCTCTGGGATAAAACTGATTATGTGGCAATCTCATGACAGGTGGTTCAATGAATATCTCTGCCCATGAGCTGCTCAGATCAACTTCCCATGGCAATGCACAAATGATGAAGCATTTGCAAAATCATAAATAACCGCACAGGTTTCTTTGAGTGGCCTCTTTGGAGGATCATTGCAGTTACGTAACAAGCAAGAAGAGAATGATCATCAGATGAAGAATCAGATTAGAAGGCAGACCAGAAAAGTCGTATTTTTCAGAGTATAAGATGCACCTTTTTCCTTCCTAATAGAAGCTGAAAATTTGGGTGCATTTTATAGTCCTAATGTAGCTTTTTCAAAGCTTTTTTCCCCAGCCCTAACAATGTGCTACAAGCTTCCTGGCTTTCAGGCTTGTTTTCATTGTTACTCCCTCTGAAAAAGGTTTTTTAAGCCCTAACCAGGTAATAAAATAATGTGCTGAAGCTGACCAGACTAAGGACACTAGCCAGATGAATATCTGGTAGGCAGACCCCCCTCCCCCATTTTCCTCCCCCAAAACTAAGGCCCATCCTATACTCTGAATACAGTATGTTAATAGAGTACTTTATAGATCTAGTCAAGTGTATAAAATTAAACACGTGCGTGTGTATGTGCAGATTAAAACTGAAAGTTGGACTTGGAAAAAGAAACAGGACAGAAAGAGCATTGATACTTTGAGCTTCAAGTTTCCTAGGAATATCTCAAGTAGCCAAGAGAACAACAAATAGATTATATATATAGGGAGCTGAGTGACTGATGTCACTGAAGGAAAACAGGCAGTGAAGTTGGGGAAAAGAAGGAGGAGGTGTTATTGATTGTCCCAACAGAGCATCACAATGAAAACCAGTGAAAGATTCCCAGGGGAGAAAGATGCTATTGAATAAATAATGGAGCAGCAGAGTGCAGTGGATCAATTCAGCTGCTGGCTTTCCAAGAAGGCTTAGAAAAACAGAAATTTTGCCTCCCTTCTTCTTCCTCCCCTCCTTTAATATAGAAAAGGCTTGATACCAAGAAGCATAAGTAAAGCAGTAAGTAAGATGTAAGAAGAGAAATTAAACTTCTATGAGAGTATCACGATAGCCTCATAATTGGGTGTCCAGTTTGATTTTCCAGGTGATTGCTCTGGTGTTGCTTTGTGTGCAGATCTTCTAGGGCAGTGTTTCCCAACCTTGGCAACTTGAAGATATTTGGACTTCAACTTCCAGAATTCTCCAGCCAGCATTCGCTGGCTGGGGAATTCTGGGAGTTGAAGTCCAAATATCTTCAAGTTGCCAAGGTTGGGAAACACTGTTCTAGGGAACCAAATAATGCGTGTTGTGGACAATCTTGCACAATATGTTTAATATCAGCATCACAATTGCAACAAGGGGAATCTTTCCATCCCCACCGATACAGGGCAGAGGGATTTCTTCCAATATCACACTTAATTCTAAAAAAAAGAAAAAAGAGATTAAAATAATTAAGAAGCTTCAAGGAAGCTCTGTAAATAAACATCTACTTGTTAGGCTTGTGATTAGGACATAGACAACCATAGGGTCCATAAAATTATTATATGGTGGAAATATAAACACTTTTTTTTTGCATGTGCACATCTATAATGCAATGCCCCCCCTGTGTGCATGCACAAAAGTCCTGTACTGTTCCCCACATGCATGTGCTGATATCCCCATCCCCCCATGCATGCGCAAAAGGCCTCCCTGAAGCCTCCAGACTTCCTGTAGACCTGCGGGACCGCCTTCTGCTGCACGAATCCCAGCGGCCAATCAGGTCCCACAGAGTTGGCCTTCTCCGGGTCCTGTCGACTAAGCAATGCCGTTTGGCAGGACCCAGGGGAAGAGCCTTCTCTGTGGCGGCCCTAGCCCTCTGGAATCAACTCCCCCCCCGGAGATTCGAATTGCCCCTACTCTTCCTGCCTTCCGCAAGATGTTGAAGACCTATCTATGTTGCCAGGCATGGGGGGAATAACTATCTCTTCTTCCCCCACACCTTTTTTCCTGACTGTAATACATGAGAATGGTGTGATTGTGCAGTAATGATTGTTTTTAATATCTATGGGTTTTAAATTTAGTTTTTTAATCTAATATTGGATTTGTTCTCTGTGTATTGTATTGTTGTTGTTGTGAGCCGCCCCGACTCCTCGGTGAGGGGCGGCATACAAATCTAATAATATAACTGAAAAGTGAAATCTAATAATATAAATATAATATAACTTTTGGGCTGTTTTTCACCATCCACAGGATTCAGGAAAGCCTATGTATGTGCTCTGGAGCTGATATGGGGCAACTCCTCCTGTGTCCTCAGATATGGCTCCACACGCCATCTGTGGCGTGCACGCAATAGGTTCGGCATCATTAGTAAAAGAGAAGGAAGGAAGAGAACCTCAGATCAGGGTTTCAAGACTCTATTGTGGTAGCCTACATGGATAGTTTTCCAATATTTACTGTGGAGCCAGTTTCTTGACCTGGGTCTAACTGAAAGGGGTGAAACATATGTATGTAGGCAGGCAGAATCCATTTGACTTAAAAGAGAAGCACATGACCTGTACTAATGTACGGTGCCTAACAGCAGGAACAGAAATCATAGAAGTTCCCTCATCCTGCCAGGTCACTGTAGTGTAATGTGGTAGCTCATGACTTCAACATTAAATAACAGATAATTGTTTTGCAAAGAATTGGGCATCCAAAGAGGAGAAACACCTGGAAACCGAGCTTTGCAATTATATTCTCGTCTAAGCCCTTTCTCTCATAACCCTTCTGTATTCTTTCATTGTTCTACTCAAAATTATTAACTTCAGTACTTGGTGAGAATAGATCTGGACAGTGCTAGCCGCATTTTTCCATTACATTTTGAAAAGAATTGAATTCAGCTGGCTGTTCTCTGGTGATGCATGATCAGCAGTCAGTATTAATTCATTTGAAATCTCCAGGATTATACAGCATAAATTTCCCAATTTCAGCTGTGAAAGTATGTATATATAAAAGCAAAACTAATCCAAATTTGCTAAGGAATTTGACATTCTGACAAATTGGCTATCAACAGACACCAAGAGATACATCCCATCACTGCGGCAAGCCAAGCCAAAACCAGTGTATTTCACAATCAACAAACTAAATTCTCTCCTTCCCTGATGATATTACAGAGCCTACAAATAAAACAGGACAACCGCTAAACTCAGAGAAAATGAAATATATAAAACTTAGGTTATTCAAAGAGAAAATGAAAAGATTGTTAGGACTCTGTCCAAAACAGTTAGGTTGGCAATATAAATTGAGCTATGTCTGATTTGCTGAGGTGTTGCAGACTACTACTAGAGGGAGCTAGAGTTCATAGATTATTTCTCCGAGTCACCCCCTTCATTTCTCTTTTGTCTAAGGCAGCGTATTTCAACCTTTTTTCTTCAGGGGAACCCTTTGGTGTCTTCATATTTCTGGTAGAACCTGTACTGTGTACCGGTACTGTTTATGTCCCTTCATGGCGAGCCTTGAACATTAAGGAGGGAATTTAATTAAAAGAAAATGTATGTAACTGGATGACAAAATTAGGGAAAAAAAACTTTTGCAACTTTTTTGATGATTGATATTAGTTACTAACAAAATACTGCATTTTATTCATGGAAAATTAGATGGGACACTGTATCGTTTGAATGTATGTTGAGAGAAAAAAAATTACCCCCCAAAAAGTCCTTCCTTCCTCCATCCCTCCGTTCATTTCATTCTTCCTCCTTCCTTCCTTCCTTCCTTCCCTCCCTCTCTCCTTCCTTCCTCTCCACTTCTCTCTTTCTCTCCCTCTCTTTCCCTTTTCTTTCTTTCTCCCCACTTCTCTCTCTCTCTCTCTTCCCTCTCTCTCATTCTCTTCCTCCAGGTTTCAATCATTTCTGTGTACCTTCCGTCTCCTCCCTTCTCTCTCTCATTTGTTTCTCCTTCCTTTTTGCTCTCATTTCTCCGTACTGAAGGAGCGGGTCCAGCAGTCACATGGGTTGCTCATGTCCAATCCGGTGGAACTGAGCCTAGTGTTAAAAAAGCTTGCTGGATCCGCCCCTTCCCCAGAATTCGCTCAGTTCGCATATCCTGCGGTTGTATTGTGATAGCTCGTTCAACATTCTAACACCTTCCCTTCGATCTTTCCTTCAAAAGTAGTAAGAATTGTTTATCCTTATTTGTTTACTTGCACTAATAGCGCCAGCCGTTTGTGGCTCGGCTTTTTTCCTTTGGGAGAAGTTGCGGTTTCGTTTTCCCCCGGCTGTTTTGCCGTTTACGATCCCCGCTGCCGCTTGTGGATTCCTTTAATCCTTTGGCCTGGAGGTCTTGGTGCAAGTATTGCTTCATTGATTTATTATAGTATTATTGTTAAAGGGCTTAAGAAATACCTCCTGCGGAGTGAGACGCTTGTTTTAGTCTCCTGGACTTAGTCGATGGCTTCCCCTTTAAGAATTCTATTACGGAGCGATTTTTCGGCGCGAAGGCCTTCGCGCCCTTTTTAAATTTAGGCCTCTCGTGTTGGCCTTCTGCCAGCCGCGTAGGCCTCAGTCCACCGCTTGGATCCCGGAGTGGGCTTTGGGACGCTCAGGCTTAATTCTCCACCGGCTAAGCCTCCAACCAGAGTGCCTTGGTTACTTTAATTAAAGTTTAGGGAGGCTGGCCACGCTGTATTTGGGGACACGAACTCTGGGTTTGCCCAGATTGCCCTCAAGTCTCAGCAGCTCCGAGGCCTCGGAGCAGGATCCATTCCTCTTGGGAAGTCTTTGAAATTCTTCTCCCTAATTATTCAGTTATTGGCTCAGCCTTGTCTTCTGTTAATTGTCAGACTATGGCTACTTTTCCCAAGAGAGGCACCACTCAAGGTCCCAGAGAGGCCAGGCCTACAGGCGATGAGATTACCAGTATCCCCCAGGCCTCAACCTCCTCTTCTTCAGGGGCCCGCCCCTCGACCAAAGTCACCAGGGCCGAGAAGAGAAGGGACCTAGCCCTACAAAAAATCCATGACAAATCAGCAAAGCGTTTGAAAGTACAGGCCCAAGTACTCAGTAGTCATGGCCCCCCAGAGGCTTCTAATCTGCCTTCTTCTGGGGTCACTGTGTTATCTCTGGATGAGCCAAACCTAGACAGACCCCAACCTAACCTATGGGGAGTAGGTCCAGAGGAACCAGATATTATTGAAGATTCCTCCCAGCCAGGATCCTCCCAGGCCTTCAGGGATTCTTCTGCCATTCCTGCTGATATTTCTAGTTTACCTCCTGAATTCCAATCTATTTTTTCTGTGTTATCCAAGGCCATTGATGCTAAACTCTCTACCATCAATGCGCTTCCCTTACCTCCTCCTCCTCCTCGTCCCTCCCACCCCTTGGGTTCTTCCCCAACGGTTAGAGCTCCTATTCAGGATGAATCAGATTCCTCTCAAGACGAATATGAGGATATGGAGGAGGATGAGGATCCCTTTCAAGGCCTCTCAGATGATGAGGAATCCCAAATAAAGGTTCCTTCTCCAATTACTATTTTTCCCTCTCAATTGTTCAAATCTCTCCTCCTCAAAGCTAGAATTTCTACGGGATTGGCGGCCCAGGAGAAACAGGCCTCCACATCCACTGATCCCCCGGAGGAGAATTTACCTTACTTCACAGAGGAACAGGAGGATAATGAGGTAATTCCTATGCCTAAATTGTTTAAAGATGCCTTACTTAAGCAGTGGGATTTCCCAGCCTCTGGGCTCAATCCCACAACCAAGGACAAAAAGTTGTACAAACTCTCCTCTTCCTATGAGGAGCTCCTTTCCTTTCCTAAACCGGATGAACCTGTCAAGATCCTTCACTCGGCGGCTGCTGTGCCAGGCGAAGCAGAGGAAGTCCTCCGCCCAGAGGACAAGCGGTTTGAACAGATGCTCAAAAGAGGATTCACCGCAGATTCCTGGGCCATTAAAAGTTCTGCAGCGGCTTCCTTTTTCTCCAGAGCCATGCTTCTGTGGCTTCGCCAACTTCAACAGCATATTCCTCCCGATGACTTGAGAGGTCAACAAGACTTCAACAAGGTCTTTGCAGCTGCTCAGTACGTGGCTGATGCCACTTTACAATCTACTAGATTTTCTGCTAAGTCTATTGCAGCTTCTACAACGGCAAGAAGACTCCTATGGCTTCGCCCTTGGCAAGCAGGAGTACGTCAGAAGTGGCAGTTATCTCTGGGACCCTTAAAGCGCGACCTTCTTTTCGGGGATCTTCTGGATCCACTCCTCACGGAAACCACGGACAAGAAGAAAGTATTGGGTCCAACCACCAAAAAGGCTACCAAAACGCAGTCCTTTCGTCGCCCAGGGCGTCAGCAAGATCAAGCGGCTTCCTATCAGAGATCTCCAGGTCAGTATTCCCCCCGCTTTCGTTCCCAAGGTAGGAACTCCAGGGGCAGAGGTTTTCGTTTCCAAAGGGGAGCGTCCTCTAACAGGGCTTCAAAAAAACCTAGATGGTAGTTTTTCCTCGATTCCCATAGGTGGCCGTCTAGCCCATTTCGCCTCTAATTGGCGTCTCACCTCCAAGGACCCCTGGGTCATTGACACTGTTCAAACAGGCCTTCTTTTAGAATTTACTTCTCCCCCCCCGAAACGTTTTATTTCCTGCCCTTCTCCCAGGTCCTCCTCAGATTGTAACCGTATGGAGGAGGCCATTTCTCACTTATTGTCCATCAGAGCCATTCAACCGGTTCCCCCCGGTCAGAAGGGTCTAGGTTTTTATTCCATCCTATTTATGGTTCCAAAATCCTCCGGAGGTTGGAGAGCTATTTTGGATTTAAAGAAGCTGAACCTATTCATCAAATATAGGAAGTTTAAGATGCACTCCTTATCATCCATTTTGGCCGCCATCCACCCGGGAGATTTCATGGTCTCTTTAGACCTCACTGAGGCCTACCTCCATATTCCTATAGCCAAATGCCACAGAAAATTTCTACGTTTCTCCTTTCAGGGCAGGCATTTCCAGTATAGGGCGATGCCATTTGGCCTTTCCTCGGCCCCTCGGGTCTTTACAAAGCTCTTGGGGTCTCTGGCGGCCTATATCCGGGCGTCTCCCATCCACATTTTATGTTACCTTGATGATATTTTGATTCATGGGAACTCCCTAGAGAAAGTGAAAACAGACCTTTCTGTCACCATGTCAGTTCTACAGGACCATGGATTTTCCATCAACTTTGACAAAAGTCATCTCCAACCTTCCACATCCATTTTACACCTGGGATCCGTTATTAATTCAGAATCCTCCCAGGTCTTTCTCTCTCCTGAGAGAAAAATCAGTATAGGGGAGTTAATTTCATGCATTTTATCTCAACCTTCAGTTTCCATAGTATCCCTGTCTTCCCTTTTGGGGAAGATGGTGTCATGCATAGGCATCATTCCCTGGGCTCGCCTTCATGCTAGGGAACTACAGTGGCTCCTATTACCCTTTCAGAGATCGGGGCACAGCAACTCAAGCCGTCGCATTGTCATTCCACCAATTGTTCGCAGATCCTTCAAGTGGTGGAAGTCTCCGGCCATGGACAAAGGATCCCCTTTCAGGTGCCCGGATCAATTTGTCATCACCACAGACGCCAGTCTATCGGGATGGGGCGCCCACGCCCAGGGGATGATAGCCCAGGGCACGTGGTCCCCGGAGGAAGCTTCCAAGCCAATCAATTGGCTAGAGTTAAGAGCCGTCTCTCTGGCTCTGAAGCAATTCTCTCCTCGCATCCCCAACCGGCACGTTCTCATTCTCACCGACAACATCGCCACGAAAAGCCATATCTGCAGACAGGGGGGCACGAGATCCAAGGCCCTCATGAGGGAGGCCCTCAAGTTAGGCCTTTGGGCGGAAAAACATCTTCGGTCGCTCCTAGCCGACCACATCTCGGGGAGCCTCAACGTCCAGGCGGATTGGCTATCTCGAGCAACGATAGACCCCGGAGAGTGGAATCTCCATCAGGACCTGTTCCATCAAATCAGCCTCAGATTCGGCCTACCAGTTCTGGATCTCTTCGCGACCAATGCGAACGCCCAACTCCCTCGCTTTTTTTCCAGATTTCCATCCCCGGGAGCGGAAGCAATCAATGCCCTCCGGAGCCCATGGCCTCCAGGCCTACTCTACGCATTCCCTCCAATTCCAATTCTCCCGGACGTGATTCACAAGGTCCTCACCGAGAGGGCCCGAGTAATCCTAATCGCCCCTCATTGGCCCCGCCGGCCCTGGTTCGCGGATCTCCAACAGTTGTCCGTCCAGGACCCTTGGCGACTCCCCGTTTCGGGGGATATGCTGCGGCAGGGGGCCTCATTCCATCCAGACCCGGAGTGGTTCCACCTCACCGCCTGGCTGTTATCAGGAGAGACCTAGAACTGCGTGGACACGACCCCGATACAGTGGAGGTCATCTTAAAGGCCAGAAGGGGTTCGACCAATCGAATCTACGACCATACGTGGTCCAAGTTTCACCAGTGGTGTCTACAGGAGGGTCTCTCTCCCCTGTGCATCCCCATACACAGGATCATTTCCTTCCTTATGCAAGGTTTCCATAAAGGACTTTCCACCAGCACCCTCCGGCGTCATCTGGCGGCCATTTCCTCTGTCCTAGCGGGGCCCCGCAGACAGCCTCTCCGTTCCTTTCCAGAAGTTCAGGAATTCCTCAAGGGTATAGCCAACCTCAGACCTTCCAAGGTCCACAGGTATCCATCCTGGGATTTGCCACGGGTTCTCCATTCCCTCACGCAGGCACCATACGAACCCTTAAAATCGGCGTCCCTCAGGTACCTATCCTTTAAGGTGGCATTCCTGGTGGCTATTACCTCTGCCCGACGCATTTCGGAGTTGGCTGCCCTCTCAATCAGGCAGGACCTCTGCCAATTTCATCAGGACAAGGTAGTCTTGCGACTGGACCCCACCTTCTTACCCAAGGTCAGTTCCATGTTCCACAGGACCCAGGATATTGTCTTACCTTCCTTCTGCCTCCAACAGGACCACCCCTTAGCAATTAGATGGCACACCCTGGATCTCATTAGAGCGCTGAGGATCTATATCCAACGCACAGGACCCTTTCGGAGGTCGGAAGCACCTTTTATAGCCTATCATCCCAGAGTCATGGGGGCCAAAGTGTCTTCTACAGTGATAGGCCGTTGGATCAGAGGGACTATATCTAAGGCCTACGAATCGGCCGCCCTCTCAGTTCCAAGGAACATCACAGCGCATTCCACCAGGAGCGCAGCCACCTCGGCTGCTTGGGCGACTCAAGCCCCGTTGGAGGAGGTCTGCAAAGCAGCCTCTTGGGCCTCGCCAAATTCCTTCATCAGGCACTACAAAATTGATTCTTACGCCTCAGCGGACGCTGCCTTCGGCAGAAGGGTACTCCAATCCGTTATCTCTCACGATAGCAATCTAATCCCACCCTAGGGACCATCTATTGGGTATGTCCCATGTGACTGCTGGACCCGCTCCTTCAGTACGGAGAATAGGCGTTGATTGCTTACCTGAACGCCTCTTCTCGTACGGTGAGCGGGTACAGCAGTCACTTCCCGCCCTTGTATGTGTCTTCTTTACCTTCCTATAACCTTTCTTCCTCTAACAATGAGAGTTGAACACTACAGAGCTTCACAGCTGAGCCTAGTCTATGGATTCGCGAATTCTGGGGAAGGGGCGGATCCAGCAAGCTTTTTTAACACTAGGCTCAGTTCCACCGGATTGGACATGAGCAACCCATGTGACTGCTGTACCCGCTCACCGTACGAGAAGAGGCGTTCAGGTAAGCAATCAACGCCTATTCTCTCACTTTCATTTCTGTTTCTCTCTTTCCTCTCCTTTTTCTTTCTCTCCCTTCTCTCATTTGTTTCCCTCTTCTCCCTCTCTTATTCTCTATCTATCTATCTTGATCTCATTTCTTTCTCCCTTCTCTCTCATTTGCCTCTATTTTCTCTCCCTTATTCTTTCCCTCCATCATTTTTCATTTCTCTCTCTTTCTTCCTTTCATTCCCTCCCCCTCTCACTTCCCCCTCTTTACTTCGCACAGCCAGCAGCAGTGTGTAGAGGGGGGGGGGAAGTGCAGACATCACTCCAGTCCCTTCAGCCTGGGGATGGTGGGCAGGGGCTCCCTGCACCTCTTCTTTCCAGGGCGGCGCCCCGCCAAAAAGAAACAGCGAATGGAGGATCGGCAGTGGTGGGCCTGGTCCAGAGAGCTGGAGCAGCCCACAGGGGTTTCTCCTGACCCACAGGGGTTTCTCCCCGCCTGACAGCTTGTTTGCCAGTTGCAGGTGTCAGTCGGGGAGAAACAGCGCCCAGCTCTGCCACGCGGCATTTGAAAACATTGCGGGGGGGGATGGATTTACAATGTCCCCAAATAAGCATTCTGGGAGGAGGAGGAGGCAAAGGTAGCGAGGGCGGCTGCTGCTCCTGGTTGAGTTTTGTTTTTTTTCTCATTAAGTTGCGGAACCCCTGGCTGGCCCTTCCAGAACCCTTGGGTTCCGTGGAACCGCGGTTGAAAAACACTGGTCTAAGGTACTCCCTGTTTAGTGCTACTCACTAAACAGTGTATGCTCTGCAATGTCTCTGTAATATCTTTCTTTTGTAAAACACATTTTGTAAAATGTGTTTAGACTTGACACATTTCACTTTTGTAAAATGTGTTTAGGCTTGATATCTTTGTTTATTGATTATGACAAAGACAACTAGTAAGAAAGACTATGTACTTGATAATATTTGGATTGTTATTTTGACTTATTATGTGTATGACTTTAGACCAGTGGTTTTCAACCATTTCACACAGGTCACCTAAGACCATGGGAAAAGACAATTTTCCCATGGTGTTAGGAACTAAAGCTTATATTCTGGTGCCTTGGAACATATTTTTACAATCCAACCAATCAGGCATTTACAGTGGTGTGTGTGTGTGTCACTCTGACCTTCCTGCCAACTAGCTTTAAGCTAGACTTATGATTGGGGATCATCAGGACATGAGGAACTGTATTAAGGTTAGAACCACTGCTTTAGACTGTTTATCTGAATATGTTATTTCTCAAAGTAAACTTTAATTCAAGTTAGTATATCTGTGTGTGGCTGAGTAGTTATTCACAACTAATGTCAATCTAAATGTTTCTATATGTGAACAACGTTGGTAAACAAGGATTACTCTGCTCATACATTAACAAAGCTACTGTATATACAGAAGATCATGTAATAATTTATATCATGAGATAGGGTCCCATGTATTAGCAGAGGAGAGTTTTGCACTAAGAACCACAGATAATCAAAATTAAAAATGTAGATAAGAAACAGTAAATATTATACAGATATGAGTATAGATGGTTGAATGTTATGTATAGGAAGTATTTTAAACTACTGTTTTTCAGATTGAAATACAGTACATTTACAGCGACTAAAATAGAAGCTAACTGGATTTACTTATCATGCTATAACTTCACCAGTGTGTGTGTGTGTATATTTGATTTACATGCCACCCCTATGAAGGGAACAATAAAATACTTTGTCTAAATCCAATTAATTAAAACTAGATAGGCCGACTCTGTGGGACCTAACCAGTCATATGGCAGAAGGCGGTTCCGCAAGTAATCTGGTCCGATGCCATGTAGTGTAGTACACTAAAAATCACAGTGTGTGAATTAAAAACTTAGAATGGCTAGATATTTACAGTACTGTATATATATATACATATATTTGTTTTCGTAGATTTTCATGGGTATATGTATGTAGATTGTTCTGAGTTCGGGTTTTGCCCCGTGTAATATTTCACCGAAACGTCGCATAGACACTCAAAATATTACACGGGGCAAAACCCGAACTCAGAACAATCTACATATACATACATACATACATACATACATACATACATACATACATACATACCGTGTTTCCCCGATAGTAAGGCAGTGTCTTACTATCTTTTTACCCCCAAAAGCCCCACTGTGTCTTACTTTGGGGGTATGTCTTACATCTCCCCGCGCGCCTTCGCCTTCCAAGCTCCCCGCGCGCATTGCTTCCAAGCTCCCCGTGCGCCTTCGCATTCTCCCCGCGCGCCTTCGCCTTCCAAGCTCCCCGCGCGCATTGCTTCCAAGCTCCCCGCGCGCCTTCGCTCGCCTTCGCTCGCCACTGCCTCTTCCCCTGCCGAAGCTCAGCTGCAAGCGGCCAGCGAGGCCGATCGGATCCGAGGCGAGCGGCCGGAGCTGCGCCCTCCTTCGCCCGCCTCCTTTCCGCTCGCCTCGGAGCCGCTTGCAGCTGAGCCTCGGCAGGGGAAGAGGCGGTGGCGCCGCGGCGAGCGAAGGCGAGGGGCGCGCAGGGAGCTGCCGGAAAGGAGGGCGCAGCTCCCTGCGCGCCCCTCGCCTTCGCTCGCCGCGGCGCCACCGCCTCTTCCCCTGCCGAGGCTCAGCTGCAAGCGGCCAGCGAGGCCGCTCGGCTCCGAGGCGAGCGGAAAGGAGGCGGGCGAAGGAGGGCGCAGCTCCGGCCGCTCGCCTCGGATCCGATCGGCCTCGCTGGCCGCTTGCAGCTGAGCTTCGGCAGGGGAAGAGGCGGTGGCGAGCGAAGGCGAGCGAAGGCGCGCGGGGAGCTTGGAAGCAATGCGCGCGGGGAGCTTGGAAGGCGAAGGCGCGCGGGGAGAATGCGAAGGCGCGCGGGGAGCTTGGAAGCAATGCGCGCGGGGAGCTTGGAAGGCGAAGGCGCGCGGGGAGAATGCGAAGGCGCGCGGGGAGCTTGGAAGGCGAGCGAAGCTGCAAGCGGCCTCGCTGGCCGCTTGCAGCTGAGCTTCGGCAGGGGAAGAGGCGGTGGAAGAGGCCGCGGCGAGCGAAGGCGAGGGGCGCGCGGGGAGCTTGGAAGCAATGTCATCGCCCCCCCCCGGCAATACCGTTTATACCGTGTTTCCCCGAAAGTAAGACATATGTCTTACTTTCGGGGTATGGCTTATATAAGCCGACCCCCCTGAAACCCCCCATATGTCTTACAATCGGGGGGGGTCTTACTATCGGGGAAACACGGTACATACATATATGTCAAATGTTTTTTTAGCTGGAATTTTAAAATTAAGGGAGACTAGGATGATCCCATTTCGGCCTGGTTCTGGCCTCATCAGCTAGCCACACCCTTCCTTACTGGGATTTGATCTGGTGGACTCTGCCTTGTAAGGCAGAGAATTAGCAGTTGAGCTATCAGACCTAATCCCTTCCAGCTCTGTACCAGGGAGGGACTATATGTTTTTTTATGTCGGATCACCCTGGTATATTGAAGGAACGTCACAGCTCCTTTTTGCCTCTAGGCCCAACCCAGGACCATTTCAAGGCAGTTAATTTATTTATAGCCGACAACTATATTCTGTATGTGTCAAATGGTTTTTTAGCTGGAATTTTAAAATTAAGGGAGACTAGGATGGTCCCATTTCGGCCACAGAGATAGAAAAACACCCCCTCTGCATGAACAAAAGAGATGATACGTCCCGCCTACCAGAGATTTGGAAACCAGCCTTAAATAAAAAAACATATCATAATCATCACCATGTCAATCCTTCAAGTAATTGTGATTCCACCAACCAATCAAATCACTAAAACATAGTCACCCAATCTATTTGCTACATTCAAACCAAATCTCCACCCCCAACACTATATATAAGGAACAAATGGCAGTTGCAAACATTCCATATTTACAGCAGCACGAAGCTCATAACTTCAGCCTGATGATGGTGAATGTGATTTCACTGAAACATCGCATAGACACTCAAAATATTACACGGGACAAAACCCGAACTCAGAACAATCTACACACACACACATATATATGTTTTTTAGCTGAATTTGAAAATTAAGGGAGACTAGGATAGATCCACTTCAGCCCTATCTTGGCCTCATCAGCTAGCCATACCCACTGGGACTTGAACCCGCAACCTCTGCCCTGTAAGGCAGAGAATTATTCTCTAGGCTACAGTATCCAATCCCTTCAGCTCTGCACCAGGGAAGGGTTACATATTTTTGTGTCGAATCACCCTGGTGTATTGAAGGAACATCACAGCTCCTTATTTGCCTCTCGGCCCAACCCAGGGCCATTTCCAAGGCAGTTAATTTTATTGATAGACGACCATTCTATCTGTATGTGTCACATGTTTTTTTGCTGAATTTGAAAATTAAGGGAGACTAGGATAGATCTATTTCGGCCTTATTTTGGCCTTATCAGCTAGCCATACCCGCTGGGACTTGAACCTGCAACCTTTGCCTGGTAAGGCAGAGAATTATCCTCTAGGCTACAGCATCCAATCCCTTCAGCTCTATATACAGTGGTACCTCAAGATACGAACCCCTCGTCTTACGAACAACTCGTGATACGAACCCGGGGTTCAGAAACATTTTGCCTCTTCTTACGAACTTTTTTCGAGTTACAAACCGGCGTTTGGGAGGCTGCTGGGAAGCCCCCCGGCTGTTTTAAAAGGTGACAGCCGGGCGGCGGGGTTCGTAAGAAGAGGCAAAATTTTTCTGAACCCCGGGTTCGGTTTGGGAGGTTGCTGAGAAGCCCCCCAGCCCGGCTGTGACCTTTTAAAACAGCCGCGCGGCTTCCCAGCTGTCTCCGAACGCCGAACGCGGAAGTTCAGGTTTGGCTTTCGGCTTCGGGAGACAGCTGGGAAGCTGCGCGGCTGTTTTAAAAGGTCACAGCCGGGCTGGGGGGCTTCCCAGCAACCTCCCGAACCCCGAACTTTTGCCGAACTTCCGGGTTCGGGGTTCAGGAGGTTGCCGGGAAGCCCCCCAGCCCGGCTGTCACCTTTTAAAACAGCCGCGCGGCTTCCCAGCAGCCTCCGAACGCCGAACCCCAAACCCGAACTTCCGTGTTCGGCGTTCGGAGGCTGCTGGGAAGCCGCGCGGCTGTTTTAAAAGGTGACAGCCGGGCTGAGGGGCTTCCCAGCAACCTCCTGAACCCCAAACACGGAAGTTCGGCAAAAGTTCGGCGTTCGGAGGCTGCTGGGAAGCCCCGCCGCCCGGCTGTCACCTTTTAAAACAGCCAGGGGGCTTCTCGGCGGCCTCCCGAACGCCGAACCCAGAAGTTTGGGGTTGGCGTTCGGCGTTCGGGAGGTCGCTGAGAAGCCCCCAGGCTGTTTTAAAAGGTGACAGCCGGGCGGCAGCGGTTTTTTTGCGGGTTTTTTTTTTGGTTGCACGGATTAATTGACTTTACATTGTTTCCTATGGGAAACAATGTTTCATCTTACGAACCTTTCGTCTTACGAACCTCCCCCTGGAACCAATTAGGTTCGTAAGACGAGGTATGACTGTATATTTTTAAAAAGATTATGTGTATGTATGTTCCAGCATAACTCTTGAACACCTTGAGAAATTTCAAACTTTGTACACAGATGATTTACTATCTGGAAACAAATACTGGGGGGAGGGGGGGCGCACCACTAGCAGCCCCAGGTGTGTAGGCCACAAATGCTACCAATTTGGGTGTACCGGTAGTGGCAGCTGTTAGTGGTTCAAATAACTGGTAGCGGCAGCAGTGTGAGGCTCTGCCCACCTTCCCAAATGTCGCAATTTTATTTTTTTTAATCCTCTGTGTATGTGCAAAGCCTTCTGTGCATGCGCAGAGGATGAAAAAGCATGAGTGACTGTGATGCGCACAAAGCATGCACTTCTAAACTGATAGAGAAGGTAAATAGATTTCAGCACTGGTGCTGGCCTGACTCGGATGCATCTCCATAGTAACAGCCACTTGGGCTCAATGAGCCTGCTCGGTTCCCGTCCGAATGGTAGTTTCTAGCTCTCATATCCTAGGCCAGTGAGGGCGAACCTATGGCACGCGTACCACAGGTAGCACGCGGAGCCATATCTGCCAGCACGCGAGTTAGTGCTCAGCACCAACACACATGTGTGCACTAGCAAGCTGATTTTCAGCTTGCACGGAGGCTCTGGAAGGCGTTTTCGGCTTCTGGAGGGCATCCAAGGGGATAGTGCAGGGCGTTTTTGTCCTCCCCAGGCTCCAGGGAAATCTTTGGAGCTTAGGGAGGGTGAAAAACGGGCCTACCGAGCCCACCAGAAGTTGGGGAATTTATTTATTTATTTATTTATTTATTTATTTATTTATTTATTTATTCATTCATTCATACATACATACATACATACATACATACATACATACATACTTCTATGCCGCCCAATCTCGAAGAACTCAGAGCGGCTCACAATAGTATAAAATTACAATAACAAAAGGAATAGCAATAAAAAGTCAAGGAAAAAAAATGAGTAATATCTAAAATCGTAATTAAAACTTTAAAAACAGTTCAATAATACGTACTAATCATTCATACCAAATTCAAATATATGGACAAGCTAGTGATTGATTTAGGGCTTCCAGGCCTGCCCGCATAGCCAGGTCTTTGTGGCCTTACAAAAAGTCAGCAGAGTGGGGGGCCGTACAGACCTCGGGGGGGAGTTGATTCCATAAAGTCGGGGCCACAACAGAGAAGGCCTTCACCGTGGTCCCGCGTTTCCAGCCTCCAGCAGGCCGGGGAGAAGGCCATTTTCGCCCTCTATGGGTATTAAATTATGGGTGTGGGCACTCACACATGCACGCCATCATTGTCCTAGGCCCTCAGCTTTAATTAGCAGAGGGAACAAGTTGTTAGGGGAGGTGCCCTATTCGGTCCCTGTCTATGGTTTCCAGCTCCCACCCCCTAGGCCCTCAGATTCAAGGAAAGAGGGCACGTTGTCAGGGGAGGTACCTGCTAATGCAAATAATGTTAATGTTCCCTGTTTTCTAATACAGGATTGGGATAAATAAATTCCCTGGCAACACTGGTTATCAACTAGTTATAAAAGATATTGACAAAATTGAACAGGTCCAAAGACGGGCTACAAGAATGGTGGAAGGTCTTAAGCATAAAACGTATCAGGAAAGACTTAATGAACTCAATCTGTATAGTCTGGAGGACAGAAGGAAAAGGGGGGACATAATCGAAACATTTAAATATGTTAAAGGGTTAAATAAGGTTCAGCGGGGAAGTGTTTTTAATAGGAAAGTGAACACAAGAACAAGGGGACACAATCTGAAGTTAGTTGGGGGAAAGATCAAAAGCAACGTGAGGAAATATTATTTCACTGAAAGAGTAGTAGATCCTTGGAACAAACTTCCAGCAGACGTGGTTGGTAAATCCACAGTAACTGAATTTAAACATGCCTGGGATAAACATATATCCATCCTTAGATAAAGTATAGGAAATAGTATAAGGGCAGACTAGATGAACCATGAGGTCTTTTTCTGCCATCAGTCTTCTATGTTTCTATGTTTCTATATATACATATAGACAGTTGAAGAGTAAATCTATTGTATAGAAAAATATAACTAACTGGATTTACTAACTGAGTGATATTTCATCAGTATTTATTTATTATAGCTTACTACACAGATTGTTCAACTGTAGACCATGAGCAAACACCATAGATTTCCAACTGTTTCTATATCTGTTTCTTCAAAAGCCCACCTGGGATTCTAGGAACACTCTTTCTAATCTGTTCTTTGAATTCATTTCTTTGACTGTACAGCCAATGATCTTCTTCAAAGATCTGAGTCTTAAGATCAGGACACCCACCTACCTCCAAAAAACTCCTTGCGCTTTCTTGAAATTGCTGGGAACAGAACCAAACTCTGAGAGTCAGTTTGATGTGTGCAGAGAGGATAAAAGATAGAACAAGGAGCCCATTGATGTCAGAATGATAGCTGGCACTGCCAGGATAACTGAGCAGAGTATTGTTTATAATTGGCTTGTTCGTCTGTATTGGTAGTTCGTTGATTGTGGTATTGTTTACTTTTTGATTGTCAGTCTAGTGTTGGTCTTAGTGTTGATTTCCATTGATATGGGTGTTGATTGCTGGTTTCCTTTTGGGCCTTTTGATTGTCTTTTTTGAGTGATGTGTAGATGTTGTTTATCTCTATACACCTGTTCGTTAGCATCCCACACTGGGCTTATAACCAATGTTAGAATCCTAAACTTAAAACAGAGTATATGTGGCAGTGGTGGTTATTTAGCCAATAACCCAGAATAATAAATAGAGTACAGTGGTACTTCTACTTACGGACGCCTCTATTAATGAACTTTTTGAGATACGAACCCAGTGTTTAAGATTTGTTTGCCTCTTCTTAGGAACCATTTTCACCTTACGAACCCGAGCCCGGGTGCGTGTGCCCTATTACTGCATGTGCGCTCTCTTACTGCCGCAGGGATTCTTCTGCCTTGTGACTGCCACCGCGAGGGTTTCCCATTTGCTTGCCGCCCCCACCGGGATTCCCCGCCTCTGGCTGTTGCCGGCTGAAGCTCCTGGGATTTTCCCTTTGCTTTCCAGCAGCTGGAAAGCGGTGGGGAGTATTTGAGGAGGGGGCTCGGGACGCTAAGCTGGAAGGCAGACCCTCCTCCTCCCAGTTGGGAACGATGGGTGTCAGTATCCATCCATGCCAGCTCCTATCAATCATCTATCCCTCCCTCCCTCCCTCCCTCCATCCCTCCCTCCTTCCCTCCATCCATCCATCCATCCATCCATCCATCCATCCATCCATCTATCTAATCTAGAGGGAACGGAGCTACGGCAGTGGCATCCTGACTTCAGGGTTTCTGAGGGGAGGCTCAGAGAAGCGGGGAGCTGCTAACTCGGCTTGGGGGTGCCGAGGGGAGGCAACTTCGGACCCTAAGCTGGACATCCCCCCAAGCGCTTCGTCGCCCACCAGGCAAGAGGGGGGGAGGCAGGCATAGCCGTGCCGGCTTCGGAGGGTCCTGGCGGGCAGCAGTCGCAGTTCAACCGGCCTATGGGCAGGAGGGGCGGTGAGGACTCGGAGCGGTTTCTCCCATATGGAGAAGCCGCGCAGGCTTGCCAGAGGGAGATAGGTGAAGCAGCGGCCGGATTAGGACTCCAGGCCACAACTTCAACTGGCCCCCACTTCTTTGGCTGTCCCTGCGGGCTCTGGAGGAGGGGGAGGGGGAGGAAGGGGGGCATGTCACCCAGCTGCTCTGCCCCCGCTTCGGCGTCTTCCGCCGGCTGGCATATGACCAGCTTCCCAAATCTCCTTGGCCAAAAGCAGGTGGACAAGCTGGGTTCTCCCTGTCTGCTCGGAGGAACCCGCAGATGAGTGACGTAGCTTCCCGAAATGCAGACGAGCGAGAGCTGAAGGGCCGTGTTTTGCCCGTCCTTAACATAAGGGGCTGCCTTGGCTTCCCCAGCGAGGAATCGGCTGGGATGCTACCAAAAGTTTTAAAGAAAAGTTTTGGGGACTTTTAAGAGCTGGCATCGATGGATACTGACACCCATCGTTCCCAACCAGAAGTAGGAGGATCTGCCTTCCCGCTTAGCGTCCCGAGCCCCCTCCTCAAATACCCCTCACCGCTTTCCAGCTGCTGTCAAAAATCATGAGCGAACTGAGCACAGAAAAGGGAACATAGGTGCGTTTTTGGCATGTTAGAAAAATTCCTTTTCAAAGGCGAGGGGAAACTTAGCCCGGGTGGGAAATTTCCTGCACGGTTTTGCATGGGATCCATTTTTTGGGAGGGGTGGCTTCACATTTTTTTCCCTTCGTTCCTCCTCTTTACAACCACAAGGGAGCCCTGGGGGGACTTGAAGGGACTTCCCCAGAGGAAGTGGGTGCCAGGCACGGAGTGAGAGCCAGGGAGCCTTATCTGAAGCTGAAGCGCCGGGATTCTTCTTTGCCACCATCGCCAAAAACATTCAAGGAGGGTGGAAGCCCCGCCGGCTGACAAGCTGCCAGGCAGCTTCCCATGCATGTCAATCCACCCACGAGGCTCTCTCCGGGCAGCCTCCGCTGTCTTTCCCCCCCCTCCACCCACCCCTGAACAAGGATCCGAATGCCGGCAGTAATAAGGCAAAAGGGGTGAGGTTTGGGATTGCACGCATTATTCGCTTTTACATTGATTCCTATGGGAAAAATTGCTTCTTACGAACTTTTCTACTTACGAATCTTGTCACGGAACGCATTAAGTTCGTAAGTAGAGGAACCACTGTATAAATATTATTTACATATATTCAATAGTAGTAAGTAAACAGCCCACTTCATACATATACAAGTCAAGCAATCATATACAAACCAGATCTCAGAATATACATATAGCAGCTAACCAATAATATTCCCCTTCAGAACACACAGTTCTATATACATCTATAATTCTACAATATTTCTCTCCTGCAGAACACACAGTTCTATATAATAACATAAGTATTATTTACATACATAATACATAGACCAACATTTAGCACACAGCAAGTCTATAGTATAGTCACATGGATAAATCTAGCAGATAGTGAGATCAGGGAGTTAGAGTGTTAGCAAGAGCAATAGAGCAAAGGCAAGCATTAGCAAGGATAACAACAGTAACACATCTGACTCCCTTTCATAGCTAATTGCAGCACTAGCCCTTAAAGCAACATTATTCTAATTCCTCCAAACAGACATTGCTGGTTAGTTCATATATTGACAAAGCCAGCCGGTGAGGTACATAGTACTGACACTGTTAATGGCTGATTGATTTGAGTGCCTAGTAGGTGTGGGTGGTTTACAGTGTCAGTATACAGTATTGCTCCCAACAATTGGGGGTCCTCATTTTAATGACCTTGGAAGGATGGAAGGGTGAAGAAATAACTTTTTCTCCCTTTGTTTCGCCTACATGCTGCCTCGATTAATGTAGAATATGGAGGAGCTATTTGAGTGTTCTTCTCACATACAGCATGAGAGCAAGTTCTCTGCCAGTTCACCTGAAAAGACCAAAAACCACTTTTACCAAGAGGAGGAAGAAAATGTGCTCATTATATTACTTTGCTGCAGGAATATTATTCCTACATTTACTGAATTTTAGGTATTTAAGGGCAGGGCATTTGATTTTTTTTTGTAATGTAAAAAATCGCAGGCCTACTGGAAAAAAAATAGGAATTTGGATAGATGAAATTTTAAATTTGAAACTTGATAAAACCCCAGAATGCTTTCTTTTAGGCATTCTAAGACAGAATCTTTCCAAAAATCAAGTTCACCTAATTATCCATATAACTACAGCAGCCAGATTAGCATTTGCGCAATGGTGGAAAAACGAAGATAACTTAATAATAGGAAAAATCAAATACTGTGCAGAAATGACTAAGTTAACTATGGTAGTTAGAAACAATACTCATTCAACAACTGTTGGGATCCCTTCTACTGTTGGTTAGAAAAAAAGAACAACTTGCCTAATAAATGTTAGGAACTGTATATATTCAAACAGATACCAATCTGGTATTAAATCTTTCTTTCTTTTTCAATAGATGTATGAGACATCGATATATATTCTAAAATTTTACTGGCTTTCTTAAAACCTCTTTATCTTGATTTATTCAACGCTTTTTCTTATTTATCTATAATCTCAAATATTAGATATAAGAAAATGAGCTACTGAAAATATACCTAGTTCACAATCTCGATACAGATCTACCGTACACCTGCCCACCCTTTCCTTCCCTCTACTCTTCTCTTTCCTTTTCTTCCTTTTCTTTCTTTCTGTATGTTTGTATGTTTATCGACCTTTTTTTGTCTATTTGTCTCGGTCTATTGTCAAATGTATATCGTTTAGACTATAATTCGACATGATTATTGTTTTCGGTAATTTGAAATGTTTTTACTGTCAATTGTAATTAAATGTATTTATTGTATATTTGTAAATTAAAACTTTTGGGGGGAAAAGAGAAGGGCAGGGCCTTCAGAGAGAAGTTCTGAGATAGGAGAACTCAAGGGATAGGAGATTGGATGGACTGTTTACTGACTTCTGAAATGAAGCAGTGTTTATCCTCCAGATAATTCATTTTTCATTTCTTACCTGCATTCTGTGTTTGTCAGTGAATAGGTTTCATATTTAAGTGGTAGGAAAACAAAAGAGTTTTCCCAGCATTATAACCTCCCGGCAGCACTATGATATTCTGGTCTGTCGCCGCACCGCATGCTATCGTATCAAGATAGACTTTATTTCAAAATGTATTATCTTCCCCTGATTCTTCTACTGTGAGCATCTAATCCTCACGGACAGCTAATACAATTTTGATGCCTCACAACGCAACTTATTTTGTTCTGGAAAACTCAATATTTCTCTTCCTTTCCTCCTTTTATGTCTTCCTTTAGATTTGGCAGCCTGCAAATTGATGACATTTCCCATCGCCCTTTATAAAGTCATGAGACATGTGGCTGAAGGCATACATTTCATCACGCTGGCCAATAATGAGCTGAAGTCTGTAACCTGCAAATTCATTATCACTTTTAGCCAGCTGAGAGGTAGGTGTGTATATGCTTCTGGAAATAACCAAAAAAAAAAAAAAAAGGAAGCATCTCTGTTGTTGCTATTCTTTTTCCAAGTGCCAGGACTTTTTCGTTTTAAAAATGTATTTATGCCGTGTGTTCAGTGTTCCCTCTAATTTTTTTTTGGAGGGGGGGTGGGTGGGCGGAAAAGTATAGTGTCTGAGCGGCAGTCCCTGCGGGACTGGGCAGCACAGAAAGAATAAACAAACAAACAAACAAATAAAAAACCCACCCTGTTTTGCCTCAGAGAATTTCAAAATAAAATACTGTACTGTGTGTCTATAACAGTGAGCTCACAATAGGGCAACTCTATCAATATCAAAATGCCACTTAAATAGTTGAGCTAGTTTCAAACTAGATTTTGATTTTCTTTCTCTCTTCCTTACTCCCATTCTTTTTCTTTCTCTTTTCCTTCCTCTCTTTTTTCTATCTGTTTCTCTCTCTTCCTCTCTCTCTCCTTCCCTCTCACTCTTTCCCTCTCGGCTTCTGGGCAGGTTTGGAAAACTCTGAGTTGATGATGATTTTTAAGTGAGCGATTGCTCACTGCTCAGCTTAGAGGGAACTATGCGTGTGTTACTTATTTTTTCTCAGTAACCATGAATATCATGTAATAAATTGATAGTAAAACAGTCATTATCAAAATGTAGGTCATCCTTGCCATACAGCCATTTGACCATTTGAAGTTACAATGGACTGAAAAAGTCACCTATGACCGATTTTCACATTTAGTGATACCTATTTTTGTGAGTGATCCTTGTCCACCTCAGGTCATGCCTGATTCTGAAGAGGATGAACCAGGCCCCTCAGGATATCCTGGGCCAGGGGGGCTGCCAGAGGAAGCTGAGAGCAAGAGTGAGGCAGACAGTGACTGGGGAGAGCCAGAAGAGGCTGATGTGACAATGGGAGATTGGTGTCAGTCAGGAAGACATATTAGGGGAAGATATGTGGATTAACCCACGCTATCAAAGAATGGCTGAAAAACGAGAGGAGATCTAGAGTAAAAGGTATTACAGTGTTCCTTCGCTTTTTGTGGGGGATGCGTTGTGAGACCGCCCGCGAAAGTTGAATTTCCGCGAAGTAGAGATGCAGAAGTATGTAATCCACAGCCTTAACCAGTGTTCCCTCTAATTTTTTTGGGGGGTGGGCGGAAAAGTATAGTGTCTGAGCGGCAGTCCCTTCGGGACTGGCGGCACAGAAATAATAAATAAATAAATAAGTAAATAAATAAATAAATCAACAAACAAATAAAAAACCCACCCTGTTTTGCCTCAGAGAATTTCAAAATAAAATACTGTACTGTGTGTCTATAACAGTGAGCTCATAATAGGGCAACTCTATCAATCTCAAAATGCCACTTAAATAGTTGAGCTAGTTTCAAACTAGATTTTGATTTTCTTTCTCTCTTCCTTACTCCCATTCTTTTTCTTTCTCTTTTCCTTCCTCTCTTTTTTCTATCTGTTTCTCTCTCTTCCTCTCTCTCTCCTTCCCTCTCACTCTTTCCCTCTCGGTTGCAGGTTTGGAAAACTCTGAGTTGATGATGATTTTTAAGTGAGCGATTGCTCACTGCTCAGCTTAGAGGGAACTATGGCCTTAACTCTTGGAGGTGTGATGTCACTTCCAGGCTATATAAAGAAGGGTGTCCGGGAAAAGGAGGGGATGGACTCACAACGTTCGTTACATGGAAGAGCCGAGAATCTTTGGCGTGCCTGAAAAGAAATACTAAAAATCATGGTCTTTGTCTCCCAAGATATTCTGAGCTGTTTTCCCTGTGCTTGCAAAAGTTGGTGGTGAACTTCTGATTATGCTTTGATTTATGAACAGTGTGTGCTATCTAGGAATTTAGAAGGAATAGATAGAATAGAATAGAATAGAATTTTATTGGCCAAGTGTGATTGGACACACAAGGAATTTGTCTTGGTGCATATGCTCTCAACGTACATAAAATAAAATGTACATTTGTTAAGAATCATGTTGTACAACACTTAATGATTGTCATAGGGGTCAAATAAGCAATGAAGAAGCAATATTAATAAAAATCTTAGGATATAAGCAACAAGTTACAGTCATACAGTCAACATGGGAGGAAATGGGTGATAGGAATGATGAGAAAAACTAGTAGAATAGAAGTGCAGATTTAGTAGAAAGTCTGACAGTGTTGAGGGAATTATTTGTTTAGTAGAGTGATGGCGTTGCGCTTCCCAAATCCTGAGCCGAGGCTGGTTTCTGAATGAGATAGAACTGTGTTACTTCATGGTACTTAACTCTGCTTTGCAATTTATATATACCCTGCTTGTTTGAAAAAATAAAGAGTGAGTTTTATTTCAAAGAAGTGATTTTTTGTGACTTGGAAATTTACCGGAGACCCGAGAGTAGAACACCTATGACCAATTTTCACACCTGAAGCATCCCCATGGTCATGTGATGAGAGTTTCAATGCTTGGCAACTGGTTCCAATTTATGACGATTGCAGATTTCTGGTTTTGCAGGATCGCCTTTTGCAACCTCCTTACAAACTCAATGAGGAAGCTTAAGAGTCACTTAACAACCGGATTAAGTAATTTAACAACTGCAGTGGTTCACTTAATAAATGTGCCAGGAAAATGGGGCAAAACTCACTTAACAAACGCCTCATTTAGCAACATAAATGTTGGGTTCAATTGTGATTGCAAATCGAAGACTACCTATAAAAGAATCTTTTTTGGAGATGGGTGGCAAATTAATTAACAATAAATTAAATAAAATTACCCCTCTCTCAAACGTTATGAGCAATGTGACCATCTTAGCTTCAGACAGTCTCACAAATGTATAATGAGAGGTAAGATTTGAATGCCAGCAAAATGATATGTGAGAGACTTCTGTAAGATGTTTATTTTTTGAATCTTAGGTTGAAACTTCTTGTTGCTCTTATGACGCTGTTACTCTGCCTTGCAGCAAAGTTGAGGTTTATATCTTTCATTTTCTGTTGAGTTCTTTGAAATGTGGAATAATCCTGTGTCAATAATCCACCAGTTTTACTGTTTTCATTTAAGACAGAGGCTCTCAAACAGGTCTAATTCTCATGAGTGTCTAAACAGCTTAGGGTATTTAAGAAAAATCAAAATCAAACATACACAGATAAAATGGAATCACTTTCAAAACTCACTGGCCTTCCCCTTCACTATATAAACCGGCTACAGGCAATTGTGAGAATCTCTTGATAGATAGATAGATAGATAGATAGATAGATAGATAGATAGATAGATAGATAGATAGATAGATAGATAGAATTTTAATTTTTAAAAGCAAGGAATTATATTATCTCATGCCATCTCCATTAGTTTCATTTGGAGGAGGTAACTCAAAATCTTTTACCACAAAGTGAAGTAGGATTCATTTATGGAAATAATAATAATAATAATAATAATAATAATAATAATAATAATAATAATAATAGCAGCAGCAGCAGCAGCAGCAGCAGCAGCAACAACATGTCTGCCGACCATGCTCAAACTCAAATTCTGAAGCATAACACACCAGACATTTTGATCATGGAGAAAAGGAAAGTATGGATCATCGACATCGCAATCCCAGGAGACAGCAGAATTGAGGAGAAGCAGCTAGAGAAATTAGTGAAATACGAAGATCTAAAAATCGAGCTGCAACGACTCTGGCATAAGCCAGTGAAAGTGGTCCCAGTGGTACTTGGCACGCTGGGCACAGTACCAAAGGATCTCAGCAGACATTTGAAAACCATCAGAATTGATAAAATCTCCATCTGTCAATTGCAAAAGGCCGCTTTACTGGGATCGGCAAACATAATTCGCCGCTACATCATGCAGTCCTAGGTGCTTGGGAAGCACCCGACTGGTGATGAAATACGAAATCCAGCATAGTGATCTCGTTTGCTGGGTTGTACTGACATAATAATAATAATAATAATAATAATAATAATAATAATAATAATAATAACAACAACAACAACAGCAGCAGCAGCAACAGCAACAACAACAACATGTCTGCCGACCATGCTCAAACTGCTGACAGGTATCATAGCCGACAGAATTCAGGACTACCTAGAAGAAAGTGACATCATGCCAGTGGAGCAAAAGGGCAATAAAAGATGAAGCAGAGGTACGAAAGACCAGCTCCTAATTGATAAAATGATTTTGGAGAACCGTAAGAACAGGAAAACAAACCTATACATGACCTGGATTAACTACAAGAAAGCCTTTGTCTCATTGCCACACAGCTGAATCATAAAATGCCTGGAAGTCATTGGAGTCATTGAAAACATCAGAAATTCATAGAAAAGGCGATGAAGTATTGGAAGACTGAGCTTTTTGTTGGGAATGAAAGCTATGGACTGATCAACATCAGAAGGGGCATCTTCCAGTATTGTCATCATCATCATCATCATCATCATCATCATCATCATCATCATCATAGATTTGTATGCCACCCCTCTCCGAGGACTTGGGAAAGCAGAATAGTGGCACAACTCTGTTTCCAATAAAGTAATTTATAGAGTTGGTGTCTGTTGCCAACACTGAGGGTTAAAATACTGATATTGAATAGAATTTAGAATAGAATAGAACAGAACAGAACATAATAGAATGGAATAATAGAGTTGGAAAGAACCTTGGAGATCTTCTAGTCCAAATCCCTGGTTTGGAAGGATACCCTACACTACTGCAGACAAATAGTTATCCAATCTCTTCTTAAAAACTTCCAGTGTTGGAGCATTTACAACTTCTGGAGGCAAATTGTTCCACTGATCACTTGGTGTAACTGTCAGGAAATTTCTCCTTAGTTTTAGGTTGCATCTCTCCTTGATTAGTTTCCACCTGTTACTTCTTGTCATACCCACAGGTGCTTTGGAGAATAGCTTGACTCCCTCTTCTCTGTGGCAGCCCCTGAGAGAAGTAAAACTAGTACAATGTTTTCTAAAATGAATAAATGATTACCTGACAGATTTAATTGCCTCCTGCAAAAGTTAAAAGGAATTTGGCATTTTATCAAGATTGTTGAAAAGTAGTAAAAATTATAGAGCATTTGAGGAATGTGTAGAGTGAAACAATAATTAAATTGCTATGTATAAATAACACAAACTTTGATAAATATATACTGAGGAAGCAACAGTGCAAAGAAGGATTAATGAGGTTCGACAGGCGCAGAACAAAACTGTATTTTGATAAAACAATTGTAACAGACAAACAATTAAGCGGCTGAGTGAATAATATTTACATTTAAAGATACATATGATTTCTTGTGTTTATTTTTTTAAAGCTTTCTATTTGGTTAGCTATTCAAAGGTGCTAGAGTATATTGTGTCTCCTTACAAATCATTTAATCATTGACTGAATGAACATTTTAGTAGCTGTGCAAGATTTGATGCAAAAATATGAAATGATGAAAGGAAAATGTACGTGTCCCTCCAACTATAATTATCAATTATCTTAGTAGTCTCTATCGTACACTGTTGAAATAAGTCATCTCTAGCATTATCCAACAATTTAGCTGGAAGGCCAAGAATATAAGTTGGGTGCTTGTTTCACATTGAAAACTATAGTTGGCTTTTGGGTGAAGGGCCAGGCGGCCCTTATCCAAAAAGGGAGATTGTGCGAGGCAAATTAGGAGGCAAGACAGTGACTTGATTTCATTTCCTGATTATTTAAATTTCAATTAAAGATTTTAAACTAGTTGCGGCTGTAGAAGACCAACCCAGTATCTATTTAGTAGAAGAAAATAAGACTATTTATAGGGGCAATGGAAAAGAGCATTCTTGACTGCTTACCAAAGCATTGGCAACTCCATTATTGAAGAAGTTAATGAATTTTAATCACTCTATGATCAGGCTAAGTTAGACTAGCCTTTCAGTCAGAGCTGACATTATTTATGTATCAGTTGTTCTTTGAGTTTGAGTTAGGAAAAGATTAGAAAATGATGTTCTAGAATTTTGTAAAACCAGACAGAAAATAAAATAGATGGTTATTTGCAAGAAGGAATAAGCTTTCTCAATCTTGGCCCTAGATGTAGATAGATAGATAGATAGATTTTTATTGGCCAAGTGTGATTGGACACACAAGGAATTTGTCTTGGTGCATATGCTCTCAGCGTACATAAAATAAAATATACATTTGTCAAGAATCATGTGGTACGACACTTAATGATTGTCATAGGGGTCAAATAAGCAATGAAGAAGCAATATTAATAAAAATCTTAGGATATAAGGAACAAGTTACAGTCATACAGTCAACATGGGAGGAAATGGGTGATAGGAATGATGAGAAAAAAAAGTAGAATAGAAGTGCAGATTTAGTAGAAAGTCTGACAGTGTTGAGGAAATTATTTGTTTAGTAGAGTGATGGTGTTCGGGAAAAAACTGTTCTTGTGTCTAGTTGTCTTGCTGTGCAGTGCTCTGTAGCGACGTTTTGAGGGTAGGAGTTGAAACAATTTGTGTCCAGGATGTGAGGGGGTCAGTAAATATTTTACCCGCCCTCTTTTTGACTCGTGCAGTATACAGGTCCTCAATGGAAGGCAGGTATGCAATTCTGTACTTGTGTTTCAGCAGTGTCAGTCCCACTAAGGAAACCAGATCATAAAATTAACTCCCAAGGAAGGCAAACATTACTTTTATTGAGATTGGCATAAAAACCGAATCTTACAACTCTTCCTCCTTCTTCTAGAGTGAGTTAAGAAGGTGGCTGGCTGAAGCCCTTCCAAACAGTAACTCATTCTTCTGGACTTAAACATTTTCAGTCCCCTTTGGCTAGGCAATATTGGCTGCATCACTACATCAAGGCCATCATCTTCCTTCCTTTCTCTGCTAGCGGTCAAGATAGGAAGAGTTTTTCCAAAGGAGAGCTGCATGAACTTTTTATAGGAAGACCAAAACAGAAGGATGTTTTGGAGGGCAGCAGCCAGCCATATGGTACAGACGACGGAATGACAAGAGTGAAGTATTGTTGGAAGAAAAACCAGTTCCAGTTCCAAGCCGGAAGAAAGGTGTTGGAAATAAAATGAAGGCTGATTGGCTGCAAGGAAAGAAGGTTTATTTGGATTCCAGAAACTTCATTGACAGCAGCAGAGTTTCTGGTATGGCTCACCCTCGACTTAGGAATGGATGGATTTTTATGGGTTCTGAGATGTTCCAAGGGTTTGTGCAATGTAGTGAGGCCTTGTGTTTTTTGCTATTCCAATGGTGGTGGATTAACCCTATTATGCCCTAAAGGTCATGTCCTATTCTTAGAATTTGAGTGGGGGATATAAATTTTTATCCCATCAGCTCCAACTTTTTGTGCCTGTTGTTTACTGACCCAGTCTTTCTCAATGGGCACCAAATATCCATCTCTAAAGATTTGAGGCTTCTGCTATTAAGAAAGACTAGGGCTGCTTTCTGCCTTTAAGAACATGTTTTCTCTATTTCTCCTTTGGGGAAATATTCTATATTCTGCCTTTCTTAATATTAAGAATTAATATTAATAATAATAATAATAATAATAATAATAATAATAATAATAATAACAACAACAACAACAATAACAACTATAATAATAATAATAATAATAATAATAATAATAATAATAATAATTTCATCACCGACTGGTGATGAAATACGAAATCCAGCATAGTGATCTTCGTTTGCTGTGTTGTATTGACATAATAATAACAACAATTATTATTATTATTATTATAATTTTTATTATAGTTATTATTATTGTTGTTGTTGTTGTTGTTATTATTATTATTATTATTATTATTATTATTATTATTATTATTATTATTATATCTGTATGCCACCCCTCTCTGAAGACTCGGAGATTATAAAAATAATATTTTAATCTGGAGAGAGTGGGCTTCCCACAATTACAGTATTACCTAAAATACAAAATATGCATGCTATATCATATAGGAGAGCCAGTATTTTTAAAAGAAGTACAGTAATTGACCTTTCTCCTTGAGATTAATACTAACCTGCACTGGGAGACAAGCAATTGACTGCACTGACATGCCATACTATAATAATAGGTGGGCAATTTAGAAAACACCCAATTCTCTTTTTGGTAGCTGGCGGGACCTCCTGTGACTGTGGCACAGAATTTGCCTGCACAATTGTATTTTTTAAAATTATCATTTGGATCCCAACATTTTTGAAAACCGAAACGTACTATAAATTAGATTATTGTTGTTTTTTTAAAGAAAAGCCCACTTCCTTGAAAATCTAGCAAAATTTCTGGGTAGTTTCTGGAAATTAGTCCATAAAAATAAAGAAAAGGAAAGTGGACAATTTTGTTTTCTCTCCTTGGGTTTAGCACATTGTTATGCTAAAGGACCATCTACTGCTACATCTGCTTTTTTATTCTTTCCAAATTCCTTGGATCCATATGAAAAATTTAGTGCCACGATTCATCTTTTTCAAAACTGCAAACATGAAAAACCTTTCAAAATTGTCAAAAGCTTTTTCTGTGTCTGGAGAGATCAAGAAAATAAAGATTTTTTGTCTCATTCTGGTTTTATTTCTCCTTTTCAGAAATTGAAAAGGCAGAGTCTGTCTTGAGAAAAGTAACTGTTAGAAGTTAACATTATCAGTTCAGAGTTACTTGCTTCTAGGATATCACCATTTTGTTTATTTGAACCAGATGTATTCTGTCTGATCTGATCCCCTTTTCTTTTAATTTTTATAAAAAATGGATTCTTGCTGTTGTCTTAATTTGTTTCTCTGCTTTTAGACATATCTCATTACTAGCTAGGTAACATCATCAGTGCATGGAAAGGCTGTTTCAGTTAACTCCGAATTACACAGGTGGATTTTAATATACAGCTGTAATGGAATCAACCCATTACACTGTATGTTGTAATGGTTGTAAAACAGTTCCTTTATTTATAGCAGTGGTTAAAGGAATTCATTGGTCTTTAGAGAACAAATGGGTTTTATGGGTGTTTTTGCCAAAAATCAAAGATTTCAGCAAAACCCTTGTAAAACAGAATGCTATAAATGCAGCCATGTTTGCCAAACATCTGAAGTTCAGGCTTATGACTATGGAAGGGCTTGATTCTCATAACACCCGTTTTTTGTTTGTAATTTTGAACAGTTACTAAGCAACTGGTCATAAATCAACTACCTGTAAATTCTCCATTTTGTTAATTTCTTTCTACTCTCTTCAATTAATTTAATTTTCTCCTTTGACCTAAAGAGGGAGCTCCATCATAATGAACATTTATCTGAAACGAAATGTTACAATATTTATTTGAGAAATATTTTAATTACTGTTTAATGTTTGGTACAGTTTAAGTAATTTTTTGTGTCATTTCACTTCACACTAGTCATTTGTTAAACTATAAAAATTACTTGACTTTCAATTTTTTAGAACTTTCTATTTTTTTCTTCTCCTACTATTAATGTGCTTTGCTTTAATTTAATGAATAGAAATTCTAGATTACTTACTGTTCTTCCTAATAAAGCAGAAGGAAGCATAAGATCAGATAATTTAGTAAATGTACAGAATAATGTTTTGGGTGGCATAAAGGAGAAAACTGCCATGGGATCAGGGCCACCATCAGGAATTTTGGGGGCCCATACAACCTAAGTGTCTGCACCCCCCCGGCCATTTTAAAACTACTGCCCCCCAAATCCGGTGCCATGCCCACCATGGCCACACACCCTGGGCAAGCCCTCCCCCGGCCCTCTGAGGTCAAACACAGCCCTGATGTGGCCCTCAATGAAATTGAGTTTGACACCCCTGGCCTAGAGGCTAAATCCTATGAACAAGGGCTAAGAGAATGAGTATGTTTAGCTCAATAAATAGAAAACTGAGGGGGAATATAATAGTAGTTTCCCAATCCCTAAACGGCTGCCACAGAGCAGATGGCATCTATTTATTCTCCATGCCACCTGAAGGTAGTACAAGAAGCAATGGGCGGAACCTCACCAAGAAGAAATGCAATCTGGAAATAAGGAAAAACTTGGGACTGGGCGGCAAAGAAATAATAAATAAATAAATAAATAAATAAATAAATAAATAAATCCCTTCTTTTTTATTAAAAGAAATTAATAGAAACATAGAAGACTGATGGCAGAAAAATACCTCATGGTCCATCTAGTCTGCCCTTATACTATTTCCTGTATTTTATCTTAGGATGGATATATGTTTATCCCAGGCATGTTTAAATTCAGATACTGTGGATTTACCAACCACGTCTGCTGGAAGTTTGTTCCAAGGATCTACTACTCTTTCAGTAAAATAATATTTTCTCATGTTGCTTTTGATCTTTCCCCCAACTAACTTCAGATTGTGTCCCCTTGTCCTTGTGTTCACTTTCCTATTAAAAACACTTCTCTCCTGGACCTTATTTAACCCTTTAACATATTTAAATGTTTCGATCATGTCCCCCCTTTTCCTTCTGTCCTCCAGACTATACAGATTGAGTTCATGAAGTCTTTCCTGATACGTTTTATGCTTAAGACCTTCCACCATTCTTGTAGCCCATCTTTGGACCCGTTCAATTTTGTCAATAATAATTTAAAAAAAACCAAAATCCATTACTATTAAAACTAAAACAACCAGCAAAACTATTAATAAAAACAGGCGAGGGCTGGGTTTTTTTCCTCTGTTATTATTTAAGTGCTTTTACCATATGCTTTAAATCAAGAATCACTTCTCTCTCTGTTTCTCTCTCTTTTCTGTCATTCTCTGCCTCAATCATTTTCTCATTTCTCTTTTTTTCTCCCCTTTTTTCTATCATTTCTCTCTCTCTTCCTTCCACTCTTCTCTCTCTCTCTTTCTTCCTCTCTTTCACTCTCTTCCTTCCTCTCATCTCTTTCTTTCTCTTTCTCTCTCTTGCTGTCTTTCTCTTTCTCTCACTCCCTTCCTCTCTCATCTTTTTCTTTCTCTATCTTGCTTTCTTCCTCTCTCTTCCTCTCTTCCTTCCTCTCTCATCTCTTTCTTTCTTTCCTTCTCTCTCTCTTTATCTTGCTTTCTTCCTCTCTCTCACTCTCTTCCTTCCTCTCTCATTTCTCTCTCTCTCTTTCTATCTCTCTCTCTCTCTCTTTCTCTCTCTTGCTTTCTTCCTCTCTCTCTCTCTTCCTTCCTCTCTCATCTCTTACTTTCTTTCTCTCTCTATTTCTCTATCTTGCTTTCTTCCTCTCTCTCACTCTTCCTTCCTCTCTGATCTCTCTCTCTTTTCTTTCTCTCTCTTTCTCTATCTCTCCCCCTCTTTCTCTCTCTCTCTTTTTCTCACTTTCCCTCTCTTGTTTTCTTTCTCTCTCTCTCTTGCTTTCTCTCTCACACTCTTTCTCTCTCTCGTTCTCTTTCTCTTGCTATCTCTTTCTCTCCCCCTATTTCTCTCTCTCTTTCCCACTCACTTTCTCTCTATCTTGTTCTGTCATCGCTCTCACTCTCTCTCGTTCTCCGGAGGCTGGCGAAAGTAATTTTCAATTACTTTCAATTGTAATTTTCAATTACAATCAACCTATCTCTCCTTCCTTCCTTTCCCCCCTCCCTCTTTTCCTTTCCTTCCTTCCCTTCCCCTTTCTCCTTCTTTCCCTTCTTCCTTCATTCCAACCAACCAACCTATCTCTTCTTCCTGTTTCCTTCTTTCCCTTCCTTCCCTCCCTATTTTTCCTTCCTTCCTTCCCTTCTGTGTCCTCCTGGCCCTCTCTTCCCCTCCCCTCCCCTCCCTTTCCCCGACGAGGGCAGCCCGTAGAGTCACACCCATCCCGGGCCGAGTTACAAGAGCCGCAGCCGGGCAGGGAGCGCCCCACTCGCTTCGTTCCCGCGGCAGGGCTCGGTCGGGAGCCCGCTGGTCAGGGCTCGGTCGGCGCCACCAGGAATCCAGGAAACCGGGGTCAGGGGACGGCGCCTGGAATGTCGGGCGCGTGGGCTGACGCGCGCTCTCTCCACCCCCCTGCTGCCAGCCCAACCCGAAAAATTCAAAGTAAGAAAAACCTTCGCTCTTACTTTGAATGCTCCGGGCAGGCTAGCAGGGAGATGGAGAGAGCGCGGTGGCCCCCATTGTGAGAATGCCTGCAGGGAAGAGAGGCGGAGCGGACGGGCGGGCGAGGGCAGCGGCGAGTAACCACGGGGGCGCGAGGGGGCTAGAGGCGCGCGGGGGCGGCCGCGGCTTCGTGCATGCCCTTGGAAAAGGGTGCACGGGGGGGCCTTTTGGGGGACGCTGGCGCACATGTGGGAAGCCTACAACTTGCGCTTGTGTTAAATTTTGTTTCTTTCCTAAGCAGCCTTCTGTGTAAAAAAATCCATTTGGGAACGACTCGTTCCCAAATGGATTTTTTTACACAGAAGGCTGCTTAGGAAAGAAACAAAATTTAACACAAGCGCAAGTTGCAACCGCCACCCGAAGGGGCTCCTACCTTCGCCGCACGCTTTACTCTGGGACTGGAGGACCGTGCTGCCAAAGGCTCCGTCGGGGCTTCTTCGAGTCCTGCCTTGCGAGGGTCAGAGGGCCCGCCTTTTTCGTTGGTGAGGCAGGCAAGAGAAGGCCGGTACTGTGCATGTGCAACGGCGGGCAAAACTGGGCCCCCTCATGGCCGGGCCCGGTACACCACTACCAGTAATATCCCCCTATCGGCGGCCCTGCATGGGATATATGTATCAAATTCATATTTTGGTAGACTGAAGGGGGCAATAGAAAAACTAAAAACAATTCAACACTTGTTTAACTTGGAGATACAGTAATTGAGATTATACTAGAAGAATCTCCATAAACACATAAGAAGAGAATATATACAGGATGAAAATCTTGACAAGTCAAGACAAATATTGACTTTTTAATGTTTTGAGTACAAATGTTTATTTTAAAATTTATATTCCACTCACAGAAGGAGAAAATGATCTTAAAAAAAAATTTCATTCTTTTGAAAAACCAAAAGAAGTTATAAAGTGTTTACAAGAAGTGTGTCGAGATTCCAGGTAGCATCCAAATCTAATCAAAGTCCAAGTATTTCTCAAAGTTCCAATTTATAGCCAGAGCCATTCTGGCAATTACACTAGAAAACCTGAATTTTCTGCCCAGTTGAAAGTTCACATCCCTTGTCCCCCACCCACAAACGTGTCACATTGCCCACTTAGATTGTGCCAGCTTGGCAAATCCTCCTTCCACTTCCGCCTAGGTGGTGGGCATAGAATGGCCTTGAACCACTCGAATGAATGCTTTGTGGCTGCATCTGTTCCCTAATGAAAATCACCTCTCCCAAGTTTCCATAAACATCAGGCCTTTATAGATAGTGGGGCAAGCTGTTAATTTATCACCAACGTCTGCACCAGCTTGACAAAGTGCTTGTAGAAAAAAGAATACCAAATATTTGATATGCAAAAATCTGGGTGAAGAATTTACAATGTGTCACAAAAGTGAGTACACCCGCTCACATTTTGTAAATCACTCACTTTTGTTGTCACCACTTTAGACATTAATGGCTGTGTGTTGCATTATTTTGATGGGACAACACATTTACGCTGTTATACAAGGTACTTACTTATTACTTTACATTGTAGCCAAGTGTCATTTCTTCAGTGTTGTCACATGAAAAAATATACTTAAATACAGTATTTACAAATGTGAGAGCTTATACTCATTTCTATGACATAATGTATGTTAGTGGGAGTCAAAAAGAGAAATGAGATTATTCTGAATATACAGTCTCAATTACAAGCAGAACTTATATTGATTGATGTTATGGCAGATCAGTGTTGTGTGTGTTCCATGTCAGCCTTTAGAATTGTCAGGTTCAGAAGATGAAGATGATGTAGAAGCTGTAAATTACCTTGATTTAAGAGATGTGGGAGAAGTTAGTGAGGAAAGTGAAATAGAACAGCCATCTGGCGAAAGCATGCAGAGTCATGTTTCTTCTGATAACGGGAGTATAGAAGAGAGCCCTTGGTTAAATCCAAAGTTAAGAAGGTTGCAGAAAAGAAAGGACGAAATTGGGAAGAGGTTTTAATATGCTGTTCAGAGTGTCTAAATTAATTAATTAATTACATCACTTCCGGAATTCAACGAAAGAGATGAATGCTTTATTCAAAGTGCTAGAAAACAAAGATGGTGATTTATGTCATCTCTCCGAATAAGTGAGTGTTTATATTGCATGATAAACTTTTAACAGCGTGAACCTGACTCAGAGATAAGATGTTTTGAAGTAGACAGCTTGTTATTTAGAAAGAATTATAACTTTGTAATTTAGTCTGTAAGAGTTGAATGCATTTTTCCATGCCAGAGCTGTAGTGATGAAATCCATTGTGGAAGGAAAAATAAAAGAAATGTTATTTTGAAAATTACCAGCCTGTAAAGCTCTTATTATTGGAGCAGCCAGCCTGATCCCAGCCCAGGTCCAGAACAATCAGGAGTGGGTTCTAACGTACCTCGCTGCCGGTTCACTTCCTCCCGTGCCTCATGGCCAGACGTGTGCGCCTGCACGGTGCAAAAAAAAAAAAAAAAAGTCAAAACCAAGACGGTGATGCATGCGCAGTGCCGAAAAATCCCTTCCCCCCCCCTAAAAACCCCAAAACAAGATGGCAATGCATGCACAGTGCCAAAAACCTGGTTTCTGCGCAAGTGGAGGGAAAAAAACCAAAACAATTCACCTCCCAAAACCCAATTTTTTAAAAAAGATGACGGCGTCCACAAACCAGCACCGACAGAACTGGTTCTATGACATCACCATGACATCACCAGCAGTTTGCTACCAGTTCTGTAGAACCGGTGCGAACTGGGAAGGACCCACCTCTGTGGCAAATATGTGAAGCTTGAAGTTACTCTGTGTGGGACCAATTGAGACTTTGATAATATGAGTTTATGCCCCAAATGAGGATAAAGTAATATTTTTTAAAGCCTTATGGATAAACTATTGGATCTACTGTATGAAAATTGTTGTTTAATGGGAGTCTGGAATGGGGAAATCTGCCCATGAAAAGATGGACTGTTGAGAAAGACAATCAACAACACAAAGTGTAAATTACCATTTTTTAAGAAATACAAACAATTTAGAGCTTGTAGATGCATGGGGATATAAAAACTAGGGATGCAAAAACTACACTTACTGTATCTCTTTGATGAGCATTGATGATGTTACCTAGTTTGTGTAATGAAATGCCTGCAGAAAACAAACTCAAAGACCCCTCTCATTTTTCTGAAAGACATAAACATTTCTCAGCAAACAACATGCTTTGGATATTTTAAGAATTTGGCTATCAGCATTCATAAAATACAGATACTGCCTAAGACCCTTTCAGACCACAAACTAATGGCTTTAGCATTTAGAAAGAAAATCAGTTCCTTCAGATAGAGGTTAAATGAAATGTTTCAGAAAGAAACAGTCCCAGAATTTTTAAAAAAAAGAAATATTTTTTCTTCTTAATAAAGGTACAGACATAAGGGTGGTTTAGGATACAGGTAAAGCTTTTATGAGGGCCTATTTGATAATAGGCTTTAAAAAAAAGAAACAAGAGAAAGCAATCTTAGATGACATAAAAATGAAATCAGAGGTATTAAAGAAATCTCAATTAAAGTATTTGACAAGAAATTAAACTTTTGCGACAGAAATTGTAACAGCAATTATCCGTCTTACCAACACAACAAATGAAGGTGAAAATGAAGTACACAAAATGAAAAGAATTTTTGAATTTGCAAATAGGCCAGAAAATGTTGGAAATGTGGACAACATGAAGGATTATTTTATGTGAAGTATATCTTGAACATGCAGAGGGTGATCTAATTTTGGGAGATCTAGAGGGATATTTTTTACCATACAAGGATAAAGCAATTTTATCTAATAGAAATATAGTACTACAGTATCTCTCTTGGATATGTGGAGATCTAACTATCCCTCTAAGTAAGGGAAATAATATAATTTCTGTTCTCCAGCACAATATACAGTAACTTGTTCCAGGATGGATTTACTAATTTACTCTTAATTAACCTTGTACACATGGAGGTGACAACTGCTCCTGATGCAGATAATAATCTGATAACTGTAGGGCTAAACAGAGACATTTTCAGATCAAAAAGTAGGATTCAATTAATTTTTGCTTTTGCAAGAGGACTCCAACTGGAATAAACAGCTTCTTCCAAATCAAAGTACTCTCTCAAGTCTCCTTACGTACAATATGTGATGCGAGTCATTTTTGAGAAATTTGTTTATCTCTCTCGCATCAATAGAAAGTTAACTCTGCAAAAATAGAAGAATGTATTACTGAATGATCTGGAATAATTGCATTCAAGGAAAGCTTAATCCAATCTCATACTGTATTTAGAATACAGTGGAACCCCGACATAAGAGCTGCTCTACTTAAGAGCAACTCGAGATAAGAGCTGGGAGGGGAGAGATATTTTTGTTCTACTTACAAGCCCAAATTCGAGATACAAGCGCCAAGGAGCTGTCTCCTGAAGCCAAACGCTAACTTCCGCGTTCGGCTTCAGGAGACAGCTGCGAAGCGGCGCGCGTGTTTTAAAAGGTTGCAGCCGGCCTGGGGGGCTCGGGGGGGTGCTTGCCGCTTTCTTTCTTGCTCTTTTTCTTTCTCTCTTTTACCTTCCCTTCCTCTATTTCTTCTTTTCTTTCTCCTTCCCACCTTCTTCCCTCCCTCCCTCCCTTCACTCATTCCTCTCTTACTCTCCCCTTTCATAAGTTTCCTTGCTTCCTTCCTCTGTTCCTGTCCCTTCCCCCTTTCTTTCTTTCTTTCTTTCTTTCTTTCTTTCTTTCTTGCTCTTTTTCTTTCTCTCTTTTACCTTCCCTTCCTCTATTTCTTCTTTTCTTTCTCCTTCCCACCTTCTTCCCTCCCTCCCTCCCTTCACTCATTCCTCTCTTACTCTCCCCTTTCATAAGTTTCCTTGCTTCCTTCCTCTGTTCCTGTCCCTTCCCTCTTTCCTTCCTTCCTTCCCACCCTCCGTCCATTCATTCACCCATTCCTCTCTTGATCGCTTAAAGCCGGTCCCTGGTGCAAAAAGGGTTGGGGACCTCTGTCCTACAGGATTGGGTGGCAGAGAAGTTGAACATATGTAAATTTAAAAGTTTAAGAAAGTTTACAAGTTAAGTGAAAGAAACTTCATTATTCATTTATATGTACATGTACATTTCTTCATTAAAAACATGTCTTTCTGCATAATTTAGACTAACTTTGTGAGTTTTTTGAGGGCTGGAACCAATTAAAATTATTTACATTAATTCCTATGGGGAAAAGTCGTTCGAGATAAGAGCTGCTCGACTTAAGAGCCCAGGTCCGGAACGAATTAAACTCGTATCTCGAGGTACCACTGTAAAAGATAAATGCAGTATAAAATTGAGTAGTTTGACTGGATGTAAATGTATGCAGTTATTCATCTGTATAACTGTCTATATTTCTTAATAAAGGCTGAAATGCCTTAGAATTAGATAGTTGGAAGTTCATGGAAATAAAATGAAGGATTTCCACATTGATATGTATAATAATCATCTACATTCTAGACTTAGTCATTTTATTAAGTTTTTTCTCTCTCTCTTTCTGTCATCCCCATTTGTGATGTTTTAGAAGTTTTAAAATTCTCTCAAAATATTGCAATGTGGAATGCTTCCATTCATAACACCCATTCCATTTCTCATTTTCTAATAGTCATCCCATATTTGTTAGAATTAAGTCCTGAGGGACAGTTTTGGTGGATTCCCTCTGTCTCTATTTAAAACCTTTTGAAGACACCCCCCCCAACACACTGTGTGTGTGTGTGTGTGTGTGTATGTGTGTGTGTATGTAACATATTTTTGCTGATAATGAAAAGGAAGGGAGACTACTATAGATCTGGTACAGAGCTGAAGGGATTGGATACTGTAGCCTAGAGATTAATTCTCTGCCTTACAAGGCAAAGGTTGCAAGTTCAAGTCCCAGTGAGGGTATGACTAGCTGATGAGGCCAAAATAAGGCCGAAATAGATCTATCCTAGTCTCCCTTAATTTTCAAATATAATATATCACATGACACACACACACACACACACACATATATGTCACATGTTTTTGCTGAATTTGAAAATTAAGGGAGATAGATCTATTTCAGCCTTATTTTGGCCTCATCAGCTAGCCATACCCTCACTGGGACTTGAACTTGCAACCTTTGCCTTGTAAGGTAGAGAATTAACCTCTAGGCTACAGTATTCAGTCCCTTCAGCTCTGTACAAGGGAAGGGTTACATGTTTTTTGAGCCTCACATTTCTCTTGGTGCAAGACAGTTGTTTTGTCAGGTTTTATGACCTTTCTTGCCACAATTGCTAAGTGCAGTTGTTACGTTTGTTCTTAAGTGAATCTAGCTTCCTCATTGACTTTGCTTCTCAGAAATATGACCCCAGAACAGGCATTAGAATTTTGATGACACGATCACAGGGATGTTGTGATGATCGTAAGTGTGAAAAATGGCCCGAGCCTACATTTTTCAGTGCCATTGTAACTTTGAACAATCATTAAACAAGTGGTTGTATTGCAAACCATGGACTAAGTGGATACTTCTTTCTATTTATTTATTGAAAGTTATGTCATTTCAAGTCTGGAAACTCTGAGTAATTTATAGTCTTAAAGACAAAAGATTAGAAACCGAAACCAACTATAATCAATCATATGTCTTTCTTTCTGGGCGTATAGCTAAGCATATACAGTGCTAATTCAAAATTCATCATTAATTGGTTCTGGGAGGCGCGACGAGTACCAAAAATAATGAGTACTGAACTAATTTTCCCATAAGGAATCATGTCGTGATTCATAAGGCAGTCAACATTGAAAAGAATCTAGCTTGTGCATTGAGCATGAAACAAATGATGACCACTGGGACAAAATTTTCATGTCAAAATGCACTGAATACCAAATTCAGTGCATTTCAAATTCAATGAATTTCAAATTCAATGAATTTCAAAGCAGTTGAGTACCAAGGTACCTCTTTATATTATTAAAATCAAAGTGTACATGTTAAAAATATTGAACAAATCAACCTAGAGTTCTCACTCAAAGCACAAATGACCAGTCTCTGATTATCCTACTTTGAACACATAAGGCCATGATGGAGAACCTATGGTATTCATGCTAGAGGTGGCATGCAGAGCCCTCTCTATGGGCATGTGCGCCAACACCAGCTGCACTTCCAGGCTTGACCACATTTATTTATTGATTGATTGATTGATCGATTGGATTTGTATGCCGCCCCTCTCCAGAGACTTGGGGTAGCTAACAGCAATAATAAAAACAATGTCCAATAATAATCCAATAAATACTAAAAATGATTAAAAACCCATTAGTATAAAAAAAACCCCAAACATACATACAGACATACCATACATAAAATTGTAAAGGCCTAGGGGGAAAGAGCATCTCAATTCCCCCATGCCTGGCGGCAGAGGTGGGTTTTAAGTAGCTTACGAAAGGCAAGGAGGGTGGGGGCAATTCTAATTTCTGGGGGGAGTTGGTTCCAGAGGGCCGGGGCCGCCATAGAGAAGGCTCTTCCCCTGGGTCCCGCCAAGCGGCATTGTTTAGTTGACGGGACCCGGAGAAGACCCACTCTGTGGGACCTAACTGGTCACTGGGATTCGTGCAGCAGAACGCGGTTCCGGAGATAATCTGGTCCAGTGCCATGAAGGGCTTTATAGGTCATAACCAACACTTTGAATTGTGACCGGAAACTGATTGGCAACCAATGCAGACTGCGGAGTGTTGGTGTAACATGGGCATATTTAGGAAAGCCCATGATTGCATGCATGCCCACTGGCCATTTGATCCAGCACATGTGGCCAACCACAGGTTCCATGTGTGCATGTGCATTGGCCAGCTGATCTTTGTATATGTATGTGATGGAACCCAGAGGTGCAGTAACGATGGTGCGTATGCGCGTGGGGCCAGGTGCTTTCTTCCAGGTTTTGTCACGCGCATGCCCAAGGACCAGCTGGCGACGGAATCAGGAAGTGCAGCTGCTCTCTTCTGGGTTTCAGCGTTCTGGCGGGCTAACGCACACGTGCGCACTCACGCACTCCTGTTTCAGCCCTCTGTGCCAAAAAGATTAGCCACCACGGATCTAGGTCTCTTGAGGAGACTCTAAAACTGGGAAAGAATAAAAAGATGTTTTGCCAGAAAGAGAAGAAGATGATCATCAATAAGGCAGATGGACTCAGTTACAGTAGCAATGAGTGCATGGTCAGAAGTTCTAAAAGACATATGAGGGACAGATCATTATGGAGAAAAACTTTTTATCTAGTTTAGGTGTGGGGAGCTATGGACCCTTTATGACTTGTGGGCTTCAATTCCCAGAATTCCTGAGCCAGTCCTAGTTGTTCAGTCATAATGTACTTGCTAAGAGTCGATAAAGACATGATGGCATTTAATGTTCAACACTCTATTTCATTATTTTGGAATTATGCAATGTGTTACACTTTTAAATCATTTCAAGTTCACTCTGAAATAATTACTTTAGAACAATGTTCTCTTTCTAAATTAATTCTGTTTCATGGCTTAAAGAAATGTCTTGCAAATGTCAGTTGAAAACTTTATTTCTTCAAAACCAGGATTCTGTTCTAATCTTTTTTTCTGATCAAAACTACTCAATAATTTGTGAAGAGTGGGATACTTCAGATAACCTGTCAAAATCCTCCCCCCCTCTCCAATGATCTCCTCACAAACAGATTCCGTCTTATATTAAGAGAATCAGTAGCTTTTAAGTGAATTACAAGGCCATTAAGTGAATCCGGCTTCCCCCATTGACTTTCCTTGTTTGTAAATCGCTTATGGCAGCGTTTCCCAACCTGTGTGCCGCGGCACACTAGTGTGCCGCGAGACATAGCCAGGTGTGCCGCCAAGCTCCAGCTGGGCGGGGCGCTGCCGGTACTTCCGTCCTGGGGCTCCCGCTCGCAGCTGTCCCCCGGGTCCTGTTCGATGCCGCGGTTTTCGGCGCTCTCCTGCTGGGCCCCAAAGAAGGAAGGCAGGAAGAAGGAGAGCTCCATTCTTCGCGCCTTTTTCCCGCCTTCCTTCTTTGGGGCCCAGCAGGAGAGCGCCGAAAACCGCGGCATCGAGCAGGAGCCGGTTGACAGCTGCGAGCGGGAGCCCCAGGACGGAAGTACCAGCAGCGCCCCGCCCAGCTGCAGCTTCTCTGGCGTCGACGGCAAGTGTCCTTTGTGGCCCGGTGGGAGGGCAATGGCGATGGGAGCAGGGGGGGGGGCGGCCGCAGCGGCCGCAGGCAGTCGCGGGGAGATGGTGGCGGCGAGAGGGAGTGCACTCTCTCTCTCTCAGCTGACTGCAAGCGGGAGCCCTGACGGTGGCGGTTGGACGTGCTGCTAGACGTCGTACATGCTGGCGCTGCAGGCCTGGCATATACGGTGTCCAGCAGCACGTCCAGCTGCCGCCGGCAGGGCTCCCGCTTGCAGTCAGCTGAGAGAGAGAGAGAAAGAAAGACATATAAGAGAGGCAGAGAGAGAGAGAAAGAGAGACATAGCAAGAGAGGCAGAGAAAGAGAGACAGAGCAAGAAAGAGAGGCAGAGAAAGAGAGACAGAGAAAGAGAGAGAGAAAGAGAGACATAGCAAGAGAGGCAGAGAGAGAGAAAAAGAAAGAGAGACATAGCAAGAGAAAAAGAGAGACTTAGCAAGAGAGGCACAGAGAGAGAGAAAGAAAGAAAGAAAGAAAGAGAGACATAGCAAGAGAGACAGAGAGAGAAAGAAAGAGAGAGAGAAAGCAAGAGAGGCAAAGAGAAAGAAAGAGACATATAGCAAGACAGTGAAAGAGAGAGAGAGAGCAAGAGAGAGAGAGAAAAAAGCAAGAAAGAGATAGCAAGAGAGACAGAGAGAGAGAGCAAGGGAGAGAGAAAGACAGAGGAAGGGAAGGAGGGAGAGAGAAAGAGAGCAAAAAAGAGAGGAAGAAAGAAAGAAAGAGTGATGGAGAGAGAAAGAAGGGAAGGAAGGAAAAGAGAGAAAGAGGGAGAAATAGAGCGAAAGGGAGGAAGAGAGAGGGTTTTTTTGTCCAAACTTTTCTTTAGCCCGCCCCCCCGCCCCGCCCCGCCCCTTTCAGTGTTCCCCAGGATTTTGAAAATATGAATAATGTGCCGCGGCTCAAAAAAGGTTGGGAAACACTGGCCTATGGTGATCGCATGTCCCTGGAATGCTGCAACAGTCCTAAAAACCATCAAATCATAAATATATGTCAGTTGCTCAGTGCTTGAATTTTGATGAATGTGGAGATGCTGCACTTGTAAGTACAAGTACCAGCAATCCCATTTTTCAGTGCCATCCTAACTTTGAACAGTCAGTAAACAAACTGTCAGCTTGTCAAGCTTGCTGCCAGCTGCCATGGAAACCATGGGTGTGGGGGAGGGGGAAGAAGCAATAGTTATTTGGGAGAGGAAGTGTACGGAAGGTGTGAGACTGTAATTTCTGAGAAGCAGTGCGGAGACCTGGACTTAAAGAAGCCAGCTTGAGTTGTTTAACATTGTTCTGTCGGGCTCTCTAGTAGAATCCTCCCAAAAATTCACAGGTACAAATTTCAGACACACACGTTTGAAAATTCAAAACAATGTTCTTTATAATGAAAATTCACTTAAACCAAGCCTTCTTTTGGTATAGCAAAGAGCACTCGTCTCCAAACAAACTGGTAATTTATACAAGTCCCTTATCAGTTCTGTGATACTTAACTTGCAGCTGTGAGGCAATTCACAGTCCTTCTTCTTTCACAAAGTGACACACACTTTGCTCTGGTTTCGTTTCAAAGCGGGGAAAAATCAGCACACAAAAAGTCAAAGTCAGTAAAGCAGTCACAAAACACAACGATCAGATAATTCTCCACAATGGCCAAACCCACAGGGTGCTATTTATAGCAGCCTCACTAATTACCACAGCCCCACCCAACCACAGGTGGCCTCATTTTCTTTGATAATAATCTCTCAGTTGTTGTTTCCTATGCATCGCTCTCCGCATGTGTGGCTGTATCATTAACTCTTGTTCTGAATCCAAGGAGGAGCTAGATAATTGATCTCCTTCTGAGCTGTCTGCCACACTCTCCTCCTCCCTGTCACTCATGTCTTCTTGGTCAGAGGAGCCTTCATCAGCAGATTCCACCAAGGGCAAAACAGGCCTGCAGCATGTGGATGTCTCCCCACATCCACAGTCCTTGGGGCAGGAGCAGGGCCAGAGCTAACCACAACAAACATCTTCAAGGCCAATCGTCTTGGGGAAGGCATGCACAAAAGACAGGTGAACCTGGACCAGAGATGTTCCCAAAACATCATCTTGGCTGATGATTGGGCTCTAGTTCCCTGAAGCTCTGGGGTTATTTTAATTTGGGGGTTTTTTGTGTCTGTTTGTTTCAGATCTTACCTGGCTTTTGCTGCAATCAGTTCTTTCCTAGTTAAAAATACTAACTTTTTTCTGAATCTATACAGTCAAGAGTTTTCTTCGCTATGGATTGATCAGAGGCAGCCCTGACATTAGGCAAGGTCTGAAGCAAATGCGCATGAAAAGACCAATTGAAAATAACCCCAAGCCCCCGCTGTAGATTGAGGGTTCCCTGTATTAAAGAGAATCTATGGTTTTCCAATATATCCCGCTAAGGCCAATTCTTTTACTTACAGATTTTCCAAATTAAGCTTGGAATTCAACGGGAGTTCAGGACGTAAAAACAATGTTCCCCTGATTTTCTTTATTCCTCCTGGAACAAGGCACAAGTGGCATCTTACTACCATCTCCTATGTTGTTTTCCTATGCTTGTTAAGGTATTTGTGTGCCATTAATTCCTGCTGGGTGAAATGCCAGGACCAACTTTATAAAGGTTGATGTGCCACTCTACATGCATAATTGGGACCTTCTCTCTCCTGCAGGGTTTTAATTATTTATTTGTTTTCTATATCTGCCCTTTGGGGATCGAAACCATTATGAAATAAGTTTCCAGGCAATGTCGTGATTAAATGATGTCTTTAATGATGTCTTTAAAGACATTTTCAGAATGTTCCCTCAAAGGGCTGTCTTGATGAAGAGGGGTTTTTTTTTTTTTTTTTGGTAAAACATTTTAGCTGGAGCAGCCAAAGATGGTTTTCACTTGTCTACTTGGTTCCTTTGAAACTGACCAAGAGCAGTTGGGGAAACAAATATACAAACTTTGGTCAATGAAAGTTGCTCTCAACTCAGAGGAGTTGAACAATAAACAAGAACAGCCCTTTTTTGAAAACACTACCCATTCATTTCACTTAGACCAACTTTTATTTTCCAAGTTTGGTCTTGCTGTATGAAAATATGTACATTTATAAGAAAAATATGTAGTAGATAAATCTTGAAATAGAGAGCCACCTTGTAGGCCAGGTTATAACTCTAAGGGGGAACTCTTGTAGAAGTAGTATAACGATGACATGGTATAGGATAACAGAAGCACCAAAGTTGTGGCATAGTCTACAAATCAGTGGTAGGTTGCTCCCAGTTTGGACCGGTTCTTAGAACTGGTAGCGCTGACGGTAGAAGGTTCCGCTCACCCATCCGGGATGGTCCTGTGCATGCGAACCGGTGGCAAAATTATTTACAACACACCGCTGCTACAAGTACTGTTACAGTGGCAAGTATAATAAGTGTGTCATGGGTCCAGGTTATCTGTGGAGCTAATTATTAAGTCCTGACGGCATTTGCCTGTCCCACTTGCTGCAGCGGAATAAACCTACTTTGGATCCCGTCTGTCAAATAATTTTGACTGGTGGCGTCTGGGGAAGGAGCCTTTTCTGCTGTGACCCCTGCCCTCTGGAATATGAGGTTGGCCCCCATACTCCTGCTCCCTCTGCCTCGTTGTTGCCTGTCCTCTTGGTTTTTAATTGTTATTTAATCTTTTAAAATTTAAAATTTTGTATTATCTTTTTATTTTTCTTTAAACACCCCCCCCCCCAAACTCATGGTAACAGTGAAATGGGCAGTATTATTTATAATAAATTTAAAAAAATTAATAGATAGTTATTGCATTTAATAAATAAAATGATAATGAGCGCAACCAAATTAAGTTGTTCAGAACTAAATAGTAAATGTCTTAAGACTTCTTGCCTATGACTGTTCCACATAGCACGTATAAAGATATCATATATACATATATGGTTATTCCTATACTGCTTCAGTTGAGTCAATCTAAAAAAGTTTTCAGATTCATGATACAACATTATAATCATTAATCAATAATAACTAATAACAGTGCAATCAATCAAAGCCCCCCAGAATACACAATATATAAATATGGAGAACTCTGAAGCTTTCAAGCAAAGGTCAGAAAACAAATTGTGTTTCTAACATACAATAAATACATTTTCCTTTCCCAGAACCTTTTTATGCTGGTCCTGAGGGAAAAAGTCTAAAAAGTTGTGAGAACGTAGCAAACTATGTGCCCAATTTCTACCACAGGAAACATTAGTGTCCCCGTCCAACTGATGAAAGAAACAGGAAGCCTTGATAAAAATGGATTGGTATACGATAATGCAAATAAAATTAAGATGTGAAAAGGACATTAAAATAGAATAGAATAGAATTTTTATTGGCCAAGTGTGATTGGACACACAAGGAATTTGTCTTGCTGCATATGCTCTCAGCGTACATAAAATAAAATATACATTTGTCAAGAATCATGTGGTACAACACTTAATGATTGTCATAGGGGTCAAATAAGCAATGAAGAAGCAATATTAATAAAAATCTTAGGATATAAGCAACAAGTTACAGCCATACAGTCAACATGGGAGGAAATGGGTGATAGGAATGATGAGAAAAACTAGTAGAATAGAAGTGCAGATTTAGTAGAAAGTCTGACAGTGTTGAGTGAATTATTTGTTTAGTAGAGTGATGGCATTTGGAAAAAAACTATTCTTGTGTCTAGTTGTCTTGGTGTGCAGTGCTCTGTAGCGACGTTTTGAGGGTAGGAGTTGAAACAATTTGTGTCCAGGATGTGAGGGGTCAGTAAATATTTTCCCTGCCCTCTTTTTGACTCGTGCAGTATACAGGTCCTCAATGGAAGGCAGGTTGGCAGTAATTACTTTTTCTGCAGTTCTGATTATCCTCTGAAGTCTGTGTCGGTCCTGTTGAGTTGCAGCACCAAACCAGACAGTTATAGATGTGCAGATGAAAGACTCAATGATTCAATGAGGTGTTGACTTTAAAAAAAACAGAATTGGATGAAATACTCACAGGAACAGATGAAAGACTAATAAAAAATTGTGTAACTATCTAGAAACATAGAAACATAGAAACATAGAAGACTGACGACAGAAAAAGACCCCATGGTCCATCTAGTCTGCCCTTTTACTATTTCCTGTATTTTATCTTACAATGGATATATGTTTATCCCAGGCATGTTTAAATTCGGTTACTGTGGATTTACCAACCACGTCTGCTGGAAGTTTGTTCCAAGGATCTACTACTCTTTCAGTAAAATAATATTTTCTCATGTTGCCTTTGATCTTTCCCCCAACTAACTTCAGATTGTGACCCCTTGTTCTTGTGTTCACTTTCCTGTTAAAAACACTTCCCTCCTGAACCCTATTTAACCCTTTAACATATTTAAATGTTTCGATCATGTCCCCCCTTTTCCTTCTGTCTTCCAGACTATACAGATTGAGTTCATTAAGTCTTTCCTGATACGTTTTATACTTAAGACCTTCCACCATTCTTGTAGCCCGTCTTTGGACCCGTTCAATTTTGTCAATATCTTTTTGTAGGTGAGGTCTCCAGAACTGAACACAGTACTCCAAATGTGGTCTCACCAGCGCTCTATATAAGGGGATCACAATCTCCCTCTTCCTGCTTGTTATACCTCTAGCTATGCAGCCAAGCATCCTACTTGCCTTTCCTACCGCCCGACCACACTGCTCACCCATTTTGAGACTGTCAGAAATCACTACCCCTAAATCCTTCTCTTCTGAAGTTTTTGCTAACACAGAACTGCCAATGCAATACTCAGATTTAGGATTCCTTTTCCCCAAGTGCATTATTTTACATTTGGAAACATTAAATTGCAGTTTCCATTGCTTTGACCATTTATCTAGTAACGCTAAATCATTTACCATATTACAGACCCCTCCAGGAATATCAACCCTATTGCACACTTTAGAGTCATCGGCAAATAGGCAAACCTTCCCTACCAAACCTTCCCCTATGTCACTCACAAACATATTAAAAAGAATAGGACCCAGAACAGACCCTTGTGGCACACCGCTTGTAACCTGTCTCTGCTCAGAATACTCACCATTAACAATAACTCTCTGATGTCTATGCTTCAGCCAGCTTGAAATCCACTGAACTATCCAGGGATTAATTCCAATCTTCACTAATTTATCTATCAGCTCTTTATGTGGAACCGTATCAAAGGCTTTGCTGAAGTCCAGATAGGCAATATCCACGGCACCACCTTGATCCAACACCTTTGTGACATAGTCAAAGAACTCAAACAACTCTAGTGTATGTTAAATTAGAGCAGAAACAACTGAAAGAAACAATGATAACGGGGAAGGAATTTTGGATGTACGATAGAATTGGACAAATGACAGCACTTCTGAGAAAGAAATTGCCATATTTTTTGGAGTATAAGGCACACCTTAATGTCTGAGGAGGAGAATAAGGAAAAAATAATCTACCTACCAGGTATTCATCTGGCTAGTCTTTAGTCTGGTCAGCTTCAGCACATTAGTTCACTAGCTTTGAGCACTTGTGGTTCCTTTTTATACCCTGGATAAAATAACACTTTCTAAAACATTTCACTTCTCTCTTCAGAGAAACAACGAGAAAAGCAGGCAAAGCGAAGATCACTTGCTAACAAAGCACAGAAGATTGCTTCACTGTTAGCACCTCGTTAGGGTTGGAAAAAAGCTTAGTAAAAGCTACATTCTGAGTATAAGGAGCACCCAAATTTTCATCCCTTTTTAGTGGGGAAAAAGGTGCATCTTATACTCTGAAAAATACAGTATAAACTGACAATGGCAATAGCATATAAAGAAAATATGTATAAAATGTTTTATAGATGGCACATGTCAGCAGGGAGGATAGCTAAAAGGTTTAAAATCAAATTTATGAAATGTTGGAAATGTCACCAGTTACTGGTTCTTTTCATCACATGTGGTGGACATGTGCTGAAGCCAAAGCATATTGGAGGGTAATTTAAATGTGGATAGAATAGATTTTGAAACAACGTATAGAATTAAAACCAGAGATATTCCTGTTGGGTATTTAAGAGAAATATTACAAAGAATATATATATAATTATGTATATAGGTATAGCAGCTAGAATTGTATTTGCACAAAATTGGAAAGCAATAAAAGCCCCCTATGAAGGCGAGGATTGTACGGAAATAAACAGATTGACAATGATAATGAAAGAAAAGGAGGATTCAGAATACTATAATATTGGGAAAATTTTATGATTGGATGGCAAATTAATATGAATAGAAGATAAGTAATACTTATTCTGGTTAAGAACACTAAAGGGACTAATCCAGGCAGTCATAAACTGACTCAGAAATACTGGGGTTGAATGTAGTCTGGATTCCCAGGAAGGAAGGGCTACATTCCAGAGGAGCGAGAGTCAGAAAAGTTTAGATAGTTTGGTTAGGGGGAAGAGGATCAAGATAGCTCCTCTCTAGAGGTTCACACAGGACATCTGTAATGACACAAATTGTTTGCTTTAGTTTGGCAAGATTCCTATCAATGTGTGAGGAACAATAAAGGAAACTGCTTTCAAGTAATTCAGCTTGCCTTTCATGGTTTTTGGAGCTTATGGGTACACACAAAGAATTTCTTTTGCATCTTGGCAAACTGACTAAACAGAAGGAAGGACCATGTGTGTTGGCAAAATACCTTCTTCTCATCCTGAAATAATAGCAGTGATTGCCATAGTCAAGGCAAATTTTAATTTTGTAATATGCATGTTTAATATATTCTGGTTTCTGAGCCAGAGACAAAAGAGGCAATTTTGTGGGTCTTACGTGTAACCAATACCTCTGTCTGAATATTTCAGATGGCAATCTGAAGTACACGAAATCCCTTATCTTGATAATGATTTATCTATTTACATTTATAATGTGACAGATGTTGCAGTTGCAATTGTGGTGGTAAGTCAAGAATCTGCCAAATTTACAAATGCACCTTAGTTCTACTGAATAGAATCAACCTTGCTCAAAAGATGCTATTTCAGAATAACAATAAGGGTACAAATGTCTGTGTCCATGAGTACTTGTGCAGGTAGTCCTGCACAAATACACATTATCAACAGTTGCTCAACAACTGTTCAAAATTACAACAGTGCTGAACAAAGGAACTTATGACAGCCATTATAGTACATTCATAGTCATACAATTTTAATTTGGGCTCTCCATCTGCATTTCTATCTGATTGCCAAGCGTCCTGTGATCATGTGATTACCATTTGCAATCTTCCCTGATGGCTTTTCCAAAACGTCAATGGGGAAGCCAGCAGGGAAAGGTCAGGTGCCACTGCCATCAACCAAGAGGACTTCCTCTCATTTCTGTGGGCTGGCTAAGAAAGCTCCATGCCAAAATACAAGAAGAATTTTCAGCCACAGAATGAGGAGGCTTCCGAAATTCAAGTGGTCCTGAGGCCCTTGTGCACTGTTCCAAAAACCTCTCAATGGAGCTCGTAATTTCTCAAATCAATTTGATTGTGGGAAGCCGGCAGGAAGTACTCATGAAACATCAGCAATCAGGACTAGATTGCTGTTGCTAAACAAAGTGTCACACTTTGCACCACTTAGTGACGACAGTCCAAGTCCCCAACTTCCATTTTAGGTTGAGGATTACCTGTACATGTGTAGCCCAAAAGCTTGAAACATAGGAACCTGGTTGACACAAAGTTCTTTTTTGTAATTCCTGCAATCATTTTATCAACTAATACCCTTTATATATGTTCCCATCATTCCTAGAAGGGCTTCCAAAAGTTTTTTAGGCTTAGAATGATGGAAGATGGGTAAGGTTAAAAATAAGAATATTCCTAGAGCTCATCCATCCTTGTTCCTTTGGTAGAATTACTGCAGTATTAAGGCTAATGGCTTCCATAACATTACAGCTTTTTCACCCCATTTGCTATAATGTTTCCAGGCACTGACCAAAAAGCTCTATTATGTCTGCAAAATGAAGTCTCAGAGATAAGTGCACTTCTATAACGTAAACATTTCTAAGAGCTGCTGTACATTTTTTAAAAAAATAATTTTTATTACAAATAAATGGGGGAAGGGAATACAGAAAACAAAAGGACTATTTAAACATTGGTACAAATTTGTGTGATTTTAGAATATGCAATTTTAGAATAGTATACATACTTACATAGGGAAAAAGAATAAAGAGGAAAAGTTAGAGAGGAAGAGAGAAAAGGAGCAAAAAGGGGAAGAAGAAAAGAAGATATGAAGAAAGAAAAGGAATAAAATTGCAAAGTGAGAAAGGAAGATAAAGAGAATAGATTGAAAAAAAAGATAGAAGATAAAACCAGCAATAAGCTGGTATATCGTTTCCTTACGACGTAAAGTCCGTATTTATCGTTGGAGTGTTGTTCCTTTTTTTATGAGTAGTTATAAATTTCTATTAATTTGATTAGGATTATGGTTTTAAGGTTTTTCCAGTGTTATATAAGCAATTTTTAATTTTTTTAAAAAAAATTATATAAGGTAGAGTATCTTGCAGGAGTTTGTCATACACTATTAGGTTATTTTATTGGATTACTCTCTTTTTGGATTAATTGAAAGATTTTCTGTTTCTTCAGCCAGTCATACCATTTACCGCAGACTTCGTAAAATACCGTATCTTGTCTATTTTGTAATTCCATGGTTAATTTAGACATTTCTGCGTAGTCCATGATTTTATTTACAATGTTTAATATGGTAGCTGTTTGCTTCTGTTTCCAAGTCTGGGCATATAAGATTCTTGCTGCGGTTAAAATTTGAATTATAATGCTGTACATTATTTCAAATACAAAAGATTCTCTCAAAAAATTCTTGGAAGGGACAGCTAACTCGGGATATAATATAATGACTGTAATTGTTCCAAGACTGTCGTGAGATTGATTCAAGAAAGGACAAAGAAGTTATTGGTCTGGTTGTTCTGTATTCTACCTCACTCCTTTGAATGCCAGGGTGTATGTCTGTGGACCCCCTATTTTTATAAAAAAACAAACCGCTGAGTATCCTCATTGTTGCTCAAGAGCACACAATAGCTTCTAACACTGGAACAAATTGCTCTTTTTTGCTAAATGCCCTTTGCCCTGAAGAAGTAATTTAGAGAATTAGATAAGACGAGGAGAATGTCATCCTGACATGTATTACTGAGACCTGGCTGGACTCGGGAGCGTGTCTGTGTATATGTTCTGCCAAGCTTAGGGTTTAGCACCAGATGTGCTATTTAGCCCTCAGGTGTGCTGTTCCACAATTACAGGTTGTGGGACTCTGTTCCTGAAGTTAGGCTCACAGGGGCAATTGGGATAGTTGCTACTGTACCAGCCTCCCTGCTGGGTACCAACTTCCCTGTCTGAGCTGCAAGAGGCCATCTCAGGATTGGCTTGACAGGATTGACACTTCATTATTCCATCCCTGGAGTGGACCTCTGAGGAAGCTCAGGAATTCATGGTCTCCATAACAGAAATCGGCCTCTCGCAAGTCATTCATGGTCCAACTCAGGATTTCGGTCTCACTCTGGACATGGTTTTCTTGTAGAGGTGGCTCTGAGAGAAGAGCTAATTTGGGGCTCTTTTCTGTCTTGGTCAGATCACATCCTGATGGTTTTGAGGTTGTCTTATTCTACGCCCTCCACAGAGAGGTTAGACCCATTTGATTGGTCTTCACCTGGGACTGATGGAGCTAGGGGAAATACTTGCTGCTTTGACGAATGAATGCTATATGTTCAGATACATTTATGATAAGAAAAACAGAAAAGAAAAAGAAATAGCAATAAGCATTAATGTCTCTAATTTTAATCTGATAAAAGGGAAAAAATAACTATTCATACTTGTTTCAATACTTGTTTCGTCTATCACTATTGCTAAATATTTATTTTTATTTTTATATACACGTAGAAACATAGAATATTGACAGCAGAAAATTAGACCTCATCATCCATCTAGTCTGCCCTTATACTATATGTTTATCCCAGGCATGTTTTAATTCAGTTACTGTTTAAATTCAGTTACACCCTATATCATTACATTTTATTTTTATTTTGGATCCATTCATACCACTTATGACATGTCTCTTTGGTTTCTTTGTCCTTTGTTCCCTTAATTGCGTTAGTCATTTCGTCCATCTCTGCATATCTATATATTGGTAAACCTGAAATGCAATAGACACAGATTATAATCTGTTAAAAAAATATGAAAAATATTTATGTTTATTTTCTGAAAATAAATAAATAATCTTTCAAAAAACAAAATTCAGATGCCCAGCAACTAACTCATATTTATGACAGTTGCAATGTCCAGGGGTCATTTGATCCCCTTTTGTAACCTTCTGACAAACAAAATAAAAGGGAACACAATATTCATTCATTCATTCATTCATTCATTCATTCATTTATTTATTTATTGGATTTGTATGCCGCCCCTCTCCGCAGACTCGGGGCGGCTAACAACAATGATAACTTAATTACAGTGACTCACTTAACAGCTGTGGCAAGAAAAATCATAAAATGGGAAAAATGCACTTAACAGTTGTCCCAGTAATATACATTTGGGCTCAATTGCGGTCAATTGCGGTCCCCTGTCAGAGCCTTTAAATTTTCTGAAGGTGTATTTATCAAATAAGAAGAAGCTACTCTAGGATATATACCTTGTTTCACTTCCCTGGCTAAGCAACTTTCAAGGCCTATGAACAGTAAAAAGAAGCCTAACAGATCTTGAAGAAAACAAAATGAAACCATTCTGAGCATTAATAACAGTCCTCAAATAAATAACACCGGTATTATAAAATAAAATACAAATATATTCTAACAGCCTCACTAGATCAGATGACTAGCAGGTATTACATGGGAATATGTTAAAACTATTTGTGAAGAAAAAACTAGTCACATATGCACATGAATGATAACGATAAAAGCTCAGATTTTTAGATTTCTAAAAGTACAGAAACTATGAAATGTAACACTCCTGAAACATTAAGGTAGCTTAATTTTGTCAGGTACAAAATTGAATAAAAATCTTCCTTGTTCTCAACTTCACGCAGAAGTAATTACTACTTTAACCAAGTGACTCTGCAATAATTTAGATACACAACCAAAAAAAATCATAATGCAAATGCAGTGTGAACTGTATTCCATGAAACAACTAGTTATACAAATATCAGAAAGGTGAAAACAATATACACATTTCACTGGGGCAACCCCACCTCCAATCCAACTCAAAGGAATTTGAATTGGTATATACTGTACCTGGGATTGCATATGGGCGTAGTTCCATTGAATTAAACAGTGTATACAAAGCAATTTTAACGATCACTGAACAAGGAGGCAATTCTAGGGAGCAGCCCAGTTATTTTAAGCCCTGCTGTTAATTGGATGGGACTGCCCGTGACTTTAAGGAAATCGAACTCAACTCAACATTCCTTTGGGCGCATAGCTTATGTTCTTTCTCCCAACAGCCTTTTTCTTCACTGTAGAATTACAAGCACGCAGCAACTCTCAGGGACTCTAATTCTTCTCCCCTCCAAAGCTTTGCTTCCTGCTTGTTCGAAAGTCTCACGGACCACCCTGCCCCGTTCCGCCCCTCCTGACCTGTCACCCACAAATTGCGTCCCACCGCAAGACGGATGTCTTACAGGAGTTTAACAGCTCCATGTGTCTGTCAGCTGGTCTCTTTAGGGAAAAAAAGCTTTAAAAAAATACAGAAACTCGTCTTGCGAGGGCGAGCAATTAACAACTTCTCACAGCGAGAAGAGTTTCTGCATTTTCTTAGCAACCACCTGCCACCACCCTTGCCTCTTAGCGGCCCCTTAAGTCATCCCACCGCCCCCAGGGGGCAGTATCACTCACCTGACCTAAAGGGTAAAATTGCCCAGATCTATTCTCAGCTGTATGCCAAGTGTGAGGCAAGTCCTATGGAGATGCCCAGGGGGTGAACTTTGGATCTCTTGGACCTGAAGAACTGGACAGGGTCCTCCAGAATGTACATGCCATCATCTGTGTGCTAGTTCCATGCCCTTCCTGGCTGGTTAAGGCTACCCAAGAGGGATCAGGAAAGTTGGCCCCAATGATGGCAAATTAGACAGACAACCTTTACTCTCACTTTAAATGTGGACTAATGTACTAAATGTGCATTAACATGAAATTATGTTGTGTACAGCTCTCAAGAGGTCACCACCTCCAATATATAATACATAAACAAAACAAACAAACAATAAACAATTATGTCCCTCAAAAATTCATCTGTATTAGAGGGGATGTTCCTGCCTAGATTTAAAGAGGCTGTGGTACATCCCCTCCTCAAGACATCATCACTGGATCACATCATTCTGGGCAATTTTCCTCCAGTCTCCCACCTTTCCTTTTTTAGGGATGTTGGTTGACAAGGTGGTGATGTTGCAACTCCAGAGGATCTTGGAGGAAACAGATTATCCTTCGGGCAAAGTTTTTCGTAAAAATAACAATGTTTATTTTTACGTGAAAGGACGCTGCAGCGGCGCTGCAAGCAAAGGGCGGTCCTTTCATGTAAAAATAAACATGTTTATTTTTACGTGAAAGGACCGCCCTTTGCTTGCAGCGCCGCTGCAGCGTCCTTTTTGGTAAAAATAACAATGTTTATTTTTACGTGAAGACCTCCCTTTGAAGGAGCTGGGGAATCCCTCCCATGAAGAGATTCCGGGGGCGGAGCTTTGACGTCACCAGCAGGTTGCTAAGGACGCCAAGGTGATCACTTCCTGGATTCCATGAAATCCAGGAAGTGATCACCTTGGCGTCCTTAGCAACCTGCCGGTGATGTCAAAGCTCCGCCCCCGGAATCTCTTCGTGGGAGGGATTCCCCGTTCGGGTTCGAGTTTGGGTTCGGTTCGGCCAAATTTTGCATAAAGTTCGTCCAAACTTGCCGAACCCGAACACTGTTGGGTTCGCCCATCACTAGTTGGGACAGAAACAGTATTGGCATTACTTACGGATGATCTCTGGTGAGGAGCAGAATGGAGGTGAGCAGTATTTAAATAAAAATAATAATGCTGAAATATTTTATTAGCTGTTTGATTTCTTTCTCTCAATCAAAATACACAATGAATTCCAATTTCTCTAAAACATCTATGCTATAAAACAATAATCAAAGCCAAATAATTTTAAAAGTAACGCAACTGCAGTCTAACAAACAAATCTGGTGTGTGTGTGTGTGTGTGTGTCTGTGTGTGTCTCTCTCTATGTGTAATCACAATAATTAAGCAAAATATACAGTTGATACTTTGATAATGATATTCGTAGTTCAAAAGCTCTCCTAAATGGCTTTGCTTTCAATAATTTCTGAAAACCTAGTAAGTCAGAAGCTTATTCCCAAAGTCAGAAAGGAAAAGTAGCTCTTGCGAGCATCCATTTTCTTTCCTCCCTAAGTAAGGAACTATTGACAGGTTCTTCTGGGACCTTCATGTGAGTGGGTTGATAATGGATGGAGACGATTGATGAGCCAATTACCCCTTGTTTGCTTTTTATAAATCTTCAGATCAAAGCATCTCATGGAACTGGCCAAAACAGATAATTAGAACTTTTTCTCTAGGAATATCATTATGTTTTTCAAATTTCACAGGCTTCTTTCTCTTTCTTTCTTTCTTTCTTTCTTTCTTTCCTCATTACTTTCCTTCCTTACTTTCCTTCCTTTATTTTCTTTTCTTTTTCCTTTCTTTTTGTAAAAGTTTTTTTATTTTTTTAACACACTCTAAACACACTCTAAAGACACATCAATATATATACCATAATATCTTAATCAAATATCAACATAGCTATATAATACTATCCAATAAACAATGAACAAACATCCTAATCTTACACCTTTCATAACCAGATTGCCAGACTGTTTCCCCATATTATCTCAGGTCACTCCCCTCCCTCAGATGACTTTAGAAGGAGATATCAGATGAAAGGAAGAGGAAGCCATTAATGGCTAATAATTAAATGTTACTTCTTGGATTAGAGGCTCATGCTTTGAATAGCGATCATGTAAAGCCACAATAGGAACAGGGTGGATGCTCTAATGATCAGTTTTTCCAAAGGTATCTGCCTGGTTTCTGTAAAATCCCTTTGCCTTTCATCTAACCCAGTATGACTCTTCTTATTTAAAGCTCAATAAGAAAGTTATCTATTTTATAACAAAAATAGGAGAAACTTTCCAATTTTCATCCCATGTGTAAACTTTGCTGCTTTAGTCTCATTCAAAATCAATATTGGAATCATATTATATGTGATTTATTACCCAAAAAGTGCACCAATGTTAGCCATGTTGTCCTTTGTCAATAACCTGCATAGCAACAGGCATCCTGCATGAAAAAAGGAACTGTAGCATCGAGGCCCTACCACAGGAGATGTTCCTTCTGCCCTAGAAGGTGTCTTGCTAGTTCTTGCTGTAAACACCTAAATTATTAGGCAGTACTTCATCTATTGTTCTCTTCAGAATCTGTCATACAAGAGATAAAGACTTGTGCTTTTGTCTGATAAATTGAAAAATTGAAAAAATGAATTATATATCTATAAAAGCCAAATGCCACTCACGCATCATCACAAAGTCTCCAGAATCGTAAAGCCTACAAACTTGAAACTTGGCACATACGTTCCTCTTGTCTTCTAGGTGTTTGCTAAGAAATGATTTTTCAAAATGACCATCAGATCATTAATTTATTATTTACAGTATTATTAACATTCTCGATGTCCCCCTTCCCACCTGAGAAGAACTCTGTTCCAACTGCCAGTAGATGTGGCCAGCACGTGACTCATCTGGCCTGCGGGCTGAGAGTTTAGACATTCTACTCCATGATAAGAATAGATAGAATAGAATTCTTTATTGACCAAGTGTGATGGGACACAAAGGAATTTGTCATGATGGCTTTGTCATGAAACATGTCAAGAAGGTCAGTTTCATAGTGAAGCATGGGTATCCAGCAATTAGTAAATTATATAGGAGCTTTCCTGGCACTGCAGTGTTAAGGCGTGTGGCATTTTGTTTCTCATTTTTTAGGAGATAGGCTAATCTCCCAAGAGATAAATACAATCAAACTTTATTCTTTAAAAAAAGAAAAGAAATGCAAGAATGTAGAAATCCCTTTTTAGTTTTAAGCAGTCACATGAAACCACTTCATAGTGAAGGATATAAAGAACAGAGTTAGTCAAATCCCAGAGAACCACTTCAAAGAATCTTCCCTACAAAAAATATATAGGGAATTGTAAGATTTAAAGGAAACTCTGCCCTTGGATAAGTGCCAAATTATATAAACCACAGATTTACTGAATTTGTATACAGGAATTAAATACCAGAGAGAACATATACAACATGAAACAAAATAAAAAAATAATCTTGTGCAATATTTCTAACTAAAATATATTCTATATGGGTTTTTTTTCCAAAAGTTGCCATTTTCTGAAAGAGATTTTATTTCTGCTTCAGTTATTCCTAAACTTTTCTTCCAGCTCTTGGAGGATTCCAGTCAATTAATTCTGAAGCTATTGAAAGAAATGGAGCAGTTCTCATCTCTTTTTTCAGTCTTAGCTCCGAAAGACTTCTGACAAAAAGTATTTCAAAGGAAAAACAAGTGCTTTATATAATAGCAGAATTTAAAAGTCGGAAAATTGGTACATGTAGACAAAAGTAACAAATGGCCTTGATAGTCCAGGGATAACAGGCAAGATGAAAAATAGCAGAAGAATTGAAAAAAAAATACAGTGCTCACTCAATTTTCGTGGGTTCGAACTTCGTGAAAAGTCTATACCACGGTTTTTCAAAAATATTAATTAAAAAATACTTCATGGATTGTTCCCTATACCACGGTTTTTCCTGCCCAATGATGTCATATGTCATCGCCAAACTTTCGTCTGCTTTTAATAAATATTTTTTAAAATAAACTTTAATAAATAAGCACAGTGAGTAATAATCTAAATGGTTGCTAAGGGAATGGGAAATTGCAATTTAGGGGTTTAAAGTGTTAAGGGAAGGTTTGTGATACTGTTCATAGCCAAAAATAATGTATTTACTTCCGCATCTCTACTTCGCGGAAATTCGACTTTCGCGGGCGGTTTCGGAATGCATCCCCCGCGAAAATCGAGGGAACACTGTACTTAGGAGTCTGCAGGCCATGGTAGAAAAAAAATTAAAATGGCACATGCGCAGATGGTGTTTTTACTTCCGCAGCGCTACTTCGCGAAAACCCGCTCGTTGCGGGGGGTCCTGGAACGGAACCCTCGCAACGAGCGGGGGTCTACTGTATATCTTAACTTTTGCTACCTCCTTTTCTAATTTTGTCTTCCAGATACACAAATTATCTTCCAATTAAATTTACTGCTAAAATTTCCTTCACCTGCTAAGTAATATATCTCTCACTTCTTAAATCTAAGCCATAGTACCTGTTCTGATCCTTATTTACTTTCCTAATAACTAAAAACCCGCATCCCATTAAAAGTCCACTTTTACTTATATTTAATATTCAACATCAAATTATAAATTCTTTGTATATAATTTCTAATTATTAACCTATCTAATAGGGAAGACAAATTCCAAAATTCACAATCATTTCCTTCATTTTCATCATAGTTTATCTTCCTCCTGGTGGAGAAAGCCGATCTCCATTGCCACCGGTTATGGACTCTAAGATGGATTGCTGGGAGGTTTGCCAACCCCTTCCAGCTCACTGGTAGTGTCCCACTTCTTCACCACCCTTACAGGGTGGTTCCGACCTGGTTCTAATAGAACCACATCCCCAGACGATGGGGAGATTGGGGTTCCCCTACAGATCGAGTGGAACTCCGTGTCGCCATGGTGCTTGGCACCTCCCTCTCCCTATTTCATTCAATTTCATTTCATATAATAATAGGGAGTCCTTTGGATTTGAAGAAGACACACTGTTGTGTAGTTCATCTGTGAATACCAACGCTGATCCTTCAGTCCTAGCTGGAAACACAGAGACTAGCACAGTGGGTACACCCATTGTTACATAACTTTGGGTATTATTCTGTGACACTGCTCATGGTTTTCGATCAGTTTTGATGGTGGGTTCTGTCACAGTTTCTAATTCCCTTGGTTGACTGTTATAGAGTTTCCTTTACAGCATCTTTGTAGTGCTTGGGTGGACGTCCTCAAGGTAGTGGTGAAATCTTACCTTCCCTACTGGTTCAGATGTGCCCACGCACGCTACCGTCGTGTGCAGTTTTTCACCCTCTGCCGCCGCTAACACTTCTCCAGTCATGGGTGACTGCTGCTACCAGTATGCCCATACCGGGCCAAACAGTTAGCCCTTTACCTCAAGGTCTGTCTTATTTCTAGTTTACTACAGAGCAACTGGTAGGGCATATGATGGTCATCCATTCTAAAGATATGCCCCACCCACCACATTTGAGCTCTGATGATCACGGACTCAATGCTAATGGACCCATGCATTTCAAGGAGACATGAATGGAGACACAATATTCCCAATGAATGTCAGGGGTGGACCGGACAGCTTGCGTGTAAAATTTCTCCAGTCCTTTGATGAGTCATCATTTAGGATTCACACCCATAAAGGACAGAAGAAATAACTATAAATCTGTTGACTTTAATCTTTGTGGACATGTGGAGTTTATGTTGACTGAACACTCTGCTATGCAGCAGCCCCAAAGCCTGGCTGGCCTTGCTAATGAGTCCATTTCTTTTTCCAAAGAGCCATCGCTAGAGATGATGCTTCACAAGCATTTGAAGTTCTTTACATTTGTCAGCTGGGTGTCACCAACAGTTATTTTTCTCTAGGGTTGGTATTTGACATGGGTTAATAAAGTCCTTCAATGTTGTTCAGGCTGATATGCTGAAGAACAGAGCAGCAACTGAAAATTTGTTTGGGATCAACTGTAGATTGTGGTCTTTTTGCACCAGGAATGTGCAGTTGTCAGAAAGAGGTTTTCTTGATTGACTATATGAACCTAGTGCTTTGATCCATTACGTTTAATAGAATCCATTTATTCCGATACTCCAGTTTGGTAAAATTGCAAGCTTGTAGCAATTTTGGGAACAGCGATTTTGATATGGCTCTTGGGATCACATTTAAGTATGTGAATGAAATTTCGGGGTATCAATTGGGCCCTATCCTCTGGCACCAAGTCATTGCCATGTGCTACCTTAATTTCACTTTTAGAACAGAGGGTAATGCCATTTATTTTGAACGGGAGCAGAGTGTGATGAGGGAGATGAAGTCTAATTTTATCTAAGGACTACCACTCATAATTCCTGTACCTTCTGTTGCAATACATAAAGCACTGAATGCTTTAAAGCACTGAATACATAAAGCACTGAATGATTTAAAGCACTGAATGTTGGTGTGGTCTTCTGTCTAAAAGGGCAGGTGAAGAATTTAAAAAACAAGATTAACACATTGTCTTTATATTAGACAATAATGTCAAATCTGTGGTATGGACCATTGCACATAATAATAAATATATGGAAATAGAAATGATAGCTTTTCCTAGAAGTCATGTAGATGTTTAACCTAAACATTCTGTACTGGAGTGGAGATGGTCAACAGAAGGTCAGTGGAATGCAAATAAAATAAGTGTTTATGGTACATTTTGATACCATTAGGAAGGATATCGCTACGAGCCGCTACGAGTCTTCGGAGAGGGACGGCATACAAATCTAATACATGCATGCATGCATGCATGCATGCATACATACATACATACATACATACATACATAAATATCAAAAGTGTGAGAAAGAACAATAAGATCAACTGAATACCCATTAAAGAATTATGGAAGAAATGGCACTGATTACATTACCCCTTTATTGTTCTCTTATGTATCTGTTTCAGTGTTGTAGCCAACATGCATCCCAGTGGCCAGTTAGGTCCCACAGAGTCAGCCTTCTCTGGGTCCCGTCAGCCAGACAATGTCGACTGGTGGGGCCTAGGGGAAGAGCCTTCTCTATGGTGGCCCCAGCCCTCTGGAACGAACTCCCTCCAGAGATACATACTGCCCACTCCCTTCTGGTCTGTCTATCTATCTATCTATCTACCTACCTACCTACCTACCTACCTACCTACTTAATTAATTAATTAATTTGTATGCCGCCCCTTTCCGCAGACTCGGGGCGGCTCATAGCAGTGATAGAAACAATGTACAATACAAATCTAATCTTTTATAAACCTTTGAAGACCCACCTCTGCCGGCGGGCATGGGGGCCGTGAGTGTTGAGATTGTCTCCGGCCAATATTATGAATGATTGAATTGGATGAATGTTTATGACTGTATATGGGGGTTTCTACCTCTATAATTCTTTTTAACGTAATTTGGATTTCTTTATATATATTGTTCCATTTATAATGTTGTACGCCGCCCTGAGTCGTCTCGAGAAGGGCAGCATAGAAATCTAATAAATAAATACAATAAACATATATAGTGGGAGTGAGCTTGCTTGGACCTCTTTACTAAAGTTTTCCTGGAGGAAGACCATTGACTTTCAAGGACTTTCCAATACGGGCAGTTCTCAACATACAACTGCAATTGAGCCCAGAAATACAGTTTTTAGTCAATACGATTGTAAATTGAGGGATCATGTAATCAGACCAGTTGTTGTTGTTTTTTTACATATTTCGCTGTGCTTGTCCAGTGAATGTGCAGTTGTTAAATGAATCCATTTTCTCAATGTGTGGTTTTAGTCAGAAACTGGAAGAAAATTCCAGAAACTTGGGGGGGGGGGGAGTTACAAATCACAAGCGCACAGGATCATGGGATGCTGCAAATGATTGTAAAGATGAGTTGGTTTCCAAAAGCCCAACATGTGATCGTGTGACCACATGATGGTGTACAGCAGTCATCATTTCAAAAATTGGATTGTATGTAATGGGGAAGAGTCCATTGTAACAGTGAGTAAGTGACCGGTTGTAAGTCAAGGACTGTCTGTAAAGTATGTTTTGATGTTTCTAATTCCAAATACTTTGGTTGTATTTTCAGAGTTTTTCTTGCCACATCCATTTATGCCACTGAGAAGGTTGACAGTCATTTGTTTTAGGCAGATTCTACATGTGGCTTTTTCCTTCTCTGGACATACATTCAGTGCAGGAGTGTCAAATTCAATTTCATTGAGGTCTGCATCAGGGTTGTGTTTGACCTTGGCAGAGCTGGGGGGCGTGGCCAGGTTGGGCGTGGCCAGCTCAACATCACTCATGTCAGGAGCACCTGTGGCGGCCTGAACACTCTGCCAGCGAAAACAGCTTGAGAGAGCCATACGCAGCCCGCCCAAGCTTCGTTTTCTGTGGCAGAGTTCAGGACTGTTGCAGCTGAAAACGAAGTTCATAGGGGGGCGCACACGGCCCTCCTAAACTCCATTTTTCCTGGCAGAAGTACCACGGGCCAGTCTGCTGTTTCCACGGCAGCCCTGCAGGGGCTGCAGATCTAAGCAGATGCGGCCTGTGGGCCTTGAATTTTAAACCCCTGACAGTGTATTTGGAACTCATCTTTTGTGAAAATAAAAATGTTCGCATTTCAGGCTTCCTACAATGTTTCCAACGTTTTTTCCTCCTGTATAATCCTGAGTCTCTTTTATTGAAGCTCTTCAAATGTATTGTTCATTCCAGCTGGTAAATTAAAACTGCTGCGAGTGCTGAATCTAAAGAACACAGAAGAGCTGGAGATATTTTTTCCTTTTAAAAGTGATTGAAAACGAATATATAATTCAAGTCTCAGCTTGGAAGTACTAATAAAGGATCATTGCTGCAATTTAGCATGATCGTATTACTGAAAGTTGATATAGTTCTTCCTATTTATTCTTTTTTCTAAGATATTTTTACAGCTATGCATATCACTTTAATGTCAAGAAAAGTTGAAGAATATTTATAAAGTTTGCCTTTTATAAAGACGATTATTTGTGCCTGCATATAAGTCAGTTTTATGACTTGCCCTTCAAACAAATTATGGTTATCCACACAATAAAATGCTAGTATATCTGAAATGCAGAGAAGCATTTAGATGTGGTATTTAGACTCAAATAGGAGAGATTATGAATTCTTATGGTGAAGCGGTGTGGTGGCTTAAAGATGCTCACCTTCCACTTGGGAGGTTGAGAGTTCAATCCTAGCAGCGACAGATGTTTTTCTAGCAGAAAAGATATCTGCTGTGAATTTTGTGTAGGTGTCAGGAAGGGCAAATGGCCAGTAAATGCTCAACTCTATTCAGTTGTCCCAACTCCACCCTGAATAAAGGGATTAAAGAGTTATAAAAAAAGGGGGGGAAATGTTTTTGTGGTGCCAAATCTGGCTAACGAACACTGTCATTCTCTCTAAATTCTAGGAAAAAGATATTGGCAAACCATTTTAGAAAAATGTTGAAAATTCCATGGACCTATTCCTTTAGCCACCCTGAGCTCAGGAAATTCTCGAAGGACCATAACAACAAAAACAGTGTGATTCTTGCAGCTTGAATTATTTTTGATTATGCAGCCTCAAATTAATGTCAACTGTCGGTGATGATGTATTCACCATGACAAAAGGTCCCTAATTGGTCTTTTTTAAAATCTTCAATAATGTAACCATCGTTACTGTAACCATAACCATCTAGCATGCAGCTGTTTGCCATAATGTATCTGAGGGAGAATAATTTGAGCCTGCTCATTTGTGTCTTTTAGTGAAAACTCAGAGTTGACTTGTTCAATGCTACATTGATTTGTTTTAATGGAAGTCCACAATATTCTCAGCAGGCTTCCCCAATTCCAGAGTTTAAAAACATTTATTCTGTTCCTACACTGCTTTTTCAAAGCCCAATTTTGACTTCAACAGAACGTCATAGGGAATTTGCTTGTACTGTTCTGATCTTTGTAGGTGTAGACACATCAAGGCATATCTTTTCAAGCCCTTTTTGACTGCTCTACCAAGGGTGGTCTGCAGCATATTTTATGACTGCTGGATCCTTTAGTGTTGACGGTTGATTCCAAAAGGCAGAAGCTATCTGTTATCTAAAAATATACCACTTCCAAAATATGCAGACAGGGAGACACTTTTTTACATCAGTTGCACTTCTAAAATGGTGGACAGATAATGGTTTATAACAGTACATTACATTTTTCAAAGTACTGTAATATCTGTGTGAAGTTCCCTATAAAAGATGCCCTATGAATCAGTGAAGGGCTGCAAAAATTTTTACTACCACACTGTGGGCATGGCTTATTATGTCGGTGTGGCTTGCCGGCCAGGTGGGAGTGGCTTGACAATAATCTGACCGGGGTGGATTAAAGGTCATGTGATTGGCTTAAAGGTAGCCAACTTGATGTCAGTCACGTCAAGGGTTTGGGTTAGAGTGCCTGGCCTCTCCTCACCTCAAAGAGATACAATTTCCCTATCTATTTACTATTACTGAACATCCAAAATATACTATTTAATTATACAGTATATATACAGTGGTACCTCTACCGAAGAACACCTCTACTTACAAACTTTTCTAGATAAGAACCAGGTTTTCAAGATTTTTTTGCCTCTTCTCAAGAATCATTTTCCACTTACAAACCCGAGCCTCCAAAACTGTAACCGGAAAAGGCAGGAAGAAGCCTCCGTGGGGCCTCTCTAGGAATCTCCTGGGAGGAAACAGGGCTGGAAAGGCGAGAGAAGCCTCTGTGGGGCCTCTCTAGGAATATCCTGGGAGGAAACAGGGCCTCCACCCTCCCTATGGTTTCCCCAATCACACACATTATTTGTTTTTCCATTGATTCCTGTGGGAAAAATTGCTTCTTCTTACCAACTTTTCTACTTAAGAACCTGGTCATGGAATGAATTAGGTTTGTAAATAAAGGTACCACTGTATATGCCATATGTGTACATACATATTACACACAGGCATACAAATATACATTATCTACTATATAAATTGTATGTGTATGTACACACACGCATGCATGCACAACTCTTCTTAAATTGTACGTATTTAATTTCATTTACTGCGATGGGAAAAACATACCCAGAGCCCAGAAGGGGAATGAATGAATGAATGAATGAATGAATGAATGAATGAATGAATGAATGAATAAATAAATAAATAAATAAATAAATAAATTTCTACCGGTTCTGTGTACCTGACCAAAATTTTTCTGTTGGTTCTCTGTACCTGACTGTACCCGTAGGAGCCCATCATTGCTATGAATGCTTTCAACCATAATGATATTAGTAGTTTGGGTACTGAAACATTTGTAAGAAAACAAGCAAACTCAGATAGTACCAAGGATCCCTTGCTTTAAGCATCATATAATAGACATTGCATTTATTGTGAAAAATTACCTACAGTACAATGATTTCCATAGATTTCTGATTAAAAAGAATATTAAAAGAGATTGTGTTATCTTCCAAGGTTTTACTATATAAATTTTTTGGAATAGGCAGTTCTTCTAAGCTTCCATATATGAAGCCTTCTACAATGTTTAAAGGTTTGTGACGCTTTTTAAATTTCCAATATTTCTGCATAAATATGACCTAAAATAAGATTTTTCTCTCTACAACTCCTTAATCTAGGCTAAATGAATCCAAAATCTATGCACATACCTATTTTTCTTTGTTATCTTTCTCCCACTATAATTAAAAATAGGAATATTGCCCGAAGTTAAAAAAAACTTTGACTTGAAAGATTGTAAGAGTTAAATTACATTTTTATTGATTGTCCGTCCTGTCCAATTGCAGAACTTAATCTGGAAGGGAATTATATTCATCACCTGCCAGAAGAGGTTCGAACTCTGTTACATCTGAGAATTATCAACCTGTCCAGGAACAAATTTCACATTTTTCCTGACCAGCTGACTTCTTTGCAGGCTCTTGAAATGATCAACCTCGAAGAGAATGAGATTACAGGTAAAAAAAAAAATGTGGCTCTGCATTCAAGTGTCACTTTGTTCATATTAATATTGTCTTGACATTTGTAGTTTTTCTGTGCAAGCAAATACTGTTTGACTTTTCATTTAATCATGCACATTCCAAAACTTATACTAAGATTATGGTTTTCACACATAACGTGATAGATTTTTATCTCACGATACTGCTATTTAGAAGTACAATCTTCCCCGGTGTGCCTCATCTTGACAGAGCGTAAAAGCTAAAACTAAACCTTGGCAGTTGTACTTAGTACATTAACTGAAAACTGTTTAGGAAATCCAAGAATATTGGCTAATCTGGGAAGACAAAGCAGTAGGATTTTTCTTAATATGGTACAAAACAGACACAAAGACTGTATTTGTTTTTTCCACACAATGCTACTTGATTGTTCAAAATTAAATTCCTATCATTTACTTCTAAACTTAATCCAAAGTCTGTGCTTGTTTCCATTTTTTCACATAGCTTATTCTGTCTTTGTGTGTGTGTGTGTGTGTGTGTGTGTATGTATGTATATGTGTGCGCATGTGTGTATATATATATGTATCTATGTATGTATGTGTGTGTGTGTGTGTGTATACATACATACACAGATACACACACAAAGTAAACTTACTTGCTTGTAAATAAGTTTCCAAATATTTCTATTTTTATTTAATCTATACAATTCTATGTCTGTGTTCTATCTCTGTGTTCCAATTCCTAGATTTGTAGCACTATGTGAGGGTGAAGGTTCATTCTCTGAGTTTGTGGGTTGGTTTCTGAACATTCATTACCAGGCTAAGCAACATTTCAGTGGAGTTTAGGGGATGTCAGTATCATTGTTACTCTGTTTATAAGGGCCTCAGGTTTGGGTGCATGAAATGAGAGTCTTTTGATGACTCTTGTAATGGGGAATTACATCAGGTCAAGATCTTTGGGAGATGAACTGCTGGTGGCGTGGAGTTGGTTGATGGTCTGTGCTGCCTCTGGTTCAGAGGGGGGTTCATCCCGGTTCTGACCGGTTTGGCCGAACCGTTAGCGACCTGCTGGTAACGTGGGCCGGGGTGGCGCGGCAGGTAGAGTGCTGTACTGCAGGCCACTGAAGCTGACTTGTAGATCTGAAGGTCAGCGGTTCAAATCTCATCACCGGCTCAAGGTTAACTCAGCCTTCCATCCTTACGAGGTGGGTGAAATGAGGACCCAGATTGTGGGAGCAATAGCCTTGCTCTGTTAAAAAAAAAAGTGCTATTGCTAACATGTTGTAAGCCTCCCTGAGTTTAAGGAGAAGGGTGGCATAAAAATCGAATAAATAAGTAAGTAAGTAAGTAAGTAAGTAAGTAAGTAAGTAAGTAAGTAAGTAAGTAAATAAATGTCATGGTGACATCATGGATCCACTTTGGTGCCGAACCATCTTTTTTGGAGAATTTTGGGAAGGGCAATTTTTTACTTTTTTATTTTATTTTGTGCATGCACAGAAGCCTAGTTTCCGGCACTGTGCATGCATCACCATCTTGTTTGCGGGAGGTTTTTTTTGGGGGGGGGGGGTTAATTTTTTTTTGCCTGTGTTTGAATGCGCACACTTTTTTGCCTGTGCAAACCATGCGGCTGGGAGGTGAATCAGCGGCAAGGTTGATTTGGATTCTGAGGGCTTCATAGTCTGTTTGTAGGTCAATGTGTCTGTTGGTGGAATTGCTTATAGAGTGCCAGGCTTTGATGAACTGACGAGCGTGGTGGGGTGGTAGATTATTTTAGCGTTGCTCCAATTGAAATGGTGCTGTTTGGTGTTGGTGTGGGCAAAGATAAAGGATTTGGGATCATGATGTCTTTCTGCCAGCCGGTATTGGTTGATCCTGGTTTTTAATTGACATGATGTTTGTCCCATGTAGAATTGGTTGCATTGGTTACGGTTGATTTTGAAGATGACATTGTTTCTTTCATCCATCTGTATTTAGTCTTTGGTCGAGTGTTGGGTTGTGGGCTGTGCGGTTGAAGGATTCTGGCTGTCATTTCCGACACCCCCTACATTCACTCTGTTAATGCAGCTTAGCCTGCTCACATTTCCAAAATTACATACTACTTCATTTTTAATGGGAAGTACATTTTTATTTGATGCATTGTACAGTGCATACTGTACAGTATATTCAAGTGCAATCCTGAATAAAGTTTGCAACTTGGCCTATTTACATAAGTAAAAACAGGAAATTCTCCAGATTTGAATAGGTAGAAATAAACATGCTACAACTTTTGGTGCTGATAAAATGGTGTTCATGGCAAAACAGATTTTTAATTTGATGCCAGGATTTTAACGTTTATGGTTTTAATACATATATGAATTATGCTGATTTATAGCCACCCTTATAGGCAAGAAGGGTGGCATGAAAATTTAATAAATAAATAAAATAAAATAAGTAAAAATAAATTTATTATTTATGTTGCATTAATTTTTGTTTGGGAGTAATTCGAAATTCAATATAAGAAAGATCCTTCCTTCCTTCCTTCCTTCCTTCCTTCCCTCCTTCCTTCCTTCCTCTTGTTTGCTGTCCATCTCAGCTAAAGTTTACTGGATGGTTTACAAATATTAAAAACCAATAAAACATTGAAGCATATAAATGTTTTAAATAAATAAATAATAAATGAAGCGTTTCCCCCCAAATATTAGCAGTATACCTAAAGTTAAAAAAGCCATAATATTTTGCCACAACAGCTGGTTTTTCTGATAATCATTTTGCTATGCAATCATTTCAGAGACCAAGAAAAAATTGTTTGAAATCCATTTCTTCTGAATGTTGCAATAGCCCATTAAATATTGATAGATTTTATATTAGCAACCTGTCTGTACATTTTATATCTGTGTTGACTCATTTTTTTAGATTTGTTCTCACCTCCCCCAAAAATGTGTTCATTTCTTTTTGTTTTTAATCATGATTCTCTGTGATAATTTAATCTCTCTTGCAGCCAAACAAGCAGGAGGGAGATTTTGATAGGCTTTTAATAGGAACACATTTTCCCCTGTTAATAACTTATTAAGATGCGGTTGCTTGCTGTGTGCTGATTTTTCCTCTTAGTTTCTTAACATAGGCATAACTTTAGTGTGATAAACTGAATGTGCTGACGTTTCTGAAAGTTAGACAGTAGTGACAGCCAATTAATTCACATAGAAAAGGGGGAAACAAACTTGTCAGTAACTTTGACAGATCACAGCTTCAAAATGTTTTATCTCTAGGTGAAAAAAGTAAATGAAGGCAAAGCTATTGATATTGATGTTTAATATCTCCAGGTGAGAGTGGGCATAACTAGGTAAAAGTTAACACACACACAATGAACAAGTTTTCTTCCTCCAATAGCTTGGTAAGCAACAATCTACACACAGTCCTTGACTTACAATCATTTGGTTAATGACCATTCAAGTCACTGAAAAAACTGACTTAGGACTGGTCTTTGCAGTTACGACCGTCACAGTAGCCCCATGGTCACATGATCAAAATTTGGACTGCATTTATGAGGGCTGCGGTACCTCCAGGTCACGTGATTTGCGACCTTCCCAGCTGGCTTCCAACAAGCAAATTGATGGGGAAAGTTGAATTCACTTAATGACCACATGATTCACTTTAACAACCACGACCAAATTTGGCCCAACCAAGTTAACAACTGCCTTGCTCATCCATGGAAATTCTGGTCCCAATTGAACTCATTCCCGAATTCAGTGGGTAGCTTTCAGCAGACTACGGTTTCTTGGTTGTCCCTGTGGTATAGAAGAATTTTCCTCACTTGGTATTCTGGGACTGTATTTTGGGATTGAAACTCAACATAAGCAATATTAGTCCTTACAAAGGGGGAATCAACTCAGTGCTCCATTGTTTGTAGTTGCAGCATCACCTCAAGGTTCGATTACTGCAACGCTCTCTACATGGGGCTACCTTTGAAAAGTGTTCGGAAACTTCAGATCATGCAGAACGCGGTCGCGAGAGCTATTGTGGGGCTTCCTAGATTCGCCCATGTTTCTGCAACACTCCGCGGCCTGCACTGGCTGCCGATCGGTTTCCGGTCACAATTCAAAGTGTTGGTAATGACCTTTAAAGCCCTACATGGCATTGGGCCAGAATACATCCGGAACCGCCTTCTACTGCACGAATCCCAGCGGCCGATAAGGTCTCACAGAGTTGGCCTTCTCCGGGGCCCATCGACCAAACAATGTCGTTTGGCGGGCCCCAGGGGAAGAGCCTTCTCTGTGGCGGCCCTGGCCCTCTGGAATCAACTCCCCCCAGAGATTAGAACGGCCCCCACCCTCCTTGTCTTTCGCAAATTACTCAAGACCCACCTTTGTTGCCAGGCATGGGGGAGTTAGGATATTCCTTCCCCTAGGCCATTACAAGTTATGTATGGTATGTTTGTGTGTATGTTTGGCTATTATAATAAGGGTTTTTAGTTGTTTTATTAAATTGGATTGTTACATGTTGTTTTTTATCATTGTTGTTAACCGCCCCGAGTCTGCGGAGAGGGGCGGCATACAAATCCAATAAATAAATATCCTAGGCCAGGGAGGTCAAACTCATGGTGTCACAACATCACTTGGGTATCATGACTTTTCTTCCCTTTGCTAGAATGGAACATTCTAGCGTCCAGCCCGTGGGCCGTGAGTTTGACACCCCTGTCCTAGGCCATGGACAAAAAAAAAAGGAGTGGCATACAAGTTATGTACCCTCCTGGCTGTGAATGTCTTTTTTGTTCTTTAAATCTAAATGGAATCCGTTAAGTCTGGGATACCCCATTGGGATTGTCCTGTGAGCCCAATTATTCCGGCTGGCGGGGTCCAGGAGGAGGGCCTCTTATACTGTTGCTCCTGCCCTCTGGAACATCTTGCCCTATGATGTGATGATGGCCCCAACCCTCCTATCTTTTCGTAAAGGCCTGAAGGCCTGACTCTTCCAGTCAGCTTGGGGCTTCAGTAGGGGAACAGTGCATTGGAGATGGTTGTTTGAGAAATAGTACATCCCATTTCTCCCCCCCCCCCCCCCACATCCCGCATCTTCACTTGTCCATGGTTTTAATGTCTAATTTTAACTTTTTATGTTTTAACTGTATAATAGTAACTTTAAGCCACCTAGAGTGATGGAGTTAGAGACAAGTCATAGCAGGATGGTAAGATGTCTGATTGCCTTCACAGTGTTTATGGCTTTTTATACAATTTTCAAAGCAGCAAAAGGTAGAAAAAAGTAACAGCATTTGTATTGGTGATTTCTATTTATTTATTTATTTTTATTTATTTATTTTGTCCAATACACAATACATAGAAGAGAATAGACATGAGGTAATATATATAAAGAAAAATATAAAAATAGAGGAGAAGATATATGAAAGGAAGAAAATATATATGATATGATATGTGTCAGTATTGCTGGCTTGATGGATAGTTGATTTTTTAATTATTCCTATATTTTTAGCACTTTAGAACTTTGCACTTTACTAACTTTAATTAATAGCTAAGCTCTGATTTTATATTATTAACTATTAATCCATGAACTTTTTATTCCTATTTTATATTGTGATATATATTATTAGTATTTTAATTATTACCAATTTAATTCATTTTAATATCACTAGGGGGTTTTGTAATTAATGGATGATTGGGGTAAATATGGGACGAATGATTGGTATGAATGCAATGGTTGGGGCGGGTGGGATTATGGTATGAATGTGATAAATGGAAGCAGTATGAATGATAGACTTTGCCCACCTGACGCCGGAGAGGCGGGAGGGGAGGGGGCGCTAATCTCTGGGGAGACAGGGGGTCAGAATATTCCTGTGTTGCTGGGGAGAGGCAGATATGGCGGGGGCCGCGGAGTTAGCCGTTCCAGGGGAACGAGGGACCGTTGCTTAATAACGATCCCTTGTTCTGGCTCCGTGAGCCCAATCTTGGGTACTGGTGATGAGTGTAACTCTGGCCCTGGACTCAGGTTGCTGCTGCTTAATGCCAGGTCGGTGGTAAATAAAGCTCTCCTCATCCGGGATCTGATCCTGGATGAGGAGGCCGACCTGGCATGTATTACTGAAACCTGGCTGGGCCCAGAGGGAGGTGTTCCTCTCTCTGAAATCTGCCCAGCTGGGTTTCAGATATGGCATCAACCTCGACCCCAGGGAAGGGGGGGAGGAGTGGCTATTATAGCCAGGGAGAGCCTTTGCCTACGTGGACTCATTGCTCCGGAAATTGCGGGTTGCGAGTCACTCTTGATGAAGTTGGACTTAGGGGTTCAGGTGGGCTTATTTCTCACGTACCTGCCTCCCAGCTGCGTGTCAAAAGCCCTGCCTGTGCTACTCGAGGAGGTAGCCGGGTTGGCGGTGGAGTTCCCAAGACTTATTGTCTTGGGGGACTTCAACCTGCCGTCACTCGGCGAAACCTCTGGGCTGGCACAGGAGTTCATGGCCACCATGACAGCCATGGACCTGACTCAAGTAGTACAGGGTCCGACTCATGAAGGGGGGCACGCACCCGACATGGTATTCCTTTCCGAGCAATTGAGTAATGGTCTGAGACTAAGGGGCTTAGAAGCAGTGCCTTTGTCATGGTCAGACCATTTTCTACTACGGCTTGACTTCCTGGCTCCAATCCTTCCCCGCAGGGAGGCGGAACCAATTAAGATGTTCCGCCCCAGGCGCCTGATGGACCCAGAGGGCTTTCAGACGGCGCTTGGGGTTATTCCAGAGGCACTTGTCCACAGTTCGGCAGAGTCTCTTGCGAAAGCCTGGAACGAGGCTGCAGCAGAGGCTCTTGACCGGATTGCGCCTTTGCGACCTCTCCGTGGCGCTAGACCCCGTAGAGCTCCATGGTTCAACGAGGAGCTCCGGGAGTTGAAACGCCAGAAGAGACGTCTAGAGAAGCGATGGAGGAAGAGTAGGTCTGAATCTGATCGAACACTTGTAAGAGCTTTTATTAAGACTTACAAAGTGGCGCTCAAGGCGGCAAGATGCGCGTACCATGCCGCTTTGATTGCATCAGCGGAATCCCGCCCGGCCGCTCTGTTTAGGGTGACCCGCTCCCTTCTTAATCAGGGGGGAGTTGGGGAGCCCTTGCAGAGTAGTGCCGAGGACTTTAACACGTTTTTCGCTGATAAAGTCGCTCAGATTCGGGCCGACCTCGACTCCAATTGTAAAACAGAGTCGACTGACAACGAGTCAGTCGAGGTGACTGGGGCACGTACTTGTCCACCTGTCTGGGAAGAGTTTGATCTGGTGACACCTGATGAAGTGGACAAGGCCATTGGAGCTGTGAGTTCCGCCACCTGTTTACTGGATCCGTGTCCCTCCTGGTTGGTTTCGGCCAGCAGGGAGGTGACACGGAGCTGGGCCCAGGAGATTACCAACGCTTCCTTGGGGAGGGGAGTTTTTCCATCACTCTATAAAGAAGCGCTTGTGCGCCCCCTCCTCAAGAAGCCCTCCCTGGACCCAGCCGTACTTAACAACTATCGTCCAGTCTCCAACCTTCCCTTTATGGGGAAGGTTGTCGAGAAGGTGGTGGCACTCCAGCTCCAGCGGTCCTTGGAAGAAGCCGATTATCTAGGTCCCCGGCAGTCGGGTTTCAGGGCCGGTTACAGCACGGAAACCGCTTTGGTCGCGTTGATGGATGATCTCTGGCGGGCCCGGGACAGGGGTTTATCCTCTGTCCTGGTGCTCCTTGACCTCTCAGCGGCTTTCGATACCATCGACCATGGTATCCTTCTGCACCGGCTGGAGGGGTTGGGAGTGGGAGGCACTGTCCTTCAGTGGTTCTCCTCCTACCTCTCTGGCCGGTCGCAGTCGGTGTTAGTGGGGGGCCAGAGGTCGACTCCTGGGTTTCTCCCTTGTGGGGTGCCTCAGGGGTCGGTCCTCTCCCCCCTGCTATTCAACATCTACATGAAACCGCTGGGCGAGATCATCCAAGGACATGGGGTGAGGTATCATCAATATGCGGATGATACCCAGCTTTACATCTCCACCCCATGCCCAGTCAACGAAGCGGTGGAAGTGATGTGCCGGTGCCTGGAGGCTGTTGGGGCCTGGATGGGTGTCAACAGACTCAAGCTCAACCCGGATAAGACGGAGTGGCTGTGGGTTCTGCCTCCCAAGGACAATCCCATCTGTCCGTCCATCACCCTGGGGGGGGAATTATTGACCCCCTCAGAGAGGGTCCGCAACTTGGGCGTCCTCCTCGATCCACAGCTCACATTAGAACAACATCTCTCAGCTGTGGCGAGGGGGGCGTTTGCCCAGGTTCGCCTGGTGCACCAGTTGCGGCCCTATCTGGACCGGGACTCATTGCTCACAGTCACTCATGCCCTCATCACCTCGAGGTTCGACTACTGTAATGCTCTCTACATGGGGCTACCTTTGAAAAGTGTTCGGAAACTTCAGATCGTGCAAAATGCAGCTGCGAGAGCAGTCATGGGCCTACCTAGGTATGCCCATGTTTCACCATCACTCCGCAGTCTGCATTGGTTGCCGATCAATTTCCGGTCACAATTCAAAGTGTTGGTTATGACCTTTAAAGCCCTTCATGGCATCGGACCAGAATATCTCCGAGACCGCCTCCTGCCGCACGAATCCCAGCGACCGATTAGGTCCCACAGAGTGGGCCTTCTCCGGGTCCCGTCAACTAAACAATGTCGGTTGGCGGGCCCCAGGGGAAGAGCCTTCTCTGTGGCGGCCCCGGCCCTCTGGAACCAACTCCCCCCGGAGATTAGAACTGCCCCTACTCTTCCTGCCTTCCGTAAACTCCTTAAGACCCACCTTTGCCGTCAGGCATGGGGGAACTGAAACATCTCCCCCTGGGCACGTTTAATTTATGCATGGTATGTCTGTGTGTGTGACTGTTAGCATATGGGGTTTTTTAAATATTTAAATATTTTAAATTTGTCTGATTGCTTATGATTTGTTTTTACATGTTGTGAGCCGCCCCGAGTCTTCGGAGAGGGGCGGCATACAAATCTAAGTAATAAATAAATAAAAAATAAATATATGAGATAAAGGAAAGACAATTGGACAAGGGACGAAAGGCACACTGGTGCACTTATATACGCCCCTCATCAATCCTTAAGAGCATCCTGTTGATACAACCTAGATGAGATCACATATCAGCCAGGGATAGTATCCTACATCATCCTGGCTATGTAAACTGGGTGGGATCATGTAGGTATGAGAGGCCCCTTTGAGGTAGGCAGTTTGCTGCACACAAGCTTCACATGGCTTCTAACTCTACACTAGAGTTACCCCATGGTAGGGATGTCAAACGTCTGGCCCATAGACCAGATTTGTCACGTACTGGTCCTGCCCATGTCCAGTTTAGTGAAGGAAAAAGTCCCAAGATGTCGTGTCACAACGGCGTGAGTTTGACACCCCTGCTCCATGATAATATGGGTGGCCTATTAATTATATAGAAACAGAATATATACATACATACATTGCTGTTAGCCGCCCCGAGTCTCCGGAGAGGCGCGGCATACAAATCCAATCAATCAATCAATCAATCCCTCAACACTGTCAGACTTTCTACTAAATCCGCACTTCTATTCTACTAGGTTTTCTCATCATTCCTATCACCCATTTCCTCCCATGTTGACTGTATGACTGTAACTTGTTGCTTATATCCTAAGATTTTTATTAATATTGCTACTTCATTGCTTATTTGACCCCTATGACAATCATTAAGGGTTGTACCACATGATTCTTGACAAATGTATATTTTATTTTATGTACGCTGAGAGCATATGCACCAAGACAAATTCCTTGTGTGTCCAATCACACTTGGACAATAAAATTCTATTCTATTCTATTCTACGTACGTACATACATACATACATACGTACATACATACATACACAAGTGTGTGTGTGTGTGTGTGTGTATGTGTGTAACATATTTTTGCTGAATTGAAAATGAAGGGAGACTAGTATAGATCTATTTCGAGGTTGTTTCCTATACTAGTCTCCCTTCATTTTCAATTCAGCAAACATATGTTACACATACAGAATATAGTTTGTCGGCTATGAAAAATTAACTGTCTTGGATATGGTCCTGGATTGGGCCGAGAGGCAAAAGGAAGCATTAAACTCTTCCCATATTTGGGTATGCTAGGGTGATTCGACAGAAAAAACATATATATTATTTTCTTTTTACTTTATTTCAACATTCCTCTGAGATAAACTAGAGGGAACTGAGGATAAGATGTGGAACAACAGAGTCGCTTTTTAAACATTAAGCCAAGAAACAAATGGACTTTAACAAAAAAAAAACCTTTAAGGTTTATGAATAGGTGATGCTGCACTCCATCCGTAGTGAGCCAATGCTTCTTTACCTGACTCCAAATACAGCCCTAAGCAACCCTCAAAGATGTCTTTCCACCAACAGCTTCCATGTCTCTCTTTCTTTGCAATTGTAATAGTATATAGGATTGATATTTAGAGGCAGGAGAAAGAGTGGGCAGGAGTCAGATTAAAGGCAGCTGAGCCCATAGAAGGAATGGAGGTCTGACAAATATTTTGGAAGGGAACCTGTCTTGGTTCTTATTTGTGGACTCTCTCTTGTTCTTCCTCTTAGTTATCTCTCTGTTTTATCTCTTTTCTTTTGTCTCTGGCAGGAGTATCAAACGCAATTTCACTGAGGGCGGGCATTGATCTCGGGGAGGCCAGGGGTCATGGTGATCGATGGGTGTGGCCCAGGGATGTTTACCCTGAAGATATTTACCCATGTAATAGGGTTGTAAGATCTTTCAGATCTTCTAATCTTTGTCATCTTTCTCACCTTCTCATCTTTCCCACTATCTTCTCTTATTGGTATCTTATGATTTATCAATTATTATTATTATTATTATTTATTAGATTTGTATGCAGCCCCTCTCCGAAAACTCGGGGCGGCTCACAACAGTAATAAAAACAATATAGTATGTTGTTTACTTTTTAAATATGATAGGGTTTTTATGTGCTTTTTAATACTAGATTTGTTTTCGCTAGAATATTGTTTTTATTGTTGTTGTGAGCCGCCCTGAGTCTTCGGAGAGGGGCGGCATACAAATCTAATAAATTGAATTGAATTGAATAGTAGTGGAACAAATCTAATATTAAAAAACATATAAAACCCCATCATTATTTTAAAAAAACCAAACAGCACATTCATACCAAACATAAAACAAAGTTTAAAAAAGCCTGGGGGAAAGGTGTCTGGCGGCATAAGTGAGTCTTGAGTAGTTTATGAAAGACAGGGAGGATGGGGGCAGTTCTAATCTCTGGGGGGAGTTAGTTCCAGAGGGCCAGGGCCGCCACAGAGAAGGCTCTTCCCCTGGGGCCCGCCAAACGACATTGTTTAGTCGACGGGACCCAGAGAAGGCCAACTCTGTGGGACCTTATCGGTCGCTGTTGTTTGAATCTTATGATTTATGATTGTATTTTATAATTTATGATTCATGGCTTATGAATTTGATGCTTGTATGGATACTGAGGTTATACACTAGAGTCAAATTCCTTGTGTGTCCAAAGAATCCAATCCTCTCTCCTCTCCTCTCCTCTCCTCTCCTCTCCTCTCCCCTCCCCTCCCCTCCATTCCATTCAATGCCCTGGTACCTGCTGTTTTCTTTAGTAAGTTGAAAAGTAAGTCAGGGAAAGTCAAACACAAACCGCCTAAGACCAGTCATGGAATCGCAACAGATCAACCTCTCCTCCTGCATTGACAGTTTTCAGCTTGTAACTCTGAGAAAAGGATGCATTTTAATTCTTCTATTTATATGGCTCAGACTTTGCAACTGTTGGTTGAACAGCTCTTCTGATGCCTGCAATAAAGCTAGCTTATTTATAGCTGGGTTCTTAAATTGTAGTCTGTTAAGATTTCTCATTCCAATATCAATCTGTAGCTTGAATGAAGTCTTGGTCTAACATCTCCCTCTTCCTCCCCCTCCCCTTCTATCTCTCTTCTTTCCCCTGTTGAGCATTTTGATTTTACTTCCTGATAGAATATTGATGGCTCCCAACATCTTCTCTTTCTCCTACACTTTCAATTCACACTTCCTTTTTTCTAAAAATGATTGTAAACTATTCTCCTGGCTCAACTCATTAGATGAAAGGATAACTCTATTGTGGGGCCACAGTGGTTAGAATACAGTAAGGTAAAGGTTCCCCTTGTATATATGTGCTAATCATTCTTGACCTTTTCCTATCTTAGACAAAGATAAACCTTTCCAATCTATCTTTTTCTTTTCTGAAAAGGGGAGGGGGAGAGAGCGAGAGTGACAGAGAGAAAAGGCTTAGAAACATAGATGTCTGACGGCAGAAAAAGACCTCATGGTCCATCTAGTCTGCCCTTATACTATTTTCTGTATTTTATCTTAGGATGGATATATGTTTATCCCAGGCATGTTTAAATTCAGTTACTGTGGATTTATCTACCACGTCTGCTGGAAGTTTGTTCCAAGGATCTACTACTCTTTCAGTAAAATAATATTTTCTCATGTTGCTTTTGATCTTTCCCCCAACTAACTTCAGATTGTGTCCCCTTGTTCTTGTGTTCACTTTCCTATTAAAAACACTTCCCCCCTGGACCTTATTTAACCCTTTAATATATTTAAATGTTTTGATCATGTCCCCCCTTTTCCTTCTGTCCTCCAGACTATACAGATTGAGTTCATGAAGTCTTTCCTGATACGTTTTATGCTTAAGACCTTCCACCATTCTTGTAGCCCGTCTTTGGACCCGTTCAATTTTGTCAATATCTTTTTGTAGGTGAGGTCACCAGAACTGAACACAGTATTCCAAATGTGGTCTCACCAGCATTCTATATAGCGGGATCATAATCTCCCTCTTCCTGCTTGTTATACCTCTAGCTATGCAGCCAAGCATCCTACTTGGTTTCCCTACCGCCTGACTGCACTGTTCACCCATTTTGAGACTGTCCGAAATCACTACCCCTAAATCCTTTTCTTCTGAAGTTTTTGCTAACACAGAACTGCCAATCCAATACTCAGATTGTGGATTCCTTTTCCCCAAGTGCATTATTTTACATTTGGAAACATTAAACTGCAGTTTCCATTGCTTTGACCATTTATCTAGTAAAGCTAAATCATTTGTCATATTACAGACGCCTCCAGGAATATCAACCCTATTGCACACTTTAGAGTCATCGGCAAATAGGCAAACCTTCCCTACCAAACCTTCCCCTATGTCACTCACAAACATATTAAAAAGAATAGGACCCAGAACAGACCCTTGTGGCACACCGCTTGTAACCTGACTCTGCTCAGAATACTCGCCATTAACAATAACTCTCTGATGTCTACGCTTCAGCCAGCTGCAAATCCATTGCTTCTTTTTCCCTCCTTCCTCCTTCCCAAAGACTGCAACTTTGTCCCTTGCACCATACAAAAACTTTCCCGTTTCAGATCTGGCCAAAACAACTCTCACCCCTCCCCACCCCACCTGAATGGAGAGCCAGAGAGAATTTGTAGAGATCTGCTCCAAACCCTATTTTGCTGAGTCAATAAGAGAGACTGGAAGAGTGTGTGAGAGAGAAAGAGAGACAGAGAGAAGAAGAAAGTGTGTTTGTGTGAGTGAGTGAAAGAGAGAGAGAGAGATGTGAATGCACACTGCCCAGCTGGTCTCCAGGTTTCTGGGGCTCCAGCATGCGCAAAGACCATCTGGCAGACATGTGAGTTCTGGTTTGGCCACTCAGTGCCAAAAAAGTTCACCATCCCTACCCTACACCATTTCTGACAAATGGCAGTCCAATCTCTTCTTGAAAATCTTGAGTGATGAAGTTCCCGCAACTTCCAAGGGGAAGCTGTTCCATTGGTTGATTGTTCTCACTGTTAGAATGTTCCTCCTTATTGCTAGGTTGAATCTTTCCCTATTCAGTTTCCATCCATTATTTCTTGTCTGGCCATTGGGTGTTTCAGAAAATAGCTTGACCCCCTCCTCTCTGTGGCAGCTCCTGAAATATTGAACACTGCTATCATGTCTCCCCTGGTCCTTCTCTTCGTTAGACTAGCCATGCCCAATTCATGCAACCGTTCATCGTATGTTTTAGCTCCCAGTCCCCTGATCATCTTGGCTGTACTTCTCTGTACTATTTATGGACTTTCAATATCTTTTTTATAGTCTCGTGACCAAAACTCTATGCAATTTTAAGGGAAGGGAAAGATACAAGTGAACGCACAAATTGCTAAGCTACTTTTTTATACTGCAACATGAACATTGAAAATACAAGGCCAATGAAGTTAAAAAGCAGTTAAGAAGGGAAGCTAGCTTAACCATATCCATCAGTTCAGTACAGAGAGCTTTTAAAATTACTCCATGCTAGGAGTTGTAGAGCATACATTCAAACATCTGTCTTAGGTTTATTAAGCTAACCAAGTAATGATGGTTTGAATTCTGAATTCGATTAGTTCTTCAAATATTTTACAGAGCTATTTGGACATCAAAGCATAGTCCCACAAGCTAATTTTCTGTTCTTCCACAGGGGGGATTATATGTGATTTCCAATGGGAAGCATAACGCATCATTTGTTACTGTTTACAAGGTTAATTTGGTATACTGTATGAAAAAATTTGGCCTGCAGTTCATTCCTTCATAGTCTGAAATTGAAAAGACCATTTGAAGTCTTCAAAGGCATTTTTTTTTGGTATCAAGAAAAAAAATGGCTACTTTCTTACTCTTCTGATTTATATTGTCGGTAAGGTTTAAAAATACTGTATATGTCTTACTATTCTATGTGTATCTTTTCAGAACAAATCCAACCTTATTAAAATGAGTTGAGTTAAAAGGCTGTTTTTCCCCTTTGCAAATGCTGTATCATAGCCTCGATGCACAAGTCTGCATACCTCTTCAGGTAGAGCCATTCACCTCTTACAAATAGAATAGAATAGAATAAAATAGAACAGAATAGAATAGAATAGAATTTTTTATGGGACATACAAGGAATTCATCTTGGTGCACATACTCTCAGGGGTGGGTTCTAAAAGAAAATATAAGTTCATCAAGAATCATAAGGTACAATACTTAATAATAGTCCGTATACATATTGGAGAAAAAGAAAGAAGTATTTGCAGGGGTGAAATCCAGCAGGTTCTGCAGAACCGGTAGTGGAAATTTTGCGTAGTTTGGAGAACTGGTAAATACCATCTCTGGCTGGCCCCAGAGTGGGGTGGGAATGGAGATTTTGCAGTATCCTTCCCCTGTCATGCCCAGCAAGCCACATCGGTAGTAAAAAAAAATTGGATTTCACCACTGAGTATTTGATATTGTTGAACCTTATTCATTACTGAAGTTAATGGTTTGTTGGAAGGAAAATCCATTGGGTTCGGTTCCAGGCTGGGAGTAAGATGCTGGAAATAAAATGGAGGCTGATTAGAAAGAAAGACACTGTTTATTGGTGAACAGAACCACCAGGTTTTGTTATTCTGGGGCAGCTGACCAAATGGCTGAATAGGTGGGTGGGTCTTTATAGTTTCTGTAACTTTGAAGTTTGGGATTTGTGCAATATGGGCTTTGTGTTTCTTAAAGGGTGTTGGGCAATTCCTATTGTGACGAATGGCTTTCATCCTATGTTGGATCTTGAGTGAGGGGCTGATTGTTCTAACACTATCACTCTACTTTTGTAAGCTGTCAAACTTTGCTGCAAGAAGTTTTTAAATATCCTGTCTTGAATGAATTTCTGCTTGTTACTATTTGCTTTACTTATGAATGGGGCCATTTAGATAGTTGGGTTCCTCTTTCAATAAATTCTTTATCTCTTTAAGTGCCGGCATCTGCTGTGGGCTATTAAGAAAGACTGGGAGGTTTTTTTCTGCCTCCGAGTACGTGTTTCTCAATTTCTCCTTTGGGGAAATAGAATATTCTGCCTTTTAGTATTCTCCAAAATATTTCATTCTTCGGGGCGGGAGGGTTTCCCACAGGGTTTGATCACAATTTCTTGAAAAAATCTTGTAGTGTGCTACAGAGAAATACAAAGGAAGGAACAAGACCATTAAGGAGGGTGTCAGATTATTAAAGAAAATATTATTTAGTCCACAAGAGAAGCGAATGAAAAAGAAAGTCAGAATAACCCTGACTTAATGATGTTAGGTGTTAAAGTTGAACTGGAGAATTTCTTTGATAAGCTTTCAACGTTGTTTCATTAATGGAATGAATGTTTCATTTATTAACAATAAATATAGTTTAAGAAATTAAGGTGATTCTTGTTTTCTGAGCTTTGCACACCCAGCAGGTTTATGCTGTTCTTTTGAATATGAATCTCCTGAAGACATTTATGGGTTTTCCTTTGTTAACTTTCAAATACAATGTTTCTCCTTATTAAATGATTAATCATTAGTTGGAAATATTTTTAGTTGATCCATGACCTCCATTGCGAAATCAATTCCTGAAGAGATAATAGCTGCTTCCTCCAGTTTTTGATCTTCTCTCTGTTCTGAACCTGTCTTCTCGCTGCCAATAACTCAAACATTTTGTTGGCATTATCTGATGAATATAGAAAAGCGTTAACACCCACAAAGACCTTTAGGCAAAATGGAGTACCCAACTTATATCTTTCTTGATATTTCTTTCTTGAAAAAGTAAACGCCAACAACCTCAGATCTCTCATTTTTCTAACTACAGTGTTCCCTCGATTTTCGCGGGTTCGAACTTCGCGAATAGCCTATACCACGTTTTTTTAAAAAAATATTAATTAAAAAATACTTCACAGTTTTTTTCCTATACCATGGTTTTTCCCACCCAATGACGTCATATGTCATCACCAAACTAATAATTTTTGCAAATAAATAACAAAAAAAAAATTTATTGTTAATAAATAATTATGTTTATAAATATCAGGATCACTAAGTGTCTTATTCAGTGGTGAGTACCAGTAATAATGGTGAGTAGATGGTTGTTAAGGGAATGGGAAATGGTAATTTAGGGGTTTATATGCTTAGATTTGTATGCCGCCCCGAGTCTTCGGAGAGGGGCGGCATACAAATCTAAGTAATAAATAAATAAAATAAATAAAGTGTTAAGGGATGGCTTGTGATACCGTCCATAGCCAAAAATGGTGTATTTACTTCCGCATCTTTACTTCGCGGAAATTTGACTTTCGCAGACGGTCTCGGAACGCATCCCCCCGCGGAAATCGAGGGAACATTGTATGTCCAAATGTGAGATTTTCTAGCCCCAGAACTATAGGGTTTGGTCCAAAATTGGCTGTTTTAAAACACAAAATTAACTCTTCATCTATTTCTCTTTTATTCTACTTGCTTTTATCTTATTGCATGTTAGTACACAGTACATGTGTGTTAGGGTTTGTCACTTTAAACTTGTACTATCACTGTAAAAATGTACTGTCACTTTAACTGTTAAATATTCTAGGCTGGTACGTCATTAGAGGGCGCCAGTACTCCATCCCTCAAATGAGGCTGTGACGCACATTTCTGCTCAGTCATTCTCTTACTTTGCCTGAGAGGGGGGAGTTGTATAAGCTTCGTGCTTATTATCTATAATGTATTTTGCTTTGTGCTTCTAATCTTGTAATTGCTCAGTGCTTATTATTCTGTATTTGCTTCGTGCTTATTCTGGATTGTTTCTATATTTTGTTTATATGTAAATAATACTTATTTAACTAAGTCTGTGTCTTGGCTTTATCACACATCCACGCTCTGTTAAAATTCTCTGCTCGGTGATGTCGAAGGTTTCATAGCCCAGCTATACCGAGACATGCCAACATTGCACAAATTGCTTGAGACATCTCTAATACAAATTGATCTGTTACAAACCATGATTCCACCTCCACAATTGAGAGCTGATGTTAAAAATATTTGAAAGCTGATGTTAAAAAAATTTGAAAGATCAGGGGCAGTTTTTTGGCAAACAGGCAAATATTGATGTTCCTCTCAGGGGTGGGTTCCTTTTACCTTTTCCTACCAGTACACATCATGTGTTCCCTTGCACATTTTTTTTGTGCAAGGGAAAACGTGCTCCTAGACGTCCTCTTCCTTCTCTCTCCCTCACCATGGCATCACCTTTTCTTTCCTCCTTGCAGGGGATCAGATCCCTTCACCCTCCACGTGGTGCCTATGCTGCTGGGGCTTCCCCCCATTAAAAAGGAATCAGAAGGCTGCCCTCTGTGTGTGTGTGTGTGTGTGTGTGTGTGTGTGTGTAGGCACGTGTGGAGGATGAAGGCTTCTGATCCCCTGCGAGGAGAGAAGTTGGTCTTCACCCCTCTTCTAAACAAGATGAGTCCTGATAAAAACAAGATGTGGTTTAATGGAAGGAACCCAGACTGTGACAACCCCACAAGATCAAAATGGCCAAGCTTTTACTAAGAGGCAGGAATCCCTCAAGTAACCAGGCCCTATGCGAGTGATGATGAACCTTTTTTCCCTCGGGTGCCGAAAGAGCGTGGGCTCACTTTATCGTGCATGTGCGAGTGCTCACACCCATAATTTAATGTCTGGGGAGGACGAAAATAGCTTTCCTCATCCAATCGAGGTCCCCTGGAGGCCAGAAATGGCCTGTTTCCCAACTTTTGGGCCCAGTAGGTTCGTGTTTTGCCCTCCCCAGGCTCCAAAGCCTTCCCTGGACCTGGGGGAGGTAAAAATGCTTTCCTCCTTCCCCCCGAAGACTCTCTGGAAGCCAAAAACGCCCTCCTAGGGCCTCTGTGTGAGCCCCAAATCAGCTAGCTGACACACACATGCACGTTGGAGCTGAGCTAGGGCAACGGCTCGCATGCCAAGAGCCGGTGTGGCGCAGCAGGTAGAGTGCTGTATTGCAGGCCACTGAAGCTGACTGTAGATCTGAAGGTCAGCGGTTCAAATCTCATCACCGGCTCAAGGTTGACTCAGCCTTCCATCCTCCCGAGGTGGGTAAAATGAGGACCCGGATTGTGGGGGCAATATGCTGGCTCTGTTAAAAAGTGCTATTGCTAACATGTTGTAAGCCGCCCTGAGTCTAAGGAGAAGGGCGGCATAAAAATTGAATGAATGAATGAATGAATGAATGAATGAATGAATGAATGAATGAATGAATAAATATGGTTCTGCGTGCCACCTGTGGCACCCGTGCCATAGGTTTGCCATCACTGCCCTATGCCATGTAGGATTTCATAGGTAAGACTCAGCACTTTGAACACACCTGGAAGCAAACTGCAATCTGTACAGCTCACAAAGCAGAGATATTGTAGCATCCTGAGGCATGCTATCCGAAAGTCTCTCTTTTGGAAACGTCACCCCTATCACTGCCTGTGCCACTATATTCGGGTTCAATTGTAGCTTCCAGATAGTCTTTAAGAAGAAAAACATTGCAGTAGTCAAGCCAAGAGGTGACTGGGCATGAATAGCTGTCTGGAGTTTATAAAGGAGCCCATAAAAAAGCAATAAAAATAGATGTTATCTATAACTCATCAGTAATTTATTTTCACTGGAAAGTAGCATGACCAGTATATAAATGGAATCAAAAGTTTGAGTTTTATATAGGGCAGAACTGATCCAATCAACATCAATAGTTTAATGAAATCCATTACCTATGATTAACTAGTTCTCTTTTTTACTGAACAGATTAAACTAGAGAGGTGAAATAGTGGCAATCACATTTGGAATGACGTGTTTTATAAATAACTAAAATGAGCATTCTATATTGGTTTAACCTGTTCATTCAGATTTCCCTTTTTATAATAGAATGCCTCATATGGAGTTCTGATAATATTTAAGTAGCAAAGAAATGCAGTCAGCAAATCTGAAAAACTAGGAATATTTTTTCATAGTATTTTACCTACAAAATATAGGGCAGCAATATTTACTACAACACTTTTAAATGCATTATTGAATAGTATAACAAATATATTATCTGTAAGATTAGTTAAAAAGAGGGATGAAAGAAAATATCCTTGAGAAATACTATAGCATGCATTTAATTTAAAAACATATGATCTTGTGTTGATTAATTTAAACTGAAAAGCCCTTTAGTATTATTGCCTAATAAGATTGAATAAACATCCTGCTTTGGAAGTATTACTTTTATAATTATATATTTAGAAAAAACAAAATCTGTATTATGTAGATAAATAAGATAGCAAGAAGTAGATAAAAGAATATAATGGGTAATAGTCATCCATTTATAAAAAGAAAGAAAAAATAAACATTACATTTCCACTCAATTACACCCACATTTACAATTTGGAAAGGTTTTAAAATAGCAGGAATTAAATGTTTCTGGCTGAGTAGAGTTGAAAGCAAATAAATTGTAACAAAATAATTACACTGAGAAAAACAAATTATTTTTTTTCAATTTCTTATACATAATAAACAAATGACATAATGTCATATAACACAACCCTATGTCTAAAATAAGGAATAGTGATTATTCTTTCATCTTACAGTTCACTATTTAAAATTAGATCACCATTATGCATATTTATATTTATTATATTTCTATAACAAAATTTCATTTACTGACATTTTATACAGAGAGATTTTGTAAGTGTAAGCAATTTTTTGAGAGCCAGTTTTGTTTAGTGTAGGGGTGTACAACCTTGGCAACTTTAATACCTGTGGACTTTAACTCCCAGAATTCTCCAGCCAGCTGGCTAGAGAAGTCTGGGAGTTGAAGTCCACAAGTATTAAAGTTGCCAAGTTTAGATACCCCTGGCTTAATGGTTAAAGCACCAGGCTAGAAACTAGAAAAATGTGAGTACTGTTTCTGTCTCAGACGTTAAACCAAATTGGTGGCTTTGGGCCAGTCACAATCTCTCAGCCCAATTCACCTCACAGGTTTGTTTTTTGTAGAGAAAATAGGAGGCAGAAGGAGAATTAAGTATATTCACAACCTTGAGTTGTTTATAAAAAATAATGAGGACGGGATAAAACAAACAAACAAACAACTCTGTCTCTGTATCAGCAAATAAAAGAGTAGATTGCAAGCCATCATGGTAAAATTGGGAGGACAGTAAAATCAAGAAAAGGAAAGAGTTGTATATATTTGTGTACATTTCATAGGAGATTCGGTTCTATTCATTTAGTTCCCAGGGAGTTGCAGTGACAAATTCTCACAATATGGAATGTTGTGCTTCCCAAATAAAGCCACAATGATAAGGAAATACACCTTGCCAGAGTGAAGGCTCTTCTTTAATTGGGATAAATAGTCAAATCCTGGAGCCTTCAATTTGGTTTTAATCAATATTTAAATATAGCAGTCCAAATCCTTGCTGCTATCTTTGAACGTCCAGCCTCCATCTGCAAGATGTGATAGAGAATAGAGATAGAACTTAAAGATTAACCTGAGGAGTGTTGATTAAGTCCAAACAGTACTAAATTGGGACACAATCCAAGTTCAAATCCATATAGTATTGGGTCCATAGGATGTTGTTGTGATGGAATCTGCACCTGGAGAAGAAGGGAGTAGGAGGGGGAATGAAATATTAAATACTGGATGAAAAATTAAAAAGCTGCAGGAACTTACTCAATAGAAAAAAAGAAAAAAGATATTGGATATTGATATGAAATATTTATCCATTTCATCTTTAGAATTGTTTGGGCTTCAAGTCTGCCATCCTGAGCAAGTCAGGAGATGGGTGGTTTATAAATCGAAATAAATAAATAAAATCTGCTTTTTCTTTTTTCTTTTCCCAGGGAATTGTCTGGGAAATGTTGTTGGGTTTTGTTAGAATAGGTTATTTTTGAGAGATTTCCCATGATAAAAGCTGAAAGCTAGAAATGATTGGATTTATAAAATGTATAGTGGTATTCTCCCTGATCATGTTCTCCTGAAATATTTTAATACTTTATTTAAAGATGACCAAGTTAAGTGTAGTTATCCTCTCCTACTGTAGTTTTTGCATAGAAATACATTCCAACAGTGAATTCCAACAGATTTCTTAAAAAATTGCCCTATAACGCACTGCTTTGTCCAAAGTTACAACTTTGACTAAAACTCTCAGCGTTTGTCCGATTGTAACCTTCAAAGTTGTAACTTTTCTTTCTTTCTCTCCACTTCTCTGGCGGCTTTGCTGGTTGGCACAGGGCTTGAGCTTGGTGCCCCGGGGGGAGGTGGCCGCCTCCCCCCCCCCCCCGCCCAGGAAAGAGGTGCAGGAAAGTGGTGCGTTTGAAAAGTGCCGCTTTCCCGGAAAGCCGGCTTTTCTGGCCAGTGTGCCCTCCCCTTGGCTCTGCCTCCCGCCACTGCCGCGCAGCTCACCTCAGAAGCCTTGATGCTTTGCTGGCCTGCATGGCGGCGGGGGAGGAGGTGGAGTTCAGGTCCGATCCCAGGCCCGTCACCCCCGGCTCCAGGAGACAGCCCCCAGCATGGCGGCGGGGGAGGAGGCCAACGCCTCCTCCGACGCCGTGCGGGTGTGTATCAGAGCCAGGGCAGGTAAGTGTGGCGGCAGCTGAGGGGAAGCAGAGGGACGTGGGAGGAGGTGGGAGGCTTTCTCCCCCGCCGACAGCTTGGGGGGGATGGATCAGCTGTCGGTCGGGGAGAAACCACGCCGGCTCTGTGCCAGCTTGGAAAACTCTGAGCTGTCCTTAGGATTTGCCTGCGTTCCAGCGCGCTACGCAGCTTAGAGGGAACTATGGTCGTCACCATGCCCATAAAGCTCCTATGCAGATGGAAGCATGGAGTGCTCCAAAATCTCCTGGTAGACGGCTGTGTTGACCCTAGACTTAATGAAGCACAGTGGACGAATGCCAGCAGATGACCTGGTTCCCCAAATCAACACAGACTGTGGAAACTTTTGCATCTCATTTGGCAACCAAGGACCCAGAGTATAGAGGAAGAATGAAGAGGCACACTCTGCAAGATGTTTGAGGTCCATTGTAACATTTCCACAGTCTAATTTTCTGAGATGAGGATTTGGGGTTTTCATGAGCTGTACCCCATAATCATCACAATTATGACAAATCACAGCTTGAATTATCTTGCCTTGCATGTTATGAATATGTCTCATATATTAAGTTTCACCTTTTAAGTTACACTAATGAAATAAATGAACATTTGCACGATATTCTAATTTTTCGAGTTATACCTGTACATTTGTTTAACACTGAAACACAAGCATTCCTCTCGCAACCCCAAATGTTGCTTTTACTCTGCATCTCAGAAAAAGCAGCTTTCAGTATTAAACCTGTATCAAGATGATGCCAAGCATACATTCTACATTGGGGCTCTATATTTTTTTCCTCCAGAATCAAAGTAGTGAGTTAAGTACCGTTGTTCAGATGTAAAGGAATATTTCTGATTCCTTGCATTATATCTGTCTTAATGTTTGGCTTCATTTCTTTAAGTTCAGTTTCAGAGTGGCATAGTTTTGATAAGCCTTATTTTGAAGACTGTAGAAATTGAATTTGGAAGGCGGACTTTAAAGAAAATAAGAGAGATCTACACATGTAACCTTAGAAACAATTTCAGACTCAATAGATTGTACTGTTAAGAGTGAAGCCATTTCACAGGACAAGACAAAGAACAAGTAGGATAGTAGGCTTAAACAGGTGATACCTAAGGTGAGATATCACCAGAAGCTAGCATAACTCTAGTCAAGCCAGATGTTCAAATTAATTGGGGTGGAGGGGAAATACAATTGCTAATTTGGAGATGGGAAATGTTGTGGTTAGCTCTGGCCCAGCTCCTGCCCCAAGGACTGTGGATGTGGGGGAGACATGGAATCTGATGATGAAGGCTCCTCTGACCAAGAAGACATGAGTGACAGGGAGGAGGAGAGTGTGGCAGACAGCTCAGAAGGAGATCAATTATCTAGCTCCTCCTTGGATTCAGAACAAGAGTTAATGATACAGCCACGCATACGGAGAGCGATGCATAGGCAACAACAACTGAGATTATTATCAAAGAAAATGAGGCCACCTGTGGTTGGGTGGGGCTGTGGTAATTAGTGAGGCTGCTATAAATAGCAGTCTGTGGGTTTGGCCATTGTGGAGGATTATCTGATGGTTGTGTTTCGTGACTGCTTTGCTGACTTCAACCTTTGTGTGCTGATTTTCCCCCGCTTTGAAACTAAACCAGAGCAAAGTGTGTTTCACTTTGTGAAAGAAGAAGGACTGTGAATTGCCTCACAGCTGCAAGCTAAGTATCACAGAACTGATAAGGGACTTGTACAAATTACCAGTTTGTTTGGAGATGAGTGCTCTTTGCTATACCAAAAGAGGGCTTAGTTTAAGTGAATTTTCATTATAAAGAACATTGTTTTGAATTTTCAAACGTGTGTGTGTCTGAAATTTGCACCTGTGAATTTTTGGAGGAGTGTACCAGAGAGCCCGACAGAACAGGAAAGAAGACATATTTTTGTAAAGATGGAACCTCCACATCTTGATGAAGATCTCTACATAGGGAACATCTTACACATATTTCTGTTTGTGCTTGTAAAGAAACCTAATGTTCTTCTTCAGGAAAAAGATAAGACTGGATAATGCTAAGTGTTTGTATTGTGCTATATTTTCCTTGTAATTTGGGAACATGTTTACTATTGCTTTAAAAGGACAGAAGATATAAAATACTAGTTCAATTGAAAAGAAATCAAAGTCAGTAAAGAATCATTTTCAGAAAAGATTCTTCCCGTATGAAGTACGTCATTTTCAGTTTCTGCCAGCATTGTTCCTAGAAGTTATTTACCACTTTTATCTCAGTGGTGTTACAAAGCTAGTAATTTACTTTGATTTGACAGCACTTCAGATTAGTCTTTTAGATGCTCTTAATACCCTGATAATGTGCCATATTTCAAACCCAAGCATATAAATTTTGTATTATTATGTTTGAAAATCCATATAATAGTAGGTTTTCAATTTGTTTAGATGGGAGGTTGGAGATTTTCAGCAGAAATAAACAGTAATTATTTATTAGCTGCTACTGAGTTGGGCTCAGTTGGTGACTGATTAATGAAGGCCCACCCCCCTCCTTATCTTTTACAATGTCATATCTCTTTCCAGGATTGTAATCTCTTTGATCCTGTGCAGGTGGCTTCTCTTTCCCTTTATCTTACCAAATATATTCATTTTTCAAGTCCATCATCCCTTCACATCAGGTGTCCAAAATATCTGAGTTTCGGCTTGCATAATTCAAAAGCATCTATTATCTTTCCTGCACTGTCCTGCTTTCACAGCAAGAAAGTATATAAAAAGCCTACCATTGATATTTTTTGGTGGGGGTCCTTTGAAATATCTTTATTATGATCTGGTTGAAATTTGGCCCCATTAGGGTTGACCTCTACTACTTCTCTAGTGCATTGTCCAATTTGATTTATAGTTCAGGAAAACAAAGTATGTTTCGCCTTCACTTCTTTGCCGATATAATCAGAGGTTCTGCTAAGGTGGAACAGTGACATGTGCTCGCCCCCACAGCTCTGAGTGCTATCGGAATCCAGTGCAATTCTGCTACTGCACCCGGGCAGGTAGTGAAATTGCGCACAGAGACGCAGGTGTGTCTGTGCGCGATTCTGCTACCTGCACAGCTGCAGTAGCAGAATTGTGCTAGACTCCACTAGCACTCAGAACCACAGAGGCAAGCACACGTCACCATTCCCCCTTAGCACAGAGACGCAAGTGTGTCCACAGGTGATTTCACTACCTATCCAGGTGCAGTAGCATAATTGCGCTAGACTCCGCTAGCACTCTGGCTTGATAAGCTCAGGTCGATAAGAAATCCCTCTATAGTGGAGTCCAGCGCAATTCTGCTACTGCACCTGGGCAGGTAACGAAATTGCATGCGGAGACGCAGGTGTGTCTGTGCGCGATTCTGCTACCTGCACAGCTGCAGTAGCAGAATTGCGCTAGACTCCGCTAGCACTCAGAACCACAGAGGCGAGCACATGTCACCATTCCCCATTAGCAGTCCACCTCTGGATATAATGAAACCTGCAAAAGTGGATATTTCCACAAAGTTATTTTTGTTTATTTTTGCAGTAAACCACATATTATCTGCTACGTTTTTACCAGTTTGTTTCTTTGTTTATTTATTTCGCGTATGGCAAATACATGGACTTTATTTTATTTTTTTTCAATAATTTTTATTGTGATTTTTAAAAATATAACAATCAAAAAGAAAAAATAGACAAATATTTACAAATTACAAGGACAAAACAACAGTGACAACAAAAACAACAACATCATTACAGATAACAATCAGTGTATAATTTAGATCATCCTGAGAGGAGGGAAAGTAAAACTTCTGTTATTAAGTATCTTTATATTCTGGTAGATACAACTGGTATCCACTATTAATCATTTTGGTTATCCATATTTTATCTATAATAGATTGTTTACTAGCCGCCTTATGTACATACTCTTTGTTAAATACAGTATTTAGCTCCCTAAAGATCTTCATTTTTATATTTATATTGCATATGTATCATACTCAGTTTGTTATACCAAAAAAGAAGAACTAAACCAATTATTATTATCGTATTTTAATTTTAACTTTGTTTTTTTCTCTTAAACCAGTCATAGAAAGAGTTCAGATTTGATAATAAACAGAATCTTCTTTATTTCTTAATTTAAGTGTTAATGTGTCTGCCTCTGCACAGTCTAATATTTTTTTAAAGATCAGTGAGTCATCTGGTATGTTAGGTTGCTTCCAACATTGAGCCACCACCATTCTGGTTGCAGTCAGTATATGGATCATTAAATAATATTTATCTTTGTCTAATTTCTGATCTATAATTTCTAAGAGGAACACTTCAGGTCTTCTATTTATTTTCATTTTAAGTACTGTATATCCATTATCCATTTTTGTATCTTAATCCAAAATTCCTTAATCTTTGGACAGTTCTACCAAATATGATAGTAAGTCCCCATGGTTTCATTACACCTCCAACAATGTGGCTTTATTCCAGTACAGTATATCTTTGCGCTAGTCTTGCTGGGGGGAGGTGCCATCTGTAATACATTTTGTACAGGTTCTCCCTATGTGCTGTTGATTTTGTTAATTTATAATTTTTAGACCAAATTATATCCCCCTTATCTAGGTTCACACTATATCCAAAATTTCTGTTCCAATTATGAATATTACCTTTAACTATATACTCTTCCATTTTGTAATTCAATAGATATTTATAGAGTTTAGAGATAATTTTTTTGTCCTGTCCTGAGATTATTTTATCCAATTCTATTTCTCCCTTTTGTATTCCTATTTTCCTTTTATCTTCTTGATATCTTGATTTTATTTGAGTGTATGGCCACCAATCCACTCTCACTTCATTCTTTCTAATTGTTCTCTGGTCTTCAATTCGCCTTTTTCATTCAACAATTGAGAATAGTTAACCATCCTATTTAAATCTTTAATGTTCGGGTGCATCATGGCTTCCATGCTGGAGAACCATTTCAGAATTTGTGAATAATGAGTTCTTTTAATTTTGGTCGAAGTCTCATAAATTGAATTTCTGATAATATGTTGTCTGAAATATTAATGGATTCTGTCTTTCCCATCCCATAAAAAAGCATGCCATCCTACCAACAGGTCGTGCCCTTCTAGCAGCAGTAATCTTTTGTTCTCAAGTTTGATCCATTCTTTTAACCAATCAATGCTTGATGCATAGTAGTACAATTCAAAATTGGGTAGTCCAAATCCTCCTTGTTTTTTGTTATCCTGCAAATATTGTAATTTAATTCTAGGTTTTTTTCCTGCCCATATAAATTTTGTTATAATTCTGCTTAATTTTTGGAAAAAATCTTCAGGGTAATTAGGATTGTTCAGAACAAATATAAGATTTTGGGTAGGATGGACATTTTGATTGCTGAAATTCTCCCTATAAGGGAAATTGGTAACTTATTCCATCTTTCCAGTTTCATTTGGATTTTTAAAATTAGCTCTGTATAATTATCTTCTTTAATTGTTATTGCCTTAGACGTCTATATCTAAATATTTAACTATTTTTTCAATTTGCAACTCTAATTTATTTTCTAATAATTGCTTTTCTCTATTTGTCAGGTTAATATTTTAATCTTCTGTTTATTAATTTTGAATCCTGCTACTTTCCCAAATCCAGTAATCTCTTCAAGCAATTTTTCTCCAGATTCAATGGGGTCTTCTATATTGAATACTAAATCATCGGCAAAAGCCTGAAGTTTATACTCTTGTCCTTTTATATTGAGCCCTTTAATGTCTTTGTTAGATTGAACCTAGATTAATAAGACTTCCATTGCCAATATAAAAATTAATGGGGAGAGAGGACATACTTGTTGGATACCTTTTTCGATATTTGTACTATCAGCTAAGTCGCCGTTAATGTTAACTTTAGCTGTCTGTTGGGAATAGATTGTTCAAATGACTCTCATAAGTTTTTCTTTAAATTTCACCCTTATTAATTGGTTTATTAAAAAATTCCAATTTAAATTATCAAATGCCTTTTCTGCATCTAAAAATATCAAAGCCAAATTTTTTCCAGGGTTTACTTCATAGTATTCTAATATATTTATAATATTTCTTAAATTGCTTCTGATATTCCTATTTAGTAAAAAACGTTTTGGTCTGGGTGAATTACTTCGTTAACGGCAAATACATGGACTTTAATGTCCAGTCCACCCAACCATTCAAGGACAGGATGATCTATGTTGAAAAAAATCAAGACATTGGGCCAGTGTAAGCTCTTGATGAACATTCGGACACAATGTGATGGATATTTTGTGGAGGAATACCACAGCCACACTGAGGGGTTGAGACAAGGCCCCACTTTGGTTGATGAACACAGCTTTGGTTTTTAAGCCTCACTAGAAGCCAGCCTAAATATGTCCTGTTAGGCCTGTTTTGCTATCTATTTGAAGAGCCAGGAGTTCTACAAAAATGTCTGGCTGCCAACTCTTGGTTAATTGCCAGTTCTTCAATGTAGTCTGGCTGACAGTTATAGCACTAGTATGCTATCCAGATGCACCACGAGGAGGCGAACTAGCATCACACCCCAGTTTTTACCAGTATTCACATATCTTAAAAATTGTCCATCTCTTAGCCTATCTTTAGAAACTGTTTCACAAAATTCACAAACTTATCTGCTTGGTTAATTTTTTCAGTATTTACATATATCTTGCAAAACTCCCATTTTCCCAGTCAAATTTCCAGAAAACGTGCTTCAAGCCCATTCTTTACCACTCTTATCATTGCAAATCATTTTGGTTCTCAGCCAACAACACTGGCTGACCTATGATCCCATTTCTACCATCACCACACACATTCCTGATACAGTACAATCAATACACTAAATCCAGGAATCCAGTTGTGAGTGCTTCATCATTGGACGCTTTCAAGAAGAGACTGGCCAGACACTTGTCTGGAATGTTCCTGTTTGAGCAGGGAGTTGGACTAGACGATCTCCAAGGCCCCTTCCAACTCTGATATTCTGTTAAATAACCAAGAGGCATCTCAAATACATACCTCGGTCTGAAGCATCCCTTTTATTCTTTTGTATGATTCATTTTCATCATTTACATTCAGCAACTCACCTTTAACTTCATATTCATGCAAAAATGTTTCAAAACCTGCTAAATAATTATCTGTTCCATATTCATAACTTTTTATCACCAGTATATTCTTCATGAATTCTTTGAATTTTTCCACTTCATTGGCCGTTTTCAGGTGCATACATTCCACCACCGCCCTCATATGATAGCAGAATCTAGAAGAAGATGGATGGCACAGCTATAGGATCCCCATTGCTATTGATAACAATGCAAAGTGCTTACAGATTAACTCAACATAAATGTTTTAATGACAGCTGCAGAGAATCCAAGAGCATAGGTAAGATTAATCAATTAGATGTTTCTGCTTTGGAATTATGATTGAGTTTAGTTCCTGCAGCACCTGAATCAATAAGAATCACAGTGGGAAAAGAACAAAAGCTTTCCTACCTTTCTTACAAGCCCTCATAAAAAACACATTGCCAAATACTGTCTAGTGTCTAAGAAATTATTCAGACCATACACAAAGTCTTTGAACTAGTTACTAGTAAGAAACATGAAGTTAAAATCAGAAGAAAGAAAAATCCAAGAAAATAAAAACAAATGCAGAAAGTACAGTGTCTGCCCTCAACCTATCAAAGGGAAACGGAGTGCAAACAATTACCTAAATATGCTGCAGACCACACTGGAAAAAAACATAAATTAAGAAGCCAGTACGGTAAATAGAAAAGGAAGATTTGAGAAGCAATCAAAGGTGAAATGGATTGAATAATGGAGTATTCTCTAGTCAATGCCATTCCTTAGCGACCACTTAGGTGTTTTTTTTCAAGATGGTTTGTCTTCAACTTAACCTTTCAGCTCTCTCAGTGGTGCATTCATTACTGTCATAATGGAGCTCATCCTCCTTGCTGCACACCATCCTTTTCTCCTCTTTAACTTTTGCCAACTTTATGGACTTTTCAAGAATATTCAGCTAATACTCTCTCACTTCTGGAAGGTATTTACCTGTGCCTCTAGGTAGGATATGTTTATTTGAGCCTGTTCGTTTGTGACTTGAATGAAAATTCTCAATGGATGTATTCATGATCTGTTTCCGTGTTTTCATTGGACTTTCCCAACACCGTACTTCTGACACACTAAAGGCTGTAGCTACAAAATCCCAAAACTTGTTGTTATTCAAGCATGCAACTAGGGAAAGTTTCTGATGTTCTCAAGCATGGAAGAGAATCTGAGATGGTGGTGTTCATTGCTGTTCCCTTCACCACAGACATCACTGACTGAGAAATTCTGTGCCAAATCAATACAATCCAAAATGGCTCTCAGTTGATTTCTTTTCCAGACAAACAGGAAATAAAACTGGGAGGAGGGCATGGGATGACAGATCAGGGGCCCAGTTCCAAGAATTGGTGGGAAGACTGTTAATCAATCTTGAATTGGGTTAGGCCAGGGGTAGGCAAAGTTGGCTCTTCTGTGACATGTGGACTTCAACTCCCAGAATTCCTGAGCTAGCATGATTGGCTCAGGAATTCTGGGACTTGAAGTCCACAAGTCATAGAAGAGCCAACTTTGCCTACCCCTGATTTAGGCAAAATGACTGTGAAACTAAATACTGAACTTTACTTTGGATTTTATTTTAATTAGGTCCGCCACTGTATCTTGCCATCACTAAGGTGGAAATGAAACTCTTTATTACAAATCTGATTGATTGGTTCTTGCCTTTTCTTGCAATATGTGCTCTAGGGCTATGTGGTGCTTCAAATTTGGTTTCCCAAGAGTAAGTACTTCAGATGATGCAAAAGTAGCATTTTTTGTGTCCTCTGAAGTACCACCTTAAAGCAGCTGCATCTTTTTCTGCAACTGTGCAGCCAGGCCTATAGCTGCTTTAAAATGTTACATGTAGATGTTACATTTGAGTTCCTGAGATGGCCAAAGCACTTTCTGGAGATCAAATCACAATCACTGCACAGCCTTAACATGTTAATGACATTTTTGTATGTCACTATTCACTTGTATTACTTCTAGTCTGCTTCTGTTTTTATTTATCACATGGGTGTCAAAGTCGACATGTCATATTTGTCACGCTGTGTATTGCCAGCCCCAAAGACATTCAGAGACATTCAGTAATTAAATAGTTAACTGTGTGTATGTTAATTAGCTCTGCCCATGATGATGTAAAATCCTGTCTAGAAACTCCGTCTTTTCTCTAACTCTCTAACAATGTAGACATACAGTAAGAGCCTGGGACCAGGCAAAGCTGATTTATTGTTTTTATTAATAAAAGTAACTTCATTTTTGAAGCCGTTTCTGTAACTTTATCCGTCGCCTCCAGATTTGATTCATCATAGCTTACGCGGGCTGTGATTTATCCACAAAAATCTGACAATATTACCATCACATGACATTTCACCATGTTTTCTCCCTTGTGGAGCTGGGGTGGGGTGGCCTGTGCATGACGCCTCTGGCCCATGGGCCGCCAGTTGGACACCTGATTTATCACAATCCGGGATACAAGGAAGAAGCATAATTACTTTATACTCAAACTGCAACTGTGCAAAAATCAGTGATGGGTAGCAACAGAAAGCCCAATACTGTATATCTGGATAAATCCAAAGATCCTTCATTATCTGAACAGGCTTTGTTAATTTGTTACACTAAATCATCTTTATACCTGGATTTACACATTATGCTAGTTCACATTTTTTTCTATTAAGGCACTGAGTGAATGTAGCCTTAGTTTCACATCTGGGATGTGATTAAAGGCTCAGGAAGAAGAAAAACATGAATTGTAATATAATTTAATGATTGTAATTACTAAAAGGTAAAGGAAGTCAAGAATTCTGGCTCTTGGAAGAGAAAAAATAGCCTCTGAAATTAAAAACAGGTGATAGTTTGAATTCCTCCCAGACAATTCTAAATCAATTGAAGGACCAATCATTTCATATTCAGAATCGCAGTTATAGACCCAGAAGTATAAACTAGTCATGCTTCTTCTTTGTATAGAGGATTCACCTCTATAGAAACATCCGGTTATATAAGTTATTTTGTTTGTTTTATTTATGCATACAGGCAACGTACATATCTTGGATGATTAATTGCATGAAAGTTTAATTTGATTCCTTGGTTGCCTGGTGATTTGCAGCAAAATTCTATCCGTTGTTTCACAATTGTACCACGTCACACTTAAGAAATAGTTCTCAGGCAGAAAACACATCTAAATGCAAATAAGTAATGTATTTACATTTCCAAATAGTGCATAACCATCTTTCAAAGAAATATAAGTTACTAATTTATACTGTAGTATGTGGTGACAAAGTTCAGTATTTACATTGGCAGTGCCCTATTGATTTTAGGCATAGAGATTGTGTATGTGTGTGTGTCCGTGCGCATATCCATTTATATTGATATTCAGCAGCACCTCTAGTATTGCATTCAGTACAAACATACAGGCATCACACAAGCTGAATGAACATCACTGGCTATTATTTTCTAAATGAAAACCTAAATTTTAAAATGCATATATTCCAAGAAAATTGAATCATTGAATAGAAAAGTCTTTTTGAATTTAAAAGCAAGGAAAAAGTAGTTCTCTTTCCCATATTTTTTTTTTAAAAAGAATGACAGACTGTTGTTCTTATAAATAGCTCCCGGATAAATTTGCAATCCCCTGCCAATATTTCACGAAATGTAATCTATTTTGAAAATTCTTGTTGCTATTGTAATGGCACATAGTCCAGCAGTCTTTTCTAAAAAAATAATGTTAGATTTCATTTTAATTTAATATGAGCTATTCCTGGGATCGACAAACCCAGGCGCCTGGTCGCCAGTGGCGCCTAGAAAATGTTGTCTGGCGCCTAGAAAATGTTGCCTGCTGTACTGTATGTATACAGCAGTGTTTTTCAACCGGTGCCGCGAGGTGGCTCCTGCAAGTGGGAGCTCCAGGGCTGAGGCTTCAGCCCTGGAGCTCCCACTTGCAGAAGCCGCCCCCCGGCTATTGCCCGCCGCCGCCGCCGCTACTCGCGCACCCCAAAATACCCCCCCTGCGTGCCCTTTTCCATGGGCGCGCAGTCCCCATTCCCCTGCCTGCCTGGGGGGGGGCGGGGAGGCGCCGGCAGTAGAAGGCGCTGCCCCCGCCCGCCCGATCCGCTCCCTCTCCTCCTCTTCCGCTGAAAGAAACGCGCGGAAGCTGCCTGCTTGAGCCTCGCGTTGCTCCACCCCGCTTCGTCCTGCTTGTCATCCTCCGTTGCCAGGAAAGCCGGGTTTGTTTTCCGTGAAAGCAGCGCGCCTTTTAACACGCTGCTTTCCTGCACCAGCGACGTTTGGCTGCCGGGGGGGGGCGGGGAGGAGAAAATCCTCCCCCCCCCCAGGAGCAGCAAAAGCCTAAGCGGCGGGGTGCGCCGTTTGCCTTCCGGCTCAGTCGCAGAGGCTTTTGCTGCTTGTGGAGGGGGGGGGGTTGGCGGTGCCGATGCCAAATGCTTTCCCTCCGCGGTGGGGGGTGCAGGGCAGGCGCAGTCAGCCCCAGGAGACAAAGATGGAATGAGAGAAAGGAAAGAGAGAGAAAGGGAGGGAGAGAAAGAAAAAGTGAGAGATAGAAAGGAGAGAGAGAAAGGGAATGAGAGAAAGGAAAGAGAGAGAAAGAGAGGGGGAGAAGGAAAGAGTGAGAGATAGAAAGGATAGAGAGAAAGAGGGAATGGAAAGAGAGAGAAAGGGAGGGAGAGAAGGAAAGAGTGAGAGATAGAAAGGATAGAGAGAAAGAGGGAATGAGAGAAATGAAAGAGAGAGAGAGAAAATAAGAGAGAGAGAGCAACAGAGAGAGAAAGAACAAGAGAGAGAAAGCATGAGAGAGAGAAAGAACAAGAGAGAGAGAGAGAAAATAAGAGAACAAGAGAGAGAAAAAGATAGCAAGAGAGAGAGAAAGCAAGACAGATAGGGAGAGGAAAGGAGAGTGAGAGAAATGAGAACAAAAAGGGGAGAAAAAAGGAGAAATGAGAAAATGATTGAGGCAGAGAATGAGAGGAGAGTGAAACAAAAGAGAGAGAGAGGTGATTCTTGAAGCATATGGTAAAAAGCATCGAAATAATAAGAAACCCCCCCCCCCAGCCCACACCTGTTTTTGAAAAGGATAAAAGAGAAAAAAAACCCAGCCCTCAACTGGTTTTGGAAATGGTTGGAGTGTGTATACATACACACACATAAGGGGGGGAGAGAGACAGGGATGGAAAAAGAGGAGAAGTGAGAGGGAGAAGGAATGAGGGAAAAAGGGAGGAAGAGAGAGAAATGAGAAACATGAGAGAGAAAAGGGGGAAAGACAGGAGAAGTACCCAGAAATGAGACAGTGGTATAAATTTCAGGAGGGATGATTGATGATTGACTGTATTTATAAGGGGATGTTACATGGGATTGTATATATGAGGGGGTTATTTATGTATGTATGTATGTATGTATGTATGTATGTATGTATGTATGTATTTATTTATTTATTTATTATTTATTTATTTATTTATTAGATTTGTGTCATTTTGGTTGGTGGTGTGCCCCAGGATTTTGTAAATGTAAAAAATGTGCCGCGGCTCAAAAAAGGTTGAAAATCACTGGTATACAGTATATTTTTCCCGCCTTGTGTTTACGCCCAGAAATGGTACATCTTGGCTTCCGTAGCTCCGCCCATCAACCTCGGAGCGAGCTGCTTTCCCAGCGTCCCCTGCGCTTGCGTGCGTCTCTCCCTCCCCCCCTTGCCTCCATTCCGCCTCCTACTCGAACCCCTTCACTCCCCCCCACCGCACACAGACGCTCCGATCTTGGCCGCTCACCCGCCTTCGGAGAGAAGCGGAAGCCCCTCCCCTCCCGGCGTGAGGTTTTGTTCATTCCTCCTCCGGCCGCGTGCGCGGTGACTTCCGACCAGTAACCCCTCCTCCCCCCTCCCCCCCTCACCCGCGTCCCCGGCCCGGTCTCCCTTTCCTTCTTCTCTGTTTCGGTTTCTGACTAACGGTCTCCCCTCGGATCCCGACGGGAGTACAGCAGAGCCGGCTCGGCGGAGCCAGGCCTGCGCCGGGGGGGAGGGGGTGAAAGCGATGTCAGGTGGAGACTCGGCAGCTGCCGCGGCCTCCCCTCAGCCGTTGCCCTTCTCGCTGCCCAAGCCTCCCCCCCTGATGCAACTGAACCCCGGCGAAGGCGTGCGTCCTGTGGGACCTCCCGGGCCGGAACAGTCGCCGAAAAGCGCTCGCATGGGTGGCCGGCCGGACTGGCCTGCCGGGAAACCCGTCAGTCTTCTGGCGCCTCTCCTTCCGCCGCGCGGGGAACCCGAACCGCTCCTTCCCTTCGGGCCAGTAATCTCAACCACACCGGACTACGGTGTGGTTGAGATTACTGCATTGGCTCATCATTTTCGTAAACAGCTATCTCCACCTGAAAGTGATGACCAATGCATTCACTCACTCCTCAATGAGTGGTATGAGTTTAAGGTCCTTGGAAAAGGAAAGAAACTGTGTGAGCTTCTGGATTTGGCACTCTCCAACACCGAGAGATTTCCAGTTCTGGGAAACCTGTTGTCGATTGTAGCGGTGCTCCCTGTCTCAACCTCATGTTGTGAAAGAGGATTTAGTTTGATGAACATGGTCAAAAATAAATTCAGATCAAGGATGCAAGAAGAAAGTTTAAGTGACTTGTTTATGATCACCATGAATGGGCCATCTGTGAAGGCGTTTGATCCTGCCAAGGCTGTGGACCACTGGTACTTCAGCTCTAAAATCACAAGGCATGTTCATGGCCACAAAACGCAAAGTGAAAAACACTAGAATGTTGCCTAAAATCTAAAATATCAAAATATAATATTTATTATCTTTAAAAGTAAAATGTTGTTTATAACGTTTGTAATGTTTTTTTTGTTAAATTAAAAACCAAGTTTGCTTAAAAAAAATTCTGGCTCCTAAATTTTTTGGCTGGCTCCTAGATTCTGAACAACTTTGTCGACCCCTGAGCTATTCCTTTAAGCAAGGCATATTCTATTAACCATATTATACTAAAAAAAGGGATATGATTTCTGGATTTTTGATAGCCTGATTAATAGGCACTGATTAATTTTCGCAGAATTGGAATGGAGGTTAATGTCAGGCCGATGCCAGAATGCTTGGAGCTTTTGGCCTGCCACATTATGCTATGTCCTTTGGGAATGTTTCTTGCTGTGGGATTTTTTGCTGTGGGAGATGCAAAAAACCTGACCGAAACACACCCACATGGGCGTCCCTGTACGAGACTTTGCTACCTGCACAGGTGCAGGAAGTAAAATTGCACTCAATCCCGCACTTACGCTCCAGAGCCATGGAGCTGCGCACAGTTAGCTGTTCCGGCAGCAGCCCACATCTGGGTATGTTTTCTTTTTTCCAAATTTGTGCGAAAACCAATCTTGCCGCTTTAGTATATGTGTTATTAAAGAATAATTAGCCTTTTTGTGTTGTCTTCTGATAATTCGTAAAAGATACATTTTGGGTTTTAATTCTATTTCTTTTTTTTTGAAAAATACTTTATTAATTGTATTTACATTAAAAAAGAAAGTAGACAAAACAACAATACAACATTTACAGAGTGTGTATACATAGAAATACAACATTTACAGAGTGTGTATACATAGAGAGAGAAAGGGAAAAGAGAGAAAGAGTAAGAAATAGAATAATAACATATATACACTCATAACAAAAATAAAGCATTATGCTTTATACATGGGTTATTTTTGGTATCAGAGCTTAATATTTATACCTGCTAAGTGGCAGGATAATTGATTTTGCAGCTTGTTCATTTATAGCAGTATTTTTCCCTTGTTAATTGTTACACATACATCTTCACTTTTCCGTTAACGTATCCGTTTCTACGAGATTATTTTCATTTCCTCTATGGTATAATAGTGCCTTGTAGTGACAATATTTCCTCTTAATAATCGTTTAATTTTCCTCTCTAAAATTGGTAACTTGAATAACTTTATCGTTATTCTCATTGTTCTTTTCTTTTATTTTGTTTTTAGTAATCCAGCTATACCACCTGCCCCAAGTTTTGTGGAATTACTTAATATCTTTGTCCTGTAGTTCATATGTAAGCTTTGTCATTTCTGCTACCTCATATATTTTTGTTATTAAATTAAACATTGTTGGGACGATTTCCTGTTTCCAGGTTTGCGCATATATAATTCTTGCCGCGGTCGTTATATGTAGGATCAGATGCCTGTCATTTATTGTAACTTTATGTCTAATTATTCCAAGAAGAACGAGTTCCGGTTTTAATGGTAATTTTTCTCCTATAATTTCCTCCATCATATTTTTAATTTTTTTCCAAAATTTCTTGGGTTTTAATTCTATTTCATAATTTAACATTTCTTTTAGCCAATTTTTAATCATATTTTTTTTAAAAAAATTGTTTCCAGGCATGTCTGCCACATGTGGTAATACATGCCGCATGCTGATTTGCATTTCCAACATTCATTATTCACATTTGGACAAATTTTGGCCAGCCTTGCCAGGGCATAGTGCCACCGGTAGAACACCTTGTACAGATTTTCTCTATATGACACCGATATTGTCATTTTATAATTTTCTTTCCATAGCCTTTTCCAATCTTCTAGCTGAATGGTATAGCCAAAGTTTGTTATCCAGGCTATCATACTTTCCTTTACCGTTTCTTTCTATATTTTCAAAATTTAACAAATAGTTATACATCCTTGTGGTGAATTTCCTCTCTGTTCCTGTTAAAATTTTATCTATTACGTTTGGTTTTTTTACATATTCTGAATTCTACTAAGTCTTTTTTATACTTACTTTGTATCTGAAAATATGATAGCTAATCAATTTCATTCCCTTCTTAAGTTCTTCTCTGATCTTCAAGTGGCCTTCTGTATCTAATGGCTCTTTGTATGTTTTTATTATATATACAGTGTTCCCTCGATTTTCGCGGGGATGCGTTCCGAGACTGCCCGCAAAAGTTGAATTTCCGCGAAGTAGAGATGCGGAAGTAAATACACTATTTTTGGCTATGAAAAGTATCACAAGCCATCCCTTAACACTTTAAACCCCTAAATTGCAATTTCCCATTCCCTTAGCAACCATTTAGATTATTATTCACCATGTTTCTTTATTAAAGTTTATTAAAAAAATATTTATTAAAGGTGGACGAAAGTTTGGTGATGACATATGATGTCATCGGGTGGGGGAAAACGTGGTATAGGGGGAAAAACCGCAAAGTATTTTTTAATTAATATTTTTTAAAAACCGTGGTATGGATTTTTCGCAAAGTTCGAACCCGTGAAAATTGAGGGAACACTGTATATCAATTATATTAGGATATATCTGAGAAGGAAGTAAGGATATTGTGAACTTTTTACTAACTGGATTAAATCTTTTTCTTTCAGAAAACAAATTAGAGAGAGATGGATGAAACGGGAGGGAGCTACATTTATTTTGCCTCATGAAATATGTCTTAATAATTTCTGATGTGAATCAGAAATATTTTCATATCCAGCATTTCTTTTTCTTTTGGTTTTTTATTTCCAGCTTATAAAACATCTCCATCACTGAAATAGATTATTCTTTGTTGGCCAAGTATGATTGGCCACACAAGGAATTTGTCTCTGATGCAGAAGTATACATGCAAAATAACCATTTATAATAATCACAATATTAAAGTAATAATACTCTTAATAGTGATATCAACAAGAGAAGGTAGTAGAACAGAGGAGAAGGATCAAAGTAATATAGCCATACTATGTGGGTAAATATCCCTAGGCATAAGAGTGCTGTGGGTATTAAGTGTTTAGCAGAGTGATGGCATGAGGGGAAAAAATGTCTCTGTATCTATCAGTGGTTGTTTTGGCATGTAATGCCTTGTAGCACCATCCTGAGGGGACGAGTTGAAAAACTATTTACCGGTATGTTCAGGATGTGAGGGGTCCATCATTATACATACAAATCTAATAAATAATAATAATAATAATAATAATTTTCTCAGCCCTCTTTCTGGTTCGGGCAGTATCTATATCCTCTGTGGAAGGCAGGCTGGTTGCAATTGTGTTTTGTTTCCTATAGTCCTAACTATCCACTGAAGCCTGTTCCTGTCCTATTGAGTTCGGTGCCAAACCAGACAGTTATACAAGTAAAATGACATAATAATTTGTCTCTAGAATTTTATCAACCAGGATTAGTATCATTTGTGTTTTTGTAAGGGCTATTGAGAATATGTATGAAGCCCTGAGTGAAAAAGCTTTAAGTATTCTTTAAAAAAAAAAAAAATTAATTGAAATGCTTCTATTGAATTTTTAATTAGATTACAAATTCAGTCTTTGTAAATGCTAATAAAGTTCATTTGCATCGGACTAGAAATAAACACTCGGACACCAAGCTGGGAATAAAGGGTCACTTTATTAAATATTAACAGGAAGACCTGCAGGGGGCGCTAAATGGGGGCGGAATTTCCTGAACACAACATACTTGGACAACTAATGGTCGTAACTCCATGCCTGGTCAGGGTGAGGCATGCCCCGCCTACACCCAGCCCGTAAAGCCACGCCCAGCGTGTGGGAGGGCTCAACCTGCATGACCCAGAACCGGAAATTATGTAGGTGAGCCCCAAGGGCACCCCCTTCACACCGCTCCGCCCGGTGAAGAAGCATAAGTTGTGCAGCGGGGGTGCCAATCATCTTACAAAAAATGCCCAAAGGAGAACACACAGTTGCTACTGTTACCCTTTCCGCCCCGTTTCTGCCATATAGTGACCAATATAAGCACCAAATTGTTAAATCAAAACCTATTTACCAACAGATGCACCCCCTAACCACGATTCCATCTTGTTCGCCCAGGATGGAGTAGGCGAAAAAACAATCTGAATAAATGTTCAGAGATTGTCAAAAATTCCCACTCGGCCCCCAATTGGGCGACCCATTGAACACCCTGGATTGAGCGGAGGGTGGGTGGGTGTCTGCAGGGCGGCATGCTGACAAGGAGGCATGGGTGGTGCAACAGACCCTGAAATAGGGCAATAGCCACGCCCACGCCTCCCGACAGTCCATGCGGCCCACAAAGGATGCTAGGAGCTCTTGCGCGAGAGCTCCCCTGCAGCGATTGGTGCCGAGCTAATTCCCGCTTCTGCAAATTCCCGCCTCTGCAAACACCTGCGGCCAGGTGTTTAATCGCCCGGCCTTTCAAATATGTGGAAAAATCAAGTATCTTGTAGGCAAAGTTTTGATAGAAATCCTTTCCAGTTTTGTTTACTAATGGTACAGCAGCATTGTTTTCTACCTTAGAGTCATGATTTCTATTGCAATTGCCAGTTCTATTAAAATACAACACCTCAAAATAATTAATACTCCAGGTTTTTTTCCAAGAATCATGTTGTGATTTGAACTATCCACTGCTTTTTCTGGTTCTCATATTGCAAGATGGATTTTGCTATCCTACTGTGATGCTGCTTCATTCCCCACCCCTCCGCCGCCCCCCAAATGAGTAATGGATTCACAGGAGCAAATATGAGGAAAGTATTTTGAGGCATTCTGTTTATTTTTAACACTCTCTATCAGGGGTGGGTTCCACTTATGTATTTTTCGCTCTATAAGACGCACCTGCTGATAAGACGCACCTAGATTTTAGAGGAGGAAAATAGAAAAAAAATATTTTGAGCCAAATAGGGGAGAGGAAGAGAGGAAGGAGTGAAAGAAGGGAGTGAGGGAGGAAAGAAGGGAGGAAGGAAAAGGAAAGCAAGAAATGGAGGGAGGAAAGGAAGGAAGGAAGGAAGGAAAGAAAGAAAGAAAGAAAGGAGGAAGGGACAGGAACAGAGGAAGGAAGCAAGGAAACTTATGAAAGGGGAGAGTAAGAGAGGAAGGACTGAAGGGAGGGAGGGAGGGAAGAAGGTAGGAAGGAGAAAGAAAAGAAGAAATAGAGGAAGGGAAGGTAAAAGAGAGAAAGAAAAAGAGCAAGAAAGAAAGCAAGAAAGAGAGAAAGAAAGAGAAATAAAAATAGAGAGGGGGAATGAAAAAAATGGAAGGAGGGAAGGAAGGAGAGAAAGCAAGAGAAAGAAAGAAAGAAAGAGAAAGAAAAAAGAACGAAAGAGCAAGAGAGAAAAAGAGAGAAAGAAAGAAAGAGAGAAAGAAAGAAAGAAAGGCAACTTCAAAGAAAGGCTCACTGAGCATCTCTCACTCGCTCTCCCTTTCTATCCCTCTTTCTTTCTTTCTCTTCCTTTCTCTCTCTCCTCTTCCTTTATTTCCTCTCTCTCCCTCCCTCTCTCTTTCTCTCCCCCCTCTCTCCCCCTTTCCCTCTCTCTTTCTCTCTCTCCCTCTCTTGCTATCTCTCCGCCCTCTCCCTCTCTCTTTCTCTCCCCCCCTTTCCCTCTCTCTTTCTCTCTCTCCCGTATCTCTCCCCCCTCTCCCACTCTCTTTCTCCTTCTCCCTCTCTTTCTCTCTCTCCCCCCTCTCTCTTTCTCTCTCTCTCCCCCTCTTTCTCTCTCTTCTTCTCACTTTCTCTCTCTTGTTTTCTTTCTGTCTCTTTTGCTTTCTCTCTCTCTCACTCTTTCTCTCTTTTTTTCTTTTTTCTTTTTTTCTTTCTCACGCTCTTTCTTTCTCTTGTTCTCTCTCTCTTGCTATCTCTTTCTCTCCCCCCCCACTCTCTCTTTCTCACTTTCTCTCTATCTTGCTGTCTGTTGCTCTCACTCACTCTCGTTCTCTCTCCGTTCTTCTCAGCGGTGACGCGCGCACGCCCTGCCCGCCTCACCTTTGCACTTTCGTCCCGGGCTCTCAGCAAGGGGGTTGCAGGAGAGGCGGGGCCGGCGAAGGTGATATTCAATGTCGGGGGCGCTCGGGCGGTTGCGTGCGCTCCCTATCTCCCTGCTAGCCCACTCGGAATATTCAAAATAAGAAAAACCTTCGCCGGCAAAGGCTTTTCTTATTTTGAATATTCCGAGTGGGCTAGCAGGGAGATAGGGAGCGCGCGCAACCGCCCGTGCGCCCCCGACATTGAAGACCTCCGCTGAGAAAAACCTTTGCCGGCATTTCCTCTCGGCGTCAAGGAGGCGCAGCGGCGGGCGGAGAGAGGGAAGGGGGGGCCGCGGCATCCCTCCTGGCCTTGGCGGGCCGCCCGACCCTCCCCACCTCCTGCAAATGCGGCGGGCGGCGGGGGGAGAGCGAGGAGCCGGTTCTGGCAGGCGCGGGGCTTGGCTGGCTGGCTGGCGGGGGGAGCGCCGCTGGTGGTGCGGAGGGAGACCCTCCTCCGGGAGGGAGGGGGCCAGGCAGCAGCTAGCCAGCCAGCCGGCGGGATGGCGCTTCCGAGTTCACAGCCTCCCCCCCCCCCCCTCCCTGCCTGCATCTTCGCTCCATAAGACGGGGCTGATTTTTCTTCCTACTTTGGGAGGGAAAAAACTGCCTCTTATGGAGCAAAAAATACGGTACATTCGTCATCATTTTGCATAGCTACTTAAATCCGCCACCGGTTCACTTCCTCCGCTCATGCGTGCACGTCCTCTCGTGCATTTTCTCTTCTGTGCATGCTCACTAGCCCGATATAGCCTGAAACACAGCTAAGGAGCTGATCAGTTATACTTCGGGCGAAGAAATAAAGCTCAGGATTAACCGGCGGGTGGGTGGGAGGGCTTTTTTTCAAGTAGAATAATAATTAATTTAATAATAATAATTATTGGATTTGTATGCTGCCCCTCTCCGTAGACTCGGGGCGGCTAACAACAATAATAAAAACAGCATGTGACAATCCAATAATAAAACAACTAAAAACCCTTATAATAAAGCCAAACATACAGACAAACATACCATGCATAACTTGTAATGGCCTAGGGGGAAGGAATATCTCAACTCCCTCATGCCTGGCGGTATAAATGAGTCTTGAGTAGTTTACGAAAGACAGGGAGGGTGGGGGCAATTCTAATCTCCAGGGGTAGTTGGTTCCAGAGGGCCAGGGCCGCCACAGAGAAGGCTCTTCCCCTGGGGCCCACCAAACGACATTGTTTAGTCAACAGGACCTGGAAAAGGCCAACTCTGTGGGACCTTATCGGTCGCTGGGATTCGTGCGGTTAGCAGGCGGTTCCGGAGGTAATCGGGTCTAAGAAGAGGACAAGCCATACAAAGATGGAAAAATGTACTGAAAAATATTTTTTAAAAGATGGTGGCGCCCACAGCCAGCACCAAAAGAATCAGATCTGTGATGCCATTGTCACATCACCAGTGGGTCACTAATGCTTCAGGCGATCAGGTCTAAACCTGGAGGAAACCACCGTTATTTTTTTTTTTTCAAATATAACAGAAAAGAAAAGACATAAACAAAACATATACATTACATACAACATTTGGGAAACGAAAGCTTCCCCACTTCTTTTTTGAATGTTCGATCAGAGAATTTTCCTTTTTCACTTAGTACTGTATTAATTCTTTTATTTGACGTGTTGCTTTGCTTGAATTTTAATTATTTCTCCATTGTTCTTTCATTTAGCCAATGTGTATTATATAAAGTAACACATAGCAAATATTTTATTAGTAGAAAATATTTTAATAGTATGGTATATGAAAAAAATGCCACTGGTTCAGTAATGCAGAACTGTCTGACAGGCATAAAAGCTTGATGCAGAGCTGATTTTAAAAAGGCAGGAAGGGGTTTGTGTTTTTTCTTGGTTGAATTTCTAGACCAGGGATGTCTAACTCAAGGCTTGTGATTCGATTTAGATGGCTGAGTAGTTTGTGGGGCCAAACCTTGGAAACAGCAAAGGACTAGCCTGAAGTGCCTCTGCCAGCAAAAACAGAGCTCAGAAGGGCTGCATGTGGCTCTCCTGAACTCAGTTTTCGCTGGCAGAGCTTTACAAGAGGCCATCACAGCTGAAAAAGGAGCTCGGGAGCCCATTTTTGCTAGCAGAGTGCTCAGGCCACGACAGGCACCCCCAATACGAGAGATGTTGAGCTGTCCGTGCCCACCCCAGCCCTACGAGGTCAAACACAACCCTAATGTGGCCCTCAATAAAATTGATTTTGACAGCCCTGTTCTAGAAAGTGAGATTGAATCTGCAGCTTTCATATTTCTGGAGCCACTTTGTGTCTGTATGTCAAGAATGCCTATATTGATATTCCCTGTATTTCCTGAGCTCAGAGCAGTGGTGGGCTGCTGCTGGTTCAGACAAACCGGTAGTTCTAATGATCAGCTGGCCCTGCCGACCCGCCTCTGCTCTATTCTGTCCTACACAGTGGCACCTCTACTTAAGAACTTTTCTAGATAAAAACGGAGTGTTCAATATTTTTTGCCTCTTCTTAAGAACCATTTTCTGCTTAAGAACCTGAGCCCAGAAAAATTTCCCAGGAAATTTGAGAGCGGCACGAAGGCCCAGCCAGTTTCCTGCCATTCCCCCTTTAATCCTGGCCATCTTGTGCTTTTCTGGGCTGCCAGAGGAGTCTTTCGGTGGCGCTTAAGGAGGCTTTGGCAGTCCAGAGCGAACAAAGCATTTTCCTTTTTCTAGGCACTTGGAGAGGGAATAAACCTCTGCCAGCGCCCAGAGAAAAGAAACTCTCCCTTCGCTCTGGGCAGCCGAGGAGTCACCACCGCAAAGGAAAGGCACTGGCTACAAAACGAAGGAGAGGAGAGGGGAGCCCTTCAGCATGGGAAGGAAGAGGCAGCAGGTAGCAGCAGCAGCAGCCAGTGTATGGGAGGCAGCCTTGCGCCGGGTGTATTGGAAGGCGTGTGCTCCTCCTCGCCACCTCAGAGTCCCTCTTTTTTTAAAAAAGTCTTAAAGTTTTGGACTTTTTTGATTCCCCTCATCTCACCTTCTTCCTTCAGCAGTGACTTTCCTCCTCCTCCTCTTCTTCCTCCTTCTTCCCCCACCCAAATTCCGAGCTTTTATTTCTTTTCTAATGGGTTTGCACGCATTATTTGCTTTTACATTGATTCCTATGGGAGAAATTGCTTCTTCTGAAGAATGTTTCTACTTAAGAACTTGATCACAGAACGAATTAACTTCTTAAGTAGAGGTACCACTGTATTTCCTTTTTTTTTTTTTGACTCAGCTGATTTCCATGCCTCCATTGTTCTATTTACTGGGGCTGCCTTAGAAGGTGAGCTGCTGAACTTCAAATTGCTTTATTTTGAATGTTGCCTGCAAGCGCGTTAGGTGCGTGCGATCATTGAACCGGTTGTTAAACTGGCTCAGAGCATGTTATTGCACATGCTGTGACTGTCTCATTTGTTGAATATTTTATCCAAGGTTTTCTCTGTAGTTTCCTACAATTATGTCCCAGTTCTGAAATGAATTTTTGATTTTTTTTCTTTTTTCTATGGGTAGAGTCAGGTTGACTGAGTGGAGCTGAGCATTTACTGGATAGATGTCCTTCCTGATACCTATGTAGAATTCATAGAGATATTTTCTCTTTGTGCCCTGAATCAGAAACATATGTTGCTGCCTAGGATTGACCCCTCAACCTTCCAAGGAGGAGGAGAGCATTTTCATCTCTAGGCCACCAGAATAGAAGTGAGGATGGGCAATGAAATCAGTGGTCAAAGTGGTAATTTTCCCCTACAGGACAGTGATATGATAATCCACCTTGCTTCTTCATTCCCCTTGACCAATGACTATTCAGCTATTGGGAGTCTGAACATTTTAAAGGTGGTGATGCATTTTGGAAATTAAAATCACTTTGCCCAAGGATCTAAATATTGTGAAAAAAAACAAAGAGGGAAGAGACTTTATAAATTTCAACAAAAAAATTAAAAAAGGTTTGAGCCCACCTAGATAAAATTCAATGTTTTTCTTAATTTTTGAAGACAATTTAAATTCAGACATAAAATTTCTTCTATGGTCTGCTTCCCTAACACACCAAATTGAAGCCTTGGTAGTTTTAACTGAGTAGAGTTAAGAAACCAACAGTGATCCATAAAGTTCCTTTAGTACAGTGGTTCTCAACCTTGCTAATGCCGTGACCCCTTAATACAGTTCTTTGTGTTGTGGTGACTCCCAACCATAAGTCTAGTGCCAATTCCCCCAACAGAGCTTTAAGCTGATTGGCAGGAAGGACACCCACACACACATACTGTAAATGCCTGATTGGTCAGATTGTATAAATATGTTCCAAGGCTGCAGAATAGAAGCTTTCATTCCTAACACCATGGGAAATTTGTCTTTTCCCATGGTCTTAGGCAACCCCTGTGAAACGGTCATTCGACCCCCAGGTTGAGAACCAGTTAGAACGAGTTAGTTACAGGACAAAATAACAGTAACAAAAAACGAATATTTTGGGAGCATGCTGCATAGCCATTGTTCTGTCCGGATCTCTGGTAGACTCCTCCCAAAAATTCACAGGCACAAATTTCAGACACACACACATTTGAACATTCAAAACAATGTTCTTTATAATGAAAATTCACTTAAACTAAGCCCTCTTTTGGTATAGCAAAGAGCACTTGTCTCCAAACAAACTGGTAATTTGTACAAGTCCCTTATCAGTTCTGTGATAATTAGCTTGCAGCTGTGAGGTAATTCACAGTCCTTCTTCTTTCACAAAGTGAAACACACTTTGCTCTGGTTTAGTTTCAAAGCGGGAAAAAGCAGCACTCAGAAGGTCAAAGTCAGTAAAGCAGTCACGAAACACAACGATCAGATAATCCTCCACAATGGCCAAACCCACAGGCTGCTATTTATAGCAGCCTCACTAATTACCACAGCCCCACCCAACCATAGGTGGCCTCATTTTCTTTGATAATCTCTCAGTTGTTGTTGCCTATGCATCGCTCTCCGCATGCGTGGCTGTATCATTAACTCTTGTTCCAAATCCAAGGAGGAGCTAGATAATTGGTCTCCTTCTGAGCTGTCTGCCCTACTCTCCTCCTCCCTGTCACTCATGTCTTCTTGGTCGGAGGAGCCTTCATCAGCAGATTCCACCGGGGGCAAAACAGGCCTGCAGCGTGTGGATGTCTCCCCCACAGCCACAGTCCTTGGGGCAGGAGCAGGGCCAGAGCTAACCACAACAGCCGTGAGGTCGAACCTATGGCACACATGCCAGAGGGGGCACACAGAGCCCTTTCTGTGGGCATGCGTGTTGCTCCTAACTGCTCTTCCAGGTTACGGTGCATGCATGTGCACCAGATAGCTGCTCTCTTCTGGGTTCCAGCACTCCAAGTACACGCACACACCACTTTCAGCACTCAGTGCCAAAAAGTTTAACCATCTCTGTTGTATAGTAATACCTAATATATTTTATTTGGTTTTGCTGTTTTGGGAGCCCATTTTGTCTGAGTCGACAGAGGATCCTATTAGGACTGCAATGTCTAGACCTTGGTGTATTTTTTTTTTCCTTTAGCCCCTACTTTAGTGGCTTTCCAGATTTTTGCATCTACAGTTAGCCTGAGAATATCACTGGTTTTCAGTGTCTAACTCTAATATGACCAACAATTACCCTATGCGATCATCAGCAGAGTCTTTTCCCAGATAGTTCAGCTGCTGTTAATTATAATTCCTTCCAGGAGCTGCTGCCTAATGGCCATGCAAGAAAGGAAAGGTGATAGCTAATGTACTTTGGTAGGGTCAGCCCTTCTGGGTAAATCATACAGAAAACATGACTAGATGAACTAATTCTGTTTTGTTTTAAGGCTGCATTAACAGATTCTTGAAAATCTGGAAGCACACGTAGTCCTTGACATTTGAAATTGTTAATGTGAAGATTAAAGGAAGGCCCAACAAGAGCGACGTGGTGACCTAGAAGTGTAGCTCTCATCTCACAATCAGGAGGCTACGAGTTCCATCCTAGGTAGTGTTCTGTCGGGCTCTCTGGTAGACTCCTCCCAAAAATTCACAGGTACAAATTTCAGACACGCACACGTTTGAAAATTCAAAACAATGTTCTTTATAATTAAAATTCACATAAACTAAGCCCTCTTTTGGTATAGCAAAGAGCACTCATCTCCAAACAAACTGGTAATTTGTACAAGTCCCTTATCAGTTCTGAGATATTTAGCTTGCAGCTGTGAGGAAATTCACAGTCCTTCTTCTTTCACAAAGTGAAACACACTTTGCTCTGGTTTAGTTTCAAAGCGGGGAAAAATCAGCACACAAAAGGTCAAAGTCAGTAAAGCAGTCATGAAACACAATGATCAAATAATCCTCCACAATGGCCAAACCCACAGGCTGCTATTTATAGCAGCCTCACTAATTACCACAGCCCCACCCAACCACAGGTGGCCTCATTTTCTTTGATAATAATCTCTCAGTTGCTGTTGCCTATGCATCGCTCTCCGCATGCGTGGCTGTATCATTAACTCTTGTTCTGAATCCAAGGAGGAGCTAGATAATTTATCTCCTTCTGAGCTGTCTGCCACACTCTCCTCCTCCCTGTCACTCATGTCTTCTTGGTCAGAGGAGCCTTCATCATCAGATTCCACTGGGGGGGGGCAAAACAGGCCTGCAGCATGTGGATGTCTCCCCCACATCCACAGTCCTTGGGGCAGGAGCAGGGCCAGAGCTAACCACAACAGGTAGTGACAATTATTTATCTCTCTCTGGGAACAAATAGAAAATATCTGCTGCAAACTCCATGTAGGCGTCAGAAAGGGCATCCGGCCAGTAAGCTTCATTTAGTCACCCCAACTTTGCCCTGATGCAAGAGATTACAGGCAATTATGATCAAAGTTCCACATCTTTTATGCATAGATATTCATGTGTTTCTTCCAGCAATCCCTTTATCAGATTTAATTTGAATGCTTGATTTGAATGTTTTAGTTAATAGTGTTCTGTAACTATAGGTGTTCCTGGTAATCTCCTACCCAAGAACTAACCAGATAGGCTCTACTTTGTTTAGCAACTAAGCTTAAAAAAAGATTAACTAGGTTGTGCTCATCAGTTCTGTTAAAGGGATGAGGGGAGGTCTATTGTGAGGCAGGAGCAAAAAGCGTTAAGAAAATAACCCAGTGTTACACTAGGCTATAGCAAACATATTAGCCATAGACGACTAATTAACTAATTAGAAAGCAAGCATTCATCTCCTGATTAATTATATGTGATTTCATTTCATTTCATATATAAGGGGTTGTGATCCCCTTATATAGAGCGCTGGTGAGACCACATTTGGAATACCGTGTTCAGTTCTGGAGACCTCACCTACAAAAAGATATTGACAAAATTGAACGGGTCCAAAGACGGGCTACAAGAATGGTGGAAGGTCTTAAGCATAAAACGTATCAGGAAAGACTTAATGAACTCAATCTGTATAGTCTGGAGGACAGAAGGAAAAGGGGGGACATGATTGAAACATTTAAATATGTTAAAGGGTTAAATAAGGTTCAGGAGGGAAGTAATATAAATATAAATCCAATAAATCTAATCTAAATCTAATCTAAGTGTTTTTAATAGGAAAGTGAACACAAGAACAAGGGGACACAATCTGAAGTTAGTTGGGGGAAAGATCAAAAGCAACATGAGAAAATAGTATTTTACTGAAAGAGTAGTAGATCCTTGGAACAAACTTCCAGCAGACATGGTTGGTAAATCCACAGTAACTGAATTTAAACATGCCTGGGATAAACATATATCCATTGTAAGATGAAATACAGAAAATAGTATAAGGGCAGACTAGATGGACCATGAGGTCTTTTTCTGCCGTCAGACTACTACGTTTCTATGTTTCATTTCAGCATCACATAACCCAAATATTAACAGAGCCCATTGCTTCTCTACTTTGGAAACCTTAAGACTTATAGACTTAAACTCCCAGAATTCCCCAGCCAGGAGAATTTTGGGAGTTTAAGTCCACATGTCTTAAAGTTGCCAACATTGAGGAAAAAACTGAACAGAACCCATTAAACAAAACACGGCAAAAGAGATAATGTATTTCCTACATCACGGTTGAAAAAGAGCCCCAAATGCAATACAACTGTAATACAGGCAGAGGATCATTTGTTGTGGAAAATAGGCTATTATATTTTGGGTAGCATTGCACTGCTTTCAACTGGGGGGAGGGGGGCGCAACCCCATTGAGAAAGATTGCGCATTATCTTGGAGTGGAATTTCTTACCACCTATCTTCAGAAGCATTGTCAAGATGGCTTTCTGCCCTTAGAATTACCTCGTTTTCCATGCAGAATTTTCCTCTTACCTCAATTTGCACATTTATTTGCATGCAATGCCAAACAGATAAGTAATTGTTACTGAAGATAAGCACAGACAAGAACATGATGGAGAGCATCTTTTCCAAAGCCATCTTAATAGGCAACATTTGCAAAATGACCCTTCATTAGTTCATCCAATTTCAAAGGAAGCAGGTCTAGTTTCAGCGCCACCCTTGTTCCATGCCCTTTACATTTTCACGTGCCTTCTCCATTTTAGAGGAGCATCTTTATTCAGCGCCTGTCCATTTTCATGATTTCCCATTAATATATTTTTTTCTTTACAGAGAAACAGGTAGTGTTTGATTCATGAAAGCTGCCTGCGCGTGTGGAGTTGACAAAATACTGCAATCTCAAAAAAAGCGTATAAGTGCATTTCTTCTGTTTCACTGAGTTCTAACATAGTAATTATTCTCCCAACCCCTTAAAATCCTCATTTAATCAAAGCAGCTGTGAGGAAGAAAGCAAATCTAAGGCAGGTGTCAAGGAAGGAACATTTAAATTACAAAAGAAATGGTGCTAATTGTATTTGTAGCTGCCTATTCCAGATGACACTGCTTCTAAGAATGCAAAGGCTAACGAGAGACAGATGAGATGGGGAGGGCAGGAAGACTGAGGGTCATTAAATAATAGCTATGAGAGAAATCATATGGTCCTGCAGTCAAAATGCTTTGAGTTTTCTCTTTAGAAAGCACTGGTTTACATGTTTAGTAGCAGACAATGCATGCATTTCTTCTCATCTTTTCTACTACCTTCTCTTATTGGTATCATTATCACCCTCATCATCATCATTATCATTATTACAGTTATTTTGTTTTGTATGTAGACTGAGAGCTTCTGCACCGGAGATAAATAAATTCCGTGTGTGTCTAATCACACAGCCAAATTTATTCTCTTCTCCTCTCCTCTCTTCCCCTCCCCTCTCTTCTCCTCTCCCCCCCTCTCCTCACCTCACCTCTTTCACTCCATCCCATCCTACCCCATTGTTTGCATATTATAGTTAGAGGACCAGGTTGAGTCTGACAGAGAAGTCAAACACATAGTAAGTCATGAATCCCTGCATGCCTGCAAGAGATCTAAGTCCAGACCACCTCGAATGCCGTCTTAATTTCCCTTGGCTGTTAGTAGCTCAATTTTTTTGTAGAAAGCTTGAATAAATCAGTAGGCTGGAATCTCCTGATTTCCCCATCACTTTACCCATACAGTACATGCAAACCTGGCATTATATGAACTATTTCAAAGCCTTGAATTAGCTTTATAAGTTTTATTCAATGCTATGGTTTATTAGTAGTGCCAACGTTTAAGTTACATGTTCTGGAAAAGGGCTATCAACACACTCCTATTTTCTGGATTTGCATTGTTTAGCTAAAAAAAAAAAAGTACCCCAAAGCAAAAATGTTCATCCTTTTCATTCCCCTGATGTAATGGATGTTTGACGAGATAAACAATGCAGAATGAAAAGCCCATTAGGCCAAATTAATTAGTTGCAAGAATGTTGATCAGTTGGCAAAAGGATTTCTGAATTGTTCGTTATTCTGAGTGCAATGTACAGCTGCCTTTTTCCAAATACAATCTTCCTCCATGAAAGTGTTGGAAGTAGGGGAGGCTTCTTGCAATTGAACTGGGCTCTTGGAAACCATCTATTCCTATGATTTCTTGAGCATAATAAGCAAGTGTGGGGGGGGGGTCACTTGCAAGGATGCCCATCTCCATAAGTCCATGTGGACATCCCGTAGGTGTGTGTGTGAGAGACCCCTCCCTGCTCTCAGCACGCAATGGCATGCCCGTTTTTCGCTCTCCCCAGACTTCTGAGCATTTCTAGGAGCCTACGGGAGGGCGAAAATGGCCTTTCCCATCCTCGAAGGTCCTCTGAAGGCCAGAAATAGCCCATTTGCTAACTTCCAGTTGGACCGGAAGGCCCGGTTTTTTTGCTCTGCCCAGGCTTCAGAGCCTTTCTAGGAGCCTGGGGAGGGTGAAAATGGTTCCTCCTCCGGATGCCCTCCAGAGGCCAGAAATGGCCCATTTGCCAACTTCCGGAAGTTGTTTCCCGACTCCAGAAGGCCCGAAAATCAACTGACCAGCACACACATGCGTGCCAGACCTGAGTTCATGTGCCACTTGCAGCACGCATCGCCATCCCTGAGCTACAGTATGTGGGTCTACAACCAAAGCTATAAAATAGTGCATTTTTGGCACCTCAGCTGTCAAGTTCAGTGAAAATAAAGGGGGCACTCAGCCCAAATTCATAGAAGGACTGCATTTTCAAATGAACTAAGTTCTAATTTTTTGACTTTCAAGTTTCAGCCAGTAAAAGTTAGAGAGAAGGAAAGGATTCTCTTTCACATACAGGCTTAAACGTTAAAAATCAAAATGTCTAGGGCAGTGATTTTCAACCTTGACTACATGAAATTGTGTGGACTTTCACTCCCAAAGTTCCCTCTGCTGGCTGAGGAATTCTGGGAGTGAAAGTCCATACATCTTCAGGAAGCCAAGTTGAGAAACACACCAGAGTTTGGATAACTCTTAAAACACTATACATATATTAGTCATCTAAAGTGCAAGGGTATTTAAATTCAGTGTCTGGTAGAGGGTTTGATTGCAAGACTACCTTTGGAGAAAATGGGCAGTCAATATATACAGTGTTCCCTCGATTTTCGTGGGTTCGAACTTCGTGGAAAGTCTATACCACGGTTTTTCAAAAATATTAATTGAAAAATACTTTGCGGGTTTTTTCCCTATACCACGTTTTTCCCCACCCGATGACTTCATATGTCATTGCCAAACCTTTGTCTGCCTTTAATCAATATTTTTTTAATAAACTTTAATAAATAAACATGGTGAGTAATAATCTGAATGGATGCTAAGGAAATGGAAAATTGCAATAAAGTGTTAAGGGAAGGCTTGTGATACTGTTCATAGCAAAAATAGTTTACTTCCTCATCTCTACTTCGCGGAAATTCAACTTTCACGGGCGGTCTTGGAACACATCCCCCACGAAAAGCGAGGGAACACTGTATAACTCAATAAACAAACAAAATTTCCAGCATAGCCATCACTTATTATTAGGACTATTTACATAGCTATAACTGTATTTTACTGTATTGCTAAAATTTATTTCTAAAAAAATACTACAGTGCCATGAAGCAGTGGGAAGTGATCCAGAAAATTTAACTCCCCTCATTTATTATATTTATTTGTGCTTGTAGATCTCTAAATTATAAGTGCATGGTGCATAGTGAATTTAAAAAACAACGGCAGGAAGGTTCTCTTTTTTTCTCTTTTATTTTTGCTGTATCTAAACATTGTTAGTTTGGATATGAATCACTCCTGGGTGAAAAAAATTATTTAATACATGCAGTGGCAGAGAGCAATTACAGAATTTATTTATATTGACTTTTCTTATCAAGTAATTTAAAGATAGAGATATTTTTATTTATTCGAGTAAGAATCAATAATTATTATGGACTATAAAGTCAAATAAAGATTACTTATTTTTGATGCAATTCGTGCAATTAATCCCAGAACATTAATCCCAGCATTTGGGGTCATTTTGATTTGCTTTGGAAAGTGTTCCCTTGAGTTCCAGAAAATTGTAATAAAATCAGATATTAACTGAACATACAGTACTGAAAAGGATTGGGAAACTAAAAATTAAACTAAGCAATAAAAGCTATTGATTTTTATCTCTAACGTAATCTAATTTTATTCTAGTGATATACTTTTATGAACTGAGGAGAGAATACAAACCAACAGAGACTTTCCATAACTTACAAAATCACAATAAAAAATAAAAAAATGTTTCTAAAACTTATGATTGAATAAATAATATTAAAAACACACCCTCTTGAGAAGTAAATGAACTAATTAGGTGCACAAGAAAGACAGATTTTGACAACTCAACTACTGGCAGATCTAGCTTCATTAGCCATATTTTATTCTTGTCTGAAAAAGTGAAATGTTTCCAAAGAGCCTGGACTGGTTCCATAAAGCCGGTCAGATGTGAAGGTTAAAGAACATGTAGTGGGAAGTCTAGATGAATTGGGTTGGACGCATTGGAAGGAATATAGAAACATAGAAGATTGACGGCAGAAAAAGACCACCTGGTCCATCTAGTTTGCCCGTATACTGTTTTCTGTATTTTATTTTAGGATGGGTATATGTTTATCCCAGGCATGTTAAAATTCAGTTACTGTGGATTTACCAATCTGCTGGAAGTTTGTTCCAAGCATCTACTACTGGAGGGATCTGGAAGGATCTCCGGTGGGCAGCAAGGCAGCGTGTAACATCAAAATATAGGAAATTGTGGACTTAATTCGGCAACATACTTGCAGTCCGGTCACGCTGATGGATGATCTCTGGCGGGCCCAGGAATGAGAGGGAGAAGAGAGAAACAAATGAGAGAGAGGAGAGAAAGAAAAAGGGAGAGGAAGAAGAAAGAGAGAGAAAAACAGAAATGAAAATGAGAGAAAAAGGTAGGAGAAACAAATGAGAGAAGGGAGGAGAGAGGGATAGGTACACAGAAATGAGAGAGACCTGGAGGGAGAGAATGAGAGAGAGGGAAAAGAGAGAGAGAGAAGTAGACAGAGAGAAAGAAAAGGGAAAGAGAGGAAGGGAAAGAGAGAAGTGGAGAGGAGGGAGGGAGGGAGGGAAGGAAAGAAGGAAGGAAGGAGAAATGGAGGGAACAAGGAAGGAAGGAAGGAGAAATGGAGGGAACAAGGAAGGAAGGAGGAAGAATGAAATGAATGGAGAGATGGAGGAAGGAAGGACTTTGGGGGGGGGGGAGGTTAAATTTTTTCTCTCAACATACATTCAAACAATACAGTGTACCATCTAACTTTCCATGAATAAAATGCGGTATTTTGTTAGTAACTAATATCAATAATCAAAAAAGTAGCAAAAGTGTTTTTTTTTCTAATTTTGACAACCAGTTACATACATTTTCTTTTAATTAAATTCCCTCTTTAATGTTTAAGGCTCGCCTTGAAAGGACATAAACAGTACCGGTACACGGTACAGGTTCCGTCAGAAATCTGATGACACCAAAGGGTTCCCCTGAAGAAAAAAGGTTGAAAAACACTGCTCTAGGCATTGTTTGAATAGCTCTGTGATTCAATTTGTTTTTATTGCATGGCGTTTAATTCCTCTTACAATGGAGGTTTTTTGGCCTCAGGCAAGCCGAGTCTGTTTTAACTCTACAATTAAGGAGGGGTGTGAATGTAATATCTCGCAAAGGGCTGAGTAAAATCCTAAACAAAGATCTGTTTGGGTACTGTTAATCTACTCAAAATAAATCAATTGGGATTTTCTCTGTTTCCATTCCCCTGAGTGGAGCTTTATTCTTTAAGTGCCTTTAGTAAAAGATGAATCAGGCCTAAATACACCGATTAACGCTACTTGGTGAGTATCCTCAGTGTTTCTTCACAGACTCGTACCTGACATGTAGATATTTGTAAGAGGACCTCAGACTGCTAGTTTATTCAACATAAAATAGCATCAGAGTGGACAGTTTTGAGGGGGAAAAATTGGCAATAAAAGAAAACCTCCTCTTTCCATAAAGCAGAGAGCTCCATTGCTTCGTCTGTTTATTTATTTTTATTTATTTCCCATCTTTACTGTTTTTATAAATTAGTCAAAGTATTCACTTTTTGTAGGAGCAATAAAAGGCCACCCATAACCTTTCACTTCCCTTGACTCCTTTATCTTTTTATTTTATTTTTAAATCTGCAGTGGTCAACAAAAAGCTTTGAATGAAACAAAAAACTCTGAAGTGGTATAGGGTTTTCTGTCTAAGCAAAGGGTTGGACTAGAAGATCTCCAAGGTCCCTTCCAACTCTGCTATTCTATTCTATTCTATTCCATTCCATTCCATTCTATATGTAAGAGGTGAATGGCTCTACCTGAAGAGGTATGCAGACTATTTATTTATTCATCTTAATAAGGTTGGATTTGTTCTAAAAAGATACACATTGAATAGTAAGACTCCTGCCCTTCAATGATTTTCCAATTTGAGGGAATAAATAAAGCTTCTTTCAGAATTTTTTCTCTGACCTGATAAAACTGCTAAGTCTGACCGAAGTGGGGCAGGCAATATTTACTGCAACTGAAGTAAAGAAAGGTCGCTCTTCAAAAGCCAAGTATTTTAGCTTGGTATAAATGCTAGGATGTTTAATTATAATTCACAACTTTATTTCCCCCTCCCCCTTTCCATGGAGGTTTTATCTAATTGGGTAGAGATAGCTGCCCCTGCTGTTCTGTTCGAAAAAAGTTACAAATCTTATGTTCGGGTCACATACGACCCGGACCGAAAACTCTTCATTTGAAGTGCTTATGTTTGGTCAATTTGAAAACTTTTTTCACTTGGAAAGTAGTCTGAACATTTCTGCACACAATGATATGAAAATTGAAATGAAAAAATTAATCCTTATTGGTTTATTTTGCACATAAATGTGCCGCCCCCCCCGTTTTTGTGATTTTTTTTCAATTTATGGATAGTTTTGCTTGCAAAATGCATTCTATTTTACTAAAGTTGGTGTGGGATTGGTAGCTTGAACATTACTGCACACAATGATATGAAAATTGAACTGAAAAAATTAATCCTTATTGGTTTATTTTGCACATAAATGTGCCTCCCCCCGTTTTTGTGAAATAGTCTTTACTTTATGGATAGTTTTGCTAGCAGAATGCATTCTATTTTGCTAACGTTGGTGTGGGATTTGTAGCTTGAACATTTCTGAACATAATGATATGAAAATTGAACTGGAAAAATTGATGCATATTGGTTTATTTTGCATATAAATTTATTTCAATTTATATAAAAATTATGCTGTTAATTTCAAACTTACATACTTTTTTTTAGTAAAATGGATTTCTTTCATAAAATTAGTTATCTGGCTACAATGTGGTTGATTTTCAAAAGGATATTCCAAATATTTATAGACAAATATGTATAAACAGTGACAATAATGGCACACAGCAAGGCCGGGGGGGGGTGGCCCTTTTGTGGCAAAAATAAACCAATAAGAACCATTTTTTTCAGTTCATTTATATTTTTCTCATGTTCAGAAATGTTCAATTTAGTATATCAAACCTTTTGGGGGAAAATTCCTTAGGGATTTGTAGCCTTAAAAAATATAAATTGACACGAAATTCAGAAAGGATGGGGGGAGGGAGGGGCTTTTTGATCAAAATAAAAATATAAGTCTCAATTTTTCCAGTTCAATTTTCATATCATTATGTTCATAAATGTTCAAACTAGTTTTCCAGTTGAAAAAGTTTTCAAAAAGATTAAATTCAAGTACCTAAAAAAAATATTTTTGGTCCTGTCATATACGAACAGAAACAGATTTGAAGTTATGATTTTTTTTTGCCCAGAAAACAATTAGCCACCACCCCAAAAATATTTTTTGATGACCAGCATTGTTAAATTGAGTAAATGAATGCCTAAGATTTTAAAGAATATTTCGGATTTGGAGCATAAAAAAATAAAAAGTGAAAATGATTGCAAGCAGCCGAGGGGGGGGGGAGGCCTTATTTCTGATGTTAAAAAACCAGTAAGAATCATTTTTTTCAGTTCCTTTATATTTTTCTTATATTCAGAAATGTTCAAGCTACCAATCCCACACCAACTCCAGTAAAATAGAATGGATTTTGCAAGCAAAACTATCCATAAATTGAAAAAAAATCACAAAAACGGGGGGGGGCACATTTATGTGCAAAATAAATCAATAAGGATTAATTTTTTCATTTCAATTTTCATATCATTGTGTGCAGAAATGTTCAGACTACTTTCCAAGTGAAAAAAGTTTTCAAATTGACCAAACATAAGCACTTCAAATGAAGTGTTTTCGGTCCGGGTCGTATGTGACCCGAACATAAGATTTGTAACTTTTTTTGCTCAGCAAAAACTAAGCCCCCCACCCCCCAAAAAAAATTCTCATAGAGAGAACCCCTGAAATGATGAAAAGTCATGAAATTTCAAGTTTCAGATATGCAGGGGAAATTTTTTACAGGGACTCAAACTTGGCTTCGGGTCACATACGACCCGAACAGAACAGCAGGGTTAAAAATAAAAAATTCTGACCCATTCCTCCTTATTTCCAAGCAAAAATATATATTTGCATGTATATCTCACTGCAGGATTCCTGTGTGATTTTCCTGAAGGGAGGGGAAAACTCATAAATGTGCAGGTATGCATAATGTAACCCATAAAAGATACAAAGAACCCTTCGGCTGATTTTGGGCAGGACAGTCATACTTCCAAACAATAATTTTATAAATTTTACTTTTTGATCTTTGTTCCCACCCCGTCATGATGAAAGAGAAGTTTATAGTTATAGGTCAGTTTCTGAAATAAAGGCAGTTTGTCATAAAAGCAAGTCCCAAATCATTGAATGTATTTTTTAAAAACAGATTAAAACATTAGTAACTGTCTTTATCACTATACAGACTAAAATAGTGAGATGGTGAAATGTTTCCTTAATTATATAATTAGAAACCTGTGTTTTATCTACAAATTGCTCTAGCTCACTAATGAAAAGGCAATAATAGCAAATTGGCACTGATTTTTTTCCCCTTATCACAAAAAAATATTACTACCAAGTGCCATTTGTGGATTAGCAGATACTGTATGTGCTTGTTTATTTCTTTAGCAATATGTAATGGATCTTTATTTCAAATTATGTCTCTTGCTTGCAAATTCATGGGAAAGAATTGTTTATCCTAAAAATAAATAATTTAAATCTATGAGCATTTTTCCTATGATTATATCTTTCCTTTAGTCTAGTTTATAATTCTGGGGTTATTATCTAGTCCAGTGATTTTCAACCTTTTTTGAGCCGCGGCACACTTTTTACATTTACAAAATCCTGGGGCACACCACCAACCAAAATGACACAAATCTAATAAATAAATAAATAAATAAATACATACATACATACATACATACACACACACACACACACACATACATACATACATACATACATACATAACCCCCTAATATATATAATCCCATGTAACATCCCCTTATAAATACAGTCAATCATCAATCATCCCTCCTGAAATTTATACCACTGTCTCATTTATGGGTACTTCTCCTGTCTTTCCCCCTTTTCTCTCTCATGTTTCTCATTTCTCTCTCTTCCTCCCTTTTTCCCTCATTCCTTCTCCCTTTCACTTCTCCCCTTTTTCCATCCCTGTCTCTCTCCCCCCCTTATGTGTGTGTATGTATACACACTCCAACCATTTCCAAAACCAGGTGAGGGCTGGGGTTTAATTCTCTTTTATTCTTTTCAAAAACAGGTGAGGGCTGGGGTTTTTTTCTTATTATTTGGGTGCTTTTTACCATATGCTTCAAGAATCACCTCTCTCTCTCTCTTGTTTCTCTCTCCTCTCATTCTCTGCCTCAATCATTTTCTCATTTCTCCTCCCCTTTTTGTTCTCATTTCTCTCTCTCCTTTCCTCTTCCTGTCTCTCTTGCTTTCTTTTTTTCTCTCTCTCTCGCTTTCTTTCAGCATCTCTTGCTATCTCTTTTTCTCTCTTGCTTTTCTTCTCTCGTGCTTTTTCTTGTTCTTTCTCTCTCTCTGTTGCTCTCTCTCATTCTCTTATTTTCTCTCTCTCTCTCTTTTCTTTCTCTCTCTCTTAGTCTCTCTCTCTCTTGTTCTCTCTTATTTTCTTTCTCTCTCTTTCATGCTTTCTCTCTCTTGTTCTTTCTCACTCTCTCTCTCTCTCTCTGTTGCTCTCTCTCGTTCTCTCTCTTCCTTTCTTCTCTGTGGAGGCCAGCGAAGGTTTCCCTTAGTTTGAATGTTCCGAGCAAGCAGCCCCTTTATTGACAGTCCGGGACGGGACTGTGAGAGGGGTGGGCGTTCCCACAGCGCTTGGAGCGGCTAGCGGCCGGATCGCCAGCGCCGCTGCAGCCACCGCTGTGGAAGAAGCCGCACCCAAAAAAATCCGGAGGGAAGGATCGGGCGGGCGGGGACAGCCACAAGTGGAAGCCTCAGCCCTGGAGCCCCCTCGCGTCCATGGCTTCTCGTCGATGTCTCTGCCTGCCTGATCCGCTGGAGTGCTAATAGCAGCGGCGGGCAGGAGCCCCCCCCCCGCTATTCCCGCCGCCGCCACCGCTATTAGCACTCCCGCGGATCGGGCAGGCAGAGGCATCGACGAGAAGCCATGGGCGCGAGGGGGCTCCAGGGCTGAGGCTTCCACTTGCAGGAGCCCCCCCCCGCTATTCCCGCCGCCGCCGCTATTAGCACTCCCGATGCCACAAGTGAAAGCCTCAGCCGCTGCTATTGCCACCGTGGGGAGGCAGGGGAAGCGCGGCTCCCTTTACTCCTACTGCCGCACCTCCCTGCCCCTGCCTCCCCAAGGTGCCTCCGGCCAAATGCGCCCCTGGCTTCTCCGCCCTGCCCCATTGCCCGCCCACTCTCCTCCGCCGCCGCCTCCTGCCTTGGGGCGAGCGATCCGGGAGTCCGGGACTGTGTGGCTTTGCGCCATGAAGAGAAAATGGCAGCAGGGAAAAGTCGGCCGTTTTCTCTTCATGGCGCAAAGCCACACAGTCCCGGACTCCCGGATTGCTCGCCCCAAGGCAGGAGGCGGCGGCGGAGGAGAGTGGGCGGGCAATGGGGCAGGGCGGAGAAGCCAGGGGCGCGTTTGGCCGGAGGCACCGTGAGGAGGCAGGGGCAGGGAGGTGCGGCGGTAGGAGTAAAGGGAGCCGCGGCTGCCCCTGCCTCCCCACGGTGCCTCCGGCCAAACGCGCCCCTGGCTTCTCCCCCCTGCCCCATTGCCCGCCCGATCCGCCCACTCTCCTCTGCCGCCTCTCGCCGCGGCACACCTGACGGTGTGTCGCGGCACACCAGTGTGCCGCGGCACACCGGTTGGGAAACGCTGATCTAGTCAACCATTCAGGGTACTTACCAAGTTCATTTTGCTTAATATATACTAGCTCAATTTCTTTGGTGTAAAAAAATCCTCAGAAACAGTAATAACAACAAGGATTTTTAGAACAGATTGGCTGTACCGCCCTGATAAAGCCCAGACAAAGCACTGAATTTACATAAATATGTTTATTAAGTGGGAGGAAAGTTAGCTGTTCCATTAAGTAGGTTTTTCACTTGAGACTATGTGGATAGGCTGCAGACCTTGGCATTTTGAAAGGTGATAAATCTATTACAGAGTATAACAATAAAAACTCATCAGTAGGAATAAATTTTATCTCTGCAGATGTGGAACCTATTGTATTGAAGATTTCCCTTTATTTTCGTCCTTGGATGTTTGCAATGTTCTAAATAACATATTTCACTTGGAGATTGAAGAAATCATATCTGACACTAAAACAGTCCTTTAACATAGGCCATTATGTTTGCTATTGGGATTAATGATTTATTCATTTAATTTAAACTCCCAGCCTTTTTATTTTTTCTTATTATGGCAACTCCAAATCTCAACCAACAAATGCTCTGTCCTACACATCTAGCAAAAATAATCAGAACACTAAATACAAGCTGAATGGACACAACCTTGCAGACAACCCCTCACTCTGTCAAAGATCTTGGAGTACCTTGACTTTCGCAGGTTCGACTTTTGCGGAAGATTTATTTTCAAAACCCGTGATATAGCCCGCTTCCGCCCCAGCCTCCTGATTCCTCCTCTTTAAATCTCAGAGTGTTAGTACACTCCACTTAAAGCCGAGCCTTGTGGGCGGACAATACCACCCTAACTCACCTGAGGGAGGAGCAGCTGTTTTTGTTATTTAGTCACAACACATGTTTCATTGTTTGCAATCTCATGGACCGTAGCATACAGGCCCCCTGGTCCTTCACTGTCTTTTTAAAATGTATTTTATTTATTTATTTATTTTGCCAAGCATATATATGATTACAGATAAAGTATAAACATGATTGTAAATATATAACCCACACCGAATTTCGGACATCAACACCCTAGAAAAGGTCCAACGATACTTCACCAGTAGAGCCCTTCACTCCACCACTCGAAACAGAATACCCTACGAAAATAGACTTACAATCCTGGGTCTAGAAAGCTTAGAACTACGACACCTTAAACATGATCTAAGTATCGCCCACAAGATCATATGCTGCAATATCCTGCCTGTCAACAACTACTTCAGCTTCAACCGCAATAACACAAGAGCACGCAACAGGTTCAAAGTTAATATCAACTGCTCCAAACTTGACTTTAGCAATCGAGTTGTTGAAGCGTGGAACTCATTACCAGACTCCGTGGTGTCAACCCCCAGCCCCCAACATTTTTCCCTTAGACTTTCCACGGTTGACTTCTCCAGATTCCTTAGAGGTCAGTAAGGGACGAGCATAAGTGCACTAGTGTGCCTTCCGTCCCCTGTCCAATTGTCTCTCCTATATTTTATATATCTTTTCTCCCATCCATATATCCTTCCTCTACTCTTCATTGATGTATTCTATTCTCATATCTCTTCTTCTATCCCTTCCCTGATATTTACTACTACATGTTTTTATTCTCCTTAACTTTCAATTTGTATTGGACAAAATAAGTAAGTAAGTAAGTGAGTGAGTGAATGAATGAATGAATGAATGAATGAATGAATGAATGAATGATATATAAGCATGGTTATGAGTACATGAGATGGTTACGAATACATGGGGATATTATGACAGGGACAGTAGGCACGCTGATGTGCTTATGCATGCCCCTTTCAGACCTCTTAGGAATGGGGTGAGGTCAATGGTAGACAGTTTAAGGTTAAAATTTTGGGGATTTGGGGAAGAAACTAGAGAGTCAGGTAAAGTATTCCAGGCATCTTCCAGAGGTTTGCCCAAATCTCATTTCAATCCTCTAATTTCCTTTTGCTTTTGCCTTTATTCTTTCCCAACAAAGCTGGCTGAAGAACTCTGGGAATTGAAGTCCACAGATCTTAAAGCTGCCACGGTTGGAGACTCCTGATATAGAGCACTTATGAGTGATTCTATCTCCTCTTCTTTATCAGGGAGACGTTTTGAGGTGCCAATACATTGTTGGTGCCTTGTTCTGTGACAGTCATCAACTCTGCCAAAAGTAAAGCTGTCTTTAATCTGCCATTGCTTCCCAGAAGTCCAGTTTATAACCTTGCTATCCATGGGTGGGTGCACCTTCCCTAACTCTATATGGATGTAAATTTAACAGGAATATGCAGTCACTCCTTAAATATATTTGGGGGGGGGGGACAAAGGTGGATCCTAGGTAAGACTAGCTGGCTGGCAGTGATATACCCTGATGTAATGTAAGACTCTTTCCCAGCCAAACTGAATGTGTCCAAGGCTGAACCTGGGGCCTTCTTCATATAAAACTATCACTAGTTTTTGTCTCTGCATTACATTCCTCAGATGCATTTCAAATTAATGTTTTGAATACATTCAATATATATCTTGACTGTTAGTGAGACAAATGTACTCAAAGAAACCCGCAGGAGACCACCAAACAATACATAGAACATTTAACGAAGATAAAAACTTTTGCAAAAGGACTTAGCCTGGGCCCAGAAGACCCAAGATAGAAACATAGAAACATAGAAGACTGACGGCAGAAAAAGACCTCATGGTCCATCTAGTCTGCCCTTATACTATTTTCTGTATTTTATCTTACAATGAATATATGTTTATCCCAGGCATGTTTAAATTCAGTTACTGTGGATTTACCAACCACGTCTGCTGGAAGTTTGTTCCAAGGATCTACTACTCTTTCAGTAAAATAATATTTTCTCATGTTGCTTTTGATCTTTACCCCAACTAACTTCAGATTGTGTCCCCTTGTTCTTGTGTTCACTTTCCTATTAAAAACACTTCCCTCCTGAACCTTATTTAACCCTTTAACATATTTAAATGTTTCAATCATGTCCCCCCTTTTCCTTCTGTCCTCCAGACTATACAGATTGAGTTCATTAAGTCTTTCCTGATACGTTTTATGCTTAAGACCTTCCACCATTCTTGTAGCCCGTCTTTGGACCCGTTCAATTTTGTCAATATCTTTTTGTAGGTGAGGTCTCCAGAACTGAACACAGTATTCCAAGTGTGGTCTCACCAGCGCTCTATATAAGGGGATCACAGATAAGATAAGGAATCTGGATATAGAGTTTAGATACATTTCTTACATTGCAGACAAACAACATTCTCACCCCTCCTACTCAATTGTCAGACCATGTTATATAACATTTTGGCATCCTAACAGGTGGTTTACTGACATGAAAATCCCAAGATAATTTTCTCCTAACATTTGCACTTTCCTTTCTAATGTCAGCCTGACCCAGAAGCAATATGAAGTGCCTGGTTATTTCCTTTACATTTGGTACATAACCGACGTACAGATGTCTTATTGATTATACAATATGTTATACAATATGGCTGTGACCCTGCTCACTTATTACAAGAATAATTCACCATTTCTCTCAGTTAGTAACATTAACCGATTCCTCACTTTTAAAAGAAACCTTGGTAGATGAATTGCATTTGATGTTACGTTTCTTCTTCCTACAGATGTTCCTGTTGAAAAACTTGCTTCCATGGAGTCTCTGCAGTGTGTGAACTTAAAATCCAACCCATTAAATGAGGAGGTCCGGGTGATTGCCAAGCCACTAATCAAGTTTGACCTACTGACATCTCCAACCGTGCCCCAAGTTTGAAGCCATGTCTGACCTAGATTTGCAGCTGTAGGAGGTTGCAGTGAAAGAGGGAAAGGAAATGCCACGTTTGCTGAATTAAGCCACTCCTAAGCTGCATTGCTCTGCATGTGTTAGGTTTATGAGCTTCCAGAGTTGCAAAAGTGTGATATTGGGGGGGGGGGGGGGCGCAAAGGGTTGGCAGTTGCAGCCAGAACTATTATCTGCTAAACCGTGGATCCATAGAAAATATGTGGCTGGAGAAGGCGCTTTTCATTGAATGATGGAAAGGACAGAAGGGAGGACATTGCCTTTCTAGGCCGTAACCACAGAGAAAGAAGAAGGGCAAAAGTGACCAACTGTTTGCTTAGGAGATAATTAGATGGTGTGGATGGACACCTTGTACAACTGAGAAAAGAGGAAACCTATCTGTGGTTGAAAAATTGCTTGCAAATTTATGTTAAAAGAACAGTTTTCAACTTGAGTGAATTTAGGTTCCATTCTTTCACATTTTATCTTCTCCACTTATATGCAAGGAAAACTAAGGAACACTTGTTTCTTTACTTACAGTGCTCACAAAGGACAATTACCATATTTTTGGAGCATAAGACGCACCTTTCTATTCCCCAAAGGAGTGAAAACTTGGGTGCGTCTTATATACCAAATGTAGCCCCAGCCAGTCACCCCCATCCTTTGGCCTCTGCCTCCCAGCAATTTACCTCCTTGCAGCAAAAAATGCAGAGCCTGATTAGTACAAGCAAATGATTATCAGCCTCCCGACCCACAGCTGATGGAGGCTGTAGGCAGGCTATGTGCTAAAACTGAAAGTGAATCTAGCTGCAAGGAGGCAAATTGCTGGGAAGTAGCAGTAGAGGCAGAATTTTATTTTCTTGTGCTAATCAGACTGCTGAAACTAGATACAAGGAGGTAAGTCAATAACTAAATGTCTATAGAATGTTCAAATTATTAGACTTATTTTTTAAAGACCTCTTTATTATTGTTCTAGACAACTTAACAAAATGAAGAAGCTTTTTAAAATAAATGCTCGATCTGAAGAAGCCCAGTGCTATTGTATCTTCTTTTAAATAGCAGAGAATAATGTATACTTCCAGAAAGCCGCATAAATTTTAACAGCATCTGTACAAGTATATTCTGAAATGTCTTGTTTTAGTATTAAGATAGGGCAGCTGAGTTAAACTCTGACTTAGTTAAACTCTGAGTTAAACTCTGACCAGTAGATCTATTTAAATAATTGGGCGGAGTTTCAGAAAACTTGCTAGCATTAATGTACTGCCATAATGTACATTTCTCCAATTCAGGCACACATGCACAAAAATATACAACAAACACTGTACTGGCTACAAGAATGGTGGAAGGTCTTAAGCATAAAACGTATCAGGAAAGACTTAATGAACTCAATCTGTATAGTCTGGAGGACAGAAGGAAAAGGGGGGACATGATCGAAACATTTAAATATATTAAAGGGTTAAATAAGGTCCAGGAGGGAAGTGTTTTTAATAGGAAAGTGAACACAAGAACAAGGGGACACAATCTGAGGTTAGTTGGGGGGAAGATCAAAAGCAACATGAGAAAATATTATTTTACTGAAAGAGTAGTAGATCCTTGGAACAAACTTCCAGCAGACGTGGTAGATAAATCCACAGTAACTGAATTTAAACATGCCTGGGATAAACATAGATCCATCCTAAGATAAAATACAGAAAATAGTATAAGGGCAGACTAGATGGACCAGGAGATCTTTTTCTGCCGTCAGACTTCTATGTTTCTATGTTTACTGTTTGCTGGGAGGCAGAGGCAGATCCCCCCCCCTTGTTTTCCTCTCCCAAAACTAAGGTGCGTTTTATACTCAAAAAAATATGGTAAATCAAATATATCAAGGATAAATATATATCTAGATTAAGAGACACTCTAAAAGATAGATGTGATTTCAAGAGCATAAAATATAACCTGTTAGCCGTCAAGTGCAAAAGATCAGGTCCTTACATTAAGTTGCAACACAGCACATTTATTCAAACCTACACACAAAAATCTAGACAACTGAAGTTCAGTACTTAATTGGCGATGTCTCAATGTAATTTAAGAGGGGTTAGACTTGGACTGTTTCTGGGAACATAACAACAAAACAAGCTAATGACACATTTAATTCCATCCACCAGTTCTGCCTGCTCTTCGCCTACATATTAAGAGATTCTGTAAAGATGTGGATGTAAATCTAATCCTAGTATAAAACTATTATCATCTACCTGGAAGTACAATACAATATCAACTTTATTTGATTAGTCAATCGACCATATCAAAGCAAGGAAAAAGACCACATCGGTCGTCATAAAACTGTGACTGGTTAAAATACAATAAAATTGGCTAAAATAGAGGGAATTTGAATAAATAATAAGTTAAAATGCAGTATAATATGCTAAAATTGAGTAGTAAAACATGAGAATATAACTCGTGCAAAGGATTATATTAAACAAATCTAAGATACTGATATAAAATATTCTTAAGTGAGTTCATCTCCTTTGCATGCCACCCCAATATGTTCTATAAAATGTATTCTCATCTGAACAGCCCTGACTATAAACTTAGCGGTTCTAGAAACTACATATATATTTGTACCCTGAAGAAAATATGATAATTGTTTATTACAGTCCCAGTGTATGATTTTGTCAAGTAGGGGCTGTAAATACTGAGGTCTTACTGAGGAGTATAGTTTACAATTGAGTAGCACATGTGCAATGTCTTCTATTTCTGGTGCACCGCAAATGCATATTCTCTCAAAATATGGTACTTGGTGGAATCGTCCATATTTGACCTGGAAGTAAATTCTGATATTTTGTGCTGTTTGAACCAATATTTAAATCTGTGGCAGTGATTTGCTAGTGGTTTGTGCTTTCGGTAGCCTGTGACATCAAACAGGTGCATTTGTGGATTTTGTACCCTTTATTTATAAAGCATCTTTAACTGTATATCTCTTAAAATGAAATGCTCTGTTGTTTCTTAATCTCACCCTGAAGAAAGAAACCCAGGATTACTTTTGTTGTCCTCAATTACTGAGTTTTCCATCTCATCCCTTGTTACAGTACAACTTGAATTGACAGCTTGCTGTAGTGCCATTTTTGTAGGAGCACCTTTAGAAACACAGTCCTGGAGGACACACTCATTGAAGGCCACTTTCAAAATAAAACCAGTGGAAATTTCTAAACAATAAAGATTCTTGGGATCTTTCTAAAAGATTTCTGTACACAGATGCAAAGGTAGAGTGCCAGGATCAGATCATGAACACTCTGCCTTTAGCTGAGGACTGTATGAAATATTTATTTCTCATCCACAGAGTGGTTGCTGGATATTCCTGTGAAGAAAACTAAAAGAGATACATCCAGAGTTTGGACAATTTAATCCCAGTCTTCAAAAACCAAGCAAGCCTATAAAGGAGAATATTTGTCGCTCAGGGTTGGAATGAAGGGTCTCTGAGCCTGGTTGTTTTCTTGCAGAGGTTTCATTACCCAAACTATATAACATCATCAATGCTAGCACTGGTGAGGTTACCTAGCTAGGATAATGTAACGTCTGCAAGAAAACAACCAGGCTCAGAACCGAAGAAGCTGCATGGGTGAGAAGCGAAACATCTTCAAGCAAAAACAAAGCACAGTTGGACAAGAAGCAATGCTTATTGTCGCTGTTAGCCGCCCCGAGTCTCTGGAGAGGGGCGGCATACAAATCCAATAAATAAATAAATAAATAAATAAATAAATAAATAAATAAATGCATGGAAACTAAACAGGGAGAGAAGCAACTTAGAACTGAGGGAAAATTTCCTGACAATTAGAACAATTAATCAGTGGAACAGCTTGCCTCCAGAAGTTGTGAATGCTCCAACACAATATCAAGAAGACATTGGATAACTATTTGAAGGGTTTCCTGCCTAAGCAGAGGGTTGGAACAGACCTCCAAGGTCCTTCCAAATCTGTTGTTGTTGTTGTTGTTATTGTTGTTATCTTCATAGCTGCATCTGGACGGCTTAATTACTGTAATTCAGGAAGGGATTTTTGATCCAACTTCCACACTTCCTGGGAATGCTTTTAGGTGACATTTATTCTCTGTCTCCCACATAAATACATTTACCTAGAGATAGAAAGCTGATGAAATGCCATGTTTCACTGGTCAGTTATCTTTTGTGCTGTCCTGTTCAGACCTTAGCTTGAAGGTATGTGACTTGGAAACAGGCCAACTACTCACACTTCCAAACCAAAAGATATTTAAGAAAATGTGAAAGGGCAACTGGCATATAGAAAAGAAGGATGGCTTCCTTTGATAAAGTTCTACATCTCCATGGCTTCTTATCTCTATTTTAACCAATTGAGCCTATTGAAAGACTCATTATGCTTTCAGATAGTGGTTACTAATGGAGTCTTCTTTCATTTACTCTTCTTTTTCTCAGCGGGTTAAAGATTTGCACCCTGAAAGGAATTTAGCAGAGAGATTAAAAAGAGATGAAATGACTGGTGGGTTATAATTTCAAATTTTGAATTTAACAAAATTCAGAAGATTGGTTTTATACAGTACATATGAACAGTAATGTCAACTCGCCATTATATATTCTTCACCAGAAATGAGTTTATTCCCATTTGAGGACTGGAACTTTGCAGGTGATACAATCACTTTTATAATTTACTCATCCCTTCTAGATCTGTGAATGAAGTGTAACTGTTTTGTGAATTTAAATGGAAACCTGTATTTAATCTTTGCCCATAGAACAATCTGCCACCCTTTACTTTAGTAAAAGTAAAACATGGGTTTATTTGCTGCCTTATTTTATAAAAAGTATTTTTAAAAACTGCATGAAATTCTCATTTTAAGTAGTTACAGCATAGTAAAACTAGTTGTAGTTTATTGAGAGGTGAAGAGATTATTGAGAAATGTCCCTTTCCTTCCTGCTTCCCCCCATTTTTTCCCCTCTCAGGGTGTAATTGACAAGATTCCGTGTTTTGACAATAAAGTTTGTGAAATCAAGTGGCCTCTGAGAGATTTTGTGCAGATACTGAAATACCAGATTCATAGTTGAAAGTACAAGAAGATTCCCCAAACATACTGTCTAAAAAATCTATCCACAAGGAGAAATGGAGAATCACCACAAAACTACCTCCCACAAGATCTTGCATCAGTCCAGCAAGGTTTGTCATAAGATTGTTCAAATCTCATCACTGGCTCAAGGTTGACTCAGTCTTCCATCCTTCCGAGATGGGTAAAATGAGGACCCGAATTGTGGGGGCAATAGGCTGGCTCTGTTAAAAAGTGCTATTGCTAACATGTTGTAAGCCACCCTGAATCTAAGGAGAAGAGTGGCATAAAAATTGAATGAATGAATGAATGAATGAATGGATGGATGGGTGGGTGGATGAATGAATGAATGAATACTACAGTCGGTAACAGAATTGGGCAATGATGGCCCTTTTAGAACCTGTGGATTTCAACTGGCTCAGGAATTCTTGGAGTTGAAGTCCTCAGGTCATGAAGGAGCCATAATTGTCCACCCCGGTCAGTAATACAAGAGCTGCTTAAAGGTCCAGCAGGATCATTATGTCTTGCTTCAAGCAAAACCCTTGTACTAGGCTAAAAAGGAGAGTGCCATCCCAAAGTTGGAACCAGAGTAAACTGGGTCCAGATAAAATGTTCCACTTGGGACAATGATGGCGAACCTTTTTTTCTTTGAGTACCGAAAGAGCATGGGCATGTGCTATCATGCATTCCCAAGTGCCCATACCCATAATTCAATTCCTGGGAGGGCGAAAATAGCTTCCCCTGCCTACCAGAGGCCCTCTGGAGGCCAGAAATGGCCTGTTTCCCAACTTCTGGTGGACACGGTAGGCTCGTGTTTCACCCTCCCCAGGCTCCAAAGGCTTCCCAGGAGCCGGGGGAGGGTAAAAGCGCCCTCTCTCATCTCCCGGAGGCTCTATGAAAACCAAAAAATCAGCTGGCCAGCACATACATGCACGCTGGAGTTGAGCTGAGACAATGGCTCACATGCCAGCAGATATGGCTCTACGTGCCACCTGTGGCACCCGTGCCATAGGTTCGCCATCACTGACTTAGGCAATCATAAAGTTGGATTAGCAAAATACACTTTAGGACCGGAATGTCAAACTCAAGGCCTACAGGCCAGATCCGGCCAATAGAATGCTTAGATCTGGCCTGCGGGGCCACCCTGGACACAGCAAAGGACCAGCCCGCAGTGCTTGTGGCAGCGAAAATGGAGCGGCCTTCCCGAGCTCCATTTTCACTGGCAGAAGGTTGCAGGAGGCCATCTAAGCTGAAAACAGATCGGGAGCTCATTTTCTCTGACATAGTGTTCGGGCCACCACAGGTGCCCTCGACACAAGTGACGTCAAACTGGCCACACCCGCCCGAGCTCCCCCAAGGTCAAACACAACCCTGATGTGTCCCTCAATGAAATCAAGTTTGACATTCCTGCGCTATAATATCTAATGCAGAAATGGAAATCTTTCACAATCCCAAGACCTCATCATTGAAAGATTGCCCAGTGCAACAATGCAACATTCAGTCATCCAAAATTATAATTATTTATTATTATTATTATTATTATTATTATTATTATTATTATTTATTAGATTTGTATGCTGCCCCTCTCCAAAGACTTGGAGTGGCTCACAACAACAAAACAGTACAAATCCAATAGTTAAAAACAATTTAAAACCCCTTAATATAAAAAACAGTCATGCATCTCAGACAAACCATACATAAAATGGAAACTGCCCAGGGGAATCAATTTCCCCATGCCTGACGGCAGAGATGGGTTTTAAGGAGTTTGAAAAAGGCAGAGAGGGTGGAGGCAATCCTAATCTCCAGGGGGAGTAGATTCCAGAGGGTCAGGACCACCACAGAGAAGGCTCTTCCCCTGGGTCCCACCAGACGACATTGTTTTGTCGATGGGACCCAGAGAAGGCCAACTCTGGGACCTAACCGGTCGCTGGGATTCATGCGGCAGAAGGTGGTCCCGGAGATATTCTGGTCCAATGCCATGAAGAGCTTTATAGGTCATAAACAACACTTTGAATTGTGACCGGAAACTGATCGGCAACCAATGCAGACTGCGGAGTGTTGGTGTAACATGGGCATACCTGGGAAAGCCCATGATTGCTCTCGCAGCTGCATTCTGCACAATCTGAAGTTTCCGAACACTCTTCAAAGGTAGCCCCATGTAGAGAGCATTACAGTAGTCGAACCTCGAGGTGATGAGGGCATGAGTAACTATGAGCAGTGACTCCCGGTCCAGATAGGGCCCCAATTGATGCATCAAGCAAACCTGGGGAAACGCCCCCATCGCCACAGTTGAAAGATGGTTCTCTAATGTTAGCTGTGGATTGAGGAGGAGGCCCAAGTTGCGGACCCTCTCTAAGGGGGTCAGTAATTCCCCCACCACCCAGGGTAATGGAGGGACAGATGGAATTGTCCTTGGGAGACAAAACTCACAGCCACTCCATCTTATCATTGTTGAGTTTAAGTCCGTTTCATGTAGATATTTAATGGCAGGGGGGAGAGGACCGACCCCTGAGGCACCCCACAAGGAAGAAACATAGAGGTCAACCTCTGACCCCTCACTAACACTGACTGCAACCGACCGGAGAGGTAGGAGGAGAACCACTGAAGGACAGTGCCTCCCACTCCCAACCCCTCCAGTCGGTGCAGAAGGATACCATGGTCGATGGTATAGAAATCCGCTGAGAGGTCGAGAAGCACCAGGACAGAGGATAAACCCCTGTCCCGGGCCTGCCAGAGATCAATAATACTTAGGTGGTGGTGCTTTTTTTAAAATAAAAACTGGCTCAAAAGCCAGAATTTATCTAAACTTTGCACAAAAGTCTTCTCTGCACTATAGCAGTGATGGCGAACCTTTTATTGCTCGGGTGCCGAAAGAACATGGGCATGCGCTATCGCACATGTGCAAGTGCCCACACCCATAATTCAATGCCTGCAGAGGGCGACGACAGCTCCCCCCACCCCTGGAGGCTCTCTGCAGGCTGGGAACAGCCTGTTTCGCAACTTCTGGTGGACATGTGTTTTATCCTCCTCAGGCCCCATAGGCTTCCTTGTAGCCGGAGGAGGGTAAAAACGTCCTCCCCCATCCTCCTGGAGGCTGTCTGGAAGCCAGAATGAGCCTCTGTGTGAGCCAAAATTCAGCTGGACAGCACACAAATGCACGATGGAGCTGAGTTTGTGCAACAGCTCATGTGCCAGCAGATATAGCTCCGAGTGCCAACTGTGGCACCCTTGCCATAGGTTCACTATCACTGCCCTATAGGGTATTTTCCTATCCCAGTCAGCTTCCCTTAATGCCAGCCAGATTCCAGCCGCCGTATAATTTTCTCTTTCCAAGGTATTTATATGTGAGGAATGTTAAATCTTGTTTTCACACAATTATTCTTTGCATTTACATTTAATTAATCCATTTTTAAAACCATCTGCTCATCTGTGCCTAATTGCTTAATGGCTTGCCCTACCTATTTCACTTCCTAATACCAGATGCACAGACTTTTGCTGGGAGAATTCTACCACATCCAAGGTGATTTCATAAAGGAGAGTATTTGTAACGCAAGACTGAAATGAAGGGTTCTTGGTGCTCTCTTAACTTGGTTGTTTTTTTGCAGACCTTTTGTTACTAGGTAACATCACCAGTGTTGTTAGAGGGTGAGGTTTGCTCTCATTTTATAGTGCAGTGATGGCGAACCTTTTTTCCCTTGGGTGCCGAAAGAGCATGTGCATGCAGTATCGCACATGCGCGAGTGCCCACACTCATAATTCAATGCCTAGAGAGGGCGAAAAAAGCTTCCCTCACTTCCCAGAGGCCCTCTGGAGGCCGGAAACTGCCTGCTTCCCAACTTCTGGTGGGCCCAGTAGGCTTGTGTTTCACCTTCTCCAGGCTCAAAGGCTTCCCTGAAGGCCAGGGGAGGGTAAAAACGCCCTCCCTCATCCTCCCAAAGGCTCTCTGCTAGCCAAAAACGCCCACCCAGAGCCTCTCTGCAAGCTAAAAATCAGCTGGCCAGCACATACCTGCACGCTGGAGCTTAGCTAGGGCAACAGCCGGGGTGGCGCAGCAGGTAGAGTGCTGTACTGCAGGCCACTGAAACTGACTGTAGATCTGAAGGTCAGCGGTTCAAATCTCATCAACGGCTCAAGGTTGACTCAGCCTTCTATCCTTCCGAGGTGGGTAAAATGAGGACCCGGATTGTGGGGGCAATAGGCTGGCTCTGTTAAAAAGTGCTATTGCTAACATGTTGTAAGCCACCCTGAGTCCAAGGAGAAGGGCGGCATAAAAATCGAATGAATGAATGAATGAATGAATGAATGAATGAATGAATGAATGAATGAACGAACGAACGAACGAACGAACGAACAAACAAACAAACAAACAAACAAACAGTTCACGTGCCTACAGATATGGCTCTGCATGCCACCTGTGGCACCCGTGCCATAGGCTCACCATCATTGGTCTAGTAACCTATCCTGTTAATGTTGGTGAGTGTGGTCTTGGAGGTTCTTTGGTGGGACTGTTTACTGTTAGCCTGTTTGATGGTTCCTTGAGTGGGATATTGTTTACTTCTTGATAGCTGGTTTGATATTAATCTTGATGTTAACAGCCCAACCAAAGAACCTCCAAGACCCAGAAACACTGAAGCAAAAAGAAGTGGAAGCAAAAAAACCCACCAAAAACCAGCAAAATCTCTCGCACGCAAATGTCCTCATGTGAGATTTGACTTCTTACACATGCGAAGAAGCCAAATCTCGTGTGGACATGGGCGCACATGCATTGGGGACATTGGGGCATTCGCAGCTCCGTTTTCCCTACCGGGACTCCGTATTGGGCCCTACTGGCTGCAACCTGCTACTGATGGCAAATCAGAAGAATATAAATTAAGAGCAAATCTCACTCCTTTCAAGCACTGTCGATGTCACGTAGTTGGGTAATGAAATGTCACGGTAAGAAATGGAATATTATTCTTGTAATAAATAAGAATTAAAGCATGTAAGAAGAACCATTGCACAACATTTTATGACTATATAATCAAGAATGTATTTTTGTTTGATAATCTTTGATTTGTGGGAAAGAGATATATTGACTTGTTAAAGACATTAAATTGAGGAAATGTGCTGTTATGAGGGTGATGGAGTTCTTCCAAGTTGGAAAACACCCTAAAAAGGATGCCAAAATATTATATAAAGAGAGAAGTAGAAAATGAAGTAGGAGGAGTGAGGTTGAAGACGTGAATTATATTTATACGTCACATTCATATTGTAATTTTGCCTCTTGTGGTACAGAGATTTTAGATCCGATCATATGGGGACCTTTCTTGCAAGAATATATGCCCATGTCTCTACAGCACTCTGCATGCTGCACTGGTTGCTATTGGTCTCCAAACACAATTCAAAGTGTAGGTTATGACCTACATGGCATGGGACCAGATTACTTTGGGGACCGTCTTCTGCCTCATACAACCCAGTGGCCGGTCAGGGCCCACAGATTCAGCCTTCTCCAGGTCCCATCAGCTAGTCAATGTCATCTGGCAGGGCCTAGGGGAAGGGCCTTCTCTGTGGCTGCCCCGGCCCTTTGGAACAAGCTCCCCTCAGAAATCCGTACTGCCCCCACTCTCCCTGCCTTCCGCAAAGTTTTGAAGGCCCATCTCTGCCGGCAGGCTCGGGGCCATTGAAACTTTGACATCTTGCCCCGACAAATGAGTGAATGTCAGATGTGTGAACCTGTTCATTTAATTTTAACTGTGGGTTTTTTAGTATACCGTTTTATGTAGATTTCTAACATGTTGTAAACCACCCAGAGTCTCAGGAGAAGAGCAGCATAGAAAACAAATCAAACAAACAAACAAACAAATAAATAAATATATATATATATAATATAATAAAATAATAAATTTCTCTTTTATTGTTCTTTTGGACTCCTGTTGATTTTATTTGGAGGGTTTTTCTAACAGTCATCAACAAAACAATCAAGCTCGGAGAATACCAAAGACCTCTCAAGAAGGTTTCATTTGCACCTCAAGGGACAATATTGTGAACACATCCATGGAAGGATGATAAGTTAATAGGCGTTGGATTCCATTTTCTGTAGAATGCCAATTGATTTAAAAACCAAATATTACACTGTTGCTCAGTTATAAGCATTTGCATTTGACTTGAATAGCAAGTAAGTTTCATTCCATTTTTACTCCATCAGATGTATAGACAGACAGATAAGATATGAAAAGTTAATACTTTTCAAACTAATACTAAGGAGAAATGTTAACACGTACAATTACTCGGGAGAGAAAACTCTTTGAATCCTTATCAAATTGTACTGAGGGAGGAATCAATACAATTGCCTGCTTTCCAGATTTTAAGATTGCTCTGATTTTACTACCTCCCTTGATAAAGGAAGCATTGTTATGTTATTCATACGGGTATAAAAGAAATATATACTACTCAACAGGAGTAGAGGTTTTTAACTTGTTAAATTGCTTTTTTGATGAAAATGCTATAAGTTGAGCTTTCTCTCACCAGACGTTTTAGGAAGTTGGCATCGCCTTATCTTTCTGAGTCATCTTCAAAAAGCCGAGTTGCATCAGATCTAATTTGTATCTGGATCAGAAATGCCAGAGGATCAGCTGAGCTGGGAAGTTTTAACACTCTTAGGAAACATTTCTGCACTAACCCTAACCCTAACCCAGATGTCTCCACGAAGCTACAAAGAGCTGAACTTGGGTCAAGGAAATCTGTCAGCCCCTTAAAGTCTCTTTAAGAACATGAACAATTAAGCCCCATGAACTTAATTATCTCTAATATTTGAATAAAACAAATGAAAACAAAACAAAATGTTAAAAAGTTATTATATTTATGTTGTTACTTACCAAGCACGTCTAAACTAGATTAAAGTTACCAAAATATCAATCCTCCAAGAGATATAGGAATAGAAGAAAGGTATAGGAGATATAGGAGAGCAATAGGACAGGGGACGGAAGGCACTCTAGTGCACTTGTACTCGCCCCTTACTGACCTCTTAGGGATCTGGATAGGTCAACCGTAGATAATCTAAGGGTAAAGTGTTGGGGGTTTGGGGATGACACTATGGAGTCCGGTAATGAGTTCCACGCTTCGACAACTCGGTTACTGAAGTCATATTTTTTACAGTCAAGTTTAGAGCGCTTAATATTAAGTTTAAATCTGTTGTGTGCTCTTGTGTTGTTGTGGTTGAAGCTGAAGTAGTCACCGACAGGCAGGACGTTGCAGCATATGACCTTGTGGGCAATACTTAGATCTTGTTTAAGGCGTCTTAGTTCTAGGCTTTCTAGGCCCAGGGTTGAAAGTCTAGTCTCGTAGGGTATTCTATTTCGAGTGGAGGAGTGAAGGACTCTTCTGGTGAAGTATCTTTGGATACTTTTATGTTGCCTTGTCTGAAAAGTACAACTATATGTAAATATTATTTATGTGCTGGTTGATAGCAGATTAGTCTGAGGACCAAGCTACTTATTTCTCCCTAGGCTGTTCTTTTGTTTCTGTTTTTGGCTTTAGCTTGGTAAGGATGCTCACAGTTTCTATGGCTAAATCTATCCATATGAAATGAAGAAGTTTTCTTCATCCTATTCTCTCAACACATCCTACAGGTGCTTTTTTCAAAAGGCAACTGGACGTCCTTGTTTTCCTTTGAAGACGTTTTGCTTCTCATCCAAGAAATCCTTCCATTCCTCACCATCCAGTCAGAGCTGAAGAAGCTTCTTAGATGAGGAGTGAAACCTCTTCAAAGAAAAACAAGAAAATCCAGTTGCCTCTTGAAAAAAGCACCTTTGGGACAACCATGACCTGGATGACTGAGAATCTCCATAGACATTGTTCTCCCAACCTTTACCAGTCAATTTTTCAGGAGTGAAACATCTTAGATGATGTTTTGGCATCAGACCAAGTTTTTAAGAAGTTGAATTGCTATCCCAGATTTTCTTTTAAAAAATGGGATTACAATGTTATTTTCTCCCCAAGCAGTGGTCTCATTAAAAATGCACAGCAATAAGAATTTATAAACATTCAATTGCCACAAAGGGACACTTGTAGAAAAAATGTAATATAATACCAGAATAGAATTTCCAAGAAAAGAGTACATCATAGAAAGAGAAGAGATAATATAAATGTCTCTAAACAGACATCCATAAAGGAATTTTAAAATGTTAAAATGATGTCTGTGGCTAAGGGGGCAACTTTGTACACGTAAAAAGAGACAAGGACTGTATTGTTGCATCTTTTTTTTTTTTACTTCCCCTTGCATAGTCTACCTATAAATCAAGATTTCATGGAAGGTTAAAGCTCCAAAATATTAAACTCAAATTCAGCATGGATTGTCGGGATTGTCTGTATTTATGTTTGGTTTTTATATTAATGGGTTTTTAATCATTTTTATTATTGGATTATTATTGTACGCTGTCTTATTATTGCTGTTAGCCGCCCCGAGTCTCCGGAGAGGGGCGGCATACAAATCAAATAAATAAATAAATAAATAAATAAATAAATAAATAAATAAATAAATAAATAAATAAATAATTTCATTGTCTGATGGAGTTCATTACAGGATGCTAAGATGTCTGACTGCCTTCGCAGTGTTTATTGCTCTTTATACAATTTTCCATGCAGCAGAAGATCAAAGAATGTAACAGCATTTTTATTGGTGAATTCTCCTTGCCAATCCTTAAAAACATCCTGTTGATACAACCTAGATGAGATCACATACCAGCCAGGGATAGTGTCCTACATCATCCTGACTATGTGAACTGGGTGAGATCATGCAGGTCTAAGAGGCCCGTTTGAGGTAGGCAGTTTGCTGGACACAAACTCCACAGGCCTCTATCTTTACAATTGTCTTGACCAATGCATTATGTGCTGAGCCTAAGGACCTGCATGCAAAGAGCCAAGAACTCTATTGGTGCAATCTTTATATCTTGATTTTGCATTATGCATCTCACACATATAGAGGATACAGAGAGAGAGAGAGAGAGAGAGAGAGAGAGAGAGAGAGAGATCTACTACTATTACCTTTGATAAGCAAATGATCCTACACCCACGTTGTATGATGAATTGGACTGGGAAAAATCTATTTAGCATTTTTGCACAATTTTCAGTACCATCACCAACCAAAGTCTTCTATTAAACATTTATACCTGAAACATTCATAGTGTGGCACTAACAACAGCTTTCTTGTGGCTTATATTTACTCTCTGTGGGATTCTTTTTATCTGCTTCACAGGTAAAAAAGTGAAAATAAAAGATTTATAGGCAGAAGGGATCTAGGAACGGGCTGAAGACCTATGAAACGATGAAAGCACACAACGGCTGAGGCAACTAAATCAATCTTTGTCAAAGTAATTGTCTCTTGATACTATTTTTTGATGGATGAGAAAACTTCTAAACTGAAGCATTTACTATTCTGGAGTAACTGGAACAAATAATCGATCATTAGATAAATGGATAGGCCAAGAAATCCTTAAATTCTTTAGGGTTAGAAGATATAATAAGGGTTTTTGCTTTTCTACTAGTGAAGATAGAGTGAGTGAGTGTCCAACCTTGGCAACTTTAAGACTTGTGGACTAACCTCCCAGAATGCTGGCTAGCGAATTCTGGGGTTTGAGGTCCTTAAAGTTGCCAAAGTCAAAAACCCATGTATTAGACATTAAAAAGTAAGTACATATTGAAGATCCACTTTAAGCTAAACCTCTATCTTTAAGGGATGACATCTAGAATTGTGTTGTATCCTGTAATGGCTACCTTGTATCTCTGTAAATAGTTTGTTCCTTGCTAAAGCGCTATCTGAGCTGGAAATCAGGAAGTCGCTCCTGATTGGCTCAGACGCGCTCTGCTCTTGCTTTGGCGGGAACCGCAAATGTATAAAAGAAGCGGTTTCTCCCAAGCAGAGCAGACGGTACTCGCTGAAAGTCACTTACCTATTCTGAGCTGAATAAAAGTACCGTTCTCAACCAACCCTGCCTCTGGGTCTACTTCACTGGCGACGATGGACGAAAGAAACTACGCGTGCAACATGAACAATCTCCAAATCGGCCGGGCTCCTGAGTTATTCGACCCCGAAAAGACTTCCTGGGACGACTACCTAGCCAGCTTCAAGATCTTCCTCGAGGCAGCAGGAATACGGGACGCCGATGCCGATCGAAGATGGGCCATCTTCCTAAATTACTGCGGTCCAGAAATCCGCGCCCTCGCCCAGACTCTCACCGACCCGCTGCCGGCAAGATCCGTCGCTTGGGACGTCCTACAAGACAAGCTCGCGAGCCATTTCAAGCCAACAAAACCAGCCATGGTTTTCCGGCACCAGTTTTCTAGAATGGCTCAGCGCGAAGCGGAATCAATCAACCAATTTGCAACGCGACTTCGAACGGTGCTTGCGAAATGCAAGTTTGACAACCCGGAAGCTCGCCTCACCGATGCCTTAGTCTTTGGCATGAGAAACGCCGCGGTCAGGAACAAACTCCTCACCGAAGACGAACCGACCCTACAAACAGTGATTAAGCTAGCGCAAACCGCAGAGGTCGCCGCCGCCGCTACTAAAGAGCTGATAGATCACGAAAAGAAAGAAGTCATCGCCAAGATAGACTCCACGTTCTCCCGCGCCGAGGACCCAGATGACCGCAGCCCACCAGCTCGCAACGAGGACAGCTGTTTCCTGCTGCAAGACCAGCCGAGACAACACAGACTTCCTCACCCCGCCACCCCCTGCGCCGGCTGCCGAGGAAACCATCAGCGCCAACGTTGCCCCTTCCGGGACGCCATATGCCGCCGCTGCAACCGACGCGGCCACATCGCCGAAGCCTGCAGAGCATCAGCACCGGAGGAAACCTTCTCCACACCGCGCCACCAACGACCCCAGAATCAAACACCTCAACCGCGAGAAAACCGACCTTTCCGTTTTTCGAGCCATAAGAACTACTCAGCCGCTAACCGCGACTACTCAAGAGGTAACACTCAATTTTCCGTGAATACCACGGCAACAAAAAATGGGGGCAAGATTGTTATTTCATTACTTTTAAATAACAAGCCATGTTCTATGGAGCTTGACACGGGGTCTAAATACACCATTATGCCATGGGAAAAGCTTAAATTGTACATGCCTAGCCTGTCTAAATCTGAGCTATTGCAAACCTCGTTGGTAATTAGAGATTTTCAAGGGGGGATAATCTCTGTTCTGGGCAAAGTGAATGTACCTATCGTATTTAAGAATGTTAAATGTACCCTACCCATGATTGTTGTTACAGGGGCTAAACAGTCTCTCCTGGGGTTGGCTTGGATGGAACCTTTGGGAATTGAAATTTCTGGTATTTGTAATGTTAACTGTGATAGCATGCCTAACTTTTTACAAGAGTTCCCTGAAGTGTTTAGCCCCACCTTGGGGTCGTATAAAGGGCCCCCTATCTCGTTTTCCATCGATCCCAAGGTCCCACCTGTCCGGCTCAAACCTCGCAGGGTACCCCTTCCGCTACTCCCCAAACTTGACCTGCAGCTGGATAAGCCAAGGCATTTTAGTTCCTGTGGAGCAGGGACCATGGGAAACACCCATAGTCACCCCTCTAAAACCGGATGGCTCCTTAAGAGTTTGCGCTGACTATAAATCTACGCTAAATAAGGCACTCCAACACCACCCTTACCCCATTCCGGTGGTACAACAACTCCTGCACTCCCTGGGGGAAGGGAAAAGGTTTGCAAAGATTGATCTCGCCCAAGCTTATCAGCAGCTGCCTGTCGATGAAGCGACAGCAAACACGCAAACGATTGTGACCCACAGGGGTGCCTTTAAATGTACCAGATTACAGTTTGGAGTAAGCATAGCCCCAGGGATATTCCAAAGCATAATGGAAAGATTGTTATCAGGGATTAAAGTGGCCATTCCCTATTTTGATGACATCTTAATTGCAAGGGAAAACCAAGAACAGCTCAACAAAAGGATTAGGGAAGTACTCCAGAGACTTCAAGACAAAGGGTTGAGAATTAAGCCTGATAAATGCGTCTGGGGAACCAACAGTGTAGAATTCCTAGGTTATAAAATCGACAAGGAAGGTATCCACCCCACCACTGAGAAACTGAGAGCTATTAGAGAAGCCCCAGAGCCATAAAATAAGACTGAATTGCAAGCCTTTTTAGGCCTTCTTAATTTTTACTCCGTTTTTTTAAAACAGAAGGCAACAGCAGCAGAGCCTCTACACCGTTTGCTACAGAAAGAAACCCCTTGGACATGGGGGAGAACTGAACACAAAGCCTTTGTACAAATAAAACAATTATTGACTTCTAAAAGTGTGGTAGTCCAGTATAGTACTTCGCTACCTATCAGGCTTACGTGCGACGCTTCCTCGTACCGCGTGGGAGGAGTCTTGGCTCACGTTTTGCCTAACAAAACAGAGGCCCCAATTGCTTTCTTTTCCAGAACAATGACCAATACTGAAAGGAACTATAGCCAACTAAATAAGGAGGCTCTAGCTCTAGTGGCAGGAGTAAAAAAGTTTCATAATTACCTTTTTGGGAGGAGTTTCGAATTGGTTACCGACCACAAGCCCTTATTAGGCCTTTTAGCCCCCAACAAGCCTACTCCTCCATTTATGTCCCCAAGATTAATCAGATGGGCCCTTTTCCTCTCAGGATACCAGTACGAGCTCATCCATAAAGGGGGTAAAACCATCAACCACGCAGATGGCCTCAGTAGGTGCCCCATGGCAGAGTTAGTGGAGGACCCTGCCCCTTCTGCTGATGTCTTAATGATAGAGCTCGAAGACAACCCACTAACTACTGCAAGGGAGGTGGCTGCACATACGCAGCAAGATCCAATCCTAAAACAGGTGGTTAACTGTGTACTAAAAGGATGGCAAAATGACTCTGTGAAACCTGAATTGTGTGACTTCAAAACCAAAAGACTTGAATTGTCATATGTAAAAGGTTGTCTATTGTGGGGGGATAGAGTGATCGTTCCTAAAAGCCTAAGGGAAAAGGTACTTGAAATGTTACATGTGGGCCATCCTGGGATTGTCAGGATGAAAGGCCTAGCTAGAGGGCATTTATGGTGGCCAGGTTTGGATGCTGATATTGAAAATTGGGTAGCCAAATGTGACCCATGCCAAGAATCACGGCCTAAACCCCCCAAAACAACTCCAGCAGAGTGGGAACAACCTGCAGGCCCCTGGTCATGGGTCCATATTGATTTTGCAGGGCCAGTGGGGTCACAATACTTCCTAATAGTGGTTGATGCATTTTCCAAATGGGTGGAAATCATAGCAATGAACAACATAACCACAAATGCCACCATCAAGGTTTTGCGCAGACTGTTCGCTACCCATGGTTGCCCCGATATCCTAGTGTCTGACAATGGGCCTCAATTAACGGCCAGGCAGTTTGAATTATTTTTAGATAACCTAGGGGTCAGACATGCACTCATCTCACCTTACTCGCCCTGGGCTAATGGGTTGGCGGAACGTTATGTTCGCGTGGCTAAGGAAGCATTACGCAGGCCCAGGAGATGTACAACAGAATTTGGACCAGTTCTTGTTAACCCAGCACATTACCCCAAACTCTCACATGCACGTGAGTCCTGCTGAGTTACTAATGGGAAGGAAATTAAGGTCCCCACTGGATAGGTTACACCCAAGGTTTTGTACTAATAACCCAATATATGTAAACCCGGAAAGACAAATGTATTTGGGACAAAATGTATTTGTAAAAAATTTTGATGGAGGTGTAAACTGGATGAAAGGAATTGTTGTTAAACAGACCGCTCCAAAAACATATATGGTAAAACTGGAGGATGGTCGAATGTGGAAACGGCACATTGACCACATTCGGAAACGCATGGGAAACCCCCTGGAGCAAACTGCTGACAAAGACTCTCCCATTCCAACAGACTATAACTCGCAACCCGATTTACTAGACATTCAAATGGACTTATCGGGTCAGGGAGAATCCTCCAGCGACGCCGAACCATCGTCCTCCTCCGAAGCCATCATCGTGCCTGCCAGGCCGAATCAACAGGCCGGAGCCCCAACCAGGTCCCAGCTGCGCCGGGGGAGCAACAGCGAGCCAACCTCCACCGCCGGTAGCGAGGACGCAACTGAACTGCGCAGGTCGGAACGAGCCTCGCGGCGACCCAACAGATTGGACGACTTCGTCACATGGCTTTCGTGATGGATGCATCCAACTAAGGAGGGAGGGGTGTTGTATCCTGTAATGGCTACCTTGTATCTCTGTAAATAGTTTGTTCCTTGCTAAAGCGCTGTCTGAGCTGGAAATCAGGAAGTCGCTCCTGATTGGCTCAGACGCGCTCTGCTCTTGCTTTGGCGGGAACCGCAAATGTATAAAAGAAGCGGTTTCTCCCAAGCAGAGCAGACGGTACTCGCTGAAAGTCACTTACCTATTCTGAGCTGAATAAAAGTACCGTTCTCAACCAACCCTGCCTCTGGGTCTACTTCAAATTGCAACTGTAATCTGCGGTGAAGGTCTCTTTTACAATCAGAAGAACAAGCTGTCATCCTTCCAAGTAATGCATGCATTGAAAGCAAAACTCCAAGGCAGGTAGATTCCTCAAAGAACATGTTTATTAAATACATCTGCACAGCCAGTGAAAACCAGCTCTGAAAGCTCCTGCTGTTTTCTCTTAAATAAAAGAGTAAAACTTACCCCCTCCCAGGTATCATCAGTCATATTGTCCAATGAAAATAGCTGCCAGGCTCCTCTCCTCCTTCACCAACCACCTGTTATGGATGACCTTGATTCCCGCAGGAAAAACTTTTTATTTTGACTATTAGCTGGGTTATCTACTTCCCTCCTCCCTTCCCTCTCTCAGGCTTTGTTGCAACTATGAGGCAGCACAAGATGGCTTCAGGCAGGTTCGCTTCAGAATTGACGCAAGCTTTGAAATAAGCCAAAAAGACTTAGGTAATGTGAATCTTTTAAAGAGTGTTGTTCCCTATTTCTGCCAGTCATTCACTCTCGGCCATTTAACAGCCTGAAATGATCTTCATCCACAAAGAAAAGTTCTTTTTGAATCGTATTGGAAGGAGTGCTGACCCAGTTTTTCTTGTGAAAATAGAATCGAAGATAGGGAGGTTGTTAGCCACAATGAAATAGCCACAATGAAAGCCATTTAGTAAGACTGTTTCCGTGTTTTAGGCATCATTCTTTGATTGCTTCTGTGGTATAGTAATTGTGATCTTAGTCGTTACAAGTAACAATGGGATGTTGTTTCAGTACAGGTAGTCTTTGAGTTACAATAGGACTCTTCAAAGTTACAGCAATACTGAAAAAAGTGACTTGTGGTCCTTCTTTACATTTACAGTGTTCCCTCGATTTTCGCGGGTTCTAACTTCGCGAATAGCCTATACCACGGTTTTTTAAAAAATATTAATTAAAAAACACTTCACTGGGTTTTTTTCTATACCACGGTTTTTCCCGCCTGATGATGTCATACGTCATCGCCAAACTAATAATTTTTGCAAATAAATAACAAAAAAAATAATTATTGTTAATAAATAATTATGTTTATAAATATCAGGATCACTAAGTGTCTTATTCAATGGTGAGTGCCAGTAATAATGGTGAGTAAATGGTTGTTAAGGGGATGGGAAATGGTAATTTAGGGGTTTAAAGTTTTAAGGGATACTGTTCATAACCAAAAATGGTGTATTCTCCAATGCACTGCTGCGGAGAGTCCAACATGGGTGATACTTCAGCCTGATTGGTTAGGGACTGAGTTAAATTATAATATTAATTAGCTCCGCCCTGTAGCCACCCCCTTATAGCTCAGTTTAAAAAACTCAGTCGTAGTGTAGGGACTTGAGTTTTCTTCTCTTGGTTTTTTAACAGTTTAAAATGTGAGATAAATAAATATATTGAATTAATGTTTCCCTTTTTTTCTCCCTCTCTCTTCTTTAACAGAAGCAGAAATGGATTGGAAGTCTCAGGTGCCTACCCCCCGAGGGTACCACCTGCAGCTATTTACCTCCTCAGAGCTCGTTCCCCCAGTGGGAGCAGCTCAGAGGAACGGCTTCCCCTGGGCAGGGTCCCTGACCTAAGTGGCCAGACCCCTCCTTTTGCCTTGTGGTGGGATCCCAAGCCGTTTTTATTACACTGAGGTCATCTGGCCTCCGTGGCCATACCTCAGTGAGCTCGGAGGGGCGAAGGTACGGTTGCCTCAGCGGCTCCCCCCCCTCCCTTACACGTTCCTGTGCTGAGCTCACCAGAAGGGCCAAAAGCTTCAGGAGGAGCCTCAGTTGGGTCCCTTTGCAGCCACCGCAGAGACGCGCGGCGCGAAGAACGGCAACAACAGGGGTCCCTTTGAAGCCGCCGCAGAGAATCGCCGAATTCGGCGGCGCGGCGAGAATAAAGGGCCGACTCACAGCTGATCGCTGTAAAGGAAGCGATCTAGCTAGGGGCGTACCGGGGAGGCCCCTTATGCCGCCGCAGCGTCGGTACAGCTGGCGGTTTGGCTTCGGCTCCTGTCAAAGACATCAGGAGCCGTTATAAAAGCCCGCCAAGATTTCCCGCCCCACAACGGCGCCCGCCATTTTGGCTCGCCGGAAGTTGCCGGGTTAGCTGAGGAACGCCCACAGCGACACCGGACAGCGCCATTTTGTGTCCCTGTCAGTGGACTCGAGCGTGCATCTCCGTGTTGACAGCGACTGTTTGCACAGCCACAACCGGATTTTTCAATCTCAACTGTGAGTTCTCTTGTATAATGGCAGAACAAGCAGCCAGTGCCTCGGCTGAGGCAGTATCTGTGAGGGAGGAAGCTCCAAAAGTGAGCACTAAGACCACCTCCTCCAGAACCAAGTCTAATGCCTCCTCCTCATCACTAAAGGAGGCTGAAAGAAAGATCAGGACTCTGGAGGCGCAGCTTGAGGCCGCCCAAAGGCAGGCCTCGCTGGTTCCCTCACCTCCTCCTCAGTCTACAACCTCAATGCAGCCACAATCACAACATTGGCTACCCGGTTGCTCCCCGGCCATACACAGGGGCTCTGAGTCGGTGCACAGCATTGAGCTGTCTCCAGGCAGACAGCCTCTAAACCTGCCCAGCGAAGCACCTCCTAGACCAGACTTCTCACTGCCCCAGTCGAATGTATGGGGGACAGGAGGCTACCTGTACCAACCGCCTCAATCAACATATTCATCTAATTTGCCATCTGCGACCTTTACCCCATCAGCAGCTGGACTTAGAGTAAATGAGACATGGCAGTCTATGCCACCTGCTTTGCAGGAAATGCTGACTTGCGCCTATACTCATGGCATGGCTGTGGGACCCCAGAAGCCAATGATGCCGCCATCAAGGCAGCCCAGGAAGGATCTCTGGTCAGCTCCACAGGTTTCTTCCTTCCCTCTAGATTCTGAAATGGAAGAGGAGGAAGGGGAGTCAGACCATGAGTGTGAGCTGTCTGACGATGAGGGGCCTCCTCATGACCAACCTGCCTCTGCAATGCTTTTCAAACCGGCTTTGTTCGACGTCCTTTTGAGGAAAGCCAAACAGGTGGCCGCCTTATCCGCAGCGTCTAAGCCTGTTGAAACATCAGCTGGCGCTCAATCAGCAGTGCGCCTATTTACCGAGCCCCATCCCGAGTCATGCCACATACCATCATCTCAGATATTTTTAGACAATATCAAGAGACCGTGGCAGCAACCGGCGGCGGCTCAGGGTCCATCAATGTTGGACAGGAAAATGTACACCTTCGACCCTGAGATTGAGGACGTGCTGGCCTTTCCGACCATTGACCAACCGGTGGCCAGCTTAGTTTCAAGCGCGTTAGTTCCGTCTGAGCTCGCAGAGGGCCTCAAACCTGACGATAAGAGGGCCGAAACACTTATAAAGAAGACCCATCAGATGGCTTCGTGGGCCTTAAGAGCGTCGCTGTCCGCTTCGTTCTTCAACAGAGCTTGCATTCTCTGGTTGCAAGAGATGCAGGCCAGGGTAGGACCGGAGGAAGGACGCCTTCGGCAGGACATAGGCAAGCTTCTTTTGGCCTCTGAGTTCTCGGCGGATGCTACCCTAACGGCAACCAAATTTGCTTCCCGGGCGATGGCAGCCACATTGTCCTCCAGGAGATTACTCTGGCTGCGTTCCTGGCAAGCTGACACAAAATCTAAGTGGCGGCTGGCTTCGGCTCCTTATCATGGGGCGGAGCTCTTCGGGCAGGCCTTGGATAAAGTCCTTATCGAGGATAAGGACAAAAAGAAGGTCCTGCCCAAGTCTTCCAAACGAGCAGATCGCCGCCAAACACCATTTTACCGCCGTCAGCCCTTTCGGCAGGAGCCTGCTACGGCGGGCGCACATAATCCAAGGCCGTATTCAGGAGGATTTCACCAGAATACGTTCAGGAACAACAGAGGAGGCTATGGTAACAGGGGGCGGCAGTATCAACCAGCCAAAAAGCCCTTTGGCAATGCAGGCCAGAAGGGGTTCCGTGGCCAAAAGTGACTGCACTACGGGGGTTCGTATCGGAGGCCGCCTGCAGGCATTCTCTTCGGTTTGGGAAGGCTCAACCACAGACTCTTGGGCCATCAACACTGTTTGTCAGGGCCTCAAGCTCAATTTCCTCTGTTTGCCACGTCAACGTTTTGTTCAATGTCCTTGGATTGCATGCCCCCACAAGAGGCTTCTCCTTCAACAAGAGATCCTGCACCTGGAGGACATAGGGGCCATAGAGCCGGTTCCCTTGAGCCAGAGGGGGCAAGGGTACTACTCAGTGGTATTCGTGGTACCCAAGACTTCAGGGGGATGCAGGCTTATTCTAAATCTGAGGCAGCTCAATGTGTACATAAGGTATGTGCGGTTCAAAATGCACTCGCTCCGTACGATACTTTCTTGCATCAGGAGGGGGGATTACATGACCTCAATAGACTTAAAAGAGGCCTACCTGCACGTACCTGTACACACGGCACATCGGCAGTTCCTCAGGTTCTGTGTCAACGAGCGCCATTACCAGTACCGGGCGATGCCGTTCGGGTTGTCCTCGGCGCCCAGGACATTCACAAAACTTATCGACATCCTGACAGCCTCCCTAAGATCCAGTTCGGTGCGCCTCATGGCGTACCTGGACGATATTATCATTCTGTCCAGGACTCCAGAGGGAGCTCGAGCGGACCTGCAGCTGACAATCCAGACCTTGGAGGACCACGGGTTTACCGTCAACTTCCCAAAAAGTCATCTCAGTCCCACGACCCGTCTTCAACATTTGGGAGCGGTCATAGACTCTCAACTGGGCGAGGTTTTCCTTTCAGAGGAACGCCAGATGAAGATTCGGGACATGGTAAGATTTCTTTGCCATCAACGTCAAGTGACCTTGGCCCTGCTATCTCAGACACTAGGGTCATTCGTCTCCTGCATAGACATAGTCCCTTGGGCCAGATTCCACACCAGGCCCCTGCAGTGGTTCCTCCTCCCTTACCAGCGGATTCGAGCGAGCCACTCACAACGTTTGGTCTCAATCCCAGGGAGCGTCAGGAAGTCGCTCCCATGGTGGCGCTCGCCCGCGCTTCTTCGAGGCTCCCCCTTCCTAAAACAGAGGGAGGTGGTGATCACTACGGATGCGAGCCTCAGAGGCTGGGGGGCTCACTCAGAGATTCAAGTGGCTCAGGGAGTTTGGACAATGGCAGACTTAACCGACAACCATATCAATCTTCTGGAGTTGAGAGCAGTCTTTCTGGCTCTCCAGGCATTCCTAGAGGAGTGTCAGGACTCTCATGTCTTAATTCTCACCGACAACGTGGCGACTCGATCCCACTTGAATCATCAGGGTGGGACGAGGTCAGCCAGACTGATGCAAGAGACGAACATGCTATTCTCGTGGGCAGAGACAAACTTACTTTCAATCAGAGCAGAGCACATCTCTGGGGTAGACAATGTCCAGGCGGATTGGCTCAGCCGGTCCACCATCCAACCGGCCGAGTGGCGTTTGGGGGATCACGCATTTCAGGCGGTGACGAGAAGGTACGGGACTCCGCGGGTGGATCTATTTGCCACAGCAGAAAACACACATCTGCGTTGCTTTTTCTCTCGTTTCCCTTGCCCGAGGGCCGAACGGATCAATGCCCTCAGGAGCCCCTGACCGGAGGGCCTGTTGTATGCGTTCCCTCCGCTATGCCTCATTCACCGTGCAGTGGCCAAGATAATCGCAGAAAGGGCCGAAGTAATATTCATCGCCCCTTATTGGCCGCGCCGCCCCTGGTTTGCGGATTTGATGGATCTGTCAATCACACCACCATGGCGAATCCCGATCAACCTTGTCTCGCTGTCCCAGGGATCAGTCTACCATCCGGATCCCAACTGGTGGAAACTTGCCGCTTGGCGCTTGAAGGGAACAGATTGAGAGCAGCAGCGCTTCCTCCAGCGGTGATTTCCACCATACAGGCGGCCCGTAGACCTTCAACGACAAGGATTTATCAGACCACCTGGTCGGCCTTTCATAAATTTTGTGTTGCCACTGGAACAGAACCACAATCTGCTTCGGTAGAACAAGTTCTCTCCTTTCTGCAGACCGGACTGGACAGGGGTCTCGCCCCGAACACCTTGCGCAGACATGTGGCAGCTATCTCAACCATCGTCAAGCTGGACGACGGGAGAAGAATTGGCCATCATCCGTTGGTGAGAGATTTTCTCAAGGGGGCAGCTAACATACGACCTCAGAGGGTCCATAGGTTCCCATCATGGGATCTTTCCTTTGTGTTAGATACCCTGATGGCGCCCCCATTTGAGCCTCTCCGCACCATTTCCCTGCGTCTTTTATCCTTTAAGACCGCCTTCCTGGTGGCCATCACATCGGCCAGGCGAGTGTCTGAATTGGCGGCTCTTTCAGTAAGGCCTGACCTTTGTCTGTTTCACCAGAATCGAGTAGTGTTAAGGCTTGACCCTACATTCCTACCCAAGGTAAACACCTTCTTCCATAGATCAACGGATATTGTGTTACCAGACTTCTGTGCCAGGGGCAACCATCCGCTGGAATTACGCTGGCACAAGATAGACGTACGTCGAGCGCTTAAAATCTATGTGCGTCGCACTGCCGGTTTCCGTCGAACGGAGGCCTTATTTGTGTCTTTCGCATCATCTACTAGGGGTACTAAGGTGTCTCCTACATCGATTAGTAGATGGGTGACGTCGTGTATTACTACAGCTTACACCTCACGGTCTAAGACAGTTCCCGAGAGCATTACAGCTCACTCTACGAGGAGCGCGGCTACTTCGACGGCGTGGTCCTCTCAGGCACCTTTGGAGGACATTTGCCGAGCCGCAACTTGGGCTACTCCGAATACGTTTGTAAAACATTATAAACTAGACTCATTCGGATCCTCGGAGGCGGCCTTTGGCCGAAGAGTGCTGCAGCGGGTGTGTGATGTCCATACGCCCCTGGTCCAGCCTTCTCCCGCCCTGGCATAGTAATCTTGGGTATATCCCATGTTGGACTCTCCGCAGCAGTGCATTGGAGAAGGACCGTTGAAACTTACCTGAACGGTTTTCTCGATGCACTGCGAGGAGAGTCCAAACCCATCCCGGCCATTTGGCCCAGGGGCTCAGTGTTTGTTGAAGTTTGAGTTAATAAAGTTGTGTTAATCGCACTACTCCTTCGTTTTTATTGACTGAGCTATAAGGGGGTGGCTACAGGGCGGAGCTAATTAATATTATAATTTAACTCAGTCCCTAACCAATCAGGCTGAAGTATCACCCATGTTGGACTCTCCTCGCAGTGCATCGAGAAGACCGTTCAGGTAAGTTTCAACGGTCCTTTACTTCCGCATCTCTACTTCGCGGATATTCGACTTTCGCGGGCGGTCTCAGAACGCATCCCCCGCGAAAATCAAGGGAACTCTGTACTCAAAGCATCCCCATGATCATATGATCAGAATTCAGATGCTTGGCAACTGGCTCATATTTGTGACCATTGTGTGTCTGAAGATTGTGTAATTCCTTTTGCAACCTTTGACAAGCAAAGTCCATGGGAAAGCCAGATTTACTTAACAACCGGGTTACTAACTTATCAACTGCACTTTCACTTAACTACTGTGCCAGGAAAGGTTGTAAAATGGGGCAAAACCTAACAAATGTCTCACTAGACCAGTGTTTCCCAACCTTGGCAACTTGAAGATATCTGGACTTCAACTCCCAGAATTCCCCAGCCAGCATTTGCTGGCCGGGGAATTCTGGGAGTTGAAGTCTAAATGTCTTCAAGTTGCCAAGGTTGGGAAACACTGCACTAGACAACAGAAATGTTGGGCTCAATTGTGGGTGTAAGTTGAAGACTACCTGTACCACTTTTACTGGATGTGGGGAGGGGAAAGGCAGGGAGGAGGAGAGCCAGTTTTAATCTTTTGACCTTTTAATAACATGCTGGGAAGGGGTTCATATTCAAAGGGTGGGATTTGCCAGAATAAAGTACTAGAAGCAAGGACATTTTGTGATGGATTGTCCCAAGAGGGAGGGGATATTCCAGTGGAATAAAAATCAACTTAATCCAGATATTTTGTGCGAGAGAAAGAAGGTGAAGGCATCCCCTGCCTAATAGTTCTCAGAGTATATTGTAGATACAGATAGTAGAGGGCTTATGTTTGCAACATTCTGGCTATAGGTGCAGAACAATAAAGAACTTAGCTTGAAAGAATCGTAACATGTCTTGTTCGGTTTTAACCTAATTGGAATTTAAAGCAATTAAATGTGAGATTGTCCACCGTTCTTTTAATCCATTTTCTCCCATAGAGTAAAAAATAAATAAATAGAATTTGACAATTCATCTTCAAGGGCTGTTCCAGCTGTATTCAACCCAGTCTCGGGGCTGCAGAATGAGCAGCTTTAATGCAAACAATCATATTGGGCTCTGTGACTATACCAGTGCTTCCGGTCTCTCAATGGACTGAGTAACAAGGCTGCCAAGCCAATGTACAGTAGTAGGGAGACTTGTCCTGTTGAGGATTTTTTCCAGATGTGAAACCCTTTTCCACCCATGTGTGGCTAAATAAAGAAGGAATTTGCTGGTGGAAGATTAGGGAAATGTTCAGGATGCCAATTCTTGATGGTAAATCAATCAGCCCAATAAATTAAATAAGAAAAGGCAATAAGATTATTATTATTATTATTATTTATTATTATTATTATTATTATTATTATTATTATTATTTATTGGATTTGTATGCCGCCCCTCTCCGCAGACTCAGGGCGGCTAACAACAGTAACCAAACAGTATAATCCAATACTAAAAACAGTTAAAACCCATTATATAAAAAACCAATCATACATACAGACATACCATGCATAAAATTTTAAAGGCCTAGGGGAAAAGTGTATCTCAATTCCCCCATGCCTGGCAGCAGAGGTGGGTTTTAAGCAGCTTACGAAAGGCGAGGAGGGTGGGGGCAATTCTAATCTCTGGGGGGAGTTGGTTCCAGAGGGCCGGGGCCACCACAGAGAAGGCTCTTCCCCTGGGTCTCGCCAAACGACATTGTTTGGTTGACGGGACCCGGAGAAGACCCACTCTGTGGTACCTAACTGGTCGCTGGGATTCGTGCAGCAGAAGGCGGTCCCTGAGGTAATCTGGTCCGGTGCCATGAAGGGCTTTATAGGTCATAACCAACACTTTGAATTGTGACCGGAAACTGATCGGCAGCCAATGCAGACTGCGGATTGTTGGTGTAACATGGGCATATTTAGAAAAGCCCATGATTGCTCTCGCAGCTGCATTCTGCATCATCTGAAGTTTCCGAACACTTTTCAAAGGTAGCCCCATGTAGAGAGCATTACAGTAGTCGAGCCTCGAGGTGATGAGGGCATGAGTGACTGTAAGCAGTGACTCCCGGTCCAAATAGGGCCGCAACTGGTGCACCAGGCGAACCTGGGCGAACGCCCCCCTCGCCACAGCTGAAAGGTGTTTCTCTAATGTGAGCTGTGGATCAAGGAGGACGCCCAAGTTGTGAACCCTCTCTGAGGGGGTCAATGATTCTCCCCCCAGGGTAATGGACAGACAGATGGAATTGTCGTTGGGAGGCAAGACCCACAGCCACTCCGTCTTGTCTTGGTTACTTTTCATGTCTCCCATTCTTGCACTTTTATGTACAGAAAGCAACAACAATGAACATTTTTAGTCACCCAGGAATGCTCACCCTTCCTAAGAAATCTTTCTTCTTGCTTTTCTGAAAGGTTGTACAGCAAGTGCAGGGTCAAGGTGCTAAGAACACTGACATTTCAGAAGTAAATTAATTAAATGTCAACCTTACCCTGGAGTAAACTGTTATGTGTGCTGCTGTTGGAAGATGTGGTTGCTATTTTATTATTGCTTAGAGAAAAAAAATACAGCCAGCTGCAATAAAAGTAGATACAGATGTTTTTGCAACATTGAGTTTACACAAACTTCTGAAAGGTAAAAATCTTGAGGTGGACGGAAAATACAGGTAGTCCTCCCTTAATGACCACAGTTGGGTCCAGCAACTCTATTGATAAGTGTTAATGTCATTAAGCGAGACATCGCATGACTGCAACTTGTGCTTTTACAATGGCTTCTCCATTGACATACATCAGCTGTGAAGCTCACAAAAGGCCACACTATGAAAGTTTTGGTTATAAATGTTTAATAGAAGACTTTGGTCATAGTATTGAAAATAGTGCAAAAATGCTAAATAGATTTTCTCTACTCCAATTTATCATACAATGTGGGTTTAGGATTATTTGCATATCAAAGGTAACAGTAGTAGATCTCTCTGTCTATGTCTATGTCTCTCTGTCTCTGTCTCTGTCTATGTCTATGTCTCTCTGTCTCTGTCTCTGTCTCTGTCTCTCTCTCTCTCTCTCTCTCTCTCTCTGTCTATCCTTTATGTGTAAAGTGCATAATGCAAAATCAAGATATAAAGATTGCACCAATAGAGTTCTTGGCTCTCTGCATGCAGGTCCTTAGGTTCAGCACATAATGCCTTGGTCAGGATAATTATAGAGATAGAGATGTGGGGGTTGTGTGCAACAACTTCCTACCTCAAATGGATCTCTCAGACCTACACAATCTCACCCAGTTTGCATAGCCAGGATGATGTAGGATACTATCCCTGGCTGGTATGTGATCTCATCCAGGTTGTTATTGACAGGATGTTCTTAAGGATTGGCAGGGAGAATTCACCAATAAGAATGCTGTTACTTTCTTCTACCTTTTGCTGCTTGGAAAACTGTATAAAAAGCAATAAACACTGCGAAGGCAATCAGACATCGTAGCATCCTGCAATGACATGTTTCTAACTCCATCAGAGTTTCTTCCCAGGAACAGTAATAGAGTTGTGCCAGGTCTGGTCCCTCTTCTCTTTGCCAGCTTACCAAAGATACCCCTATGCCATCTCCCTACAACCTGAATTCAAAACTCAGTTATCCCTTCACCCTATTCTGCTTCTCATTAGTGTTTCCCCCCCGCCCCCCCCGCCCCCGCATCGTGTATCAGCTGCTGCTACTTCCTTTTATTCATTTTCACCTCTGGACCTTTGTTTATTTCATACATTTGTAAGACCATCTGTGTGTTCGCAACTCTGGGTGGCTTTCAAAGGATTAAAAGATCAGTGGAAAGATCATATTAGAAAGACAACCATGATGGGAAGAAAAACTAAAATGTCTTATCACAATGTAACAAATACAGCTCCATCAACTGCACATGTTGATTAGTAGAGACACACATCTTAGCCCAGAGACTGTAGGAAGAGTCTTAAGTTCTTTTCTAAAACCCAGCCGAACCTGTTCAAAGGGCAGCCTTGACAACAGAGAAGTCATCCTCTGAGAGCTCATCAGGTTTGCTTGCACTCCTGTCAGAAGCAACAAGGCATTACTACTCACAAGAGCCTTCAAAACTTTTGCCAGACCCATCCTTGCATACAGCTCATCTGTCTGGAACCCATACCACATCTTGGACATCAACACCCTTGAAAACGTCCAAAGATATTTCACCAGAAGAGTCCTTCACTCCTCCACTCGAAACAGAATATCCTACGAAAATAGACTAACAATCCTGGGTCTAGAAAGCTTAGAAGTACGGCACCTAAAACACGATTTAAGTATTGCCCACAAGATCATATGCTGCAACGTCCTACCGGTCAATGACTACTTCAGCTTCAACCGCAACAACACAAGAGCACACAACAGATTCAAACATAATATTAACCGCTCCAAACTTGACTGTAAAAAACATGACTTTAACAATCGAGTTGTCGAAGCGTGGAACTCATTACCGGACTCAATAGTGTCAACCCCTAACCCCCAACATTTCTCCCTTAGACTATCCACGATTGACCTCTCCAGGTTCCTAAGAGGTCAGTAAGGGGCGTACATAAGTGCACTAGTGTGCCTTTCGTCCCCTGTCCAATTGCCTTTCCTTTATCTCATATATCATATACATTTTCTTCCTTTCATATATCTTCTCCTCTATTTTTACATATTATCTTTATATATATTACTACATGTCTATTCTCTTCCATGTGTATTGTGTATTGGACATATGAATAAATAAATAAAAATAAAATAAAATTTCCAGATTGAAAGTGTTAGCCGGTAGCATCACTGTTGTGCAGGGGATGCCCAGTTGGAGGCTTCCTTTCATCTCTTGGGCATCTAGAGCAAAGGATGGGGAGCTCAACGCTGCCCCAGAGCAGCACTCGAGTCTTGAATGCAGGCTTGCTAACCTCCTACACAGTTTAACAGAGTTGGAAGGGACCTTATAAGCAGTGAAGGGCTACCAAATTTTCTACTAGCACACTGTGGGCGTGGCTTATGCAGGACGCCCTGCATTTTCTTTCAACATCTTTCAGTGCAAATTGGGTGCTCTGGGGTGGAGCTCCACTTCTGATACCCCACTGCGTCCCCACCTCAACCCGGGCAGTAGCCCACCCCTGCTTATAGGTCATCTAGTCCAACCCCCCACTCAAGCAAAAAACTTACACCATTTCTGAACAATGGCAATCCAATCTCTTCTTGAAAGTCTTAAGTGATGAAGCTCCCACAACATCTGAAGGCAAGCTGTTCCATTGCTTGATTGTTCTCACCGTCAGAAAGTTCCTCCTTATTTCCAGGAGGAATTTCTTCTTGTTCAGTTTCAATCCATTATTCCTTTTCTGGCCTTCGGTTGCTTTGGAAAATAACTTGACCCCCTCCTCTTTGTGGCATCCCCTTAAATATTGGAACACTGCTATCATGTCACCCCTGGTTCTTCTCTTCACTACTAGCCATGCCCAGTTCCTGTAACTTCATCCCAGCATCCTAACCACGCAAAACACGGTACTCCTTATCTCATCAGATGATGTTGCTTCAGTGATGGGATCTGGAGGGTGCTGGCCAGGCAGATATTACAGGGCAAGAAGAGGCAATTGGAGGTGGTGTGACAAATATTCTGACCTTGGGCAACTTGGGCGTCCTCGATCCACAGCTAACTTTAGAACACCATCTTTCAGCTGTGGCGAGGGGGGCGTTTGCCCGGGTTTGCCTGGTGCACCAGTTGCGGCCCTATTTGGACAGGGAGTCTTTGCTCACGATCACTCATGCCCCTTATCACCTCGAGGTTTGACTACTGCAATGCTCTTTACATGGGGCTACCTTTGAAGAGTGTTCGGAAACTTCAACTTGTCCAAAATGCAACCGCGCGAGCAGTCTTGGGCCTTCCAAGAAATGTCCACATCTCGCCATCACTCCACAAACTGCATTGGCTACCGATCAGTTTCTGGGCAGAATTCAAAGTGTTGGTTATGACCTATAAAGCCATATATGGCACAGGACCAGATTATCTCTGAGACCGCCTTCTGCCGCACGAATCCCAGCGACCGGTGAGGTCCCACAGAGTTGGCCTCCTTAGGGTCCCGTCGGCCAAACAATGTTGGCTGGTGGGGCCTAGGGGAAGAGCCTTCTCTGTGGGAGCCCCGACCCTTTGGAATCAGCTCCCCCCAGAGATTCACACTGCCCCCACCCTCCTTGCCTTCCGAAAGTGCTTAAAAACTCATCTTTGCCACCAGGCTTGGGACTTTTAGATCTTCCCCCTGACCACTGAATGCTTTAAGTATGATTGTTGAATGTTTGGTCGATAAGTTTTTCTTTTAATTGTTTTTAAATTGTAGTATTAATTGGATTTACATTATTGTTCTGTTTTTATATATGCTGTGAGCTGCCCCGAGTCCTGGGAGAGGGGCAGCATACAAATCCAATTAAATAAATAAATAAATTGGTTTTATAGATAACCACCAACATCTTGAGCCAGGGTGGCGCAGCAGGTTGAGAGCTGTACTGCAGGCCAATAAAGCTGACTGTAGATCTGAAGGTCAGCGGTTCAAATCTCATCACCGGCTCAAGATTGACTCAGCCTTCCATCCTTCTGAGGTGGGTAAAATGAGGACCCGGATTGTGGGGGCAATATGCTGGCTCTGTTAAAAAGTGCTATTGCTAACATGATGTAAGCCGCCCTGAGTCTAAGGAGAAGGGCGGCATAAATATCGAATGAATGAATGAATGAATGAATGAATGAATGAATGAATGAATGAATGAATGAATAATTAAATTTAGAAGTCCATTGAAAAACAATGTAGTAATAAAATTACATCACATACCGAAGTGCATATGCCTCCAAAATCACTCATAGTTATCGCTACTTTCTAAACCAGTTCCAACTAAAAGGAAATCTGCATTGCGGTATATCAGGTGGTTGGTAGCATTGAATTTAACTTTTTGCTAACTTTTAGCATGCTCGTTTCATTGGCCTCTTTGCTCACTTAGAAATATTTGATGGAAAAACATTTTTGCCTTTCAATTGCCTTAATTTGCATTTTAGGTAAGTGCACAAAAGATCTAATCTGATTCGCTTTACTCATAGCACAGTTTCTCTCTCTTATAAATGGCCCTTGAAAGAAACAGAATACTGCAGATGCCGGCTGCAATGACATATTTCAGAAAATGCACAGTATAAGGAAGACAGCATTCTTACCATTAAAACGTAATAACTCTGTCTTGAAATCCTGAATTGCCTAAAACTGCAGAATGTAAAATACTCAAAGCACTTTTAATCTTTACAACGTGGTCCAGATATGTTAGCACTATTTAAAACTCCTGATTTTTTATTACCATAGAGAGATTTTGGACAATTTTAAATCTACTATATTTTTCTATGCACAATTAAAGTATACTGCTAAACTAGATATTCACTTCATCTAAGAATTTTGCAATAAAAAGTTGGATTAGTACAATTTACTTGTTAAGGGTTTTATAGATTAAGTATGCCTCCAGTGAATTTAAGATGATTTTAATTCAAGGAAAGATCTACTTTCCTTGTAGATCTGGTCTTGTTTACTAGACACCACCCAGAATGAATGCTAAAAAGGATTAATTGTTGACTTTAGCATGCTGGAATTGAAAAATAATAGAAAAGAACTTCTACCCATTAATTTACTAATATGGTTTAAGGATATGAATATGAATTTGGAATGTATCATTATATTAAACATTATGAATTCACTGAGCATGAGCTGTAGCAAAAAAATAAGAAGATTATTTTACCACAGAAAGATTATACTACCTTAGATTTGCAATCTTGGACTGATGTGTGTTTGCTTTGTAATGAACTGGCTTGTATCCCTGACATGGAATCATGGACCAATATTACTCTCTGTGGCCACTGTTCTGTTTAAAAGCATTGTTAATTACTGAGAGTCCTACAGGATTGACAGCTTCTTTCCTTTACCATCTATACCAGAGGTGGGGAACTATGGCCCCTTTGTAACTTGTGGACTTCAACTCTCAAAATTCTGGGAGTTGAAGTCCATAAGTAGTGATGGGCAAACCCAACAGTGTTCGGGTTCGGCAAGTTCGGATGAACTTTACACAAAATTCAGCCGAACCCAAACCTGAACTGAACCCGAACCCGAATCCGAATGGGGAATCCCACCAAGAGATTCCGGGGGTGGAGCTTTGACGTCACGTATACCAGCAGGTTGCTAAGGACGCCAAGGTGATCACTTTCTGGATCACCTTGGCATCCTTAGCAACCTGCCGGTGACGTCAAAGCTACGAATGCCGAACGCGACCCCGAACTTTGCCCGAAGTTTCAAAAAATTTCAGGTTCGGGTTCGGCATACCGAACATCGCAAAATTCGGTAAGGACCCGAATTGTGCAGGTTTGGTTCGCCCATCACTACCCACAAGTCATAAAAGGGCCATAGTTCCCCACCCCTGGCCTATACACAAAAGCAGAGGTATCAAACTCAAGGCCCGTGGGCCAGGGGTGGATTCTAACTTACCTTGCTGCCAGTTTGCTGCCTCCCATGGCATGTGGCTGTGCCTCATAAGTGCATGTGCATGAGTAGTCCCCAAAAACAATGCCAAAAACTAGGTGACGACACATGGACAGTGCCAGAAACAAGAAAAACATTCAAAACAAATATTTTTTTAAAAAAGATGGCAGTGCCCATGGACCGGCAAAACAGAACTGGATTGGTGACATCATTATGACATCACCACCAAGTCGCTAGCAGTTCGGAAGAATCGGTCTGAACCGGGAGGAACCCACCTCTGCCATGGGCCATATCCGGCTCCTGGGATGCTTAGATATGGTCTGCAGGGTTGCCTGCTGTGGCCTGCCAGCAGCCCATGCAGGTGGTAGTGGATCCCACCCATGAAGAGGCCAATGTTGTGGTGCACCAGCATCCTGTGCAGCTAGCACTCAAGTCAGACAGTGAAGAGGCTGGAGAGGACTCAATGCCAGAGGCAAAGGTTCAGCCTGGGCCTTCAGAACCTCCAGCATCTCCTATCAGTGATGAGGAAGAGGAGGAGGAGCAGCAGTAGCAGCATGGGCACACAGAACTGCCCAAAGGCAGGAATAGTTCCTCAGGAGAAGGTCTCCTTGAGACTAAGGCTTGTGGCTAATTGGCCGCTCCCCTAGCCTATTTAGGGGATGGCAACAGCAAAATCTTTGCAGGAAACGTTTGTTCGCTCATATGCCTTCATGTTTTGAAATAATAATAATAATTTATTAGATTTGTATTCCGCTCCTCTCCGAAAATTGGGGCGGTTCACAACAGTAATAAAAACAGTATAACAATGGAACAAATCTAATAATAAAATTATATAAAAACCCCCAACTGTTAAAAACCATACAACACATACATACCAAACATAAAATATAAGAAAGCCTGGGGGAGATGTCTTAGTTCCCCCATGCCTTTTTTGTTTTTTATTGAAAACGTCTGCTCATCAGCTCTTGTTATCTGTTTTGGCATTCTTCCTGCAGACTGCTTCTAGGCATTTTGCCAACCCTTGTAAGCTTCTTGATATATCCAAAACTATTTGCTTAGACTTAATTTATGAGTTCACGGACATATGCTAGCTGTTAATTCCATTTAATTCTGAAAAAGAAAAGATGGTTTTAACTTGTGTTTGTGTGTGTGTCAACTATTAAGCAAGTTTATTTGTAGTCGTTAATTGAGTAAACAAATCTTTGGACCAACTTAGTGTGTGCTGTATTCTTGGTGGTCCGCATCTAGGACAGAGTACTGCAATAGAAACAGCAAAGGACCAGTCTGTGGTGCCTCTGCCGACGAAAACAGAGCCCGATGGGGGGCACCTGTTTTCTCTGGCAGGGTGCTGCAGGAGGTTGTCCCAGCTGAAAATGGAGCCAGTGGGGGCTGCCCAAGCCACCACAGTTACCCCAGACACAAGTGACATCAAACCCTGGCCATGCCGATCTGGACACGGCCCCTCCACCCACCTAAGGTCAAACATAATCCTGATGCAGCCATCAATGAACTTGAGTTTGACACCCCTTTGCTAAAGCAATACAAATTTTAATCATTTCAAAAATCTTCATACAGAGAAGGGAAGAACATAAAAATGGAGAACGTTTGTAAAACAAAGCATCTGTTGGTAAAACAGGAGCAAAAAAAATTGGGGCAAAATCAAAGATTCGTTCCAACAAACATAAAAGATGCAAGTTTTAGTTTGTAGCTCAGTGTTTTCTGTTGAAGAATGGATGGGATGTGACCCTTTCCAATTTAGTGATGCACTATAACTGGCTAGCAATTGTGGCAATTATAGCCCAGCGCATCTAGGAAAATGGCAGGTCTGATCTGTTGTCTCTGAAAAAAAAAAAAAGCAGAAAAATATGTGCATGTAACGATATTCAATAAAATATGGATCCTCTGTTTTATGTTCAAGATGGGTTTAAAAAGGTGGCCCATCAATTCTCTCCCATCTTTATCACTATAACAGTGATTAAACATAAAATAATATTTACACTCTACTCACTTAAAATAAGAGCTTCAAGGGCATCCTGAAAAATTTAGGAAACATTTTTTTAAAGGCATCCAAATTAGATCATTTTATGACATTCAGATGTGGATCCCCAGAGGGTGAAGACAATAAAGAGGGAGAAAAATCCATCTCTGTACATATCAGACTGTTATTATTAAATATTTAATACCTACTGTTTTGTCCAAGCTATAATGGGGGGGGGAAACCTGACACTGTCTCTAGTTTATTCACTGACTTTCCCCACAGTCTCTTCTCAGAAAAATCTAGAAAATCTAAGTATATCTTATATTGTTGCCTTCCCAAGATGCACAGCGGTAACCCGAAGAGATAAGAAATCTTGCTGTTCAATGATTAATTTCTTGGGAACTACTCAGTTGTGTGTAACACTGCTCCACAAGAATGAGAATAACTCTGAAAGAAAGATGTGAAAAAGTGATACTCAGAAGCTGACCTAACTTTTTCTTCTGGAGACGTTTTCACAACCTATTTCTTATTAGTCATACAGATTTAAAAAATGAAATAATCTGTTTTGGAAAATTACTCTGGGTAGTCTGCACACTCTCAGTCAATTTCTATGACCAGATCCAAGGAAGCATAAACACACCACTCGGTTCAGCTAGCAAAAGGATAGGATGTTAATGTTGGACGAAAACTCCACCTGGTCCTGCTGGGAGAAAAACGCTGGAAACAACATGGAGGCTAATTGGAAAGATGGTTTATTGAACAGAACCACAAAGACAGTTCTGTGTCATCTGAACAAAATGGTTGAATGAATGGATGGATGGGTCTTTATAGGTCTCTGTTCTGTGGGTGCAATGAAGGGGCTTCTGTTCTGAAAAGGGTGTCGGGCAATGGCTATTGTAGCTAATGGCTTTTGTCCTGCATTGGACCTTGGGTGAGGGGCTACTTTCTGATCCATCCGTTCTGCCTGTTAGCTGGAGTTTTGAATGGATTTCTGCCTGCAGCATTTGCTTTGCTTATGAATAGTACTATCTAAATAACTGTCTTTTTCTTTCTTTCTTTCTTTTTTCATATATGTTTTATTTCTAGTTTTCCTTTCACAGCATGCATATTTTGTGGATGGTGCATTAACTGGGTCAATATCCTTCTTACGAAGTGCCAACGCTCATTAAATAGATATAATCTGAATCTTCAGCAATATCATTCTCTCATTAAGATTCTTTATCACTTTTTTGTAAATTCATTTAAGCATCAATAACATTCCTTTATACAATATGTTTGTGGTGCCCTGCTGAATCTTTATTATTTTAATATTTTAAAAATTACGAGTGTATGGCCAGCGAAAATGACAAAATGTTTTCGGCTGCGATAGCTTTCTGCAGCCCTCTGCCAGTGAAAACAGAGCTCTGTTTTTGCTAGCAGAGACACTGCTCGCTAGTGTTTTGCTGTTTCCAGGGTGACCCCACGAGCCAGATCTAAGAGCCCCACAGGCCGGATCTGGCCCACTGGCCTTCAATTTAACACCCGTGGTCTAAGAAACGTCTAAGATGTTTACCATGCCTACATTCCCACTGTGGGCCTGGCTGTCTCTTATCTATCATTGCCTACTTTGTGGCTCTCCTCCCTCCCTCTCAAGGACCATTTGCTGTGTCCGCATAGTAACAGCCGGCTGTCAGAATCTAGCTCGCGTATCCCTCTCCAGGGTGCTGATTGGGCGCGTAAGCCCAGTTACTTGTAAGCGGGAACTTTCCTCCGTTTGTCATTGGTAGCTGCCTCAGAAGGCGTGCTGTATATAAGTCGGTGTTCTCATATCTGTGTTCTTAAGCCTGTATCTGCCCGGTTGGCAAGTTCTGTGATTAAACTGGCATGTTTAACTAAAAGGCCTCAGTTATTATACTGGCGACGAGAATTCAACCCTGCAATTCCATCTCGCATCTATACCTGCAGTAAGTGAAAATGTCTGTACAGCTTACTTTTCCCCCTTTCAACCCACAAGGGGAGACCTGGGACTCTTATGTCGCCAGGTTCGACTGTTTCCTGATCTCCAATGGGTATACAGAGATTTCTGGGGACCGCAAAAGATCTTATTTTCTCGGTTTCTGCGGCCCCGAGATGTTCGAGACGGCCAGGGTTTTATTTGCTCCAGTCTCCATACACGATGTGCCTTGGCAGACGTTCCTGTCAATGCTTCAAGATCATTATGCCCCAGCCCCATCCCGCTGTGCCCGCAGATACGTTTTCTATCAGAGGAATCAGGCGGAGGGTGAATCTATTAATGAATTTGTGGCTGCTCTCCGCCGGGCTGCTTTATACTGCGAGTTTTCCGACTTAAATGATTACTTGCTGGACAGGCTAGTGTTCGGAGTCCGGGATGGCCGCCTTAAACGCCGCTTGTTGGCCACCCGGGAATTAACCTTTCAAACAGCTTTAGCTGAGGCTCGTGCTTTTGAGCTTTCCACGCAATCTCTGGCAGCCATGGACAGTTCGGTGAACGTAACGGCCAAAGTGCCAGCGGTGCCAGAAAACCCTAAAGCCGCTGCGGAAAAGGAGGTCGGCAGCGAAACTGAGGAGGAGGAAGTCTGCCGGCTGGGGGCTTCTAGGGGTCGTGAGCCTCCTGCTAGTCGCCCCCACCCCCCTCTGTCCCCGTGCAGGGGTTGTGGGGGAAACCATTATCGGTCAAATTGCTCGTTTAAAGAAGCGGCTTGTCGGCGTTGCGGGGCCAGAGGCCACATTGCGAGAGTCTGCCGTTCCCGGAGGTCCCCTCCAGCCGCCCCTAGAGAGCAGAGGGAGTTCCAAGGTTTCAATCCCCGCTGGCAGAGGAGATTTTCTTCCACCAAGAGGGATGACTGCAACGCCATCTATAGCTGCCCGCGCCCAGCTTGTACATTTGTGAGGAAAACATCAGTTTCTGCAGAGAAGATCTCCGTGACAGTTCGCCTGGGAGGCGTGAATTGCTCCATGCAAGTGGACACGGGCTCCGCGCATTCCTTGGTTTCCTGGGCCACCATAAAGAAATGCATGCCCGGCTTGAGCAAGAATCGGTTACAGCCATGTACTGTGACTTTACGGGACTACCAAGGGGCGCCCATTCCGGTGTTGGGGGAAGGGAGATTCCCTGTCATATTCAAATCGTTCATGGGCAGGTTGCCTCTTATGGTGGTGGACGGGCCATTTTCCAGCCTCCTGGGTTTAGACTGGTTTAGGTCCTTGGGGCTTTCTGTTTCGGGGGTGAACGCTGTGAGAGGGGGGGTCTGTATTTCATGAGCTTACTAAGGAATTCCCCTCAGTCTTCGGGTTGCTACACAGGGACCCCGATTTCTTTTAGCCTTGACCCCAAGGTACCAGCAGTGAGGCTGAAGCCCCGCAGGGTGCCCATTCCCCTCAGGCCAAAAGTCGATGCTGAATTGGACCGTCTGATTGCCCAAGGGGTGTTAGAGCCAGTTGACCAGGCTGTCTGGGAGACCCCACTGGTCATCGCTTTCAAAGGGGATGGGGGATTGAGACTGTGCGGGGACTATAAATGCACTGTTAATAAGGCCCTGGCTCACCACTCGTACCCGCTCCCAGTGGTGCAGCAGTTACTTCACACTCTGGGTAATGGCAAGCTCTTCGCCAAGCTCGACCTATCCCAGGCTTACCGGCAGCTCCCCGTGGACCCCATGACTGCGGAAGCCCAGGCAATTATAACACATAGGGGGGTTTTCAGGTGCCACAGGCTACAATTTGGGGTCTCTATTGCACCGGGTATGTTTCAGGGATTGATGGAGCGGTTGCTGTATGGGCTGGAAGGCACGGTGCCCTACTTTGACGATGTCCTGGTCTCGGGGAGTTCCGAGGACGAACTACTTCGCAGGGTAAAGAAGGTATTGATTAAGTTTCAAGAAGCGGGACTGAAACTCAAATCAAAAAAGGGTGTCTTTGGGGTTCCAGAGGTTGATTTCCTGGGTTTCAGGGTGGATGAAAAGGGAATCCATCCCACCCCTGAAAAGACTAGGGCCATTTGGGATGCCCCCAGACCCCAGTCGAGGGAGGAGCTGCAGGCTTTCCTGGGTCTCTTGAACTTCTATGCGGTGTTTATCCCGCATAAGGCTTCGGTGGCAGAACCGTTGCATAGGCTTCTGGACAAGCGGTCTGCTTGGCACTGGGGGGAGCGGGAAGAAGCTTCCTTCAGAGGGGTCAAAGGGATACTCACCTCAAACAGTGTCCTGGCTCAGTATTCCCCAAGTCTGCCATTAGTTCTCACCTGTGACGCTTCCAGGTACGGAGTGGGGGCAGTCCTCAGCCACAGATTGCCAAATGGCTCGGAAGCCCCTTTAGCGTTTTTTTCTCGGACTTTGGCCGCGGCAGAAAGAAACTATGGACAAATAGATAAGGAGGCATTGGCCCTAGTGGCGGGAGTTCGCCGTTTCCACGAGTATTTGTATGGCAGAAGGTTCGAGTTAGTAACGGACCACCAGCCCTTGTTAGGGTTACTCTCAGGTAACCGCCAGAGCCCAGCTGTGTTGTCTCCGCGTATGACACGCTGGATTGTTTTTTTGGCCAATTACACCTACACCTTAACATATAAACCGGGTCGTCACATTGCGCACGCCGACGCACTCAGCAGGTGCCCAGTACATGAGGAATTAACAGACCCTGCACCCGCCAGCTCCGTTTTTACTCTGACAGAAGGGCCATTAGTATTAGCTGCTCCCGAGGTGTCTAGAGAGACAGGGAAAGACCGCATTTTGGCCCAGGTAAGGCAATGGGTTTTGAGGGGGTGGCCACTCGCTGCCCCAGCTGACCAGTTCATTCCGTTTTTCCGCTGTCGCACGGAGTTCTCAGTAGAGAGAGGAGTTTTTTTAAGGGGTGGCAGAGTGGTTATACCAGGCAAGCTGAGGAACCAGGTGTTGTCCCTGCTGCACAAGGGGCACCCTGGAATAGTTAGAATGAAGGGTTTGGCCAGAGATTACGTGTGGTGGCCAGCATTAGATAAGGAAGTAGAGCAGTGTGTGGCTAACTGTGCTGTTTGCCAGGAGAGCAGGCCCATGCCCCCACGGGCTGAACCTTTAACGTGGGAACCACCAGCCAGCCCCTGGACACGCTTGCACATTGATTTGGCCGGTCCCTTCATGGGGCAAACATTTTTAATCACCGTGGATGCATACTCCAAGTGGGTGGAGGTGGCCCAGTTGCAGTCCACTCAGTCACAGGCCATCATTGAATCTTTGATGACCCTATTTGCCACACATGGATTCCCGGACCTGCTAGTTTCGGATAACGGCCCGCAGTTCACATCTGTCCTGTTTGAATCATTTTTAGCTACTGCTGGTATTAGACATGCCTTAACCTCGCCTTGGCATCCGGCCAGTAATGGCCAGGCGGAACGGGCAGTTAGGTCAATTAAAGAGTCCCTCAAAAGGATGCCCCAGAATTCTTGGAAAGCCAGATTGGCTGATGTGCTCCTGGCCCAACATACCACCCCATGTGTAACCACGGGAAGGACGCCAGCGGAACTTTTAATGGGTCGCAAGTTGCGGATTATACTTGACAGGCTGCACCCAGGGTACACGGCAACAGTGCAATGGCCAGAAGCAGCCAGACGTGAGGTGTCCGTAGGAGACGCGGTATTTGCCCGTGCCTATTCAGGCCAAAAGAATTGGGAGAAAGGGATGGTTTGCAGGGAACTGGGGCCTCGTTCGTTCGAGATAGAGTTAAGAGACGGGCGAATTTGGAGAAGACACCTGGATCAGATCAGACTTAATAGGGAGGAACGGAGTGGTGGCAGGGAAGCCAATGAGTTCCAGGGGGAGTGTTTTCAGGAACCGCCCACAGCAGAAGAACCGTCAGGAAATTCTTCCTCGGCACATAGCAGGGAGGCGGAGGCGATTCAGGCTCCCCAAGCGATCCACCCGGCTGAGATCGCCGGTTCGGAACATGCCACAGAGCCCCGGCGCTCCGAGAGGATCTGTCGCAGACCAACATATTTAAAAGATTATGTCTGTGTCAGCCGAAGGGGCAGGAGTGCTGTGTCCGCATAGTAACAGCCGGCTGTCAGAATCTAGCTCGCGTATCCCTCTCCAGGGTGCTGATTGGGCGCGTAAGCCCAGTTACTTGTAAGCGGGAACTTTCCTCCGTTTGTCATTGGTAGCTGCCTCAGAAGGCGTGCTGTATATAAGTCGGTGTTCTCATATCTGTGTTCTTAAGCCTGTATCTGCCCGGTTGGCAAGTTCTGTGATTAAACTGGCATGTTTAACTAAAAGGCCTCAGTTATTATACCATTAAGTTGAGCACTTGTGACTGCAAGTTTGGCTTTTTTAACCTTCTTCAGAACATGTCCTTAAAAGCCAACTTTTCTAAAACTACTTTTCATAAGCTCCCCACCTGGCCCACCCACAGAAGAATGCAGAACCAATCAAGTGTGCTCTTTCTTTGAAAGTGCCATGGTGCAGTGCACATGGTGAGACACAAGCAAAAACACACCTGCGGTTTTCTTGCCTTAAATTACTTTGCAAGACATTGATTTCTAAGAAATGGGCAATAACAAGGAAAGCTACAGGGAGAAGAATGTGCCTAGATACCGAAGGAAGAATTAGACGGCCAATCTGTTCTGATTTATTGCAGGTGGCAAGACTGATAGATGAAGTACTGGGAAAAGGGAGGGAGGAGAAGGAGGAAAATGGGCAGAATATGTCAGGGAGGAGAGTGGGGTCTCCTAACTTGGCAACTTTCAGACCTGTGGACTTCAATTCCTAGAATTCCCTGACCAGCATGGGTGAAAATCTTTCTTTTACATGCCGTTTAGCCTAGTCTGGCTGGATTGAAAACACTTTATGTTGCAAAGTTGGAATTTAAATGTTATTCTTCTCTCTCCCACTTTCAATAAAGGAGAATATTGGTAGGCCAGGTATGAAATGAGGTGCTTTCTGAGCTTGGTTGTTTTCTTGCACAGTTTTCATGAAACATTTGCAAGAAAACAAGTCCACGTTTCTCTTCGCCATTCTGACACTATCTGTTGTGTTTGGGCCTGGGCCAGCAGTTATTCCCACAGATGGGAGAGACGCGGCACAAAATGAATGTGAAAGCCTGGCTGACAGCCAGGAAGATGTGGCCGACAGCCAGGAGGACGAGGCCACTGGGACACAGGATTCAGCAGACAGCCCAGGGGATTTGGCATGCAGTCCCTCAGACAGTCTTTCCTCCCTGAGTTCTTCTGCAGATCAATATATTGATCTACGTAGCCGAAGAGCTATGCAAAGAAGGGATCGCTTTAAGGAGTATTACAAATCATTATTGGAGCACCTGGGCTGGGTGTGGTTCCCTTAATGAGGGCTAAAGGGATAAAAGGGAACAAAGGCCAAGGCAAACTGTGGCTGTTTATCTGTGTTGTTTTGTGGTTCCTGTTTCGAAGTTTCTGTGCCGTTGGAGTTTTCAACCCAGCTTTTTCAGACAGGTGGGAGGTGAAAACTCTGGGACTTGCTGTTTGCTTCAAAGATTCAAAAGGACTCCTAAAACGTCTTTGCTCATTCCAGGTTGTCTTTGTTTGTTTTTCCCTGTGTTTTTGTATGCGGCTGAAGTAAGCCTTGCATTGTTTTTGGACATTAAGAACTGTTTTTTGAGTAACCTATTTTTGTTTCTCTAATACAAGTTTGCTGATTAGCAGAGCACGTGTGTGTTTGATTTCTTTTCATTGGACTATTACGCATTGCTGAGCCAGTCAGGCAGAACACTATCAATACAACCTTCTGTTGACATTTTTCTATTTGCTTTGAGTAAACAATGTGCCCCCCCCTCCCAAGCATGATTTCAGCACCAGAAGTGGGGACAAGGTTTTGTGATCAATGTGTTGCCAGATTGAAATGTCATCGGTTCCTGTTGTCACCTTTAGCTTTCTTATTTTCGCCTCTTTTTTCTTTATTATTTGCAGGATAGTTTTCTTTGCTATCAGACCTTTTGTTTAGCAAAAGTAACCATAATACTTTTCCATTGCAATCATGTACAGTATATGCTATGTCTGTACTGGAGAACTGGTATCTGGGCACTCATGTTCTGTGCATGTATATGGATGTATCTGTATTCATGTGTGTAGTAGTGTATACACATGAATATGTCATGGACGGATATATATGCGTGTGTGTGTATGTGTAACATATTTTTTTCCTATTTTCACTTATAGAGTATAGTTATCGGCTATGAAAAGTTTATCTGCCTTGGTATATGGCCCCTGGTGGGGCCGAGAGGCAAAAAGCTGTATGCTCCTCCCATATTTGAGTATACCAGGGTGATTCAAGAAAAAATCATATATATGTGATATGCTTTGTGCCAGAGAAGAGTTATATGTTTTTTTGCCCACCAGGCAAAAAGGAAGCTGTATGCTCCTCCCATATTTGAGTATACCAGGGTGATTCAACAGAAAAAAACATATAACTCTTCCCTGGTACAAAGCAGAGAGGAGGTGAGCCTGTGGTCTAGAGGTTAAAGCTGCTGCCTTACAAGGCAGACACTGCAGGTTCAAATCCTGGTAAGAGTATGACTAGCTGATGAGAGCATAATAAGCTCGAAATAGTCTCCCTTTCTCATTATCAGCAATAATATATTATATATAGAGATTATAGTTTATTGGCTATAAAAGTTTAACTGCCTTGGATATGGCCCCTGGAGGGGCTGAGAGTAAATCAACTTTCTTTCCAATCAGCTTTTTTTTTATTCCTGGCTTGGATCTGGACTTGGCTATTTCTTCCAACAATAACCACAAAGCAGAGGTGGGTTCCTGCTGGTTCAGACTGGTTCTTTAGAATTTCCTCCTGCTCGCCGCTGGCCAGCTGGACACAACCCTGAACCAGCTCTCTCGGAGGCTCCATAGGCCCGCCATCTTGTTTTTAGCTTCTGCACATGTGCAGAAGCTGGATTTTCCACACTGCATGGGCAATGTGGGAAGAAGCGAACCAGCAGCCATGTAAGTTAGAACCCAATCCTGCCACAAACACACAGAGGGAGAATTTTACACAGAGAGAATTCTCAGTATTTGTTTGTTTGTTTGGGACATCTCTGATGTCTACGCTTCAGCCAGCTGCAAATCCATTGAACTATCCAGGGATTAAGTCCAATCTTCACTAATTTATCTATCAGCTCTTTATGTGGAACCGTATCAAAGGCTTTGCTGAAGTCCAGGTAGGCAATATCCACGGCACCACCTTCATCCAACACCTTTGTGACATAGTCAAAGAACTCAATGAGATTAGTCTGACATGATTTGCCTTCAAATCAGCATGGCTTTACTGAAGGCAAATCATGTCAGACTAATCTCATTGATTTCTTTGACTATGTCACAAAGGTGTTGGATGAAGGTGGTGCCGTGGATATTGCCTACCTGGACTTCAGCAAAGCCTTTGATACGGTTCCACATAAAGAGCTGATAGATAAATTAGTGAAGATTGGACTTAATCCCTGGATAGTTCAATGGATTTGCAGCTGGCTGAAGCGTAGACATCAGAGAGTTATTGTTAATGGCGAGTATTCTGAGCAGAGTCAGGTTACAAGTGGTGTGCCACAAGGATCTGTTCTGGGTCCTATTCTTTTTAATATATTTGTGAGTGACATAGGGGAAGGTTTGGTAGGGAAGGTTTGCCTATTTGCCGATGACTCTAAAGTGTGCAATAGGGTTGATATTCCTGGAGGCGTCTGTAATATGGTAAATGATTTAGCTTTACTAGATAAATGGTCTAAGCAATGGAAACTGCAGTTTAATGTTTCCAAATGTAAAATAATGCACTTGGGGAAAAGGAATCCTCAATCTGAGTATTGTATTGGCAGTTCAGTGTTGGCAAATACTTCAAAAGAAAAGGATTTAGGGGTAGTGATTTCTGACAGTCTCAAAATGGGTGAACAGTGCAGTCAGGCGGTAGGGAAAGCAAGTAGGATGCTTGGCTGCATAGCTAGAGGTATAACAAGCAGGAAGAGGGAGATTATGATCCCACTATATAGAATGATGGTGAGACCACATTTGGAATACTGTGTTCAGTTCTGGAGACCTCACCTACAAAAAGATATTGACAAAATTGAACGGGTCCAAAGACGGGCTACAAGAATGGTGGAAGGTCTTAAGCATAAAACGTATCAGGAAAGACTTAATGAACTCAATCTGTATAGTCTGGAGGACAGAAGGAAAAGGGGGGACATGATCGAAACATTTAAATATATTAAAGGGTTAAATAAGGTCCAGGAGGGAAGTGTTTTTAATAGGAAAGTGAACACAAGAACAAGGGGACACAATCTGAAGTTAGTTGGGGGAAAGATCAAAAGCAATATGAGAAAATATTATTTTACTGAAAGAGTAGTAGATCCTTGGAACAAACTTCCAGCAGATGTGGTAGATAAATCCACAGTAACTGAATTTAAACATGCCTGGGATAAACATATATCCATCCTAAGATAAAATACAGAAAATAGTATAAGGGCAGACTAGATGGACCATGAGGTCTTTTTCTGCCGTCAGACTTCTATGTTTCTATGTTTCTATGTTTGTGATTTGTTTGTGATTTGTTTGTGATTTGTTTGTGATTTGTTTGTGATTTGATTTGATTTGATTTGATTTGATTTGTATGCCGCCCCTCTCCGCAGACTCGGGGCGGCTAACAACAGTGATAAAAAACAGCATGTAACAATCCAATCCAGTATGCATGTGTGCACGCATTTGTATATGTATATCTCTGCTTACATCTTTGCATAGAGATTTTAATTTTTCTCTGTGCTGAGTCTTGCCAGCCTTTCTGCCAGTTGGACCACCAAGTGACAGTTCCCCCTTGGATTCCCATGAGGAGGTGTTACTGTTCATTAGAGCTATTCCACTTTACAGCAGCTGCATCTAATTTCAAGCAGCATTTCTCCCCCACCCCCTTCAGCAATTAGACTTGCCCAAACTACCAGATAATGGAACTGCTTTTTTTAAAAATCCCTAGTGGCTCAATTGCCAGAAACAGATTTTTATTTATTTTTTACTGGGAGAGAGAATTCACATGGCTGCCCTTCACCTTTTCTCTCCAGGGAAGCAAGAGCAAACCACAAAAGAAATGAGTAGATGAGGTAGATTTTGTCAGAAATGCTAATTAAGGAGCAGCTATTGCTCTACTCTTACATGGGATGGGAATCTTAATTTGTCAAAATCTGCAGTCAGGTTCTATCAGTGCTGAGCTTTTGTATCCGGTAGGGCATGAAGAGAATTATTTTATCTTCTTTACGTGTTGATGTAACAATTAAACAAGAAATTTTCAGAGAATTTAAATGACTAGCAATGATTAATTATAATTTTAATTTGCCTCCCCCTTCCCCCAACTAGATACCCCCAACGGATCCATCTCAGGGGTGACATTCACATTCCCCCCCCTACAGGTTCTGTGGTCGTGGTTTGGTGGTGGGGTCATGTGACTGAGTGGGCATGGCCAACTTGACATCACTCACAACAAAGTGGGGCAGCACCGCTTCACCAAGCCCACAGAACCGACATAAAAGTTCGGCCAAGTCTTCTAGCATTCAACCTGGCTGCATCTCGCCTTCTTTTCATGTTTGCTCTGTGTATATGAGCCTGAGAAGGAGGAGAGAATGAGTGAGTGGGAGGCTAGTCAGTGGTGTGATTTACCAATTCTATGAACTGCGCATAATCACCACCACCAGTTCTATAGAACCTGTCCAAACCTCCTGAATTTCACCTCTGATCCATCTCCTTTTGTTCAGGAGTGACATCCTCAGGTAAGTAGAATAGAATAGAATAGAATAGAGTAGGATAGGGCAGGGCAGGGCGGGGAGGGGAGGGGAGGACAGGGTAGGATAGGGCAGGGCAGGGTGGGTAGGGTAGGGCAGGGTAGGGTAGGGCAGGGTAGGGCAGGGTAGGGTAGGGTAGGGTAGGGCAGGGCAGGGTAGGGCAGGGCAGCATAGGGAAGAGTAGGGCAGGGCAGGGCGGGTAGGGTAGGGCAGGGCGGGTAGGGCAGGGCGGGTAGGGCAGGGTAGGGCAGGGTAGGGTAGGGTAGGGCAGGGTAGGGCAGGGCAGGGCAGGTAGGGTAGGGTAGGGCAGGGCAGGGCAGGGCGGGTAGGGCAGAGCAGGGCAGAGTAGGGCAGGGCAAGGCAGGGTAGGGTAGGGTAGGGCAGGGCAGGGTAGGGCAGGGCAGGGCAGGGCAGGGTAGGGCAGGGCAGGGTAGGGTAGGGTAGGGTAGGATAGGATAGGGCAGGGTAGGGCAGGGCAGGGCAGCATAGGGAAGAGTAGGGTAGGGTAGGGCAGGTAGGATAGGGTAGGGCAGGGCAGGGTAGGGTAGGGCAGGGCAGGGCAGGTAGCGTAGGGTAGGGTAGGGCAGGGTAGGGTAGGGTAGGGCAGGGTAGGGTAGGGCAGGGTAGGGTAGGGTAGGGTAGGGCAGGGCAGGGCAGGGTAGGGTAGGGTAGGGTAGGGTAGGATAGGATAGGATAGGGCAGGGTAGGGCAGGGCAGGGCAGCATAGGGAAGAGTAGGGTAGGGCAGGGCAGGTAGGGTAGGGCAGGGCAGGACAGGGCAGGGTAGGGTAGGGCAGGTTAGGGTAGGGCAGGGCAGGGCAGAATTCTTTACTGGCCATGTGTGATTGGACACACAAGGAATTTGCCATTGGTGCATATGCTCTCAGTGTACATAAAAGAAAAGTATTATTTGCTTTAAGACCTTAAGGAAAAGATGTGCTATGCTCCTTTAGATATTCCTTTAGTTTGTTCTCCAGCTGATCCTTAAATAAGAAATGAAGTAGGAAGCCAGAGACAAATGGGAGAAAATGGAAATTACTGCAAAGGAAATCTATTCATTTCAACCGATTGCAGATGATTTTCACATCTTTCATCAACAGCGGTGGACTGAACCGCAGGGTTTCCCAGTGTTATTAAGTCATGGTGCCTTTTAGAGCAATTTATTCAAATGTGGGAAGTTGCGATGTGTTGTGTGTGATATCTAGGCCATGGAGGGAACAGCGGTCATGTTCTTTGGGAGCATCAGAGCTGCAGCGAGCATTGAAGGTATTGAATGCAAGGACTGTCTGAAAGACATTTTGACATGTTTTCAGTGGGAACAATGTTTGTGACAGAGAAATGGTATGGTATGAATTGGATGAGTACCCCGATGAATTTTTGTTAACCATCTCATATAATTTGTGACCTTCAATAATTAAATATGTTTGGGTACAAGAGATGGCAATAATAACATTGATTGTGCTTTTGCTTTCCCATTAAAATTTATTTATTTATTTATTTATTATTAATTAGATTTGTATGCCGCCCCTCTCCCTAGACTCGGGGCGGCTAACAACAGTAAAAAAAAATATAAACAAATCTAATATTAAAAGTAGTTTAAAAACCCCAATTTAAGAAACCAATCATACATACAAACATGTCATGCATAAATTTTGTAAGCCTAGGGGAAAGGGAATATTCTCAATTCCCCCATGCCTGACGACGGAGGTGGGTTTTAAGGAGCTTACGAAAGGCAAGGAGGGTGGGGGCATCTCTGATATCTAGGTGGAGTTGGTTCCAGAGGGTCGGGGCCGCCACAGAGAAGGCTCTTCCCCTGGGTCCCGCCAGATGACATTGTTTAGTCAACGGGACCTGGAGTAGGCCAACTCTGTGGGACCTAACCGGTCGCTGGGATTCGTGCGGCAGAAGACAGTCCCGGAGATATTCTGATCCGATGCCATGAAGGGCTTTATAGGTCATAACCAACACTTTGAATTGTGACCGGAAACCAATCGCCAACCAATGCAGACTGCGGAGTGTTGGTGTAACATGGGCATATTTAGAAAAGTCCATCATTGCTCTCGCAGCTGCATTCTGCACGATCTGAAGTTTCCGAGCACTTTTCAAAGGTAGCCCCATGTAGAGAGCGTTACAGTAGTGAAAGAAAACAGTATATGGGGCCAACGCTATAGGGCAGTGATGGTGAACCTTTTCCCCTCGGGTGCTGAAAGTATGTGTGCAAGTGCAATTGCACACACGTGTGTGCCCACTCCCATGATTCAATATCCCCACATGGCCCACCCCTTGCACATGCATGCATGACTCCCCACACTGCCCCGTGTGTGCGCGCATGACCTTCCCGCTCCCCTGCTTCCCAATTTCTGGTGGGCCCGGTAGGCTCATTTTTCACCCTCTCCAGGCTCCAGAGAGCCTGGGGAGGGCTAAAATGGCCTCCCTCGCCCCAACCGGAGGCCCAGTACAAATTAAGGGCTCACATACAAAAATCCTTGGACCAAGAGGGACTTTGTGTGAAAATTGACATGTGTACTGTCTCTCATCATGAATCATTCTCTCTCTCCAACTAGGCGTAGGAGTGAACTTAACCAAATATCAAAATAACAGAGTTGGAAGGGACTTTGGAGATCTTCTAGCCCAACCCCTTGTTCATCCTGGAAACTCTAGACCAGGGATCGGCAACTTAAACACTCAAAGAGCCACAAAGGTCCTAACCGAAAGTCCCCCAATCAATTCTGGAGCCAACCATAGATTCTCCTCCTAGCATGGCATCCTTCTTCCTCTGCTGACAGGAACTCTGATTCCCCTACCATAGAGTCTCCTCCTAGCACAGCATCATTTTTCCTCTGCTGACTGGAAGTCTGGTTTCCCCACTATAGAGTCTCTTCCTGCGTAGCATCCTTTTTCCTCTACCTGTCCTAAATGAAAGCCCCATCAATTGTGGAGCCAACTGGTAGCAAGGAGCCACAGCAGAGGAATGAAAGAGCCACATATGGTTCCAGAGCTGCAGGTTGCTGACCCCTGCCCTGGACCATTTCAGACAAATCCCATCTCTTTTTAAAAACTTACAATGTTGGAAGCTTTTACAATTTCTGAAAACATGTCATTGCACTGCTTAATTGTTCTAACTATATAGACTGGTTCTCTCCTTGATTAATTTCCAACCATTGCTTCTTGTCCTGCTTTCTGGTGCTTTGGTTTACAACCTTGTCTTCATGGCAGTTTCTTAGATATATTGATAGAAAACTCCTCCATATCAAAGCATTCTCTGCACTGGAAAACCAGAACAACTAGAGAACAGCTTCAAGCTCGGCTCAAAAACCAAACTTTTACTTGTGAATGATTGCTAAGACTTCCAACCTAGATTGAACTGGTCTTCTAAAATAAAACCTGATTGATTGTCAGTGAGATAGGGCCTGTGACCTGGCTCTCTATTATAATACAGAGATTCAAAATAATAACCCTGCTGGCCTTTAAGGATAATTTGCTTTAACTTTGAAAAGCAAGCAGTATTGCATAAAATCTTTGCTATTTATTGTCGGGCTTTGTAAAGGGAAGTATCTCTGTTCAAGCATGAAAGCAGCCATATCTTCTGTATGATTCATGAGGCTGCTTCAAAGGCTGCCTCCCCTTTTCACACATGTGTTATTGCACAACTTTGCTTCCTAACAGTTGCAGAAGCACTGTCTCATGCCAGTGGAGTTATGGAACCCATTTATTCAGTTTTGTAAGGGTATTTCAACTCAAGGAGGCAGACATAATTAAAAATAACAAATAAAAGGTGATGCGTTAAATATATGAAAACTTATTATGCCGGATATCCGTTATTTTCTTTTCAGTCTTCATTAAATGTATTCTTCTGTCTGTTCTCCATTAACGGAGATGGCAAAATGGGCTGCTTTAATTAGCCAAATTTAAAAAAACCAAAAGTATACATATAAACTGGGAGAAACCAGGCTTAATAGCAGTGACTGTGAGAGGGATCTCGGAGTCCTAGTGGACAATCAGCTAAACATGAGCCAAAAAAGCCAATGCAATCCTAAATTGCCTTATGAGAGGGATACAATCTAGATCAAGTGAGGTACTAATACCACTCTATAAGGCCTTAGTCAGACTGCACCTGGAGTATTGCATCCAGTTTAGGTCACCAAACTATAAAAAGATATTGAGACTCTAGAAAAAGTGTAGAAGAGAGCAACCAGGATGATGATGGGACTGGAGACTAAAACATATGAAGTGCATTTACAGGAACTGGCTATGGCCAATCTGGAGAAGAAAAGGACCAGGAGAGACATGATAGCAATATTTGAGGGACTGCCACAGAGAGGAAGGGGTCAAGCTATTCTCCAAAGCACCTGAAGGACAGACAAGGAATAATGGATGGAAACTAATCAAGGAGACAAGCATCCTAGAAATTAGGAGGAACTTTCTGACAGGGATAACAATCAACCAATCAAACAGCTTGCCCTCAGGACTTGTGGAAGCTTCATCACTTGAGACTTTCAAGAAGAGATCGTAATGCCATTTGTCAGAGATGGTGTAAGGTCTCCTGCTTAGGCAGGCGGGTGGACTAGATGACCTAAAAGGTCTCTTCCAACTCTGTTAATCTGTTTTTAAAAATGTGGTTAGAAGGCAATATTGCAGGCAAACTCTGTCTAAAGCCTGAAGTTCGATTCTGTTAGGGCTCAACGTTGATCCAGACTTTCATCTTTCCAGGATTGGTAAAATGTGGACCCAGATTTTTGGGGGCAGTATGCAAATAAGGTTGACATTGCAAACCACCCAGAGAGTGCTGTAAAAATGCTACATAAGCCTAAAATGCTATTGCTAATGAAAGAAAATGATTTATTTTATATTATTTCGACTTGGAACAACTTGTTCTAGATTTTTTTTATTAAAACTATGAAAAAATGACATCTTGCTCTTAGGTTTTGATTATAAGAATGGTTTCGTAATTATAGAACTGACTTGAAATGATGTGAAATGTAAAGCAAAAGGATGATATATTAATTTTGCAATCTACAGCACTGAAGAAAATTCAAAGTTATTACTTTTCTCTCTATTTTTTGCACTTTTCTCTCTTCTTTTTTATTTTTTTTTACTTTTGTTTCTTCTATATTTTTATCTTAGATGGAAACTTAATAAAACATTTATTAAGTCATTAAAAGTTCAGTGTGTTTTACCCCGGGCATAAATGTGCCCACTCATTGTAAACTTTAAATCAGATTTTTTTCCTTAATCTTACCGGCCCCAATTTGTTCATGAAAGAAAGAATCCTGTTAATTAATTGCATTCCTCCTATTGAAATTCATCAAAGTTTGGTCATATAATTTAAGATTAAAATTGAATAATGAGAAAAGTTAATGAGAAATTAGAATTATTTGAGAGTGGCACTTTGAGGCACAGCATAAGTCATTTTACTTTTGAGTAAATAAAATTAATTGAACAAAATCTGATGTATGAAAGATTCAAGAGAACATATTTTTAAAAAGGGATTTTGTTTTTTGGTTACGATAACCTATCCCAGAAAATTGGGTTAGACTATAATATTAATAACCCTAACAAACATGATGGGTTTTGTAATCCAGCTTACCAGGGAAGCAACAGGGCTGCTGCACTAATACAATTTTGAATTTCCAGACACACCTGGGTATCATGTCATGAAGACCACCATTTCAAGGGATTGAATTATACCCTCCATGTGATCTCCTCCAGCTGTGCAATTTCACACTTCTGGATTTATATTCCTCAAATCCCGACTGACATTATCCTGCTTATCTGATTTGCAGAAGCTTCCCATGGATGTATTTTTTCTGAGTTAACTGAAATAGGAGGTACCTGACAAAAGAAACCTCAGGGGTAAAATTAATGAGCCAATCCGTTTGAGGTCTTGTGGGTCCAACTGGATAGAAATAAGGAATCAACCGAAAGTGGAACGCGAAATCTTTTTGCTGTTTGTATCGTATAAAGATCTTTGCTATAGAAAACAGCAAGGGAAAAACACTTCCTACCTTTTTTTTTCTATTTTATTTATTTGTCAAACATGCATAGGATTGTATAAACATAAGTTAAAAGTTTGTATAAACATAAGTAAAAAGTAATGATAAAAGAGGACAATAGGACAGTAGAACAGGATAGTAAGCACAGTGGTGTGCTTATGCACACCCATTATAGACCTCTTAGAAACAGCGAAAGGTCGACTGTAGACAATCTAAGGTTAAAGTTTTGGGGGTTTGGGGAAGAAACAAGCAAATTGAGCCTGAGAGAAGGGTCAAATATGTTCTCAATCAAGAATCCCTTCATGCCCACCAGAGGTCTAAGTCCAGCCACTGTGAATTCCATTGACTATTATCTCCTGCTAATTTGCCTTGGCTGTTAATAATTCAGATTCTTGTAAAGAGCTTAAGTCAGGGCTGTCAAACTCCAAGCTCACGGGCCAGATATATCATGCACTGGCCACGCCCACGTCTGGGGCGAAGGGGAAAAAGTCCCGATATGTCACATGACACAGTTGTGATTATGTGATTTGAACACCCCTGGCTTAAGTTTACAATAAACCTTTGTACCTATTTGAACTGTCTGGATCTCCTGATATTTTTAGGGCTTGACAGTTTTCATCAATATCCATGCCAATAGGAAACTGATCAGATTGGAGCTGCAAAAATGATGACTACCTCAAGATGGCCTTAAGAGTGAACTTTTCTGTTCTTTTCTGTACCTTATCTAGTGCTTATCACAATTTTTACAAGCCAGATCTGGTAACCCTAAATAAGGTAGTCATTAGATCCATTACCATAGTCCTCAACAACTATAATTGGGACTTGTCCATCATAAGTTGGTGCAATTTTAAAACAAGTGAACACATGAGCAGACCGAATTTTATGACATTTTTACTATAGCCATTCTACAAATCACTATGGTCATTAAAGGGAATAATTGGGACATTAAGTGAATTACATGGTTGTAAAGCAAATGTGGCTTCCCCAGTTGAGTTATTAGACAATTGTAAATGACAATCACTGTAAGATGCTGCAATTGTCATAAGTGCACAAAGTATGATCACCTGACTGCGGAGATGTACACCGATCATAAATGTGATGATGAATCATGTCACTGTTTCCAAGCCTGTGGCAATTTTGAACCATCAAACAATGATCATAAGTTAGGATATCTGAAGCTGGATATAATGGCTCCTTAATAAATTTAAGGATCAGGAAAAATAACAGAATAGCAGACTAAAAGAGTTGGAAGGGACCTTGGAGGTCTTCTAATCATACCCCCTTCTGAGGCAGAAAACTCTATAATCCTTTCAGAAAAATGATTGTCCAGTCTCTTCTTAAAAACCTAGGGAAGTGATGGCAAACCATTTTTTCCTCAGGTGATGAAAGCGGGCGCGCGTGTACCCACACCCATAATTCAATGCCCCCTATGAGGCCCTGTGCATGCATGACCCCCTCCACTATTCTCCCCCCCCCTATTCATGACACCCCACATCCCCCCATTTCCCAACTTTCGGTGAGCCCAGTATGCCTGTTTTTCACCCTCCCCTGACTTCAGAGGCTTCCCTGGATCCTAGGGAGGGCAAAAGCAGTCTCCCCCACCCCTCCAGAGCTCAGAAATGGCCTGTTTCCCAACTTCCAGTAGGCCCATTTTTTGCCCTGCCCAGGCTCCACAGGCCTTATTCCAGAATCTCCACATGAGCCGAAAATCAGCTGGCTGCCACACACATACCCGCTGGAGCTGAGCTAGGGCAACTGCTTATGTGCCAGCAGATATAGCTATGCGTGCCACCTGTGGCATAGATTCACCATCAGGGACTTAGGGTATTGGAGCACCACAACTTCTGAAGGCAAGCTGTTTCACTGGTTTATTGTTCTGACCTTCAAGACATTTCTTCTTAGTTCTGGGTTGGGTCTCTCCTTGATTAGTTTTCATCCATTGCTTCTTGTTTTGCCTTCAGGTGCTTTGGAAAATAGGGTGGGACTCAGCAGGTTGTCATCACTTATTTTTTATTTATTTATTTATTTATTTATTTATTTATTTATTTAGTTAGTTAGTTAGTTAGTTAGTTAGTCTAATACACAATAATATACAATGAAGCTTATAGAGATATAATAGAGAAGATATATGAGATATAGGAGAGACTATAGGACAGTGCACTTATGTAAATTTTGAGTAGCTCAGTAAATAACACCTCTGCCTCCTGAGTTCCAGTGGATCGGGAGGAAACGGGGATTTTGCAGTAACCTTCCCCTGGAGGGGGGAGGAAATGGAGATTTTATATTATCCATTCCCTGTCATGCCCACCAAGGCACTCCATGTTGACCAAGCCATGCTCACAGAAACTAGCAAAAAAATAGTTTACAAATTTGAATCCCACCACTGGACTCTCCTTGTCTTTGTGGCAGCCCCTAAAATATTGGAACACAGCTATCACGTCACCTCTATTCCTTGTTTTTATTAAACTTGTTGGCTGAAAGGTTTTTTTTAAAAAAAATAGTTTTTTCATAGTAATTTTTAGTATTAGATTTCTATACATGTGTATTGTACTGTATTTGTTATGTTGTATGCAGCCCTGAGTTGTCTGAGAAGGGTGGCATAGAAATCTAAATAATAATAATAATAATAATAATAATAATAATAATAATAATAATAATAATGGTGAAATACGAAGATCTAAAAATCAAGCTGCAACGACTCTGGCATAAGCCAGTGAAAGTGGTCCCAGTGGTATTTGGCATGCTGGGCGCAGTACCAAAGGATCTCAGCGGACATTTGAAAACCATCGGAATTGACAAAATCTCCATCTGTCAATTGCAAAAGGCCACTTTACTGGGATCGGCAAACATAATTCGCCACTACATCACGCAGTCCTAGGTGCTTGGGAAGCGCCCGACTGGTGATGAAATACAAAATCCAGCATAGTGTTCTCGTTTGCTGTGTTGTACTGACATAATAATAATAATAATAATAATAATAATAATAATAATAATAATAATAATAATAATAATAATTAAAATAAATAAATAAACTAGACATACCTAATTCCTGCAACTGTTCTTCCTAAGTTTTAGCATTTGAGGAAGATATACAGTAGTCCCTCACCTATCGCTAGTGTTACGTTCCAGACCTGGCCGCGATAGGTGAAATCCGCGATGGGGAATTTATCGACTGATAGTACTTATTTAAGTATTTATATTGTAATTGTTTGGTAAGTTTTCATTGTTTTAAGTGTTTATAAACCCTTCCCACACAGAATTTATTTTAGATACAGTTTTTAAATACAGTATTTACAATTTTAGATATTTATTTTTTTTGAAAAACCTGCCGATCGAGTTCGGCGGGCTGTTTAAATCTGCCGACCGACTTCCTCAGAAACCCGCGATGAAGTGAAGCCACAGTAGGTGAAGCGCGGTATAGCGAGGGACTACTGTATAAGAAGATCCAGTATATAAGTCGTCAGGCATGGGGGAACTGAGACATCTCCCCCGGGCATATACAATTTATGAATGGTATGTGTGTATGTTTGTGTGTTTAGAAAATGGGGTTTTTAAAATGTTTTTTAGTAGAAATTTAGATTTGTTATAAATTGTTTTTCACTTTGTTGTGAGCCGCCCCGAGTCTGCAGAGAGGGGCGGCATACAAATCTAAATAAATAAATAAAATAAATAAATAATAAATAAATAAATAAGATATATAAGAAGAGCCGCAGCCAAGACAATGGTCAGGTAAGAGAAATCTGAAGTCCAAAAGTCAATATTGAAAAAAGTATCCCAGACTTGACTATTCCTAATTCTGTCTAGGATAAATACAGGGAGAGGGGAGGCACATCCAGGCTTGCAATTTTCTGTTACATAAATCTATAATAAAAATAGTATTCGGATGATTAATATTCATTACCTTCTTAATCTGATCTATCAGATTAAGGGCTGATGCGGGTGAGGAAACCATTTAATCTAATTGGCTATCCTGAATCAGAAGTGAGTAATATTTCATCATTCTGATGTTGGGGTGGTCTTCAGTTGCTGTCATGGCCTGTGATGAAAACCAAAAGCTGTGTTATATTTATTTCCTCAAGGGCAGCTAATGGCTCCCACAAAGGGATTGCATTATTCATATTTGAGTCATTGGTTACATCTTGACAGACAAAAAACATTTTAGATATTCATTTTATATGCACATTAATGTGTTCTGCCGGCGTGTTTCAACTGCCCGTAATTACAGGGTAATTAGTCCAGGAAGACACACATCACATGATAAAAGGAAAACCCAAAAGTTTTTATAAACAGAAAAACAGAAACAGCTCCCTTTTTAAATGCCAAAGGGATTTTCTGGTGCACACAAGGCACAGGTTAAATGCAATCTAATTGCTCACCCAATAACTGGGAAATTGAGTCCAATTCTAAAGTCCAGAGAGTCCCCACACAATCTTGAACAGCACAAAAACCACAATCCTGACAAAACAATGAATCAGATAAACTGCCATGAGGCTAAAACACCAAGCTGCACTTTTATCTGTAGCACTAATTACAGCAGCCCCACCCAACCACAGGTGGACTCATTTTCTCTTGTAATAATCCTTCAGTTGTTGTCTCCTATGCATCACTCTACGCATGCGTGGATGTGTCATTAATTCTTGTTCAGAATCCAGGGATGATACAGATGACTGATCTCCCCCTGGGCTGTCTGCCAAACTCCCCTCTTCCCTGTCACTCACGCTTCCTTGGTCAGAGGAGACTTCGTCGTCAGATCCTACTGGGAGCAAAACAGGCCTGCGGCATGTGGATGTCTCCCCCACATCCACCTGCACATTCCTTGGGGCAGGAGCTGGGCCAGAGCCAACCACAACACCTTTGTGGCTATATGGCCTGGAAACCTCTCTAAGAAAATAAAACCAACAATAAAGCTGAAAACCTAAGGATCATCTGACTAATACCAAATCCTTCTAGATTTCTGGTACCTGCAAAGAGTACATGCTAACTAAACTGTTGTGGTTAGCTCTGGCCCAGCTCCTGCCCCAAGGAATGTGCAGGTGGATGTGGGGGAGACATCCACATGCCGCAGGCCTGTTTTGCTCCCGATGGAATCTGCCAATGAAGCCTCCTCTGACCAAGGAAGCGTGAGTGACAGGGAAGAGGGGAGTTTGGCAGACAGCCCAGAAGGAGATCAATCACCTGTATCATCTTTGGATTCTGAACAAGAATTAGTGACACATCCACACATGAGTAATGCATAGGAGACAACAACTAAATGATTATTATAAGAAAAAATGAGGCCACCTGTGGTTGGGTGGGGCTCCATTAATTAGGGCTGCTGCTATAAATAGCAGCATGTGGGTTTGGCCGTTGTGAAAGAGTATCTGATCGCAGTTCGTCAGGAATCCTGGGTTGCTGGTTTCTGGACTTTGCTTGTTGATTTTTCACGCCTTTGAAAACCAAGCAGAGCCACGTGTGTGTGTGTGTGTGTGTGTGTGTGTGTGTGTGTCTCATTTCATTGGAAGAAGAAGGAGTGTGAAGTTTCTTCACAGTTGCTAGCTAAGTACTTATTGACTGCTTAAGGTTAATTGTACAGACTACCTGGTTGTTTTGGGACGAGTGCTCTTTGCAATAAAAAAAGAGTGCTTAGTTTATTTTGACTTTTGGGATAAAGAACATTGTTTTGAATTTTCAAATGTGTGTGTGTCTGAAATTTATACCCTTGAATTTTGGGGAGGCTCCTACCAGAGAGTCCGGCAGAACAGAAACATTACAGTCAAGGATAAAAATAATTCACTTAAACGGATGGTTAACAAAGCCAGAGTAGTTAAGGGAAGGAAAATAAAAGCAAAAAAAAAAACTACTGGCATTCTGGCATTTCAACAATCCTGTCCTATTTCTAGTAAAATTATGCTAAACACGTTATTCAATTACATTAAACGTTTGCTCTAATGTAATAACAAGCCTCTTCTTTTTAAAGAACTTGTACTATTTTTTTTCCTTTGGCAGAATCTTTATTTTGTTCATTTTGCCCACACAAAGGTTAACAGGGTCTAAAATCCCAACTGAAACTGCGCATGGACCAGCCTCAATTGCACATCATCGGCTATTCACATTACCAGTAAGTGAATTTCAAGTTGCATTAAACGTGACCTGGTATCCGTTTACAAATTGCTCTAAATCTAAAATCACATTATTCAAATTCACAATAATTATGTCCTACCTGTGCCTACCTGTACATCTTTCCATACCACCCGCTACCATTCGAGGCATCCCATGAATTAAAAAAAAACATGCAATGCATGGTACATTAACATAAATAAAACAAAAGAAAGGAGTTTTTATGCATCTGTTCTGGGAGTGCGCTGAAGTTCAGAAATTCTGGAAGGAAGTGCAGAATGAAATAAATAAGATGTTAAACATTAAGTGGATAATTACAAAAGAAACAGCGGTATTAGTTAAACAAAGAGAACTGGGAGATTTTAAAGAAATAAAAACTGCAGCACTGGAAAGCGCTCAAGCAGTAGTGGTATTGGGCTGGAAAGAGGCTAAAAAATGGACATTACAGAATTGGTACTGGTACATGGTGCCCCCAATTGGTGGTGGGGAATGTATGTTAGTCGGGTGATGGGAACACATGCACAGAGCACCGTTGTATGTTGTTTGTATTGTGTTATGTATGTGCAAAAACCAATAAAATATATTTTTTAAAAACCATAAATAAAACACTCATGTGGCATTAAATGGAACAGTACCTCCTTGGTATAGCGGCTTCAATTATTTTACACCATCTGGCCTATTGAAAAAACATGATCTTCATACTTTTTGAAATGCTAGCATAGTCCTGTAGAAAGATAGCACCCACCTTTCTCCTAGAACCATGATGGCGAACCTATGGCACGTGTGCTACAGACGGCACACGTGGCCATATCTGAGGGCATGCGTGGCGTAGTCCTATATCGGCTCCAATGTGCACATGTGCACTGGCCATCTGACTTTCAGCATTCCAGAGAGTAGGGGGAGGCTGTTTTTGCCTTCCCCAGACTTCCAGAAAGCCTCCAGCACTGTGAATCCAGTTGCCATCTTGTTTTAGCTTTCTTTAAAAAAAAAAGAGTTTAACCTTTTTTTAAAATTATTAAATTTTATTTTTCTTCTCAGCCTGTGCAGAAGTTGAGTTTCCAGCACTATGCATTCAGTCTCCATCTATAGGAAGCAATCTGGCAGCATGGTAACAAACCAAACCAAACCGTGTCCAAACCAGAGTATTAAGTTGAGTGAACCTGGATCAGTGTTTGTTTTACACAGTGTTTTGCATTTTTGCATCTTATGGAAACCTTTCCAGTTCCTACATTTTAGACCTCAGCTCCCAGAATTCACCGCTGATAGCCTGGAATTCTCGGAGGTATATTGTACTGCATACCTGTGGAGAGTTCGCTGGTTTGGAAAGGCTATCTTGCATGCATGCCTCCGTGTCCCTGTGGCTGAATTAATGAATTCATAATGAAACAACAGTGAATTATATATTATTGATTGATTGATTGATTGATTGATTTTGTCCAATACACAATGAGGGTTTTAGTGGGTATACACATAGTAACATAGATAATGAAGGTTATAGACAGGGCCACCATCAGGAATTTTGGGGCCCCATACAGCCTAAGTGTCTGCCCCCCCCACCCGCCATTTTAAAACTATTTTAAGTTGCCAAGCCACTCCATCCCCCGGGGATCATTTCCCGCTTCACGCCAAGCGAGGCGGTCCCATAGACCAGTGTTTCCCAACCTTGGCAACTTGAAGATATCTGGACTTTAACTCCCAGAATTCCCCAGCCAGCGAATGCTGGCTGGGGAATTCTGGGAGTTGAAGTCCAGATATCTTCAAGTTGTCAAGGTTGGGAAACACTGCCATAGGCTATTTCAGGAACTGGGTTAAGCCGATTGTGTGGACTCGTCCAGGAGAAAGAAAGAAGCGGGAGTGACAAGGGAAAGAAAGATCCTCCTGGCATCGGTCAGGCGGAGCGAGGCTTATTTATGGCTCCTTGGCACTTCTCCCTTCTTGTTGACAAAACCATGTGCTTTCTAGCGAGGGGAGAGGGGAGGGGGATCCCACACCCAGCAGCCACCGGCGAGGAGCTGGAAAGGACGAGGGGAGAGAAAAAGCAGGGTACCAGCAGTCAGGCGGGTGTCTTGAGGGGGCACTCCCATCTGGAAGGAAGGGAAGAAAGGCGATGGCGAGCTATGAAGGAAGGAAGGAAGGAAGGAAGGAAGGGTAAAAGGGGCGATCAAGAGAGGAATGGGTGAATGAATGGAGGGAGGGTGGGAAGGAAGGAAGGAAAGAGGGAAGGGACAGGAACAGAGGAAGGGTGCAAAGGAAGCAAGGAAAGGTGTGAAAGGGGAGAGTAAGAGAGGAAGGAGTGAAAGAAGGGAGTGAGGGAGGAAAGAAGGGAGGAAGGAGAAGGAAAGCAAGAAATGGAGGGAGGGAAGGAAAGAAAGAAAGAAAGAAAGAAAGAAAGAAAGGGGGAAGGGACAGGAACAGAGGAAGGAAGGAAGGAAACTTATGAAAGGGGAGAGTAAGAGAGGAAGGACTGATGGAAGGGAGGGAGGGAAGAAGGTAGGAAGGAGAAAAGAAAAGAAGAAATAGAGGAAGGGAAGGTAAAAGAGAGAAAGAAAAAGAGCAAGAAAGAGAAAGAAAGAAAGAAAGAGAATGAAAGAGAAATAAAAAGAGAGAGGGGGAATGAAAGAAATGGAAGGAGGGAAGGAAGGAGAGAAAGAAAGAGGAAGAAAGAATGCAAGAGAAAGAAAAAAAGAATGAAAGAGCAAGAGAGAAAGAGAGAAAGAAAGAAAAAGAAACGAAAGAAATTGTGATTTTGACTATGCTGGCTCCTTCCCTCCCCCACTCCCCACAAACCACCTACCCCTCTACCACAAGAGGGAAGCGCCCGAGGCGCCTGGTTCTTCCCTTTCTCCCTCGCCCGCATCCTTGCCGCGGTGACTCACCAGGAGAAGGCTGGAGACCCACGCGGCTCATCGGGGGGCCTTGCAGAAGGCGGCGGCGGAAGCCCCCATGGCCGGCGCTGGGTGCGAGGAAGGATGCTTTCTGCACGGGTGAAGGCCGAGAGCTGAGAAGGGCACGCCTTGCCCACCCTCGCCGGAAGAGCTGCCCATCTAGCAGTCCCGCTGCCCCATTGCCCGGCAGGGGATGATGGGCAAGGGATGCCTCGGGGAAGGAGGGCAGGGCGGGAAGGGAAGGGAAGGAGGGGGCTGGCGGGGGTTTAGGAAAGGGGAGCCCGCCGGGCACGAGGGAACGCTGGCTGCGTGGGGCTCCAGGGCCAGCCTTGCAGCTCCTCGTCAGGAAGAGCCAAAAGCCACCAGGAGAGGACTGGGCTCAGCAGGAGAAGCGGCCGGCTTCCCATAGCGATGGGGAGCTTGGCTTCTGGAGGGCCGAGCTCCTTCCGCGGCTGCCATTGGGGCTCCCTGCCTATCTGCCAGCCTCCCTGCCTTCTTTCCTCGTGGGGGTGGGGAGAAGGTGCAGGCCGCAGTCGTAGAAGCTCCACAGAGGCAGAGTTCGTCGCAATCGGGGTTGGAGAGTTTTTGGCGGGCGCCGGGGCCCCCCATTATTCAATTTGGCCGGGCCCGTGACGCCACTCCCAGTAGTACCGGTCTATCGGCGGCCCTGGTTATGGAGGATATACTTATAGTAAAATAAATCTAAGAAAGAATAGAAGAGAAGATATAGGAATAAAACATATCAATGAAAGAATAGAAGAAGAGATATAGGAATAGAAGAAAGGTATAGGAGATATAGCAGAGCAATAGGACAGGGGACGGAAGGCACTCTAGTGCACTTGTACTTGCCTCTTACTGACCTCTTAGGAATCTGGATAGGTCAACCATGGATAATTGGGTAAAGTGCTGGGGGTTTGGGGATGACACTATGGAGTTCAGTAATGAGTTACATGCTTTGACAACTCGGTTACTGAAGTCGTATTTTTTATAGTCAAGTTTGGAGTGGTTAATATTAAGTTTAAATCTGTTGTGTGCTCTTGTGTTGTTGTGGTTGAAGCTGCAGTAGTCTCCGACAGGCAGGACGTTGCAGCATTTGATCTTGTGGGCAATACTTAGATCATGTTTAAGGTATCTTAGTTCTAAGCTTTCTAGGCCCAGGATTGAAAGTCTAGTCTCGTAGGGTATTCTATTTCGAGTGGAGGAGTGAAGGGCTCTTCTGGTGAAGTATCTTTGGACATTTTCAAGGGTGTAAATGTCTGAGATGCGATATGGGTTCCAAACAGATGAGCTGTATTTGAGGATGGGTCTGGCGAAAGTTTTGTAAGCTCTGGTAAGTAGTGAGAGATTGCCAGAGCAGAAGCTAAGTAGGATTAGGTTTACAACTCTTGAAGCTTTCTTGGCTATGTTGTTGCAGTGGGCTTTGACACTTAAGTCTTTTGTTATTACTATACCAAGGTCTTTAACCGAGTGGGGATTATCTGTGATAATTTGATTATTCGTTCGTATTTGGAGTTCAGATTCTTCTTCCCAATGTGTAGCACAGAGCATTTGCTGGTTGAGATTTGGAGTTGCCATGTGTTAGACCACTCAGAAACAGATTTCAGGTCTATTTGGAGAGTAGTTGTGTTATCGGTGGTGTTGAAGAGTTTTACATCATCGGCGAAGAGGACACAGTTGCTTGTGATGTAATCACAAAGGTCATTGATGCAGAGAATGAAGAACGTTGGTCCCAGTACACTACCTTGGGGAACACCACTTTTAACTGGGACGGGGGTGGATATGGTGCTTAGTTTGATTTTAGCTTTTTCTATTGCATAAAGCAATTTTTTAAATTTTGCATTATCTATGAATCGGGGACAGTCTTGACTTCATATATGTTGTAACTGTTGTGTACCTATGTAAATACCCAATATGTAAATATGTTGTGCTAATACCTTATGCTAATCTACATCATTTACATACTGTTCTGTCTGGGTCACTCTGGAAGCTATGACCAACCCACAAAGATAAGCCAGACACACCGGTAGAATCCAAACACAGTTTTATAATGGTAAAGAGAAAAGAAGCCAACAGAAAATGTCCTTACAAATCAGGAAAACACTGGAACTTTAAATAGATACATGAAGGCAATTGTTCATACAGAAACACAGGATCCTTAATGCCAAGACGAGGCTGTTGAGATAACAGAAATACACCTCCTATGGGTCTTCAAGACTGCTGGGCCACGAGCCAGGAACAGAAATGCTGAGACAATGCAGATAACAGCAACTCCACTCTGATAACACTCCACACTGCCGAAAAAGTTTGCCTGCCTTATAAACCCTTCCCTGCTAATGAGGACCACACCCAACCCCCTGGTGTTCCTTATTCAACGCTGATAATATTTCTTCAATTGATTCCTCCTTTGATCTATGCGTCTCTGTCGCATACTAATGACAGCTTGTGCCTCGTCATCCAATGACTCCAGAGACTCTAGAGAATCCAAGCTACTGGCTTGAGAGAGCCCCTCCCCAGGGCTCCCAGGCCTTTCTTCCTCGTCACTTTCCTCTCCGCTCTCATCCTCCCCCGGGCATGGAGCCAGCAGAGACGCAGCTGGTCTTTCATCTGACTCAGGCTGAACCACAACACATACTGGCCGAGGACTGGCTGAACCACGGCCGGGAAATTCGAGCGGCTGTCAAAGCCGCGCCTACAATGAAAAAAATCCTTTACAAAGTGAAACCCTAGCCGCTTTGTCTTTTACCGCAAATTACAATTGCATACTTTGTTGCACATTTGTTACACACGAGCTGATTCCTAATAAAGAAGAATCAGGCGACCACATGTCTTGCAACTTATTCCGAATCTAACAGTAACTCTGATTTTGACCAAGCCACACTAGCTTGGTCAAAATGAACCATGGTTTATTTTTAAAAAAGATGGCTAGTTTTTAAATTAGAAAAAAAGCCATGGTTCATTGTATTTTCCTCTTTGCCCTTCGTTCCCCCCCCCCCCATGAATGCTAAGATCTTAGTGCTGTGACTTCTGCCCTTGCTTCCCTTTTTAAACCATGTCAAGAACAAATCTCAAGTGACCAGAATGAATCTCTAAGCATCTATAGAGATTCTCAATTATCCAGCTCAGGTTGTCCCAAGATCTTTTTTCCAAATGGTAATTGGATTTAGATTTTTCTCCCCCTTTGAAAACATTTGAGTCTCATCCGTCTTCATTCTGAAGAACTGAAGAAGTTTCTTGGGTGAGAAAAGAAATGATTTCAAGGGGGGGGGAGGAACCCAAGGAAGTCAACTTGCCTTTTGGAAAAGGCAACTTTGGAACAATGAATCTATAACTGTTCCTGACCCCAAAATAGGCAACAATGGACATCCCCTATGTCACCCCTAGGGCCCAGCCAGTCTATTCAGGGAACCCATCAAACTCCATTATGGGAGTGGAGAAAGATAAGAAGATGAGCAAGCTGGATTTAGACAAAGCAGATCTATGAGACACTAATGGAGCATCTAGCAATAGTTATTTTTTAAAAAAAAAATGGAGAACAATACCTGTTGTTTCCCAGTGTGGAGTCCTCTTGTAAATGACGCACACACCACTTTTGGCAAACAATCCTATTTAGTACAAATAAATCGCCTTATTGGCTATGATAGTAAATTCATACAATTGTTTTCTCAGTGAGTCAAAACGTTACTTTCTCTTCTTTAGAGCTGGCCTGATATCAAACCCCCAAAGCAAACAGGTAATTAACTCCACAGTTATCAAAACTCACAGAAGTTGGCCGACATCCTGGTATTAATTATTTTCACAGAGCAATAATCCAGACTTCAGAAAGCAGGAAAGTCAGGACATGGCAAAACTAGGTATAATGAATCAACCACGTTGTCTCCAGCAAGTGACTCTATGTGCTTACGCCTTAAATAGTCTCAGGGCATGACCAATTAGCCTGCAGCTCTACTCACGAGGAGGCCTCCTCCTATAGAGCCAGTCATGCCTGCTAAATGCCCTGCATGCCCTAGCATCAAGCAGAGGCTCCCCATCTTCTCCTGAGTTGCTCAGCTCAAACTGGGGTGCAGAAGGCCCTGGTTGGCTTTCAGCCTCTGGCACTGAGCCCTCCTCACTATAGGATTCAGGTGCTAGGTGCGTGGGATGAATTGGTAATGCCTCAATCATCTCCTGGTCCTCTGGATTCATGACCAGCTGCGTAGGAGGCGGGCAGGCCACAAGAAATACCCTTACATATTGCTTTTATCAATGTAAAATTGACATCAACTGCAACCCAAGTTATACATTTTGACAGGCCCTCATGCTTACATTTAACAGCTGATGATTACTTGTGCTAATGAGGAGGCAGTGTGAAAACATGTTGGTTCCAGTTAACTGTAATAAAGCTGGTGATCTTCTTGCACAGTTTCTGTTCTGTCGGGCTCTCTGGTAGAATCCTCCCAAAAATTCACAGGTACAAATTTCAGATACACACACGTTTGAAAATTCAAGACAATGTTCTTTATAATGAAAATTCACTTAAACTAAGCCCTCTTTTTGTATAGCAAAGAGCACTTGTCTCCAAACAAACTGTTAATTGGTACAAGTCCCTTATCAGTTCTGAGATACGTAGCTTGCAGCTGTGAGGCAATTCACAGTCCTTCTTCTTTCACAAAGTGAAACACACTTTGCTCTGGTTTAGTTTCAAAGCGGGGGAAAAAGCAACACACCAAGGTTGAAGTCAGCAAGGCAGTCACGAAACACAACGATCAGATAATCCTCCACAATGGCCAAACCCACAGGCTGCTCTTTATAGCAGCCTCACTAATTACCACAGCCCCACCCAACCACAGGTGGCCTCATTTTCTTTGATAATAATCTCTCAGTTGTTGCTGCCTATGCATCGCTCTCCGCATGCATGGCTGTATCATTAACTCTTGTTCCGAATCCAAGGAGGAGAGAGATACTTGATCTCCTTCTGAACTGTCTGCCACACTCTCCTCTTCTCTGTCACTCATGTCTTCTTGGTCAGAGGAGCCTTCATCAGCAGATTCCACCGAGAGCAAAACAGGCCTGCGGCATGTGGATGTCTCCCCCACATCCACAGTCCTTGGGGCAGTTGCTGGGCCAGAGCTAACCACAACAGTTTCCAATCTGCCAAGAGGTGAAACAGAAATCTGTGTTAGCTCCTGTCCTGTTTAACATCTCTCTAGAGATGTTGCTGTAAGCTGAAGGATAGATATTTGGCAACACTGCTGTATGCTTGCAAACAAATTTCTGCAGGAAGAGGGACTTACAAGTAACTACTCCAGGACTACAACTGGGACTAGAATTCTGGTCACTGAGGTTTTTAAATGAGTATGACAACAGTTCATTTAGTGACCATCCAAAGTTACAATGGCACTGAAAAACATGACTTATGAGCGCTTTTCACTGTTATGACCATTGCAGCATCTCCATACTGATGCAATCAAAATTCAGATGCTAAGCAAGTGGTTCATACTGTTGCAGCATCCTGGGGCCATGTGATCCCCTTTTGTGACCTTCTGACAAGCAAAGTCAATGCAGAAGCCTGATTCACTTAACAACCAGGTTACTAACTTGTCAGCTACAGTTATTCGCTGAACAACTGTGGCAAGAAAGATAGAAAAATGAGTGTGTGTGTGGGGGGGTAATTCACTTAACAACAGAAATGTTGGGCTCAATTGTGCTTGCAAGTTGAAGACTATCTTTAGTTTAATATTCTACTTTTTAAAAAATATTGCTGATCTTTAAAATCATTTTTTCTTTAAAGCAAATTTTAAATTAATCTAATCATTAAAATATGTGTGTGTGTGTGTGTGTGTGTGTGTGTATCTCCAGGTCCCATCAATTAGACCAGTGTTTCCCAACCTTGGCAACTTGAAGATATCTGGACTTCAACTCCCAGAATTCCCCAGCCAGCGAATGTTGGCTGGGGAATTTTGGGAGTTGAAGTCCAGATATCTTCAAGTTGCCAAGGTTGGGAAACACTGAACTAGACAATGTCATTTGGCAGGACCTAGGGGAAGAGCCTTCTCTGTGGGGGGGGGGCGATCTTCTGGAATCTGCTCCCCCCAGAGATTCGTACTACCCCCACCCTCCTCACCTTCCATAAAAGCTTAAAGACCTATCTGTGCCGCCAGGCCCCTGGCCGACAAATGTAGTATATTTTGTGATGGGAATGGGGATGAATGATTTTAAATGTTAGTAGAGTTTTAAAGTTTTTCTAGTAAAATTAATCAGATTTTTAGATTGTACATTGTATATTATTTATTATGTTGTGAGCCTCCCTGAGTCCAATCAATCAATCAATCAATACAGAGAGAGAGAGAGAGAGTTACATATATGCGAAATACCATTCATGCTTCATCACAAAATCTTCAGAACTGAAAAGCCTACAAACGTGAAATTTGCCACGTATGTTCCTCTTGGCTTCTAGGTGCTCACTGAGAAAGGAATTTTCAAAATGACCATCAGAGCATTAGTATTTCCTATATTATTATTAATGCACTCTGATGCTTAAGAGTTCTACTCCCTCTCCCCACCTGAAAATAAATCTGTTCCAAATGCCAAACACTAGCAGAGGAAAGGCGTTTCAGTTTCAGTTTTACCTTCACACCAGCAAGCAGCTTTACTACAGAACAGTTGAGCTAAGCCAGCAAGACTGAGGGAGAAGGGAGAGGACAGGCTGATGGTAACTACTCCTTAATTTTCAAGCTGTAAGCATCAATTTATCAAGCCCAATCACATAGTTGCATAGCGGAATAGGGTATTCAGTGTGTATGTGTGTGTGTGTATGTGTATTAATTTAATTTATTTTACTTATATGCCGCCCAATCCCATGGGACTCAGGGTGGCTGTATATATGGATGGATGGATGGATGGATGGATGGATGGATGGATGGATGGATGGATGGATGGATGGATGGATGGATCATGTATGTATGTATATGTGTGTGTATACATATATACGTATGTAGATTGTTCTGAGTTCGGGTTTTGCCCCGTGTAATATTTTGAGTGTCAATATATATATGTATATATATATATATATACATATAACCCAAAGCTCCCCTTAGAAAATCAAAAGAAGGGGTGATGTCATTGGCTGGTTTAATCAAACATTTAACTGTATTGCTTTCCAGATTGAAGCTCTCAGATCTGACACAAAAATCCCTTTTGATGGTTATTTCTTTCCATAGTAATAATCTTTCTTGCTTCTGCTGCCTATAAGAGCTATTTTCAGAGATTATGAAAACCATCTGTGGCAATAAGTGGCTTTCCTCTCATCCACCATGCAAGGAAGTTTTTTCCTCCTTTTCTGGAACATCATGGTGCTGTTTCCTTTTTCAAAGTATGAATGATCACCTCCTACAGATGCCAGGAGTAGGCAGTTGGTGCTTTGGCAAGTCAATGGAATGAAAATGAGGCTTTCGGATTTACTGTGGTTTCAGCTTGGCTTTGGGGGGGAAAGAAAAGAAAAGAGGAGAGGAGAGGAGAAGAGAGGAAAGAAGGAAGGGAGGGAGGGAGGGAGGAAGAACAGGAAAGAAAGAAAGAAAGAAAAAAGAAAGAAGGAAAGAAAGAAAGAAAGAAAGAAAGAAAGAAAGAAAGAAAGAAAGAAAGAAAGAAAGAAAGTAAGTAAGTAAGTAAGTAAGTCTGGTCATTTCCATTGATGCGATTGCTTTTCATATGAACAATGGAAAAGATACCTTTTAAAGAGGCAGATGTGGGAATCAGGCCATTTTCCTTATGAGAGGAAATGGTAGCATCTAGGGCTGCTTATCTTAAAGCAAAGTCAATCCTTAATATTATATATCGCCCAGAGTTACCAAGATGCACAGTTAATAAATTTTACAAACAGACAAATGAACAAACAAATAGTTTTTTATTTTATTTATGTATTTATTTTGTCAAACATGTATTAGATAGTAGAGCCGCCCCGAGTCTGCGGAGAGGGGCGGCATACAAATCTAAATAATAATAATAATAATAATAATAATAATAATAATAATAATAATAATATACGAGTATAAACATGAATTGAATACATGAAATGTATAAAAATAAAAGGGTACATTAGGACAGAAACTCTAGGCACGCTGGTATGCTTATGCATGTCCCTTTACAGACCTCTTAAGAATGGGACGTGGTCATTGGTGTAATTCAAAATTTTTTACTACCAGTTCTGTGGGTGTCGCTTGGTGGGCGCGGCAGGGAAAGGATACTGTAAAATCTCCATTCCCTCCCAATCCGCTGGGACTCAAGAGGTAAAAAATATTGTAGATGGAGGGCAGGGTCAGTCAGAGGTTGTATTTACCGGTTCTCCGAACTTTTCAAAATTTCCTCTAGCCATATGGCTAAAATGTATCTGAACTCATGTTCAACATTTTGGAAGTGTAAAGAAAGCACAGGTACATATTATCACCTATGGTGGACATGCCCAGCTGCAAAAGGATTCTGGAAAAAAATTAGAAATTATTTGGAACAAATTATCACTAAACAAATCCCATTAAAATGAATTGTATTTACTTGGAATAATCAAACATAAAATGTCCAAAGAAGATAGATATTTAGTATTGCATATATTAACTGCAGCCAGACTAGTATATGCCCAAAGTTGGAAACTAGAAACTACCCCATCAATATTAAATGAAATAACTAATATCCACCAGATAGCGGAAATGAATAAGATGACCCTGGAACCTCAGGAAAAAGATAACCCAGAATTTTATCAGACATGGAGCAAATGGTACAATTGATTGAATCATAAAAAAAATATTTAAAAATCTTAAATTTATAAATCTTAAGATTTCACACAATTTGAAAGGAAATTGCATTGATATATACAAGTAATCTTATAAATCCTTTAACCAGATTAAGACATATATAGAAAAATCATTGTCAAATACTTATAATAATCCATTGTTATAAAAAATATTATGATTAAGAAATAGAAAATTAAACATAAATTATATTAAGGTATAACATATTACCAGGCTGTAACAAGTAGGTTGTAATAAATATGGTCAACAGGATAGTTTACATTTGCATAAATCGTTGAGTGTTTAAGATTTGATACATAGTTGTAAATACGAAAGTGTATATGTGTTTATGGTTTTGTATGTATGTTCTCTAAGGTGTGTTTTGTCGTTGTTTTTTATGGACTTTTTAATGTAAATATTTAATAAAGATTTTTTTTTTAAAAAAAATTCTTCTACCAGTACTTCAAAACTGATCAGAACCTGCTGAAACCTACTTCTGGGTGAGCTCAACAGTAAATAGGGCCAGGCAGTATTGGGTTGCTACCAGTATGGATAAGGACGCCGCACAAGTAGTAAAAGTTGAGCTCATGCGCAGCTTTGGGTCTCTGTCGCATCTGTGTGTCCCAGTGTGTTTTTGCTTCTGAGCATGTGCAGGATGCAAAATCTCAGGAGGGGACCCATGCACGCATGATATTTTAGTGGTTTTCTGCTTCTGTGCATGCGTGGAAGCAAAAAAATGCCGAAATTACATGCGTGCGCATGTCCCCTTGTAAGATTTTGCTTCCTGTGCATGCGCAGAAGCAAGAACATGCTGGGACATATTGCGCATGCGCCAGAGACCCGAAGTTGCACGTGTAGTGTACCAGTGGCAGTGGTACATAAAATCTTACAAATATCACTTCACTCAATAGTCAATCACTAAGGGGGGATGGATAATTCTCAGTCCACAAATTCACAAGGGGGTAATGCCAGGGAGGGCTGGACTTTCTCAGGGACCATGCAAGAGCCCCCTTAGGACTCACCTCCTGCCCAGCCTCCACATCAGCTCTCCAGGCTACCTGACCTTCAGTGCCAGAATCCAAAGAGGGGAACAGGGGCACTGGCAACTGAGGGGTGGCCTCCCTCCATTTACAATCCCTGGGCCAGAGGATAGATGGGAATGGGGAATCTGGCTGCCATTCTTGAGTCTTTCCACCTAAAGGCTGAAAGAAGCATCTGCCTAGTTGAATGTAGTGTAACGCAGCACCTGGAGTTCACTCTTTACGGCAATCAGGCCGCCCAGGGGAGAAATAGCCCAGGTTCAATGGTGTGGGTGTATATAGGAAGGAGAGGGAGAGGGAGAAGGAGAGAGAGAGAAGGGGAGGGAGAAGGGGAGAGGGAGAGGAAAGAAGGGGAAGAAGGTGGAAAAGAGGAGAGGGGAAGGGAGAGAGAGAAGAGAAGAAGGGGTGGGAGAAAGTGAAAGGAGAGAGAGAGAAGAAGAGAGGGAGAGGGGAAAGGGAGAGGGATAAGGGAAGAGGGAGAGGGAGAAGGTAAGAGTGAAAAGGAAAGGGAGAGGGGAGAAGGAGTAGGGGAGGAGGGAAAACACAGGAAAAGAAGGGGAGAAGGAGGGGAGGGGAGAGGGAAAAGGTGGGAGGGAGAATGGGAGGGAAGAGAGAGACAGAAAGGGGAGAGGGAGAATGGGAGAGGGAGGAGAAAGAGGAGAAGGAGAGGGGAGGGGAGAGGGAAAAGGGCAGAGGGAGAGAGTGAAGGGGAGGGAGAAGGGCAGAGGGAGAAGGGGAGAGGGAGAGGAAGGTGGATAATAATTTAACATACATCAAACAGTGTTTCTATTTTAAAAATTGTTGGGATCTTGGTGAGGAGAGAGGATAGACAAAGAAAAATGGTGAATGAAAAAACATTTTAATTCTGAACTTCTTTTTTGGGGGGAGGATTAATTAGATGAACCTATAGCCATCGCCAATATTTTATCAAAGCTAATTAGACCCAAAGAAATAAACAATAGCTTGTCCATCTTTTAAAAATGCCTGCCAGTGCTTATTAACTTAGTCTTGATGGTTAATTAGGAAACAAACGTCTTTTATAAGACAGAGAAACAAAGACAATTGCAACATTTATTTTATTAGTTAAACTGGAGATTGGTTAAAAGAATTGTAAAAGGTTTTATGTCTGATTTTAGGATTGCCAGAATCTGGTAGAAAGCATTTTAATTAATTGGTGGACAACTCTTCTGTTATCACCCACGGGAGAAATAGCCCAGATTCAATGGTGTGAGTGTATGTAGGAAGGAGAGGGAGAAGGGAAGAGGGAGAGAGAGAAAGGGAGAAAGATGGAGAAGAGGAGAGGGAGGGAGAGAGGAGGGGAGGTTGAGGAAAAAGAGGAGAGGGACAGGGAGAAGAGGGAGAGAGAGAAGGGAAGAAGGGGAGGGAGAGGGGGAGAGAGAAGAAGGAGAGTGAAGGGGAGAGGGAGAAGAAGAGGGAGGTGGTTAATTAACATATTTTGACCACAATCTGTTTCTCAAAAAATTGTTGGGATCTTGGTGAAAAGAGAGGGTAGACAAAGAAAAATAGTGAATGACAAAACATTTTAGTTCTGAACTTCTTCTCTTTTTTTTTTGAGGATTAATTAGATGGACCTATAGCCACCGCCAATATTTTATCAAGGCTAATTAGACCCAAAGAAATAAACAATAGCTTGCCCATCTTTTAAAATATGCATGCCAGTTCTTGGCCTTGATGGTTAATTAGGACACAAATGTCTTTTATAAGACAGAGAAACAAAGACAATTGCAACATTTCTTTTATTAATTAAACTGGAGATTGGCCAAAAGAATTGTAAAAGGCTTTATGTCTGATTTTAGGATTGCCAGAAGCTGGTAGAAAGTATTTTACTGTAATTAATTGGTGGACAACTCCTTTGTTATTGTTTCTGTTTAAAACCAAGACCATTTTCCAAATAATAGAAATAAAAGTTTATCATGCATTTAAAAACATATAACTTATATTACAAATAAATGTAACAATGTATATTATCTATAATATGTATTTAGTGTGTGTGTATGTATAACATATTTTTGACTGATAATGAAAAGGAAGGGAGATTAGTATAGATCTAGTTCGAGCTTATTATGCTCTTATCAGCTAGACATACCCTTATCAGGATTTGAACTTGCAGAGTCTGCCTTGTAAGCAGTGATGGGCTCCTACGGGAACGGTCAGGAATATAGTTCTGGTAGCAAAATTTGGAGCTCCACCCCAGAGCACCCAATTTGCACTGAAAGATGTTGAAACAAAATGCATAAGCCATGCCCACAGTGTGGTAGTAAAAATTTTGGTAGCCCATCACTACTTGTAAGGCAGTGGCTTTAACCTCTAGGCTTCAGGCTTTCCTCCTCTCTCTCTCTCTACACACACATACACACATATATACATGCACACATATACACACCGTGTTTCTCCGAAAATAAGACAAGGGCTTATATATTTTTGAACCCTGAAATATAGCCTTGGTCTTATTATCGGGGGCGGGGGGGGTCTTATTATTTTGGGGATGCAGTAAGGGACAAGCATAGGACTGCATGTCCCATTGCAAGTGCAAGAAGTTTGAATTTGTGAGAAGTTTCCTTCTCAAGTGGCCTCAGTGACTCTCAGAAAGAATGCTCATGACCAGATGACTGCAGAAAATATAAATCCTTCCTTCTTCCACCATTGAGTCAGAACTGAAGAAGCTTCTCGGATGAGAAGCAAAACATCTTAAAGGAAAAACAAAGTCCAGTTGCCTTTTGAGACAACCATGACGTGGATGATGTAGAATCTCCACAGACAATTAAAACACAAGTCAGAAAATAAATAAAATACAAGTTAGCAGCCAAGAGATATTTTAAGAGTTGTAAACCTAATCCTACCTAGCTTCTGCTCTGGCAATCTCACACTACTTACCAGAGCTTACAAAACTTTTGCCAGACCAATCCTCAAATACAGCTCATCTGTTTGGAACCCATATCGCATCTCAGACATTAACACCCTTGAAAATGTCCAAAGATACTTCACCAGAAGAGCCCTTCAGTCCTCCACTCGAAATGGAATACCCTACGGGACTAGACTTTCAATCCTGGGCCTAGAAAGTTTAGAACTAAGACGCCTTAAAGAAGATCTAAGTATTGCCCACAAGATCATATGCTGCAACGTCCTGCCTGTCGGTGACTCTTTCAGCTTCAACCACAACAACACAAGAGCACACAACAGATTTAAACTTAATATTAACCGCTCCAAACTTGACTGTAAAATATATGACTTCAGTAACCGAGTTGTTGAAGCGTGGAACTCATTACCGGACTCCATAGTGTCATCCCCAAACCCCCAACACTTTACCCTTAGATTATGTACGGTTGACCTATCCAGATTCCTAAGAGGTCCGTAAGGGGCGAGTACAAGTGCACTAGAATGCCTTCCGTCCCCTGTCCTATTGCTCTCCTATATCTCCTATACCTTTCTTCTATTCCTATATCTCTTCTTCTATTCTTTCATTGATATGTTCTATTACTATACCTTCTTTTCTATTATTTCTTAGATATATTTTACTGTGAGTATCTCCTCTATAACCTTCATCATGTATTTTACTATGTGTATATAGATATATACCCACTAAAACCCTCATTGTGTATTGGACAAAATAAATAAATAAAATAAATAAATATCATAATACAGTAGGACCATAAGGAAGGCTGAGCGCAAAGAATTGAGGCCTTTGAACTATGGTGCCTGTGAGTCCCTTGGTCTGCAAGGCATCAAGCCAGTCAGTCCTAGAGGAGATCAACCCTGATTGTTCTTTAGAAGACCAGAGGCTGAAGATTAAACTCAAGTACTGGCCACCTAATGAGAAGGAAGGACTCACTGGAGAAGAGCCCTATGCTGGGAACGATTGAGAGCAAAAGAAGAAAGGGACGACAGATAATGAGTTGGATGGATGGAGTCACTGAAGCAGTCGGCGTGAGCTTAAATGAACTCAAGAGGAAGGCCTGGAGAAACATTGTCCATGGGGTTGCGATGGGTTGGACACAACTTTGCAACTAACAACAACAGGTAAATTCTGTGCCAAAAAGTAACATATTGAGAGGGAAGGTGGGATGGTTGGAAAGCAGGAACAGCCTTTCTTTAAAAAAAAAAAATCAATTGTCTTTTTCGATTCGAATGCTTTGCCGTTCCAAACAGCCGAAGATCTTCAATGCTTAATCAGTGAAGTACCCCAAGGCTCTGTTTTAGGCCCAGAACTCTTCAACATCTTCATCAATGACTTGGACGAGGGGATAGATGAGGAACTTATCAAATTTGCAGATGACACCAAACTGGCAGGAATAGCCAAATCTCCAGAAGATAGGCACAAAATACAGAAGGATCTTGAAGAAAAGCAAAACACACAAGTACAGTATATGTGGTACTTTGTTCAACAGTAGTAACTGTGAGAGGGATCTTGGAGTCTCGGTGGACAACCATTTAAATATGAGCCAGCAGTGTGCAGCAGCTGCCAAAAAAGCCAACACAGTTCTAGGCTGCATTAACAGAGAGATAGAATCAAGATCACGTGAAGTGTTAGTACCACTTTATAAGGCCTTGGTAAGGCCACTCTTGGAATACTGCATTCAGTTTTGGTCGCCACAATGCAAAAGGATGTTGAAACTCTAGAAAAAGTGCAAAGAAGAGCAATGAAGATGATTAGCAGACTAGAGGCTTAAACATATGAAGAACGGTTGCAGGAACTGAGCATGGCTAGGTTGATGAGGAGAAGGACCAGGGGAGACATGATAACAGTGTTCCAAGATCTCAGGTGTTGCCACAAAGAAGTGGGAGTCAACCTATTCTCCAAAGCACCTGAGGGTAGAACAAGAAGCAATGGGTGGAAGCTGAACAAAGAAAGAAGCAACTTAGAACTAAGGAGAAATTTCCTGACATTTAGAATAATTAATCAGTGGAACAACTTGCCTCCAGAAGTTGTGAATGCTCCAATACTGGAAGTTTTTAAGAAGAGGTTGGATAACCAAGTAGTGTAGCGTTTCCTGCCTAAGCAGGGGGTTGGACTAGAAGAGCTCCAAGGTCCCTTCCAACTCTGTTGTTGGTTTTGTTGTTGTTGTTGTTGTTGTTGTTGTTGTAGTTGTTGTTGTTATTATTATTATTATTATTATTATTATTATTATTATTATTACTATTATTAAGAAACAGTTTCTGTGGGAAGAGTTTTTGCTCTATGCTTACCTCTTAACATGGCAAAGCTTAGCAAAACATGATGGGACACTGGGTGTATTTGTGTGTCTATGAATGTTAGTCAATTCGCATGTCAGAGAGCATGACACTAATTACAGCTGAGGTGGAATAACTACCCAGCTGATTGCCTGCCCTAAGAGGAGGCAAAAACTTGGGTCTTCCCACTTCTATTATAGAATAGAAGAATATAATTTTTATTGGCCAGGTGTGATTGGACACACAAGGAATTTGTCTTGGTGCATATGCTCTTAGCGTACATAAAATAAAATATACATTTGTCAAGAATCATGTGGTACAACACTTAATGATTGTCATAGGGGTCAAATAAGCAATGAAGAAGCAATATTAATAAAAATCTTAGGATATAAGCAACAAGTTACAGTCATACAGTCAACATGGGAGGAAATGGGTGATAGGAATGATGAGAAAAACTAGTAGAATAGAAGTGCAGATTTAGTAGAAAGTCTGACAGTGTTGAGGGCATTATTTGTTTAGTAGAGTGATGGCGTTCGGAAAAAAACTGTTCTTGTGTCTAGCTGTCTTGGTGTGCAGTGCTCTGTAGCGACATTTTGAGGGTAGGAGTTGAAACAATTTGTGTCCAGGATGTGAGGGGTCAGTAAATATTTTCCCCACCCTCTTTTTGACTCGTGCAGTATACAGGTCCTCAATGGAAGGCAGGTTGGCAGCAATTGTTTTTTCTGCAGTTCTGATTATCCTCTGAAGTCTGTGTTGATCCTGTTGGGTTGCAGCACCAAACCAGACAGTTATAGAGGTGCAGATAACAGACTCAATGATTCCTCTGTAGAACTGTATCAGCAGCTCCTTGGGCAGTTTGAGCTTCCTGAGCTGGCATCTGCATCTTTAAAAATGGAAATGTTTGGCATGGGTTTCCTGAAGGTAGGTGATCTGAACATTGCTATCTTTGGAGAGTTAATGTCTATGCATCAACAGGAAGCGCAAAGCACAGCTCTCGCATATGATGAATTGGAAAAAACGTCAATTTGGAAGCAGCGCCTATGTAGGTTATCCTAAATTGGTTACTCTTACTGAGGGCGTGTGTAACATGGCACATGAAAGGAGGGAGAGCAGATCTCAAATGAGCTGGGATATAATTCCTGCTTTATAATTACAGACTGCCTTGTGAAGGGAGAAAAAAGGCAAAATGGAATGTTTAACAGAATAACTGAATAATAGAGTTGGAAGGAATCAGACGGGGCTTCCACTTACTAGCTGCTACCCGTACGCCCTCCGGGATTGCCGTGAGTGTGTATGCATCTGGCAGGCACACGCACACCCATTGGTGTGGGATTTGGCTTCTGCACATGCTCAGGAAGCGAAATCTCATGTGAGGATGCTCTAACCCGAGAGCTTTTGCTGATTTTTGCCGATTTCTTTGCTTTGTGCATGTGTTGAAGCAAAAAAACACCAGAAAATGGCAGAATCTCATGCATGAAAGAGTCCTTGAGTGAGATTTCAATTGCTGCGTGTGCACAGAAGCCAAATCTCATGTGTGCATGCACATACATGCATTGCGGGCACAGAGATGCATGCACATCTCAATTTCCGCCACTGGAGCCCCGATCCCAGCCGTGCTGGCTGCAACCCATTACTGGAAGGGACCCTGGAGATTGTCTAATCCTACCTCCTGCACAAGCAGTAGCTCCTATTCCATTTCAGACAAACGACTGTCCAATCTCTTCCTAAAAACCTCCAGTGACCCATAACTTCATGAAGGCAAGCCATTCCACTGGACAATTGTTCTCACTGCCAAGTAATTTATCCTTAGTTCTAGGATTGTCATAGCTTTTTGTCCTGAATTGCAGAAGGGAGGGGCTCTTTCTCAAAGGGAGAAGAGATTGTGGAGCTTGGAATGTCCTGTGAACAGCAATTCACAGTTTTTATAATTGCTTTAGCCTGGCAAGATTCTGTCTATAGGCGAACAATAGTAAAGCAACTACTCAGAAGTATTTTCATATTCTTGATTCTTTGGGCTGACCACAGAAGACATAACTAGGACCCATTTTAAGAGTCTAACATTTGTGGGTTAATTTTATTATTTTACCATATTTTTGGGTGGAAATGTCTTGGCATCTTATACAGCAAATGTTGCCAAAGACTCACCCACCCACCAGCCCCCTTTGGCCCGCCGGCTTCCTTTGGCCATTCTGCCCTGAGTCTGCTGGAAACGGGCGGCTTTTAAATTTGAATAAATAAGTAAATAATATTTTTTCAGCTTCTGCACATTGTATTTGCAGCCAGTTCTAGCCAGCGGGGATCGGCTGCAATGGTAGCAATCCCTGCCGGCTGGCATGGACCAAAAATGTGATGCAGAGAGGCCAAAGATGCAACACCCAGAGGCAGCGATCATTGGCAATGTGCTGTGGTGATTCCAACAGTCTGGAATGAGTCTAAAATGTGATGTGCGGAGGCCAAAATGTGGTGTACGGAGGCCAAAAATACAAAATGTGGAGGCCAAAAACACAATGTGCCCAGGCCAAAAATGCAATGTGCAGAGACAAAAAAGTGAAACATGGAGTCAGTGATGGGCTGTGGCGATCCTTGAAGCCTGCAACAGCTGATTGGTGGTATTTCGGGAGGCTGATACAAGCATCAATCAGCTGCTTGTGCTGAATCAGGCTGCAATAATGTACTGAAGCTGATCAAGCTGTTTGCAATTTGCTGCAAGGACGCTAGCCATATGAATACCGATGGATGCTGGTAGGCAGAGGCAGATTTTTTTTCTTGTTTTCCTCCCCAAAACTAATGTATGTCTTATACTCTGGAGTGTCTTATACTCTGAAAAATATGGTACTTATTACTAATTTTATGTATATATCTACTATGGCTAGGAGTCTAAAGGCATTGAAATATCCAGAAATACAGTGAGTACTTTTGAACTGCGAGAAATAATGCAGAGTTAACCTTCCTGAACAATACCCCATTAAGCAATATTGAGTGAAGGCTCTGCTTATTCGATGTTTCACTGGCCGCAGTGCTGTACATCAAGCTTCAAAGAATGTCAAAAAATGTGCTCTTGCATCAAAGGATTTGCAATTTCACAGTGAGTAAGGCAAGGCAAAAAACCCAGGAAAGTGGCAATGGAAACAGAAGGCAAAAGAAAGGTCACCGTCCATTTGTACCACAAGTGACAAACCTGACTAGAGAACAAGTAATAAAGAGCAACCTTTCCAGACTACTTTTCTTTAAAGCAGAATACAACCCCACCCTTGAACTTAAGTTTGTCAGGCTGTCTCCAATTGAATGGGATGTTTCTAAAGCTGAAATATTAAAGAGTGGCCTCTTGGGAACAGTGGATCTTTTTCTGGAGCTTCAGAAAATGCTTGGCAGGACTGTCCTTCATAGGTGCATATCAGAGGTAGGTTCCTTCCAGTTCACACTGGTTTGCCTGAACTGGTAATGGTGATGTCACAATAATGCAGTGTTTCTCAATTATTTTCTCTTGCACACGAACACCAGTAAGAAGTAAACATCCCCCCAACTCTCCATTGGGACGATTGTTTGCAATATTCAGCACATTTTCGCTGAAAAAACTCAAGAACTCACAACAGCTTATCAGCGTGATTGGGGTGTAATGTGTTTAAGTGACGCCTTAATTTATAGAAACATAGAAGACTGACGGCAGAAAAAGACCTCATGGTCCATTTAGTCTGCCCTTATTCTATTCCTGTATTTTATCTTACAATGGATATATGTTTATCCCAGGCATGTTTAAATTCAGTTACTGTGGATTTATCAACCACATCTGCTGGAAGTTTGTTCCAAGTATCTACTACTCTTTCAGTAAAATAATATTTTCTCATGTTGCTTTTGATCTTTCCCCCAACTAACTTCAGATTGTGTCCCCTGATTGTGTCCCCTTATTCTTGTGTTCACTTTCCTATTAAAAACACTTCCCTCCTGAACCTTATTTAACCCTTTGACATATTTAAATGTTTCAATCATGTCCCCCCTTTTCCTTCCGTCCTCCAGACTATACAGATTGAGTTCACTAAGTCTTTCCTGATACGTTTTATGCTTAAGACCTTCCACCATTCTTGTAGCCCGTCTTTGGACCCGTTCAATTTTGTCAATATCTTTTTGTAGGTGAGGTCTCCAGAACTGAACACAGTACTCCAAATGTGGTCTCACCAGCGCTCTATATAAGGGGATCACAATCTCCCTCTTCCTGCTTGTTATACCTCTAGCTATGCAGCCAAGCATCCTACTTGCTTTTCCTACCGCCTGACCACACTGCTCACCCATTTTGAGACTGTCAGAAATCACTACCCCTAAATCCTTCTCTTCTGAAGTTTTTGCTAACACAGAACTGCCAATGCAATACTCAGATTGAGGATTCCTTTTCCCCAAGTGCATTATTTTACATTTGGAAACATTAAACTGCAGTTTCCATTGCTTTGACCATTTATCTAGTAAAGCTAAATCATTTACCATATTACAGACCCCTCCAGGAATATCAATCCTATTGCACACTTTAGAGTCATCGGCAAATAGGCAAACCTTCCCTACCAAACCTTCCCCTATGTCACTCACAAACATATTAAAAAGAATAGGACCCAGAACAGACCCTTGTGGCACACCGCTTGTAACCTGTCTCTGCTCAGAATACTCGCCATTAACAATAACTCTCTGATGTCTACGCTTCAGCCAGCTTGAAATCCACTGAACTATCCAGGGATTAAGTCCAATCTTCACTAATTTATCTAGCAGCTCTTTATGTGGAACCGTATCAAGGCTTTGCTGTCTTCATGCTATCCGCTACCAACATTTTTAGACACAGTAAACATACCAGTCTTTCCTCATCTCCCACTTAGTTACAGTGAAGCCAAGCACTACATATGCTTCGTCATATTTCCTCATCTTAACTTTCGGGAGACTTACGTTTGTTTCATTATCTCCATTTCTCTCCTCCTTTCTTTTATTCCCTGTTAAATATTTTTCCATGGTGTCTCTTAAGGGTTTATTATACGCACTTCATATTTCCTGCTCTGTGCTATGTTCAGTGCAAACTAATAATAAATAATAATAATTTATTAGATTTGTATGCTGCCCCTCTCCGAAAACTCGGGACGGCTCACAACAGCAAAAGAACAATATAACATAATACAAATTTAATAATTAAAAACTTTGACTAAAAACCTACTATCATTAGAAACAATCAATACAATACAGTCACAACCACACATAACTCTTAATGGTCAGAAAGGGGGATACATTAATTGTCCCATGACTGGAGACATAAATAAATAAACATAAACCCTACTGCCTGCGGTTGTCCTCTAGCAAACCAGCAGATGGGTATAAGTTGTAACATTCATGAGTTGACCCACTCCTAAACACCCCTATCTTCTACAGGCAGTTCTTGGCTTATCACCATTTGTTTAGTGATGCTTCAAAGTTATGACATTGAAAAAAGTGATTTAGGACCATTTTTCACCATGGCCACATGATCAAAATTCAGATGCTTGACACCTGGTTCATATGTATGATGCAGGGGTGGGTTCTGAATCCTTTTGCTGCTGGTTCACTCAGAGTTGACCTACACACACAGCAGTCAAAATTCAAGATGGCGGCTCCCACAGAGACAACAATAGAACCAGCTCCATGACATCATTGCCGAGTTACTAATGGTTCTAAAGCACCGGTTAGAACCTGTAGGAGCCCAACTCTGATTTGATGGTTTAAGTGTCCCGAGGCTATGTGATCATCTTTTGCAAACTTCTGACAAACAAAGTCAATGGGAAAACCACATTTACTTAAAAATTTATTATTTAACAACTGCAGTGATTCACTTAAAAACTGTGGGAAGAAAGCTCATAAAATGAGGCAAGTTTGCTTAATAACTGTCTCTCTTAGCGACATAAATTTTGGGCTCAATTTCAGGGGTGAAATCCAGCTGGTTCTGACAGGTTCTGGAGGAAATTTCCCTGTGAGCTGCCCCGCATCTTTGGAGAAGGGCAGCATACAAGTCTAATACATAATAATAATGATCATGATAATGATCATGATAATGATGATGATGATGATGATGATAATAATAATAATAATAATAATAATAATAATAATAATAATAATAATTCAGAGGACCAGCAAATACCACCTCTGGTATGGGGAAGGAATGGTGATTTTGCAATATCCTTCCCTCAAGAGCGAGGAGGGAATGGTGATTTTGCAATATCCTTCTCCCAGGATTGGGGAGGGAATGGTGATTTTGCAGTATCCTTCCCCTGCTATGCCCAGCAAACCACACCCACAGAACCAGTAGTAAAGAAATTTGGATATCACCACTGTGAAACCCACTGTGAAATGTAATGTGAAATAGTAGCATTTTAGCTCTTTCCAAAACCAGGTAATTTTCTTAATAAGTGGAAACCAGGGCTGCAGTCACTACAGTGGGGGTGAGGGTAAAAAGGCTATAAAGAATCCCAAGGCCACTAAACTTCTACCCCAAACACTCATCATCTGACCTGCTGGCATATCTCTGGGTAATTCCACTAGATCAGGAAGAGTGAAGGAGGTCATGGAAAAAGCTATGGGCTGGCCGGATCAGGGATAGGTTGCTGCTGGTGCGGTAGGCAACTGTGCACTGGTAGCGGCCATCAGATTGCTCAATTTGCTCGCAACCGCTCCGGTGTCAGTCCTGCGGTCACCACCATCTTTTTTCTTTAATTTTAATTCTGCATGTGCAGAAGCAAACTAAATGGACCAAGAATACATTTTTGGAAAGTCTCTAGTTCTATGTTAAATGTTCCAATACTGTTCTAAATCTATTGGGCCGTGGTTGAAGGCTCTCAATATTCTAGCACTCAGATGAGCCTTGAAGCATGTACCATGGACAGAGGTTTAGAGGTCCCATCCTGTCTTACTGGTGACACCACACAGTTTTTCTTCTTGCAGTCATACAAACACAGCAGATCGTGCACCCGATAATTGCCAACATCTGTCCTAAATCATCTCTGTCCTAAATATCACCGTGTAGTACTTATTATTATTTATTGGATTTGTATGCCCCCCCCTCTCCGAAGACTCGGGGCAGCTCACAACACTAAAAACAATATTATAGCAAAACAAATCTAATATTAAAAGAAGCATATAAAACCCCATCATATATTTAAAAACCAAACAGCACATTCATACCAAACATGAAACAAAATATAAAGAAGCCTGGGTGGAAAGGTGTCTCAACTCCCCCATGCCTGGTGGTATAAGTGAGTCTTGAGTAATTTACGAAAGACAAGGAGGGTGGGGGCAGTTCTAATCTCTGGGGGGAGTTGATTCCAGAGGGCCGGGGCCGCCACAGAGAAGGCTCTTCCCCTGGGGCCCGCCAAACGACATTGTTTAGTTGACGGGACCCGGAGAAGGCCAACTCTGTGGGACCTTATTATCCGCTGGGATTCGTGCAGTTGTAGGCGGTTCCGGAGCTACTCTGGTCCAACTTGCCAACCTTGCCAACTTTAAGACTTGTGGACTTCAACTCCCAGAGTTCCCCAGCCAGTCATGATGAGGAATGCAATCCCCCCCTGCCAGGGGCTAAGTCAGTGTCTCCAGTGTGCCAAGGGATGCTGCGAACTGTCGTTCAGTAGTACCTAGAATAATAATAATAATAATAATAATAATAATAATAATAATAATAATAATAATTTATTGGATTTGTATGCCTCCCCACTCTAGGTGGCAGGAAAGAACAAAATTTCTCAAATCATACATAATTAGTTCTCAATTCAATTAGTTCTCAAGTCATAGATAATTAGTTCTCAAATCATGGATAATTAGAAAGATTAACACAGTAAATAAAACAGTGGATAATAACTCACGGTCATCCAAACCTTCCAGAATTAGAGCAGTCTTTCTTGTGATACTATACATTCTGCCTTGAAAATTCTTCACTTGGCCCATTTGTTAAATGAACATTCTTAGCAAGGATGGGGGAGAGATTATTAATCAGTAATTTTCCTGATCAGTCACCAAATGTCGTAACCATGGTAGTGGAGAGAGGTGTACCCCTCCTCCTTTTCAGACCCTACTGTCTTCCCCTTTTCCTACGTACAAACTGACTCAGACTGATAAGATAAGCAGCTTCCACCAGCTTTGCCTCCTGGCTGAGAGAGAAACCAGAGGCAAGAGAGATCCGGAGGCTCAGGAGGGTGAGAAAACAGGCATTGAGCAAAGGTAGTTAGCAGACTGTGCTTCAAACATCAGGGAGCTGATATTTCTGCCTGCTGTGTTGCTGTGGATAAAATACCAGCAACTTAGAGTCGTTCCTCAGAAGGAGATGGAAGATATAGAAGAGACCCAGCCGTGACCCATTGCCCAGAAGTTGGGGGCTGACAGGGATTTCCACAGAACCCTGTCCAAAAAGCATCCCTTGGTATGCAAGGATGTTTCCCACTCTCCTTTAAACAGGGGAGGAAAATGAATTGAAAAAATATCTTTATCTATCCCCCTGCAGTGTTAACTGAGGACTTCAGCTGTCTTTAACAAAGTGCTGTTTTCCAACCACCTGAGCTTGAAATAGAAATAAAAAAATGCATGTCATTTTTATTCATTTTGGAACCGAGAGGTCAATTTAGGGGGAAATAAAAGTGTAGAAGAAAGCAGCATCTCAGCAAGCAATCAGTAGCTCTCAGTAGAACTGTGGGGATAGTTTCAGGCTAGCTTTCCTGGAAATAAATAATCCAATTTTCTTGCCTCTGTGTAAAGAGAGAGTAAGGCTCTAAAAGGAAGCATGGATCAGATCTCAACTCACTGCTGAACAGTCAGTTCAACTGATATTGTTGGAGAAGAAGCTGCGAATTAACAACAGCATGGAAAACGAGGAAGGTAAGGGCCTCAGATTCTTCTTTTTTTCTTGGAAAACCTGGTTTGTTTATAGTCTGATTGAAAGTCTGCTAAAATCCTGGCATTTTGTTTTCCCAAGTGACTAATTCAAGATTTGTAAAATCAAGTTACCTGAGATCAGGTAGCAATCCCAAATAACCTCTTTCTTAAATTTTGTTTTCCCATGTGGAAAATATGCTTTATTGTTGTAGAGAGACAGAGAGAATAGAAGTGAAAAGAGTCCATCAGTGTTTGCTGTTTTGTTTTTGGAACCCATACATTCTGAATGCTTGAGAAATCTACGTGTTTACCTCACCAATTTAAAATTAAATTAAATTATGTTATTGTATGTAATTTCTAATTTATACACTTTTCCAGGGCAGATGAGGTTGTTCTTAGAAATTGCCATTCCAGGATCATCTTGGAGTATTGTATTCTACCAGTCCATTGAACTTCCTGGAAATAGGATGTTTTATTTGGGGTATATGGCTTGAAGCATTCCAGGTGAACATTGCTAAAACTACTGTAGCCCCTGCTGCCTAACTTCTAACACCTGTTGCAGGAAATGCAAGATTTATTAATTAATTTATTATTATTATTTATTTATTGGATTTGTATGCTGCCCCTCTCCGTGGACTTGGGGCAGCTAGATGGGAAAATAAAGTCTATTCCATGTACATTTTATTAACTAGAATATAAATATTAACTCTGATGAATTCCAAAATATAAAACTGTGGCATTCCATTCCCATGGAGTTTCATTACGTAGCTGTCCCAGAATTGAATCAGTGCAGAACTAAGTCCTTTTGAAATTAATGTGGGGGGATAAAGATCAAACATTTCTCTTTTGCAGATGTTTTATTGTTGAATGGCTAGAGGCATTAAAGTTGCTTGCTCCTATCACAGTTATGTTTTTGGATGACTCCATAAAACTAAACACTTTGGGGTTCTGTTTATAAACAGGATAAAAAGCATTGTTTGGGAATAATGAATAACCTGGTTTTTTTTGCATATGAGTGCATGCATAGCATCTCTCTTCCTATTTGCATTATGATCTCTATGTTCATTGCCATCTTCTGGACAATAAATCTTGATTCTTTAGATTCTTAATCTCACACTCAGGGGCTAGCTAATAGCATAAGCACACAGACACAATTTTATTACAGACCAGATACAAAGTCTGTCTCCGTAGAGAACACACATACAAAAAATCAAGTCCTAAAGCATTTTCCTCCTATCTTTTTGTGTCAATTGAATTTTGGCTACTCTCTTCCCGATCTTGAGGCTGGAAAGCATCTTCTAACTATTTAAATAGTGGCTCTGTCAAGCCTGAGAAATTATATTCTTGACTCATCCGCTTCAGCATTTAATCTTTCTACCTCCATGAAGAACATGCATCTTTCATTAGGTTTCTCTTAAAATAAATGTTTGATCTTGCTTGGGATATCCCAAGGGCTCCTACGTCTCCTGGTTTTAGATGTTTCCTGTAGCTTTTTTCCCAAGTTGAGAGAGTTTCAGAGGTGCCAGCCTTTCTTGGAATTTCAGTTTTCTGAGAAGGATATGAAGACTTTAAATGCTTGTTAAACAAGAGATGGCATTCTACATGCTATTGTGGTGTTTGAAATCGCACTGGTGGCAAAATCAAATTTTCAACAAATCCCTTAAATCAGTCCCAAATCATGCTGCCTAAATATTCCAATATTTTCAGAGAGACTTTCATTCCATTCTTTAAAAAATGGCATACCCTTTTTGTACTCTCTCCTCCCGGTAATCTCCAGTAATCTCTGGTAATCTCTCCATCCTTCTTTTTTTAAATATATTGAATACAGTGTAATGTTCCTGGCATTCCACTTGCCATAAAACAAAAGTAAAAACAGAGTATCATATATTCTAAACAATGCTATTGTGTTGTACAATGGTTTTTGACTTTTAGCGTTAGTCTGTCCATTTCTGCACAGTCTAGTATCTTCCTTATCGTCTCATCCTCTGAAGGGGTGTTTTTGTTTTTCCACATATATGATTCTTGCTGTGGTCAAGATATGTAATATTAGATATATTGTATTCCCCCCATCCTTCTGATGGCATCATCTGTGGTCAGCTGGGGCAATTTTCAGCCCACAGTCTAAGAAGTTGTTATACCCATAGAAATAAACCGTTTTTTAAGGTTGGAAGTGATATCCTCCTTAACATCACATGTTGACGCAGTAGTCAAATTCTCACAATATAAATTATAAATGACCCAAACACCTTGTACTAGTGCAGTGTTTTTCAACCATTTTTCTTCAAAGGAACCCTATGGTGTTGTCAGATTTCTGGCGGAACCCTGGTTGAAAAACACCGCATTAAGCTTTGCATCCTGAAGCTGAAATAGAATTCTTTTATTGGCCAAATGTGATTGGACAAACAAGGAATTTGTCTTTGGTGCATATGCTCTCAATGTACATAAAAAAAGATACATTTGTCAAGAATCATGAGGTACAACACTTAATGATTGTCATAGCGGTCAAATAAGCAATCAAGAAACAATCAATATAAATCATAAGGATGCAAGCAACAAATTACAGTCAAAGTCATAAGTGGGAGATCTTTTTGAAGGGTAGCAGCATTGTCGGTGGTATTAAATAGTTTGACATCATCTGCAAAGAGAACGCAATTGCTAGTGATGCAATCGCAAAGATTGTTTATGTATAGTAAACGAGTCTATGGAGAGGGGCAGCATACAAATCTAATAAATAATAATAAATAATAATAATAGTATGAATAGTGTGGGTCCTAAAACACTACCTTGAGGGACACCACTGTTAACAGGAGCAGGAAGAGAAGTGGCACTTCCTATTTTGACCACTTGTCTGTTAGATAGGAATGCTGTTAACCAATTGTGTAGTAGTCCAGAGATGCTGTAGGATTTGAGTTTCAGAAGAAGTTTGTCGTGGACAACTGAGTCAAAGGCTTTGCAAAAGTTAATATAGATCGCATCAATTGGATTAGTTGAGTGGTCGAAATGTAGGTTATTAGCTTCAAGGTGGAGTGTAATGGATTGGTTTATGATTGATTCCATAACTTTGCAGGTGACACAACACAAGGAGATAGGTCTGTAATTTTCAACGTTGCTTGGATCTCCTTTTTTGAAGATAGGGATGACTGTGACAAGTGACCTTAGTGTGGGTAGGGAGCTAGTACTGAAGGATTTATTAAAAATTATGCTCAGAGGTTCAGCCAAGGTGAAGGAGAGCTTTTTAAAAAAAGTATGCACATAGTCCATCTGGTCCAATAGATAAAGATGGTTTTAGGTTGTTTCTGCAATGGTAGGCAATTCATACAAGCGGAAGATAAGTTGAGGGATTTGAAGCAAAAGCCCTATAACTAGCTTGAAGTTTCTAGAGGACCTCAATGTTTTCATAGGATTTCTTGCAGAGAGGATTTCTGTTCCTGCTTTTAGTTCAGCACATATTTTCTGTTCTAAGGGGATGCATTTCACATGTCCTGTTTTGGGGACAAAAAGATGACTCATCTTTCTCTCTGGTAACTCCTCTGCAGAAACCTGCGGCTTTCTTCATTCCTACTCCAGGCTCAATTAATGTATATACGAGGGTGAGTCAAGAAGTAATGCCATTTTATTGAGGACAGGTATAGGGAACATGTAGCATAAATCAAAATGAAGCTGGTCCTCTAGGATCACAGCCCTACTTCTAAACATAGTAACCATTTCTCTCAATATCAATGTTTCACCTTCGAATGAGAGCATGTATCCCTGCCTCGTAAAATTTTGTTGACTGTTCTTTGAGCCACTTCTTCACGGCAGTTTTCACTTCCTCATCACTAGAATAATACTTGCCTCTCAAATCCTCTTCCATGGGGCCAAATAATTGGGCTCTAATCTAAAGCATTGTCCTCAAACACATTTTGTAATCATCTGTGAATATTCACAGGGGTTTCCCCCTCAGCAACAAGGAATTCAATCACTGCTCTTTGTTTTTGATGCAACTCTAAGGGGGCAGCCATTTTGAATTTTCCTTGCGAGTCTACAAACCTGTAAAGTAAGAAACAAAATATTTCAGAATGTAAATGGTGTAATCATTTATAACTGGGAAAAAGTTTAGGTATTTTTATCAAAAACCTCACCTGAAATAACAGACACACATACGTACGCAGAGTATTCTTTGACTGGGGAAAAAACCTCTCAAAGTCCCATCTCTAGACGTGATCTGGCTGATGACGGCTGAGGTCTTTTAAAAGTCTATTGTACGGCTGTGGAGTCAAAGCCTTATTTCTGAGAGATGGTTTTGGCTGTGCTGCAATCTCATTACAGAATCTTTGAATATAACACAAAAAGGAGTTGCAAGAAAAGCCTTACTAAGTCTTGATTCATTTATCCTCAACCAAGATCCAAAAAAATTGGGGGGAGGGGATGTCAGAATTGCATTGCTTAAATCTGACACTCAGTTTCATTTTCCAAACTGATGGAGCAGAAGTCAGAGAATCTCAGCATTTTCAAATTCCACGAGGAGTGTGTGGAGCTGGCAGTTGAATGGTTACAAAACCTCCAAGATGACAGACCGGGTATCAATAAATCAAGACTGCCTCAGCATGAGCAACAAAGAATCAAATGCCATCTGAAAGACTAGCATATTTATTAGAATACAAACCAGTGTTCTCAATCTACTGGCCTTCAAATAGGGGAGATGGCAAGAGAAGTATCTTGGAGGAGATATAATGGGTGAAGGCAACCATAGAGGTGTGCAGAGTAAAATCTCTTTTCAGATAGAACAGTCCTGCATAGATTTCCATAGAAGTAAGTCCCATTTCCTATACATTTAAGTCCCAATCAGTTACTCCAAGTGGAACAATTACAGCCTTTAGTGTTTTATTTAGGTTAAATAATTATTCCTTTAGGAAGAAAGTTCTGAAAACAAAGGTTATGTGTTGGTCTTTTATAAAACACTGGTTAGTTCAATTAATTTTCAAGCATTTCAAAATGTTCCCACAGAAGAGGATATATGCAGGCTCAAGGTGCAACTGTGGAGTTTTGGGTGGTCTCTGAGCTTAATTGTTTGTTTGCAGATGTTGAATTACCAACTAGGTAACATCAGTGCAAGGGAATTTAAAATCACTGCCTATTTACATGCATAAGCTTGTCCTGGCAGTTTTGGGGGGCAGGGGGTGTTCCTCCTTGGTAGTTCCTTGATTAGATCAATAGTGCTTTTCACTTAATGGTTTGTCTGGTGCTCATCCCTGCTTATCTGGGTGTTGCTGCTGGAGAGAATATGTTGTAGTCTTTTTGTTTCCTTGTTAGACTTTCTTATTGTCTCCTTTGAATGGTGGGAAAATGTGATTTCTCTCTATGTATCTTTGGATCAGCGGAGGGTTACAAGCCGGAATGCTAAATTGTGCTCGCTGCTGCAGCTCATAAATTCTTGCGGGGCCAGCGTGATTTTGCTGCTGCACCTATGGAGGCATCAAAATTGCACATGGAGCTGCAGGTGCACCCGTGTTTCATGAGGTTGTTTTGCTTCTGTGCATGCCAAAACATGGGCGCACTTGCAGCTCCATGCATGATTTTGATGCCTCCACTGGTGCAGCAGCAAAATCGTGCTGGCCCCACAAGAACTTATGAGCTGCGACGAGCGCAATTTAGCGTTCCGGCTCATAGCCCACTGCTGCTATTGATGGCTGACTTGTCTGAATGACAAACTTCCATGAATTCTGTAATATGTTTGGATTTGGCTTAGTCTAAGATACTAATAGATTCCTAGATGAAACTGTGGCTGAATCTGTCAGTGTGCTGTGAAATTAAGGAGTCTTTTGTAAGCAGTTGGTGTTTATGGATGTGTTTTGTAGTCTGCTACCTCTGGCTGTGGTAGACCTTTTGATAAAAATTGTGTTGGTATCCAAGATACAGTAGTACCTCTAGATACGAGCTGCTCCACATGCGAGTATTCCAAGTTACGGGCCATGATGTGAGCGAAATTTCTGTTTGACACCCAAGCTCAAATTCAGGATACAAGCCAAGCTTCCGTTAGGTGGCGCAAAAATCCTCGCTTCTGGTTATCTCGGCGCGAAGAACAAAGTCTAAAGGCATTCGTTTGAGATGCGATCAACTTACAAGCTCAGGTCTGGAACGAATTAAACTCGTATGTCGAGGTACCACTGTATTGCATAAATGGTCTGCTTCCTCTGGTTCCAGTCTACCGCAGTGTGATTGTGCTTGCCTGAGTTACATTCTTATCCAGCTCCTCTTGTAAGAAGTTGGTTTGTTATCGTATTTTTCAGAGTATAAGACACACCTTTGTTTTTGGGGACGAAAATAGGGAAAAAATCTACCTACCATGTATTCATCTGGCTAGCGTCCTTAGTCTGGTTAGGTTTCAGCACATTATTTTATCCCCTGGTTAGGTCTAAAATAAACTTCTTTGAAGGGAGTAGGAAGCCAGGAAGATTGGTAGCACCTAGTTAGGGCTGTGAAAAAAAGCTTCATAAAAGCTACATTCTATTTATTTTTACGCAGCTTCTTTGTGCTGAATACTCAGCCACTCAATCTTGCTAAGATTGAGTTTATTTTTATTTATTTATTCATTTGTCCAATACACAATACATATGGAAGAGAATAGACATGAAGTAATATATAAAAAGATAATATGTAAAAATAGAGGAGAAGATATATGAAAGGAAGAAAATATATATGATATATGAGATAAAGGAAAGACAATTGGACAAGGGACAAAAGGCATTTGGACAATTGGACAAGGGACAAAAGACCTCTTAGGAACCTGGAGAGGTCAATCGTGGATAGTCTAAGGGAGAAATGTTGGGGGTTAGGGGTTGACACTATTGAGTCCGGTAATGAGTTCCACGCTTCGACAACACGATTGTTAAAGTCATATTTTTTACAGTCAAGTTTGGAGTGGATAATATTAAGTTTGAATCTGTTGCGTGCTCTTGTGTTGTTGTGGTTGAAGCTGAAGTAGTCATTGACCGGTAGGACGTTGCAGCATATGATCTTGAGGGCAATACTTAAATCGTGTTTTAGGCGTCGTAGTTCTAAGCTTTCTAGACCCAGGATTGTTAGTCTATTTTCGTAGGGTATTCTGTTTCGAGTGGAGGAGTGAAGGGCTCTTCTGGTGAAATATCTTTGGACGTTTTCAAGGATGTTGATGTCCAAGATGTGGTATGGGTTCCAGACAGATGAGCTGTATTCAAGGATGGGTCTGGCAAAAGTTTTGTAGACTCTTGTGACTGAGTAGTGTGAGATTGCCGGAGCAGAAGCTACGTAGGATCAGGTTAACAACTCTAGAAGCCTTTTTGGCGATATTGTTGCAGTGGGCTTTAGCACTTAGATCATTTGCAACCTCTATGAAATATCTTAGGAGTCTACAACCTCTATGAAATATCTAAAAACTCACAATTTAAACCTTGAGCAGGTCATCGAGGGGAGCGAATATTCTATCAATACTCCGCTAAAGTGGCTTCAGTGACTCCAGAAAACCAAATAAGTTCATTACAGTGACAAAGGGAAAATCAAGAGCCTGAAGAATAAAGCTGGTGGCTCAAGACAAATCAGACCAGTTTCCCTCGCCTTCTGCTTCCATTGGGGCTGGAGAATTTTTTTTTTAGAGCCGTAATGCATACTTTGTGTTAGGTCCTAATATCTTGAATTTGGTTTGTGCTTAGCCTGTGGTATAATTCTATGCTGCATTGTATATAGCTTTTAATATCACATGTGAATCCAGCTGTTGTGACCTATTTTACAAACCATGTTTAGAAGAAACTATGTTTTAGTGCAGAGGAATATGCAAAAGCTATGTCTTAGTGCAGAGTAATTCCATAGTTATTGTGTTAAGAGCTATCATGTTGGTCAACCTATGAACATAATTCTATTTATTTATTTATTTAGTCATTCATTCATCCATCCATCCATCTATTCATTCATTCATTCATTCATTCATTCATTCATTCATTTACAGCATATATATCACCAGCTCTATCATATAATAATTCTAGGCAGTTCAAAACATCCACTAAAACACAGTTAAAAACAAAACTACCCATCTCTCCAGGAACCAAACCAGCCTCCCAACTCAACTCCCATCCTAATCCAAAGCTTGAGGTGGAAAGCCAAGTTTTTCAGCCCTCATGAAATCTACAAAGGTAGAAATAATTATTGGATCATTTGAGTTAATCGTGAGCAATATATTCTTATTCCAATTCAAATAAGAAATGGTGTAAATAAATGATCCTTAATTGGAACACACACACCCTAGTTTGGAATTATAGTCTATTATTAAGGGGGTGTTTCAAAGCCTCTTGATCTGCTTGCTGAAAATAACAAAGATGGAAATAGTTCTGCTTACACAATGCAGGTCTTCCAGGTCTGATCCAGGGGTGAGTGATCCAGGGGTGGGTTCTATCTTACCTTGCTGCCTTTCTCCTGCGCTGTGTGGGTATGCTGCGTGGGCAGTGCAAAAAAAAAAATTTAAAAAATTTAAAAGCTGAAAACAAGATGGCGATGTACACGCAGTGTCGGAAACTCAGCTTCTATGCAAACTGGAACCGTGATATCATTGCGATGTCACCAGTGATGTCACTCCCAGTTCGGGCAAACCAGTCCAAACTGGGGGAAACCCACCTCTGCCATGATCTCTTTCTGAGGACATTCACAACATGGTTAATGGAATCAAAACGGGTGGTTCTGGCAATTTCTACTCACAGTAACTGGATATTTTTTTTATTAAAAAATCACCATTCAGGGAACAGAGTGGTACCCACAATTTCTCCAGAACTGATGTAATAGCACATGTGAAACCTTACATTTTGCACCTTCATTCAAGTCTCAGGGAGTCAAACTGAGAGTTGGTCAAGCAGTTCACAGAACAAATAACCAATTGTTCTGAATTTCTCCCTTATTCAGAAATCTGATAACAAACAAAGAAAAATTGTTCTGAATTCTTCTATTGTTCTAAAAATCCGTCTGGGCAATTTATGTCCTTTGTGTTGTTTAATCTATGTGGTGATTACAGATAGAGCATAAACAGGAGGTGCACAATATAAAACCACGAATATTATTATGCAGTTGATGCATATTGTGACAAATTGATACAAAGGATGAAAAGACATCAATTATATAGACATTCAAAGGAATCAAATGTGTCAATTATGTACATTTGGATTGAATGGAATTGGAAATAATAAATACGGCCAAATATTCAGGAACAACTGAATTTGGCAGGCATGGTCTATGTTGCCAGGGCTTGGAGCCTACAGAAGGTTTTTTTTCTTCTTTCAATATTTGCCCCACTAGACTAACTATGCAAAATCAGCTGATTGATTATATTGTGGTTAGCTCCTGCCCCAAGGAATATGGAGATGGATGTGGGGGAGACAGGGAAGAGGGGAGTTTGGCAGGCAGCCCAGGAGGAGATCAGTCATCTGTATCATCCCTGGATTCTGAACAAGAATTAATGACACATCCACTCATGCGTAGAGTGATGCATAGGAGACAACAACTGAAGGATTATTACAAGAGAAAAGGAGGCACCTATGGTTGGGTGGGGCTGCTATAATTAGTGCTACAGATAAAAGTGCAGCCTGGTGTTTTAGCATCATGGCAGTTTATCTGATTCATTGTTTCATCAAGATCGTGGTTTTTGCTCTTCAGGATTGTGTGTGTGGACTTTCTGGACTTTAGAATTGGACTCAATTTCCCAGTTATTGGGTGAACAATTGGACTGCATTTAACCTGTGCCTTGTGTGTACCAGAAAATCCCTTTGACATTTAAAAAGGGAGCTGTTTCTGTTTTTCTGTTTATAGAAACTTTTGGGTTTTCCTTTTATCGTGTGGTGTGTGTCTTCCTGGACTAATTACCCTGTAATTACGGGCAGTTGAGAATATAATTGCATTATTTTCAATAGTTTATCTGGCTGCCTTGAAAAACAATCTGTACCCACCAAGATGGTCAGGATGGTACAAGTGAAGCCCTACCTGCTTCTCATCTGCACATGTGGCACACATTAAAAATCAGACAAAGTTTTAAACATGTTGCTACAGCTGCTATTTATTTTATTATAACCTGCAAATACTCCTGGATCTATAACTATGGAAACTCTCCTTGTCATGACCTTTAGCTGACTGAAAAGGAGGGAGGGAGGGAGAGAGAGAGAAGAAAGAAGGAAGGAGGGAGGGAGGGAGGGATAGTGGAGGAGAGGAGAGAAGAGGAGAGAGGAAGAGTTGTGAGGTCCCTCGCTAGCTTCCCACAAGAAAACTCAGTGGGAAAGCCAAAAGTAGGAAGTCCAAAGCTGTTCTTGCTCCCACCTATATTCATTCAACTTCTCAGTTTAAATAAGGAAGGACAGTGGTACCTCTACCTACAAACGCCTCTACTGACGAACTTTTCTAGATAAGAACCGGGTGTTCAAGATTTTTTTGCCTCTTCTCGAGAACCATTTTCCACTTACAAACAAGCCTCTGAAACTGTAACTGGAAAAGGCAGGGAGAAGCCTCTGTGGGGCCTCTCTAGTCTACGGAGAGGGGTGGCATACAAATCCAATAAATTATTATTGTTGTTGTTGTTGTTGTTGTTGTTTTTGTTGTTGTTGTTGTTGTTGTTATTATTATTATTATTTTTATGGGTGTGGGTACACGGGCCCGTGCTATTGCACGTATGCATGCCCTTTTGGCACCTGTACAAAAAAAAAGTTTTGCCATCACTGGGGTAGGTTTTCCTGCTTGCATGGGTAGTTGGACTAGAAGACCTCCAAGGCCCTTCCAACTCTGTCATTCTGTCTTCCTCCTCCTTCGCAGGTGTGATCCCACATCCCACCAAGAGCAGCCCACCATCCTCTAAGAACACAAGCCATGGCGAGACCTACAAGGAGAACTCCACCTTCTCCCCCTACTATCAACATTCTTCTCCAGTAGCGTCCATGTTTATCGTTGCCTATGCCTTTATCTTTTTCATGTGCATGATTGGCAACATGTTGGTGTGCTTCATTGTGCTAAAGAACCGGCAGATGAGAACAGTCACCAACTTCTTTATCCTCAACCTCGCAATCAGCGATATCTTGGTGGGGATTTTTTGCATGCCAACGACACTGGTGGACAACCTGATTACAGGTAAATGAAAGCCAAGAATATTTAGAGAACATTGAAAAAGCGAAAGGGGAAAAGAAATGCTCACGCAGTGCTCTATAGCATTGTTTTGATGGCAGGAGTTGAAACAAGTTATGTGAGGGGTCAGTAATTAGGAACCAGTAACCAGTATGTGAGGGGTCAGTAATTATTTTCACGGTGCTCTTTTTGACTCGTGCAATATACAGGTGCACAATGGAAGGCAGATTGGTAGCAATTGGAAAAGAAATGTTAAGGCCTCCAAATATATTTAGGGTTGCTAACTAATTTAAAAGAGGTTGGACTTTGAGCGAATTGGTTCCTCTTTGGGAAGACCCCATCTCTGTCCTGAACATGGATTTGGCCTGGTCTCTGTTGTGGTTAGCTCTGGCCCAGCTCCTGCCCCAAGGAATGTGGAAGTGGATGTGGGGGAGACATCCACATTCCGCAGGCCTGTTTTGCTCCCAGTAGAATCTGCCAACGAAATCTCCTCTGACCAAGGAAGCGTGAGTGACAGGGAAGAGGGGAGTTTGGCAGACAGCTCAGGAGGAGATCAGTCATCTATATCATCCCTGGATTCTGAACAAGAATTAATGACACATCCATGTATGCGTAGAGTGATGCATAGGAGACAACAACTGAAGGATTATTACAAGAGAAAATGAGGCCACCTGTGGTTGGGTGGGGCTGCTGTAATTAGTGCTACAGATAAAAGTGCAGCCTGGTGTTTTAGCCTCATGGCAGTTTATCTGATTCATTGTTTCATCAAGATCGTGGTTTTTGTGTGTGTGGACTCTCTGGAGTTTAGAATTGGACTCAATTTCCCAGTTATTGGTTGAGCAATTGGATTTCATTTAACCTGTGCCTTGTGTGTACCAGAAAATCCCTTTGACATTTAAAAAGGGAGCTGTTTCTGTTTTTCTGTTTATAAAAACTTTTGGGTTTTCCTTTTATCGTGTGGTGTGTGTCTTCCTGGACTAATTACCCTGTAATTATGGCCGGTTGAGAAATGCCGGCAGAACAGTCTCTAAAGCAGGCTGTAGTTCATCAGGTAGAATTACAATTAATGATTAATGGCCCCAGGCCTACCAGAAAAGCCAGGTCTTTACAGATTTCCGGAAGGCCAGTAGGGTGGGGGCAGTACGGATCTTAGGAGATAGCTGCTTCCCAAGAGCTGGAGCCGCCACATAGAAAGCTCTCCCCTATGGCCCCACCAACTGACATTGTTTAGTCGATGGGACCTGGAGAAGGCCAACCCTGTGGGCCTTTATCGGTTGCGGGGAGCTATGTGGTAGAAGGCAGGCCTGAAGATAGTCTGGCCCTAGGCCATGATGGGGACGCGCACATATGCGCAATTTCAGTTAATTTTTACTTACGTGCATGCGCGGAAGCAAAAAATCACTAAAATTGCGCCCTCAAAAGGTTTTGCTTTTGCAAGTAAAAAAGTGCCAAAATCTCACAAGGTTAAATTTTATTTCCATGCATGCTTGGAAGCAAAGTATCGCTGAAATTGCACGCGCACAAACATCCCCTCGCAAAATTTTGCTTCCAAGCATGTACAGGAAGCAAAATAAAGCGACAAATTCAAAAAAAGGAGATGGCGCTGTGCGATGGACCGCTGAGGATGACACCGGAGCCATTGTGCACAAATTGCGCAATCCACAGCTGCTAGATTGCTCCAGGGCATACTGGTAGCAACCCACAACCAAGAAAAGGCATAAATAGTGCACAACCAAAAGTTGAAAAAAATCCCAGGAGAGACCATATGAGCAAGAATCATGAGTCCAAGAAGATCCCACAGTTAACAGACCAAGTTTGTCTCGGGCAAGGTTACCCTATCCAGAACCATAGACCCTATTTGGACTGGTCGGACGTCTTCGTGACATCAAAGCTCCGCCTATGGAATTCCCTATTGGGATTCCCCACCTTCTTTCTAGCCTACAGATTGGCCGAAAACGCCGCCACCGATTGCAAAAACAGCGCTCCGCCGAGCGGCACCGCCTGGCTGTAACCTTCTGAAACAGCCGGGCGCTTCTCAGCGGCCTCCGGAACCCGAACCCGAACTTCTGGGTTTGGTATTCGGGAGAACACCGAGAAGCCCCCCAGCTGTTTCAGAAGGTGACAGCCGGGCGGCAGCGCTTCTCGGCGGCCTCCGTAACCCGAACCCGAACCCGAACTTCCAGGTTCGGCATTCGGGAGAATGCCGAGAAGCCCCCCGGCTGTTTCAGAAGGTGACAGCCAGGCGGCGGGGCTTCTCGGCGGCCTCCTGAACCTGAACCCGAAAAGTTCAAGTTCGGGTTCGGGAGAACGCCAAGAAGCCCCTGGGCTGTTTTAAAAGGTGACAGCCGGGCGGCGGCGGCCAGCGGAGCGCCATTTTGTGATTTTTTTTTCTTTTTGCATGGATTAATCGCTTTTACATTGTTTCCTATGGGAAACAATGTTTCATCTTACGAACGTTTCGCATTACGAACCTACTTCCGGAACCAATTAGGTTCGTAAGACGAGGTATTACTGTATTGGGGTTTCTTGTTTTTTAGACTTTTTAAATGTATTATTGTTATTTTAGATTATATTAAATTTGTCATTGTATATTGTTTTTATCATTGCTGGGAGCCGCCCCGAATCTACGGAGAGGGGCGGCATAGAAATATAATTAATAATAATAATAATAATAATAATAATAATAATAATAATAATAATAATAGACATAAATCCCCAAATACAAAAAAGCTGCCTACCCACAGCCACTCTGTTTTACCAGTTTAGATTCAACTTAAGTTTAAATATATATTAAATTAACGTTAGTTTTTGTCCTGGCTTCATCTCCAACACTCAAAGGCCAAGGAGAAAATAATTTTTGCATCTTTGGGCTGAAATTCAACCTATGTGAATCTTTCAATCCTAGGCAATATTTGTTTATACTTCACTGTGGATGATATTTATTAAATTCTGGTTTACAGAACTACACAAAAAGATAGTGGGATGACAGACAATTCATTTGCTTTCAATTCCTTTCACCTAAAACAAATGATAAGGAAAAGTTAAAATGCAAAGATTGCAAATAATATATGGAAATTAATTAGATGTTTAGCGAAAAACAATAAATACTTCCTCATTCATTAAAATAAATCCTCATTCCAACAGAGAAACCTATTTTATATCTTCCCAGAAATTCTTCAGGGCATGGTTTATTGACAGCTTTAAAGCTATATGTGGAATTATAATGCTGTAGATAACGTTCAGAATATTCCTTAGTTAAGATAGCCTATGAATTTTACCTGTTCCAAAAAAAACCCAGGAAAGCTGTTTGGGGGGGGACTTAGGTTTATAACATGGGGCACCATAATCTGGAAAGCAGCAAAGACAAAGCCAGATAATATCATGAAGTGAACATCTCTCAAATGTCCTGGCTACGAAGTCCAGTCAGTCTTTGCTCAGTTGTCTGTGGTCTGCATAGCAGAATATTTGGTCTTTGAAACATCAGAAAATCATCTGTCTAGACCACTGAACCCTGAAACCCAACCCTGCCCAGCAGATACTGGTAGCTCCCAACTTATGACCAGACCAGAATTGAACCTAAAATTTACGTTGCTAAGTGAGAAATTTGTTAAGTGAGTTTTGCCTCATGTTACGGTTTTGAGTTTGCTGGTCGGAAGTTCACATGATCCCGAGACACTGCAACCATCATAAATATGAGTCAGTTGTCAAGCATCTGAATGTAAATCACGGGACCATGAGGATGCTGCAATGGCCTTAAGCAGAGGTGGGCTGCTGAGGTGGAACAGTGACGTGGGCTCGCCTTTGTGGCTCTGAGTGCTAGCGGAGTCCAGCACCATTCTGCTACTGCACCTGGGCAGGGAGCCATGGGCGCACTTGCATGTCCAAGCACGATGTCACTACCTGCCCAGGTACAGTAGCAAATTGTGCTGGACTCCGCTAGCACTCAGAGCCGCGAGGGCAAGCACATGTCACCATTCCACCTTAGCAGCCCAGCTCTAGACCTAAGTGTGAAAGAATGGTCATCAGTCGCTTTTTTCAGCGCCGCTGTAAGTTTGAACAGTCATTAAGTGAAGTCCTTGTGAGTCAAGGTGTTCTGTTGGGCTCTCTGGTAGACTCCTCCCAAAAATTCACAGGTACAAATTTCAGACACACACGTTTCAAAATTCAAAACAATGTTCTTTATAATGAAAATTCACTTAACCTAAGCACTCTTTTTGTATAGCAAAGAGCACTGGTCTCCAAACAAACTGGTAATTTGTACAAGACCCTTATCAGTTCTGTGATACTTAGCTTGCAGCTGTGAGGCAATTCACAGTCCATCTTCTTTCCCAAATGAAACACACTTTGCTCTGGTTTAGTTTCAAAGCGGGGAAAAATCAGCACACAAAAGGTCAAAGTCAATAAAGCAGTCACGAAACACAACGATCAGATAATCCTCCACAATGGCCAAACCCACAGGCTGCTCTTTATAGCAACCTCACTAATTACCATGGCCCCACCCAACCACAGGTGGCCTCATTTTGTTTGATAATAATCTCTCAGTTGTTGCTGCCTATGCATCGCTCTCCTCATGCGTGGCTGTATCATTAACTCTTGTTCCGAATCCAAGGAGGAGCTAGATAATTGATCTCCTTCTGAGCTGTCTGCCCCACTCTCCTCCTCCCTGTCACTCATGTCTTCTTGGTCAGAGGAGCCTTCATCAGCAGATTCCACCGGGGACAAAACAGGCCTGCAGCATGTGGATGTCTCCCCCACATCCACAGTCCTTGGGGCAGGAGCTGGGCCAGAGCTAACCACAACACAAGGACTATCTGTATTGATCATGAAAATCCACACCCCAGTAGTGGGTTCCTACTGGTACGGTCAACGACATTGTACCAGTAGCGAAAACTGAGCTGCACGCACAGCTGAATTGTCTCTGGTGTGTGTGTATGCATGTCTGAGCAATATTTTGCTTCTGTGCAAGCACAGGAAACAAATCTTGCGAGGGAATGTGCGTGCACAAGAGATTTCAGCATTTTTTTGCTTCTGTGCATGCAAACAAAATGACCGAAATCTCACTCACACATGCCTCCCCTCGTGAGATTTTGCTAATCTTGCTCAGACGTGTCCACACACACGCCGGAGATGCAGAGCTGCGTATACCGCACACTGGCAGCAGTGGGAGCAACAACTCTTTCCTGCCACATCCCCAAGGTTGACTCAGCCTTCCGTCCTTCTGAGGACCCAGATTGTTGGGGGGAATATGCTGACTTTATAAACCACTTAGAGAGGGCTGTAAAGCACTGTGAAGCCAGGGGTGGGTTCTAACTTACCTTGCTGCTGGTTTGCTTGCTCCTGCACCTGCGTGCGCAGAAGCAAAAAACAAAATGGTGGCATCTATGGCACCGCCAAGAGAGCCAGTTTGGGAGCTTGTGCAGCCGGCCATTGCTGCCAGTTCGGCGAGCATGGCAAAATTCCTGCTACTGGTTCTAAAGAATTCCAAACTGGCAGGAATGCACTTCTGTGTGAAGCGGTATATAAGTATAGCATAAGTATAGCGTCTAAGATGCCAAGTGCTATTGTTTTTATTTATTTATTTATTTATTCATTCATTCATTTGTCCAATACACAAATACATAGGAAGAAAAATAGATATGTAGTAATATATATAAGGGTAAAAGTAAACTTAGAGGAGAGGATATATGAAAGAAAGAAAATATATGTGATAAGTGAGAGAAAGGAAAGACAATTGGACAGGGGACGAAAGGCACACCAGTGCACTTATGTACGCCTCTTACTGGCCTCTTAGGAACCTGGAGAGGTCAATCATGGAGAGTCTAAGGGAGAAATGTTGGGGGTTTGGGGTTGACACAATTGAGTCCGGTAATGAGTTCCACGCTTCGATAATTCGATTGTTGAAATCATATTTTTTACAGTCAAGTTTGGAGCAGTTCATATTAAGTTTGAATCTGTTGCATGCTCTTTTGTTATTGCTACCTCTCATCTTTCTCTCTGCCTGTCAAATAGATGGTTAAAAAATTATATTAAATCACAGTTCTGTATTTCTGTGTATCATTTTTTTCAAAGTATAAGATGCACCCTTCCCCCCCCCACCCCAAAAAAAGCAGGCTGGAAATTTGAGTGCATCTAATACTCTAAATGTAGCTTTCCCAAAGCTTTTTTCCCCAGCCCTAACCAGGTGTTAACGATCTTCCCAGCTTGCAGGCTTGTTTTCATAGCTATTCCCTCCAAATATTATTTTCCCCAGATCTAACCAGGGGATAAAATAATGTGCTGAAGCTAACCAGACTAAGGATGCTAGCCAGATGAATACATGGTAGGTAGATTTCCCCACCCCCACTATTTTCCACCCCCAAAATTAAGGTGTGTCTTATACTCTGAAAAATACAGTAATTTTCAAAGCTAAGGATACACTAATTTTCACCACATTATACCTATATATGAGCAGAATTGAAAATGTGGTTTTTTTTTTCCACACTGCAACTACAAAGGAGTCCGGAGGTGCATCAATCAATATAGAAAGATGGAAAGCATTTTTGAGAATGTTTTCTCTCAGTAGCTATTAATCTTGCTTTTTTTTTTGTACAAGTAACCAGGGAATTGCACTTATGCAGCCCGCTGGCATTTCAAAAAAAAAAAAATCAGATTTTTTCATCAGGGCTTACTTGGTGTAGGCAGGCAATTTTTGAGCGAGTGAAAACATATACTTTGTTGTTATGTAGAGTTGGACATCTTAAAAGCGTAGTTTCGTTCTGTATTGATTAGCTCTTTAGAGCTAAGTTTGACAATCCATTCAGCAAATTCTAATTTTAATCATCCAGCGTATTTTGCTTTTAAAATATTTAAACATTAACAATTAGTTTTATATATTCAAAGTGTTGGTTATGACTTATAAAGCCCTTCATGGCATCGGACCAGAATATCTCCGGTACCGTCTTCTGCCGCACGAATCCCAGCGACCAGTTAGGTCCCACAGAGTTGGCCTTCTCCGGGTCCCGTCGACTAAACAATGTCGTTTGGCGGGACCCAGGGGAAGAGCCTTCTCTGTGGCGGCCCCGACCCTCTGGAACCAGCTCCCCCCAGCTATCAGAGTTGCCCCCACCCTCCTTGCCTTTCGTAAGCTCCTTAAAACCCACCTCTGTCATAAGGCATGGGGGAATTAAGATATTCCCTTCCCCCTAGGCTTATAAAATTTATGCATGGTATGTCTGTATGTATGATTGGTTTCTTAAATTGGGGTTTTTTACATTACTTTTAATATTAGATTTGTTCATATTGTCTTTTTACTGTTGTTAGCCGCCCCGAGTCTATGGAGAGGGGCGGCATACAAATCTAATAAATAAATAAATAAATATTTACAATAATTGCATTTTAATTGTTGTTTTTGTTTGATTATTGTACTCAGCCCAGGGTCACTTCTTGTAAGGGGGTAGCTGTACCATTTAATTAATAAATAAATGAAAAATACCCTAGGAACCCACAGCAATATTATTTTTGCCATATATCATCAAATAGCTACATTTTCTGTCTTGATTTTAAGCATTTGGGTTTCTTGTATTTATGTGTTATCCTAGCAGGTGGTCTCATCTTGCTGAGTTTTGCTGCTCTTGGATGATGCTAACGAGAGTCAGGTTTGGTGTGGATAAATTGCCTCAGGAATTCTAACTGTAGGTTTTTCTGCGGAATTGCAGTGGGGATGGGGTGAAATCCCAGAAGAAGTCAATGATGAATGTATTTTTCCAGGTGTATGTTTGCCAAGAAAACACATGGATGCGTACATCCACCCAGGAATAGAGGTGAATGTTCAAATAGAAGTGAATGTTGTTGTTTTTTTGTTTTTTGTTTGAACTACACTGAGAGATTGCAGGGCACAAAAGAAATTCAAAAGAAAGGAAAATTCAGAATATATTTTTGGATGGCCTCTGGTTTCATTTGCCAGCACTCAGTGAAGGGCTGCAAAACTTTTTACTACCACACTGTGGGCGTGGCTTATTTTGTGTATGTGGCTTGTTGACCATGTGGGAGTGGCTTGACAATCATGTGACCAGGGGGATGGCTTAAAAATCATGTGACTGGCTTAAAGGTGGCCAACTTGACGTCATTCACGTCAAAGGTTTGGGTTAGGGTGCCTGACCTCTCCTCGCCTCAAAGAGATACAAGTTCCCTATCTATTTACTATTACTGAACATCCAAAATATACTATTTAATTCTATGTATATATGCATAGAGATACATAGAGATACATATATACATATGTATTACACATGGGCACACAAAAATATACATTATCTACTATTTACACTATATGTGTATGTACACGCACGCACGCACAGCTCTTCTAAAATTATTGGATAACAGAGTCGACTGACAACGAGTCAGTCGAGGTGACTGGGGCTTGTACTTGTCCATCTGTCTGGGAAGAGTTTGATCTGGTGACACCTGATGAAGTGGACAAGGCCATTGGAGCTGTGAGTTCTGCCACCTGCTTACTGGTTTCAGCTAGCAAGAAGGTGACACGGAGCTGGGTCCAGGAGATTGTCAACGCTTCTTTGGGGAGGGGGTCCTTTCCAGATCCCTAGAAGGAGGCACTTGTGCGCCCCCTCCTCAAAAAGCCTTCCCTGGACCCAGCCATTCTTAACAAATATCGTCCAGTCTCCAACCTTCCCTTTATGGGGAAGGTTGTTGAGAAGGTGGTGGCTCTCCAGCTCCAGCGGTCCTTGGAAGAAGCCAATTATCTAGGCCCTCAACAGTCAGGCTTCAGGCCCAGCAACAGCATGGAAACTGCTTTGGTCGCGTTGATGGATGATCTCTGGAGGGCCCGGGACAGGGGTTTATCCTCTGTCCTGGTGCTTCTCGACCTCTGAGCGGCTTTCGATACCATCGACCATGGTATCCTTCTGTGCTGGCTGGAGGGGTTGGGAGTGGGAGGCACTGTTCTTCAGTGGTTCTCCTACCTCTCTGGTTGGTCACAGTCGGTGTTAGTTGGGGGTCAGAGGTCGACCTCTAGGCTTCTCTCTTGTGGGGTGCCTCAGGGGTCGGTCCTCGCTCCCCTGCTATTTAACATCTATATGAAACCGCTGGGCAAGATCATCCAAGGACATGGGGTGAGGTATTATCAGTATGCTGATGATACCCAGCTGTACATCTCCACCCCATGTCCAGTTAACAAAGCAGTGGAAGTGATGTGCTGGTGCCTGGAGGCTGTTGGGGTCTGGATGGGTGTCAACAGACTTAAGCTCAACCCTGATAAGACGGAGTGGCTTTGGGTTTTGCCTCCCAAGGACAATTCCATCTGTCCGTCCATTACCCTCGGGGAGAATTATTGACCCCCTCAGAGAGGGTCCGCAACTTGGGCGTCCTCCTCGATCCACAGCTGACATTAGAGAACCATCTTCCAGCTGTGGCAAGTTGCACCAGTTGCGGCCCTACCTGGACCGGGAGTCACTGCTCACAGTCACTCATGCCCTCATCACCTTGAGTTTCGACTACTTTAACACTCTCTACATGGGGCTACCTTTGAAAAGTGTTACGAAGCTTCAGATCGTGCAAAATGCAGCTGCGAGAGCAATCATGGGCTTCCGTAGGTATGCCCATGTTACACCAACACTCCGCAGTCTGCATTGGTTGCCAATCAGTTTCCGGTCACAATTCAAAGTGTTGGTTATGATCTATAAAGCCCTTCATGGCATCAGACCAGAATATCTCCGGGACCGCCTTCTGCCGCATGAATCCCAGCAACCAGTTAGGTCCCACAGAGTTGGCCTTCTCCGGGTCCCATCGACTAAACAATGTCGTCTGGCGAGACCCAGGGGAAGAACCTTCTCTGTGGCGGCCCCGACCCTCTGGAACCAGCTCCCCCCGGAGATTAGGATTGCCCCCACCCTCCTTGCCTTTTGTAAACTTCTTAAAACCCACCTCTGCCGTTAAGCAGGGGGAATTGAATCATCTCCCCCAGGCCTATATAGTTTATGCATGGTATGTTTGTGTGTATGTTCTGCTTTTTAAATAAGGGATTTTTAGTTACTTTTAAATATTAGATTTGTTGTACATTGTTTTATTATTGCTGTGAGCCGCCCTGAGTCCGATAAGCCACAAAGACCTGGCTTTTCCAGCAGTCCTAGGGTATGCACAATTTTTCTTAATTGTTTCAATTGTGTGACTGTTGGTTTTAGATAGTTTTGAACTTTTTATGGAGGGTTTTTGTTATCTTTTATTCGTATTTGTCTGTGAGCCCCCCCCCCCCCGAGTCGGCATATAAGTCCAAATAATAAATAAATAAATAAATTAGCTAGCCATCAAGCCATCTGCAACTGAGTAAGGCAAAATAACGAAATTGCACAGCGTAACTGGGGGAGCTGGGGAACAGGCACCATCCTATTAATATTTAGAATAGAATAGAATACTTTGTTGGCCAAGTGTGATTGGACACTCAAGGAATTTGTCATTGGTGCATATGCTCTGACTGTACATAAAAGAAAATATACATTTGTCAATAATCATGAGGTACAACACTTAATGATTGTCATAGGGGCAGGACTGGGCTTCAAGTTGGAACGCTAAATTGGGCTCACTGCAGCGGCTCATGAATGCTAGCAGGACCAACGCGATTTTGCTTCTGTGGAGGTAGCAAAATCGTGCACAGAGCCACAAGTGCGCCCGTGTTTCAGCAATTGTGGAAGCAAAAAAACCTCACCAAAACATGGGCCCACCCCTGCACAGGGGTCAAATAAGCAATCGGGAAACAATATTAATATAAATCGTAAAGATAGCAGCAACAAAGTTATAGTCATACAGTCATTTGTGGGAGGAGATGGGTGATGGAAACAATGAGAAGATTAATAATACTGCAGAATGTTCTTGCGTCTAGTTGCTCCGGTGTGGAATGCTCTATAGCGTTGTTTTGAGGGTAGGAGACTAGGAGTTGAAACAATTTATGTCTAGGATGTGAGGGGTCAGTAATTATTTTCACGGCTCTCTTTTTGACTCCTGCAATATACAAGTCCCATTGATAGCAATTGTTTTTTCTGCAGTTTTAATTATTTCTGAAATCTGTGTGTCTTGTTGGGTTGCAGGACCGAACCAGATAGTTATAGAGGTGCACTATTAATATTTCTCCATTTGCTAATAAGACGCAAGAAAGTCAGTTTGGTCTAGTTGTGAAGGCATCAAGCTAGAAACCAGGAATCTGTGGGTTATAATCACGTCTTAGGCAAATGTAAATATCTTTTAAATATTTAAATGAAAACACTTGGGTGACTTTAGGCCACTTGGTCTCTCTTAGCCTGACTCACTTCACAACTTTGTTGTGGAGGAGGAAAGTGTATGAGCTATGTTTGCCACTTTGAGTCATTTATAAAAATAATAAAGTTGCTATTTTAAAAAGTCTTTAAAAACCAGAAACACTATCCATTTTTGTCAACTTTAAAAAGCACAATAAAATAATTCTCTTTAGACAACCAAAGTACTCAGTTTTCCTGATATGGTCCTGTTGTGGTTGACCAGGCAGAACAGGTCCCAAGACTCTAACAGCAAATTAGAATCCTAAAAAGTTCTGCCCACAATTCAAATTCCTTAAAAGGTATCTTTTTATTGCCCTGTTCTTCCTTTTTGGTAAATTGTAACAGAAAGATTTGTGTTTCAATAAAGTGTGATCTTTATTATAACTCCATCTCTCACACCTAGGGCTAAAAGTTCTGTATATTCTCTTCTGAATGCTACAAGCTGCCCAGAATCGTTTCGAAACAGGATGAGTGGCACATAAATTTAATAAATAAAAACACTCCACATTTTAAAACAGGTTTCAAGAACAATAGCGCTGTCTCGTACACACGGTAGCTGACTGTGATCATGGGGGGCATGGCGACCCCTAGTGGAGACTGCAAAAAAATTGCAATTGCATATTGCTGTAACTTTGCAAGGGATTGATTATCCCCTTTAAGCAAAATGTTTTGAACTGATTTAAGATTGTTTTATGTTTTTCTTATATTGTTTATGCATTCCCTAATCTGAGGCCTCCCAGAGGAGATCAGTAACGAATTTCTCACCCTGGGAATTTGAGAAATGGAAATCCAAGTTTTGTGGAAAATACCAAGTTTATTTATTTATCTATCTATCAATCTATCAATCTATCAATCTATCTATCTATCTATCTATCTATCTATCTATCTATCTATCTATCTATCTATCTATCTATCTATTGTATTGAAAACATTCATAAAGCCAAGCAATTTTACATCATTACCAAAAACAGCACAATGCGTACATTTACTAAAACCACAAACATTCCAAACCTGGCATCGAAGTTAAACTTCCAACATCCTTGTTTGACAGCTTTAAAATTTTATTTCAATGAAATAAATGATAGTTCTCCTCTGCAATTCTCCCCTCATCTTTTCATTTAAATGACATGATATCTTGCTGGACCTACAGTAGTGGAGAAAATTGAACTGAATTGAATATTATTTATTGGCCAAGTGTGAATTTGTCAGTGGTGAAGAATCTCTTGGTGTAAAACAACAGATACCATAGATACCAATAAGTTAGCTAGATACCAATAGGAGAGGGCAATAGGAAAGATTAAAAGGATGATAGCAATACAGCCCTACTACATGGGTAAATGTCCTTAGGTAAACACAATGTTGTGAGAATTACATGTTTAGCAGAGTGTTGGCATGGGGAGAAAAACTGTGTCTGGTTGTTTTGGTATGCAATAGCCATGATTGCGAACCTATGGCACATGTGCCAGAGATGGCATGCAGAGCTCTGTGGGCACGCGCACCATCACCAGCTGTCACCATTCACATGAAGACCAGCTGTCCGGTGCACATACACACAACGGAACCCAGAAGAGTAGCAGTCCGCCGCGCTCATGTGCACCAGCCAGCTGCTCTCTTCTGGGTTCCGGAACTCTGGCACGCACTCCAGTTCGGCACTCGGTGTGAAAAAGGTTAACCTTCACTGCCCTACAGCAACGTCCTGAGGAGCTGAATTAGTTTATGTCCAGGATGTGAGGGGTCTGTACCTTGTTTCCCCGAAAATAAGTCGTACCCCGAAAATAAGGCATGTCAGAGGTTTTGAGAATTTGCTAATATAAGGCACCCCCTGAAAATAAGGCGTAGTCAAGTTTACATACGGTACGGTGGAAAAACATACGGTACCATTCAAAGCTGTTCATAGCGGTACCATAATAATGTGGCGTCCCCTGCAGGCCCCTTCCATCACTTTGTACCATCCAGTACAGCAGACACAGTCTGCTGCTGTCTCACCACCATTACAGTCTCCACTACAGTGCGTAGACTGTAGTTCCTCTGGTGGCCGGAAGTTGCAATAGCGGGAGTATATTGTTGTACTATATAAGTGCCGTCGTTTGTGTGTGTGGGTGCCATACTGACAGGTACCGTACCGTAATCAGTGTACCGTACGATATACTTTCTTTGGGGGTGTCAGCTTTTCTGCCTGTGAATTTGTCTTATTTGAGAAATATAAGGCACCCCCCCAAAAATAAGACGTAGCACAACTTTTGGAGCAAAAATTAATATAAGACAGTGTCTTATTTTCGGGGAAACACGGTAGATATTTTCTCAGTCCTCTGAAGGAATGAAGTGAGTCTCCAGGTGTGTCTGCTGAATAAGAAGCTTCAAGTATAGGCAGACTGGGAAGTGATTACTGTCTAGACTGGGTAATACTCTGAAATTTTCCACTTAGGGTGGCAGGTCATCAACAAAGTTATCCTTTCTTTAAGCGGAAGCTAACTGTGTCTGTTGCAACTCTGATTCTCCTCTAAAAGTTTCAAATCACTATTGATTTTCTGAATTCAGTTTTGCAAAGTTAAGTCCTTTCTTTCCCTCCCATCACATGAAGGATTTGTAGAAATCCTCTGTCTGCCATGATGCATTGTCCCTATTGCCATTTGCTCCAATTAAAAGAATACTTTTCAAAAAAAGATTTTGGAGGATAGCAAGTTAGCACCATCTACAGTTAGCAGCATCTACAGTTATTGATCAATCCTCTGTTTTCACTCTGTGTATTTTTGTAATACGTAGAGTGAAATTTTTGTAATGTAATTATTTGGCAAAAAAATTGCAAAGAAAACTTTCTCTTTCTTTTTTTCTCTCTCTCTCTTCCTCCATCCCTTTCTCTATATTTATATTTCTCTCTCCCTCCCTCCTTCTCTCTTTCTCCCTTCCTCTTTCTGTCTCTCTCTCTCCGTCCCTCTTTCTTTCTCTCTGCCTTCATTTCTCTCCTTTTTGCTCTCTCTTTCTCTCTCTCCCTCCTTCCCCCTCTCTCTCTTCCTCCCTCCCTTTCTATTTTGCTCTCTCTCTCTTTCTTTCTTTCTTTTTCTCTCTACATTTTCTCTCTCTTTTTCTCTTTCTCTCTTTCTCCCTCCTTTTCTCTCTATTTCTCTCCCTCCCTCCCCCCTCTCTCTCTTTCTTTCTCTCTTTTTCTCTCCCACTCTCTTTTTTCTCTCTTTCTCCCTCTCTTTTTCACTTTCTTTCTCTCTCTCTCTCTCTCTCTCTCTCTCTCTCTCTCCCTCCTTCCCTCCCTCTCTTTCTTCCTCACTCTTCCTTCCTCTTCTCCCCTCCCTCATCTTTCTCCATAAGGGCATTCCCCCCCCATGAACCCAGCCCCCTCCCCAGTAGGCGCTCAGGCTCCTGGAAGAGAGATGCAAAGGCAGCCTGGTCCAGCCTCCCACCCCACACTTTTCCCGCCTTTGGACCAGGCCCTTCAGCAGGAGGCTCATTCCTCCTGGATGCCCCGGGCTCACCTCCCACCTGCTCCTTCGGCCAAACGGGGGCTCTGAGGGCGGGGGCAAACAGGGGGGGCGAGGGGAGGATCCCGCCTCAAGATGCCCCCAAGCGCACTCAGGCGGGCTCTGCCAGCTCCAAGGTGAGGGAAAGCAACGCTACGCTTCCCCCTTGATGGATCCTGAGGTGCCCGGACGGACTGCGTCCTTGGGCTGGCTGCTGCCTCCAGAAGCACAGAGGCAACTGAAGCTTTGCCCAGCGGCACTGTCTCCCCTCAGCAAGTGTGCCCCCCCCCCCCCCGCTGTGGCACCCCTTTACCTCAGTGGGCCCTCTAGCTCTTTCTTCCTCCCCACAGAGACCTCCAACCAAGCTGGGTTAGGGGTGGGGAGGGCGAGTCAGCAGCAGAGATCCCAGAATCCCCTCTCTCCAGCCTCTTCCCAAGGGGGCTTGTTGGGAGAAAAAAAAGCGGGATATTTTTCAAACGGAGCAAGACGCGGGACAAATGATCATAAAGCACTACTGTCCCGCTGAAAGCGGGACATCTGGTCAATTTATTGTAGTAGTATGCTGCACAATACCTCTTCCACATTCTCACCCATTTCATCTATGCATCTTTGCACTGAATTGTTGCTGAGAGGAACTGTCTTAATTATATCATGTTGTGACTTATGCAAAAAAGTACTCAGAACCTCACTAATGGCTGTTAGGATGAGTTCTTCACCAATAGTATGTGGCTTTCCAGACTTTGCAATCAGCAATGAAATGTTGAATGATGCACGCCAACATGAGTGTTTTGTTTGGAAGCATTGTAAAACATGTGTGACAGTGTTGGGCGCTTTTCAAATTTGTCACGAAATGATTGAGAACAAAATTAGGATGTGCCTTCTTCAATTGTTCATTCAGTCTAAAAGGGTTCATTGCCTCATTAAAAATATTTTTTCACATTGTAGGCACTGTGGCAGCTGCTGGTTTGATGGTGCTGGTATAAATCCATACTTCAGATCAGTGAAGGGCTGCCAAAATTTTTACTAAATTTTTACACACTGTGGGCGTGGTTTATGCAGCACACCTTGCATTTTCTTTCAGTGCAAATTGATTGCTCTGGGGTGGAGCTCCATTTTCGCTACCCCACTGTGTTTCCCCCCATCCGGGCAGAAGCCCACCCCTGCTTCAGATATCCCACACTATATTGTCTACATTTCTTTTTTAATTTTTCTGTTTCTGCCTAAAATGACTCCAGACTGAGGCTGCCATTTCTGCTTTGAAAATCAGAATTCTTAACAATATGCGTGTGTTCACATCTAATTTGAAAAGAGTTACAGTTGAGGGTGGGGGAGTAGTAGAAACCTGCTTTGTTAATTTTAAAAAATAGGGAAAGTTTGCAGAGCCAGGCAAAACAGAGCAGAATGCACGAGGTTATGCTGGCTGCCAGCATACGGTATGCATGGACACGGAAGGTGTAGGGGGGAGTCGGGCCGGAACCAGAGCCCTTGCCAGACTGGTGGCAGAGCCCTGCGAGGAGCTCACCTGTTGCAGTATAGCATGAAATATGTTAGAATAAGATTGTATTATAATTATATATCTGGACCTCTAGCATAAAAATACTCTGCTTATCCCGATTCTATATCCAGGACAGGAGGTCACTAAACTCGCCTAATCTGCATTCCTGGCAATTACAACAGGGAAACAAAAGGGCCCAAATAAACATCTCACAATAAACAAAGTTTTCACCACTCTGGACAGGACTTTATAGGATCAAAGGGGGGGATTTACATTGCCTGAAGCATACAACAGGAGGACAGGATGATTAAGGAAGATTAGTGAGATAAGGCAGAAGACTTCAGAGAAATTAGGTGTGAGGAACATCTGCTCTTAGGAAGTTTCTAGGAAATTGTTTCTTGGTATCTATGGGAAAAGGAAGAACTCAAAAGATACGTTTGAAGTTATGTTATTGGATGTATCATTTGACAAGTATATGTAATTATCCCCATTTCCTTATGTTCCCAAATAAAAAGGGGTACATGGCTCTACACCATGTCACTTGACCCAGAGAGAGAATGTGTCCAGGTTTTCTTTCTAGGATTTGCGTTCGTGAGTGACCCCACACGGCTGGGTTGCTCTTAGCCCCTTTTGAGGACATTGTCTTCAATAGGGACTTTGACAGCATCCACACTCACCTCCAGCATTCCTCTGCTCTTAACGCCCCTTTGCTGTCCCCCTTGCCTCTCATCACCCCCATAAGTCCTCTCATTGCCCCCCTAGGGGGTCGTACTGCCCACTTTGGTGATCACTGAACTAGGATGTAAGTATATTATTATCTGCTTATCCTTCCAGGCTGGCCATTTGATACTTTTATGTGTAAGATGAGTGGATTGGTCCAAGGCATGTCCGTCTCCGCTTCCGTGTTCACCCTGGTGGCCATTGCAGTAGAGAGGTAAGCTTGCCTCACTAATTTTCTATTCTTTCTCTTCAGTCTGAAAATGAAACTACAAAGTCACCTGACATTCTACTGTTCTGAAATTTGTTCTTAGTTAACCTTTCTCTTCAAGCTTCTGTTCTCTTAACTTGCTCCAAAAAAAAAAATCCCCTTTGTTTCCTGAAACAAAAAAAGAGAATATAGACTCTTAAATCCAAAAAGCTGGGATAATGTTGTTAAAAAATAATTTCTCAGTATTATTTATGTATCTCTTTTTATAAATTTACCTTCTATTAAAGTGAACTCTGGATTCTATCCCTTATGAACATCTTTATTGATGACGTGTGCATGTTTATTCACACACACACATACATAGAGAGAGAGTATGTCACATAAGTGAGTATACCTCCTCACATTTTGTAAATATTTAAGTATATCTTTCCATGTGACAACACTGAAGAAATGACACTTGGCTCCAATGTAAAGTAGTGAGTATACAGCTTGTATAACAGTGTAAATATGCTGTCCCCTCAAAATTACACAACACACAGCCATTAATTAGAGCCTCAGTGGTACAGTGGTTAGAGTGCAGTAATGCAAGCTACTTCTGCTGATCACCGATTGCCAGTAATTTGGCATATCAAATCTCACCAGGCTCAAGGTTGATTCAGCTTTCCATCCTTCCAAGGTGTAGTGGTTAGCTCTGGCCCAGCTCCTGCCCCAAGGAATGTGCAGGTGGATGGGGGGGGAAACATCCACATGCCGCAGGCCTGTTTTGCTCCCGATGGCATCTATCGACGAAGCCTCCTCTGACCAAGGAAGCGTGAGTGACAGGGAAGAGGGGAGTTTGGCAGACAGCCCAGGAGGATATCAATCATTTGTATAATCCTTGGATTCTGAACAAGAATTAATGACACATCCACGCATGCGTAGAGTGATGCATAGGAAACAACAACTGAAGGATTATTACAAGAGAAAATGAGGCCAACTGTGGTTGGGTGGGGCTGCTGTAATTAGTGCTACACATAAAAAGAACAGCGTGCTGGTTAAGCCTTGTGGCAGTTTATCTGATTCATTGTTTCATCAAGATCATGGTTTGTGTGGTCTTCAAGATTGTGTGTGGACTCTCTGGACTTTAGAATTGGACTCAATTTCCCAGTTATTGGGTGAGCAATTGGACTGCATTTAACCTGTGCCTTGTGTGTACCAGAAAATCCCTTTGACATTTAAAAAGGGAGCTGTTTCTGTTTTTCTGTTTATAAAAACTTTTGGGTTTTCCTTTTATCGTGTGGTGTGTGTCTTCCTGGACTAATTACCCTGTAATTATGGACGGTTGAAACACGCCAGCAGAACACAAGGTAGGTAAAATGAGGACACAGATTGTTGGGGGAAATATGCTTAACTCTCTGTAAACCGCTTAGAGAGGGCTGTAAAGCACTATGATGCAGTATATAAGTCTAAATGCTATTGCTATTAATGTCTAAACTGCTGGCAACAGAATTGAGTATACATATACACACACATATACCTATTTTTCGGTGTATTAGACGCACCTTTTTCCTCCCCCAATAGGCTGATAATTAGGGTGCGTCTTATACACTGAATGTAGCTTTTTTCCCAGCCCTAACTAGCTGCTAACGATCTTCCCAGCTCTTACCTTGCAGTCTCTTCCATTGTTACTCTGTAAAGAATGTTTTCAAGTCTTTGCAGGGTTTGTTTCATTACTCTAACTTTTCCTGAGTAAGTTTCTTTCAGCTCTTTCACTGTTACTCTCTGCAAAGAAGAATGTTTTCACAGCCCTAAATCTTTGCAGGGTTTTTTCCATTGCTCTATTTGCTCTGAGGAAGGTATCCGCTGGGGTGTGAGTTCAAATGGGGATGGCTAGCTTTCCACCTGGTTCTTTTCTTTTAAAGAGAAAGAGAGAAAAAAGGGAGTAGGTGAATTACAAGTTTCTCTAGAGAAAGAAATATGTACCTCCCATCAATTGCAATGTAAAGACAGAAAGAAAGACAGAATTACACTGCAATTGATGGGAGATATGCATTTCTTTCTCTAGAGAAGCTGGTTATTCTTCTGGGTCTTCAAACCTGGCACGTTTAAGGCTTGTGGACTTCAACTCCCATTTCTGAGCAAGTATGACTGGTGGAGGAATTCTGGGAATTGAAGTCCACAAGTCTTGAAGCTGTCAAGTTTGAAGTTTGTAAAAAGTGTACATGGTTTTAAAAAGTATACATGGTTTTTAAAAATATACATGGTTGTAAAAAGTATTCTGCTACACTGGTATTTTATTAAACAATATAATACTACCTCATTTGGTTCAGAATGCTTTTTTCCTTGTTTTCCACCTCTAAAATCTAGGCGTGTCTTATACATTGGTGCGTCTTATACACAGAGAGAGAGTTATTCTTATAAAACTACACACATACACGTGTGTGTGTGTATTTGTGTGTGTATGTACCGGTATGTATATGCGTGTGTGTGTATGTATATATATATATATGTATATATGTTTTTGTAGATTTTCATGGGTACAGGTATGATGGTCTTGGTATATTCGGGTTTCTTCCCGTGTAGGATTTGGAAATTTCTGGCGACGTTTCGACGAGGTCCCACTCGTCATCTTCAGGCTGGTGCTTCTGTCCTTGTTCACAGAAGGAAGGCAGCTCAGGTCTCGCTGTGTTATAAAATTTCTATCATGAATTTATGATATGGCTGAGTAGATATTACAGCAACCTAGGACCCAGTTACCTTACGGGACTGTCTCCAGCCTCATGTATCCCAGTGACTGGTCAGAGCTCAAAGAATCGGCCTTCTCCAGGTCCCATCAGCTAAGCAATGCCGGCTGTCAGGCCCTAGGGGAAGGGCCTTCTCTGTGGTGGCTTCAACCCTCTGGAACCAACTCCTCCTGTAGATTCGCGCTGCCCCCACTCTCTTGGTCTTCTAGAAGGCCTTAAAAACTCACTTGTGCTGGCAGGCCTGGAGCCGTTGAGCTTTAACGTTTTGTTCCGGCTGTTAATTTTAAATTGATTGGGGTATGAATAAGTGTGAGTGTATGTTTTTTAAATGGGTTTTTAAAATTATTAATTGAGTTTCTTAAATTATTTAATATTGGACTTTGAATTTGAATTTGTTTTGTATTCTTTTAATATTAGATTTGTTTACTGTTATATTGTTTTTATTATTGTTGTGAGCCGCCCCAGTCTTCAGAGAGGGGCTGCATACAAATCTAATAAATTGAATGGAATTGAATTGAATTCTGTACTTTTATATGTTGTAAGCTGCCCTGAAACCTCAGAGAAGGGTGGCATGTAAGTCCAATCAAATAAATAAATAAACTGCAATAGGTGACTTGTTTCCAACAGCAGTTCCAATATTTAAGCAGACTGCTTTTTCTTTCTCTTCCAGGTTCCGCTGTATTGTGTATCCTTTCAGACAAAAGCTAACTCTACAGGTAGCGCTGATCATTATCATCATCATTTGGGTTTTAGCCTTCATCATAATGTGTCCCTCTGCAGTTACCTTGACAGTCACTCAAGATGAAAACCACTTCATGCTGGATGCTTATAACAATTCCTACCCTTTTTATTCCTGCTGGGAAGCCTGGCCAGACCTCAAAATGCGCAAGATCTATACCACCATCCTCTTCTCACACATTTATCTTGGCCCTCTCATCGCAATTGTGATCATGTATGCTCGCATCGCTTTCAAGCTCTTTAAATCCTCCGCACCTATCAGAGATTCCCGGTCGGAGGACAGCGAGGGAAGAAGGATCTCCAAGAGGAAAATAAAAGTGATCAACATGCTGATTATTGTGGCATTGTTCTTCAGTCTCTCTTGGCTGCCCCTATGGACTTTAATGCTGCTGACCGATTATGGGAACCTGAATTACCATCAACTCAACCTTATCACAGTTTATTTTTTCCCATTTGCCCACTGGCTGGCTTTCTTTAACAGTAGCATCAATCCAATCATCTATGGGTACTTCAACGAAAACTTCCGGAGGGGATTTCAAGCTGCCTTCAAAATCCACTTTTGCTCGGTGGAAAGGGAACACCGAGAAACGTATTCTGATCGCAACCACGGCAGGCCTCTCTTTAGAGCGCGCAATCGGATATTCGTCGAGGTGCAAGGCTCTGATTCGGTGCAGCCCTCCGATTCTGGAGAAAGCAGTGTTTTGAAAGCAGGATTGTTTCTTGCCAAAAATGGGCAGGCGGTTCACCGTGGGCTGAAGGTGGAGGATTTGGAAAGTAAAAGTTGCTCTCCCAAAACCGTTAGCATCCCTGCTTGGGACATCTGAGCACATTGCAACCTTCTTTGAAATGATGAGTTGACTTTACTAGATGTGAGATATTTTCAGAATATGGTGGTACCTCTGTACTCATCAATAATTGGTTCTGGGAGGCACAATGAGTACCAAAAATGAATTTTTCGCATGAGGAATAATACAGTATGTCACAAGGCAGCCAATACTGACATTGTCTAGCTTGTGTGTTGTGTACCAAACAAATGATGAGTATCAGGGGGGGAAATTTCTCCCCAAAATGCATTGAGTACCAAACTGGATGAGTTTCAAAGCAGATGAGTACCAAGATACCACTGTATGCTCATTGTTATTTCAGAAACACGGTTTAAGCCAGTGGTGGGTTCTAACTTACCTCTCTGCCAGTTCACTTTCTCCTGTGCCTTGTGGGTGCATGTGGTAAAAAATCCCCCCCAAAAAAGCTGAAAACAAAATGGCAATGCACACACAGTGCTGGAAACTTGGCTTCGGTGCCTGCACAGAAGAAGAAAAAAACCTGGAAAATATCCTCCCCCCCAAAATTTGGATTTTAAAAAAAATTAAAAAAAGAGGGCAGTGCCCACAGATCAGCACTGACCAAAACAGTTCTGTGATGTTATTGTGGGTTGGTGTTTACAAACCAGCGGGTTGCTACTGGTTCGGGCAAACCGGTCCAAACCGGGAGGAACCCACCTCTGGTTTAAGCAAACTATGAAGATCTAATGCTTTACCATTGTTGATACTAAGAATGGGATGTAAGGTGTGGGTGATGTTCTCATTTTCAAATCTCCACTTTCAGTTACATGATACGGGACCCATGAATGCTTCTAATGTTTTTCAGTCTGCCACAGCATCTTTCCCCTTTCCTGCCTCTGTTTAAAGGGAAATCTGGTGTAGTCGGAGGAGGGTTATGTATGGTGAGTCTACATTGATAATGCAAATACCTCATCCAATGAATTCCACCGGCTGTGCTACTTCAATGCAAATAATAAACTTTGCATCGTACTCATGAAGAGACATAAGTCGTTTAGTTGTTGCTCGACATCGGCTCCGCAATAATTCCACTCATTTTTCCGAGACTACATCAGGGGTTTAGTGATTAAGGCAGCTAGGTTAGAAACCAGGAGGCTCTGAGTTCTAGTGCCTAGGCTCAAAGTCAACCTGGTTACCTTGGGCCATTCACTCTTTGTAAGCCCTAGGAAGAAGGCATCTGTGGAACCTTGCCAAGAAAATGGCAGATACTAATCCGGGCAGTCCAGGCAACAGCTGAAAGGTATCACAACAACAGAACAATGGGTGCTTCTCCATTAGGGGTTTCCAACCCCAGGTTGTGGCCCAATAGTAGATTCTAAAACCTGCTGGTAATAATAATAATAATAATAATAATAATAATAATAATAATAATAATAATAATAATTATTATTATTATTATTATTATTATTATTTATTAGATTTGTATGCCGCCCTTCTCCGAAGACTCTGGGCGGCTCACAACAACGATAAAAAACAATATTATGCTGGCACAAATCTAATATTAAAAAAACCCTAAAAACCCTATCATAATTAAAAACCAAACAGCACATACATACCAAACATAAATTATAATAAGCCTGGGGGAAAGGTGTCTCAAATCCCCCATGCCTGGCGGTATAAGTGGGTCTTAAGTAGTTTACGGAAGATAAGGAGGGTGGGAGCAGTTCTAATCTCCGGGGGGAGTTGATTCCAGAGGGCCGGGGCCGCCACAGAGAAGGCTCTTCCCCTGGGGCCCGCCAGACGACATTGTTTAGTCGATGGGACAGCGGAGAAGGCCAACTCTGTGGGACCTTATCGGCCGCTGGGATTCGTGCGGTAGTAGGCGGTTCCGGAGGTACTCTGGTCCAATGCCATGTAGGGCTTTAAAGGTCATGACCAACATGACTGTTCGCTCGCACATGTGACACTTCTGTGCATGCGCAGAAGCATCCTGCTACCGACACTAACACTTTGGAGAACCACTGTTGCTGTCGCCCATTTGAAACCAGGTTATGTAAGCAGTGAGTGAGTGCACGTCTGTACACACAGTTCCAATTACATGAATGGCGGGCAAGTGCATGCAAAACACAAAACTCCTTGTGCGCGAATGGCATGCATGCACACCCATCACTCGCACGAAGGGAGCTAAATAATCCCGTCATAACCAAAATGTGAGTGACTGTAAAATGATGTAAACATATCTCAATTACACATGGATCAACTGATTCTAATGGGCCTGTTTAGGAAACACTAGCTGAGACCAGCCTTCTTGCATTGCAGTTAACTCGGGCGGTCCTCTCCCCTTCTCTCTCATTCTGTGTGTCGATGTGAGTCTCTGTGTCAAAAACAGCAGAGCAGCTGTGATTGCATCCTTGAAGCCCTGCTCCATTCTTTACAAAAAAAGCTTTTTACAGGTAATCCTCGAATTACGATCACAATTGAGCCAACATTTTTGTTGCTAAGTGAGACGTTTGTTAAGTGACTTTTACTCCATTTTATGACTTTTCTTGCCACGGTTGTTAAATGAATCACTGCAGTTGTTAAATTTGTAACGAGGTTGTTAAATGAATCCGGTTTTCCCACTGACTCTGATTGTCACAAAAGGTGATCGTATGACCCCGGAATACTACAATGGTCATAAATGTGAGCCAATTCACAAGTGTCTCAATTTTGGTCACCTGACGAGGGGGATGCCAGAATGGTTGCAAGTGTGAAAAATGGTCATAAATGACTTTTTTCAGTGCCACTGAACTGTTGTAAGTCAAGGACTACCTGTATGGTTAAGACAGGGAAAAAAGCAAAGAAAACATTTTACGTTTTACAAATTGGGCAAGAATTTGTGAGATGTTAAAAGAAAGGAAAATAAATGCCTTATTCTTTCAAGTAAAATTACATTGGGACAGAGATAAAGAAATCATTAGGAGTTTAAATGTAGGAACTAATATTAATTTCAAATAAGAAGCTAAACAAAGATGATGAGAATCGTTAATCAAATCATTATAGTTAAAAACATAGTAAAAATTAAAAACAAATTCTAACTCGGTTCCTATTATCATATGTGGTGGCATTGTGATAAATCAAAGATATATTGGGATAGAGTCCAAAAGTGGTTAGAAGAAATATTAGAAAGAAAAACAGGGGGGAAAACCCTGAATTCTTTTTATTGGGAATAACACATGGAAAATATGAAAAATGTCAAATATACTGAATTTTACATATAATAACAACGGCAAGAATTATCTTCGCACAACAGTGGGAAAGTGAAAGTAGAAAATTTAATTAAAAAAATAATAACCTGTGTAGAAATTGACAAATTAACAATGAAGATAAAGATGAGTCAGAATATTATGAATGTTGGAATAGGTTCTATTATTGGTTGGGAGAAAGGAAAGTATAAACATACATAGCCAAATAAAATAAAGATTTGGAACTAAAAGAAAAGAGGATCGGTTAAAAGTGTAACAAAAGAGACCAAAGTAAGATCAATGTATTTAATATACTGTATATATTGTGTAAAATAAGTTATACTGGTGATATAGATAGAGCACAATAAGAAATGGGACACAGGTATGTCACATATTGTCCAATGCTTTTAAATGTTTGTATTTGTATGTCTATGTTAAAATAAAGAAATATTTTAAATAATAATTAAAAAAAGAAGCACTACTATTATGGACTAATAAAAAATAAGTGTTTTATGATCTGGTGTTAAAAGAAGCTCAAATTGTAACTAGGATATAGATCCCCATGTGATTTAATTCAAAAAACCATTGTTTCTCAACTTCTGGCACTTTAAGATGTATAGACTCCAACTCCCAGAATTCCTTTGACAGTATGCTAGCATGTGAATTCTGGGAGTTGAAGTCCGACATCTTAAAAGTTCCTGAGATTGAGAAACACTGTCATAAACAGACGAAGAAACAGTTTTGTGCCCATCTTGCGGGCATCATTATATCCATAATAATTTACTATTTTGTTGCAAGGAAGGATAGCAACAGCTCTTAAACCAGCCATAGGTTGCTCCCGGTTTGGACCAGTTCTTAGAACCAGTAGCGTCAGGTGGCAGGTGGCAAACTAATTAAAAATCCAGTACCGACTTAGACTTGTATACCACTTCATAGTGTTTTTACAGCCCTCTCTAAGTGGTTTACAGAGTCAGCATATTGCCCCCCACAATCTGGGTCTTCAAACTGGATACAATAAGATGAGTGGTGGGTGTAAATGATTTTGTTACCAGTTTGCACGCACATTCTCACATGCACAAAAGTGTCTCAGGGGTGTGTCCGTCCTGTCGCCGCTAATGGTTCAAAGAACCGATCCAAACCAGGAGCAACCCATCGTTGAATAAAGACACAAGGAAACATCTACAGCAGTGATGGCGAACCTATGGCACAGGTGCCATAAATGGCACACGGAGCCATATCTGCTGGCACGCAAGCCATTGCCCTAGTTCATCTCCAACGTGCATGTGGGTACTGGCCAGCAGCTGATTTTTGACTCACACAGAGGCTCTGGGAGGGCGTCTTTGGCTTCCAAGGAGCCTCCGGGGGGGATGGGGGGAGTTTTTACCCTCTCCTGGCTTCAGGAGCCTGGGAAGGGTGAAACATGAGCCTACTGGGCCCACCAGAAGTTGGGAAACAGGCTGTTTCTGGCCTCCAGAGGGTCTCCAGGGGGTGGGGGGAGCTGTTTTCGCCCTTCCCAGGCATTGAATTATGGGTGTGGGCACTCGTGCATGCATGACAGCATGCACACATGCTCTTTCAGCACCCAAGGGAAAAAAGGTTCAACATCACTGGTCTATGGAGATTCTCAGTCATCCAGGTCATGGTTGTCCGAAAGGGGCTTTTGTCAAGAGACAACTGGACTTCCTTTTTTTTCCGTTGAAGACATTTCATTTTCTCATCCAAGAAGTTCCCTCCGTTCTGTAAGATGGAACTGTTGACTGAGTCAGAACTGAAGAAGCTTCTTGGATGAGAAGCGAACTGTCTTCAAAGGAAAACGAGGCAGTCCAGTTGCTTCTTGGGGGGAAAAAAAGCACTTTCAGGACAGTCGCCAGTAACTATATCTTCAAAATATAGTACTTATAGCACTTATATACCACTTCACAGCCTTCTGTAACAGGTTTACAGAGCCAGCATATTGCCCCAAACAATCTGGATCCTCATTTTAGCCACTTAGGGAGGCTGAGTCAACCTTGACCCTAGTGACATTTGAACTAAACTACAGCTAGCAGTCAGCAGAAGCAGCTTGCAGTACCGCATTCTAACCACTGAGCCAAAAGTTCATATATCACACAATACCCAGTGAATGCTGGATGATAATTGCCCCCACACTTTCCGTCTTTAAATCGGACCATTGGATGAGCTTAACTTTCCAAACCACGGGGAGTCGGAAGCGAACGGCAGGCGAGCTACTCTCCATTTTCCTACTTCTAGACGCGAACGGGAGGCGGCGGAGAAGCAGCTATGAAAATGCGAAAGCTACGGAGCCTGCGCAGTACGGCACCAGCCTGGCGGCTGGATGATGAAAGGTCCCCGGCAGGCGTGCGACAGGACCGCATGCTTGTTCCATGCAGAGAGGAGGCGGGGCCGAAAAGGGAGGGAGGAGCCAGCCGGACAAATCAAGGCCCGCCCTGAGCGGCTGCGCGCTGCGTTCACCTTTCCCTTGTGGCTCACTTCTGGAGCCGGTCTGCCTCAGCACCGATGGCTGCTTACCGAGCGGAGGAGCGTGGCACCCTCAACAGCCTCGACTACAGGCTCTTCTTCAGTGAGTCCTTGGCGGGAGGGCTGGAAGAGGCGCTTCCTTTCCCCGGAGGCGGCTGGTGGGGCGCGTCACTGGGGCGCAAGCCAGCCTTCCAGTGCCAGCTTGTCCCTTGGCATGGTCAATGAATGCACGCTGCTCAATGAGATAAGGCGGCACTACGAGGGATCCGTTTGCGTGGCGCCCGCGGCTGTTAAGGGCGTGAAGCGGGCTTCTAGGGGGTGATAAGGTTAGCTAAGATTTGGCTTCCCTCTCGGACGGCTGCAACGGTCCTCTAAGCTGGCGGGTCCCCCCGGGGATCCGGGAACGTCTTTCCAAGAAGCTGCGTAAACGCGGGCGGGCGGGCGCCCTCCTGACAAATAAACCACCAAAAAGTTCATCCTCAGAAACAAGCCAAGTGGAGTCTATTGGAGCTTCATTGCAGTTTTTAAGTAGGGAGCATGGATGGGGAACGCGACAATATCTTAATATTTTGCAGTAGAATAGAGCTGGAAGGGACCTTGGAGGTCTTTTAGTCAGCCCTCCCCTCCTGCTCAGCCACTCATCCCTGGTGGGTTTGGGTTTAATTTAATTTATTACATTTATAAGCCGCCCACCTCCTTTCGGACTCTTTATCTGCATTGTCTCCTAACTTAAGTTTCTTCCGTATAGAAAAGGAGGAGGATAGAAATCTCCCCTCCGAGGATCATTCTGGGTTTCGATTTTGTTGTATCCAGAGCATAAAGTTGGGGCTGGGTGAAAGTTTTCTTTCATTGCCTGTGAGGCGTGCTGGTCTGATTTATTTAAGAAGTGAAGCTAAGTACAAGTATGGGAAAACTCTAGAGCAGTGTTTCCCAACCTTGGCAACTTGAAGATATTTGGACTTCAACTCCCAGAATTCCCCAGCCAGCATCTGGGAGTTGAAGTCCAAATATCTTCAAGTTGCCAAGGTTGGGAAACACTGCTCTAGAGTCTAGAGCAAGGGTCCCCAAACTTGGCAACTTTTAAGACTTGTCGACTTCAACTCCCAGAATTCTCCAGCCACCAAAGCTTTGCTGGCTGGAGAATTCTGGGAGTTGAAGTCCACAAGTCCTAAAGTTGCCAAGTTTGGGGACCCTTGCTCTAGAGGGATGTAGGTGTTCCACAACCAGCACAACGGAGGAGAAAGTCAAGGGGAGGGAATTGGATTTTTTTTGTCTTTGTGTTGCAATTGCAATGTTACTTTCGTTTCTTCGAATTTTAAGGCTTTTCTCTATTTTTTCACTCAAATAAGACATTAAAAATTGTCTCTTTGGCTTCAAAAAAATGTCAGTGACCTCTATTACTATCCATGCAAAGAGATTTCATAAAACATAGTTTCTTTTGAAACAAGTTCCCCCTCCCCACTTATTTTTTGGTTTTGGTTTTTTTCCCCCCTCAGCACTACAGAATTGGTTTGCCCTTTACTGTTCAGGTATAGCACGCAAGCCTGATTATCTCCCAGCCAAGTCTGATCCTGATTAGTTTTTTGAGATCAGCCAAAGTTTGGCTAAAAGCAGCTACCTGCTGTATTTGCTTGTTCATGTAGATTGTTTTATGCTGGGCTTAAAATTCCAAAATGGTAATTATACAATGTATTTGTACTGCAGTGCTTTTAATTAGTAAAAAGAATTGAAATGAGGTAGGCATCTGGCTTTTTTGAAAGATTACCTAGAGGTGAAATGAAACTTGACCACTCAGCAATAGGAGATGGGACTACATAATTATTTTGCCTGTAATCACTGGAGGGAATTTTGGGTATAGAAAAGGGGGAAACACTTCAGTGATTTACTGGTATAATGCTTGCATGAAATATCTCTTGTGAAATACTGATTTTGGATTATGTAAACTATTTGTAACCTTGGGTTAAGTAAATTGGCTGTGTTTGCAGATACTAAATTGAGGGCAGGTATAAACTGAAGAGATAATGAGCTCAAAAAAAGGATCTCTTTACCAGGTAAATGGTCAATGAATGGAAAATGATCTAATACAGCAACTGTATTCTAAATTTATAAATTGCTTTGTCCAAATAATAGAATGTACATTTGACAGCTAACAACTCCCATCTTTCTGTTTGGTTCACACCAGAAACTATCCAATTTTTAAAAAAATCGGGGGGGGGGGGATTGATCCCAAGAGCAAAGGCTTGGTCTTTACACTTAGCCAAGATTAAGCAACATGATTTAGCAAGATTTTGAATAGCACACGAATGATCTGAGTGGGCACTTTTCTAAAACTGACATCTCTACATCCTCAAGTGATTTTTTAAAATCTTGCTAAACTTTGTTGCTCAACTATGGCTTTTATGTTTCATGAGCACTATAAATTATTACAGCAGAATAATTATATCATCTGTAGGGCACAGGGCAGATAGAGCCCCACCTCTCCCTGGCTTTGTTTTACTTGTATGATAAAATGAATTATTGTGGTTCAGTTGGAAAGGGTTCGTGGCATAGAGATTGGGGTGAATGGCATCTACACTTGAGGAAGTTTTTTAAAAACACCCTGTAAGGAGGCATCAACCAAATACTGCTCTATTGCTGCCAAGAAAATATGCAGGGACATCTAGGAAGTCATAGAGACTGCTCGGTTTGAAAGGAAAATAAAAATATAAGTTGGTCCATGTATCTATAGTATGATGGCTAAAATATTGCCTTTCTTGTAGTTTTTAAAGGTATTCTATCTAGTTTCCTTCTAGTTGGCAGGTGATTTTTATCCTCACCCCTCCCCTCATTCTACAAACAGAAGTTGAGTTTAAAGTCTGACTGTACCAGCTGTAAAATTAAAACCTCCTTCTGTATAATCTTTTAAGGCAATTTTCTTCTTAGCAATGATCGACTGCAGTAATTTCCGTGTTCACCATACAGGAAATGTCTGGTGAGATTATCCAAAGGTTACCTGCAGCAATTGGTATGGTATGATAGGTGCGGTATGATTGCCATTCTGAACTTTGATTATTGGCAAACAGCTGGAAAATTACTATCAAAATAAAAAGTCACACAGGAGTACCAGACATCTTAAGTGATTTAAAAGTGGTCCTCACATAATTATTGCCGTGTCCCCAGAGTCAGGTGATTATGATTTGGGTGCTTGGCAACCAACTCACACATTTGTAGCAACCTGCAGACAGGTGATTGACATTTTCCATCTTCCCAGCAGCTGGCTTCTGACACCCAATGTCAATGAGCAACCCAGCAAGGAAGGTCGGTTACCTGTCTGGTTTGAAAACTATATATACGATCAAGAAAGTATTAGTAAAGAGGAAGTAAAAAAAATATTTACAGAATAGAAATTTACCCAGCATAACAGATGAAGACAGAGGAATCCTAAACGGAAAGATGACATTAGTTGAAATGAATAGTGTGCAGTTTTTTTCAATCTGCTCAGGCAGATTTTAGAGGAGAGGGAGAGAGATGCTGTTGAATCTTAGCTGATCGTGATGATCTGTAGGATTTGTGCCAGGTTACTAGCTGCTTTTTTAGTAATTACTGTATTAAAATATAATGCATGGATTATATTTAGGTTATAATATTTGTATTTTTCTATATACTTAGCATTTGTTGACTAATTTGAATCCCACAATTGCCTTTTGCATCTAAGGGTTCTCTACCACTCAGCTATTGCTGACAGTGTAAATGCAACTGCGGCCTTCATGTTGATACAAAGTCATGCTATAACTCACAGGGGTCAAACATGTGGTGTTGCGTTGCAGTCATGTGACATATCATGACTTTCATTCCCTTCGTGGAGCTGGGGTGGGCACGGCCTGTGCGTTGATGCTTCCGGCCCAGGTGGCCTGTGGGCTAGAAGCGTCTCACATCGTGCCCACCCCAGCTCCCTAAAGGGAAATAAATGTTGTGATATGTCACATGATGGCAATGTGAGTTGGGGTGGGCGTGGCCTGTGTATGACACTTCTAGCCTGCAGGCCGCTAGTTTGACACCCCTGCTCTAACTTACTTCATGTTGTCATTTGTGGTTAAACATAACTCTGAGTATGCCACTAATTATTTCATTTCCTCCCCTTTAAATCAGAAATTTGTTGAGTGAGCAGAATAGTGATTAGCTGAAAGGAGACATAAAGATGTTTGTTTACTTTACTGTTTTTTGTATACACATATGCAAATGGTAAGAATTTTGCCACGTTCTGTGCCCTTTCAAGGTTGCATTAAATTCCACAGGTTTAATTTATAGGAATTGGTTAGGAGAATTTAGATCAACATTATCACTGAGAGTCATCTGTGCAGAACATCTGGCAGTCAAAAGTTAAGGACATCCTTAAGGATTTTTATAGACTTGATCATAAGTGCATGCCCATGGCTTCAAAATATGCCTAAATAGGACAGCATAGCACCTGGGCAGGTGGGCAGTACCACCCGCAGGTCACTGCTACCATTTTGCCTGAATCAGTCCAAATACCACCTGTTTCTTTCTACAGATGTGCAGAATCCTCCAAATGAGATTTTACCCATCTGGAGCATATTACCAAGGGGAGGGGAGAGGACGCATCCCTCTATCCCAGTGATAGAACAGAAATTGTTTCTTGTCATAAATAGCCTATTCAGGTTCATTTGCCTTAGTGTTGAATTTATTGAATAAAAATCATAGGCATCTTCTTTCATTTCCAGAAAATGATAAAGGGCAGTACATCTCTCCTTTCCATGACATTCCAATATATGCAGATGCTGGCAAGGTAATATACATGGTTCCTTTCCTCCTTTCCCTTGTACCTCTAAACTCTATGATTAAGTACTGGCAAGGTAATTAGTTCATGTTAAAGGAAACAAATTACTTGTTCTGTGTATGTTTTAACCACAATCTAACCTTTGTATTTGCCATACAAAGGTAACTGCTGTATCCATCGTTCTCAACAAACAACATGTTCACTTACTGATGTTTTAAAGTTACAGTGTCAGTGAGAAAAAGTGACTTTTTCATAAGGCCATTGTAGCATCTCCATGTCACGTGATCCAAATTGGGATGCTTAGCAGCTGGTTGATATTTATGAGAGTTGCAATGTCCTAGGGTCATGTGAACACTTGGGGGGGGGGTTGTTTTTATTTTTTTGGCTTAAAGCAAGCAAGGCCAATCAGAAAGCCAGATTCACTTAATAATCTATTACTAATTTAAAAACTGTAGTGATTCACTTGACAACTGGCAAGAAATTTTGTAAATGGGGAAAAACTCACTTAACAACTATCTCACTTAGCAACAGAAATTTTGGGCTCAGTTGTGGTCATAAGTTTTATTGACCTTCATTGCTCTAAGTAGGAAGAGTCTGAATTAAGTGTTCTGGTGTAGAGTAAAAGAAATTCTGAAGCAAAACTGCAGCAGGAAATCTTAATTTAACTTATTCTGCTGCTTATGAATAGTTATTTTAGTCATAGATTGAAGTTTGCTTGTTTTATTGTTGAAACTGCTTCCAAGGGAGAAAAATATGAATTAATTCTATCTTCCCACACTCATTGAAATAGACTAAAGGGACTGTTTCCTTGCTTTCAGTTCAACTTCTATTGCAATTACAGTAGAAGACAAAATACAGACAAAATGAAAACTTAGTTGCTAATTTTTTAAAGCTGATTTGATTTCCAAAATTTGTTTTTGGTATTTGGCTTCCACATTTTGAGAAATTTTGGTATATAAGAGGCATTTCCCTACCCTATATCTGGATTTTTCTCATCCTAATAACCAGTTTATTTTATTTATATGATTTATGAGGATGTCTGTCTTATACTATGAGTGATGTACAAGGATTAAAAACACACTCTGAAAACCACAAAACATGTAACTCTGGCCCCCAGGATAAATAATAACTCTAATTGATTAAATATATGTCATTAAGTCCTTGTCAATTCTTACAACCTCTTTTCCTGAATGAAAAACGAACAAACATAGCAGCAGCAGAGTTTCTTTCCATCTGAGCAAACAGCAAGGTCCTTAATGAAAGGCTAACAGGGTTGATGCTATTTCAATCTCAGGAGAATTCGTATCCGTAGTTTAAAAACATATTTAATGTTAGCTGCTTCAGATATTATAATATCCAATAAACTGCATCATGTAGGGCTCAGTTTTCATCTTTTCTCTGGTTTGCCATATATTGTGCTTTTTCTAATCCACATTTTAACACAACAGAGCTGGGAAATTATTATCATTAGCTTAAAAAACAATAATGTTTGACAGGGTGGATTTGATTTAAATCATGATTTATATAACTAGTAAAAAGGATTTAAATCAACTTGATCAACTTGATTTAAATCATAATTTTTAAAGAGCAACTGTCATCTTTGTCCCGCAGCGGCTTCTCCTCTGACCCGCTGTTGAGTCACCAACAATCCCAATATTGCAAATATACAGCCTCGTGCTCCGTAACTAAGTTCCATTTCATGCTGAATAAACTAAATTATTAACGTATCTTATATAGAAAACTACCTTTAGATAGATTTTTACTCCAAAAACCTTTTATTAAAATAAATTTGATTTAAAAAAAAATTAAAAATCAGTTTTAAATTTTAAAAACCAATTTTTAATTTTAAAAAATCACATCAATTTTTATCCACCCAAGTGCTTGAATATAATAATGTCTTTGTCCATCAGAATAAGAATATTTTGTTTAGAGTGGACTGGTTTCAAGCTTGTAACTAGGGGAGCTGTGGGTGTGGGGGGAATAGCCTTAATTTCTTTCATCTCCCCAACATGATTAAATGGTGTTCCTGGCTGGCTTAATTGCTGTTCTGTTCGGGTCGTATGTGACCCAAAGCCAAGTTTGAGTCCCTGTAAAAAATTTTCCCTGCATATCTGAAACTTGAAATTTCATGTAGTTTCATCATTTCAGGGGTTCTCTCTATGAGAATTTTTTTGGGGGGGTGGGGGGCTTAGTTTTTGCTGGGCAAAAAAAGTTACAAATCTTCTGTTCCCGGGTCACCCTGACCCGGACCGAAAACTCTTCATTTGCAGTGCTTATGTTTGGTCTTTTTGAAAGCTTTTTTCACTTGGAAAGTAGTCTGAACATTTCTGCACACAATGATATGAAAATTGAAATGAAAAAAGTAATTCTTATTGGTTTATTTTGCTGATATAATGCACGCCCCCCCCCCCCCCCGTTTTTGTGAAAGTTTTTTCAATTTATGGATAGTTTTGCTTGCAAAATGCATTCTATTTTACTGAAGTTGGTGTGGGATTGGTAGCTTGAACATTTCTGAATATAAGAAAAATATAAAGGAACTGAACAAAATTATTCTTACTGGTTTTTTAACATCAGAAATAAGGCCTCCCCCCCCCCCCCCTCAGCTGCTTGCAACCATTTTCACTTTTTATTTTTTTATGCTCCAAATCCGAAATATTCTTTAAAATCTTAGGCATTCATTTACTCAATTTAACAATGCTGACCATCAAAAAAATATTTGTGGGAGTGGGGGAAAAAAAATTTTTCTAGGCAAAAAAAAAGTCACACTTAGTCTGTTCGGGTCATATAGACCCGGACCAAAATGATTTTTTTTAGGCACTTGAATTTGGTCTTTTTGAAAACCTTTTCAACTGGAAAACTAGTTTGAACATTTATGAACATAATGATATGAAAATTGAACTGGAAAAATTGAGACTTATATTTTTATTTTGATCAAAAAGCCCCTCCCCCCATCCTTTTTAAATTTCGTGTCAATTTCTATTTTTTAAGGCTACAAATCCCTAAGGAATTTTCCCCCAAAAGGTTTGATATACTAAATTGAACATTTCTGAATATAAGAAAAATATAATTGAACTGAAAAAAATGGTTCTTATTGGTTTATTTTTGCCACAAAAGGGCCACCCCCCCTCGGCCTTGCTGTGTGCCATTATTGTCACTGTTTATACATATTTGTCTAGAAATATTTGGAATATCCTTTTGAAAATCAACCACATTGTAGCCAGAGAACTAATTTTATGAAACAAATCCATTTTACTAAAAAAAAGTATGCAAGTTTGAAATTAACAGCATAATTTTTATATAAATTGAAATAATTGAGGCATACTTTATGTGCAAAATAAACCAATATGCATCAATTTTTCCAGTTCAATTTTCATATCATTATGTTCAGAAATGTTCAAGCTACCAATCCCACACCAACTTTAGTAAAATAGAATGTATTTTGCTAGCAAAACTATCCATAAAGTGAAGACTATTTAAAAAAAACGGGGGGGGGGGGCGTGCATTCCATCAACAAAATAAACCAATATGCATCAATTTTTCCAGTTCAATTTTCATATCATTATGTTCAGAAATGTTCAAGCTACCAATCCCATACCAACTTTAGTAAAATAGAATGCATTTTGCAAGCAAAACTATCCATAAATTGAAAAAAATTTCACAAAAACAGGGGGGGCGTGCATTATATCCGCAAAATAAACCAATAAGATTTACTTTTTTCATTTCAATTTTCATATCATTGTGTGCAGAAATGTTCAGACTACTTTCCAAGTGAAAAAAGCTTTCAAAAAGACCAAACATAAGCACTGCAAATGAAGAGTTTTCGGTCCGGGTCAGGGTGACCCGGGAACATAAGATTTGTTACTTTTCTTAAACAGAACAGCAGGGTTAAAACACTGCTGTGCCAGATGTCTAGACTAGTTAAAGACCTGGTTTATGCTTCGTTGGAATTTTACACACCCTTTATTCCAGCTGCTATAGAAATTCAGCAAATAAACCCTAGACATTATATTTTACTGGTTCAGTGTAAGTGTCAAGTTAAATAAAATACTTGGACTTCAAATAGAACAAGAAAAGTTCTTATGAATACACAACCTGTAGGTTAGGCATCAGTACTGCATGATTTATGTTTATATTTCAAAAACGTAAATGTCTCAAATGAACTTATTATTGCTACATTCTTTGTCAACAGCCAGTTTAACTAATAATAAAATAAATAGAAAAACAGATGTGAGAAAAGAATGCAAGCGTTTAGAAGGCTGAGAATCTGCATTGCACTTAAAGCAAAGACGACTTCTGAGGATAAACAAGAATAGCCAGCTTTAAAGTTAGAATTGCAAGGTCATAACCCCAGTGCAGCTTATTATAAGAGCTTTTTTGTTCATTGCAAGTCAGAAGTAAAATGCAGAAATGGGAAGCAGAATTCAAAATTCTACCTAGAACAAAATATTATAATCTTTAGTTTCTAGCACTTTCTAATATTCACGTTGTCTTGATAAACTTAGTATTATAAAGCATCATTCACTCTGGTATTGGAGACAACTGGTATTAAAATTTATTCCTACCTGGGTTGTTTCCATCATTCTATTCCAAAGGCATATGGCTTCACCTGAATCATGTAAAAAATATGTAAACAAATGTTCAAAAACTTTGATTTCTTCTGAAATTTTCTTAAATTGCTTATCTTTCCTGACTTGCAGAATTTGATGGTGATTCTTCTCAATACTTTTTTGAAGTATTTCTGTCCATCAGTTGCTTAACAGCAAGCATTGAGTTTCTGTCATAAATGGACAGTTAAAAGGTATTTTAAAATAACTTAACCTTTGAAGGAAAAAAAGTAGTTACCTAACCTGGTTATGTTAAAGTAAGCTCATCTGCCCTCTTGTCATTAAGCTTATGGAAAACCAGGATTAGGGTTCAGGACTGCTTAAATCCTTTTAATGGGCCGTGAATGATGCAAGAATAAACCGATAAGTAGGAAGTGGCACCAGATATGCACAGTTCTGTATTCCAATAATGTATTGTTACCTTCTCTAGTGTATGAAAGATTTCTCCTGCCACATGAGCAAATGGGAAGATTTGGGGGTTGTCCCCAGTGCTGTGGTGTCAAATAAAATTTTGAATATCTGGAGAGCTATCTCCCTTAATTAATAAAACAAACCACAAGATAAAAACATTTTTCTACATCTTTTTTCTTAAAAGTCAAGAGTTTCTTCCCATTCCCTAGGTAAGGAAAAATGAATATCTCCCAACTGAAAGTTATAATTGTTATAATTGGATAATATCATCTAATATAGCTACACTCGCTGCGGGCAGGAAAGAGAAAAAAGCATAGTTATAATATTCATGGGAGTGGAAACATTTTGGAGAGCTCCATGGACAGATAGTTGTTGGGTGACAATTCAGGAAGGGCGACTGACAACACATTTCTCGGTGTTACTTTTTATATGTACTTTGCTGAATTTGTGTTCTTTTCAGCACATCTTCAACATGGTTGTGGAGATACCTCGATGGACCAATGCTAAGATGGAGGTAATTCGGCTAGAGGGCTGTAATCTATGGTTCCATTCATTACTTGATCAAAATTAGTTTATTTTAGAAATAGTCCTCTACGTCAAACCATTCGTTTTGTCACTGCCTGAAGTAATAGTGGCTGTGAAAAAAGTACTTATGACTGCCTTTCAAACTTATTATCATTGCAGCATCCCCATGGTCATGTGATCAAAATTCAGATACTTGGCAACTGAATCATAGTTATGATGGTTGCAGTGTCCCTGGGTCATGTGATCACCTTTTGCAACATTCTGACAAGTCGATGAGGAAGCCAGATTCAGTTAACCACATTACTAACTTAACGTCTGCCGTGTTTCACTTAACTGTGGCTAGAAAGGTCGTAAAATGAGGCAAAACTCACTTAATAACTTGTTTAGCAACAAAAATATTGATCTCAGTTTTGGTTGTAAGCCTAAGATTACTGGTAATATATTAAATTTCAAGTTGCCTGCTATGAATAGTATATAATGTGGTAAGTGTTTTAAAGCTAGAGTCCTATGTATACTTACTGTATTTTTCAGAGTATAAGATGCACTGGAGTATAAGACGTATCTTAGTTTTGGGGGAGGAAAACAAGGAAAAAAGGCCCCTCAGCAATTTTCCAAACAGCAAACAGCACAGATGATATATACTGTTTGCTTTTAAAAAAAATATTTTTAAATTAATTTTTAATAATGACAGATACACACTACATAAAACACAGTGCTCCCACCACCCAACATCATTCTTTCAGACCCCTCCACCAAAATCATTTTAAACCAAGAACATTTTAAAAATCATTTTAAAAATCATTTTAAACCAAGAACATTACAATATTTACAAATTATAGAGTGATTCCAGTTTATTCTTTATACCTTGGTCTCAAATTCTACTAACCACATAACCTTTAACCCTGTCCCATTCTCCCATCAGTTATTTCACTTTATTTTCATTAATCATATTCACCTTTATATCCATAATTTCAAACTGAATGTGTTCCACCACGTACTGATACCAATTTTGTATTGTCTATTTTGTTGCATCCTTCCAACCTAAAATTATTACCGCTTGAGCACTTTCTATAGCTGCTTCTTTAATTTATCTGAATTTACCCATATCACTCCTTATTAGTAATACTGCCATCTCCTTTGTAGTCACCCATTTTATGTTTAACATCCTATTAATTTCCTCTTGCACCTCTTTCCAGAATTTCTGCACTACCAAACACTCCCAAAACATGTGCATTAACACCCCTCTCTCCTGACATCCATGCCAACAGGCACCCTTAACATTCCGATAAATATACCCAAGTTGTACAGGTATATGATACCAATTATGTAAAATGATATATACTGTTTGCTGTGTATTTCTGTGCATGTGTGTCTGACCCATAGAAATTGCAAAGAATTGGAAAAATATACATTATGGCTATATTTTGATGCCAGAAAGTTTTCTTAAATGTAGTCACAGTAACTCCTCCCAATTATTTAAATAGATCTACTACAAATATGACTAACTCAGTTTAACTCAGCTGCCTTATCTTTATACTAAAACAGGACACTGTTACATTTATTTATTTATTTATTTATTTATTATTTAGATTTGTATGCCGCCCCTCTCTGCAGACTCGGGGCGGCTCACAACAGAATACAACAATTCATGACAAACCTAAATTATAGTTTAAAATATTTTTAAAAAACCATTTACTAAGCAAACATACACACAAACATACCATGCATAAATTGTATATGCCCGGGGGAGATGTCTCAGTTCCCCCATGTCTGACGACAAAGTTGGGTTTTAAGGAGCTTACGAAAGGCAAGGAGAGTAGGGGCAGTTCTAATCTCTGGGGGGAGTTGGTTACAGAGAGTCGGGGCCGCCACAGAGAAGGCTCTTCCCCTGGGGCCCGCCAACCGACATTGTTTAGTTGACGGGACCCGGAGAAGGCCCACTCTGTGAGACCTAATCAGTCGCTGGGATTCGTGCGGCAGAAGGCGGTCTCGGTGATATTCTGGCCCAGTGCCATGAAGGGCTTTAAAGGTCATAACCAACACTTTGAATTGTGACCGGAAATTGATCGGCAACCAATGCAGACTGCGGAGTGTTGGTGAAACATGGGCATACCTAGGTAAGCCCATGACTGCTCTCGCAGCTGCATTCTGCATGATCTGAAGTTTCCGAACACTTTTCAAAGGTAGCCCCATGTAGAGAGCATTACAGTAGTCTAACCTCGAGGTGATGAGGGCATGAGTGACTGTGAGCAGTGAGTCCCGGTCCAGATAGGGCCGCAACTGGTGCACCAGGCGAACCTGGGCAAACGCCCCCCTCGCCACAGCTGAAAGATGGTTCTCTAATGTGAGCTGTGGATCGAGGAGGACACCCAAGTTGCAGACCGTCTCCGAGGGGGTCAATAATTCCCCCCCCCCCAGGGTGATGGACGGACAGATGGGATTGTCCTTGGGAGGCAAAACCCACAGCCACTCCATCTTATCCGGGTTGAGTTTGAGTCTGTAAGTGTAAAGTGTAAAAGATTATACTTTTACAGATCTTTAAAATTGATGTGGCTTTCTGGAAGGATAGTTATTCTCTTTTTTAAAAAAAATATTTTTATTGATTTTTAACAAGTTTAATATACACACAACATAAAACAGTACAGTATAGTTATTCTCTGCTATTTTAAAGAAGATACAATAGCACTGGGGCTCTTCAGTTCAAGTATTTATTTTAAAAACCTTCTTCATTTTGTTAAGTTGTCTAGAACAATAATAAAGCAGCCTTTAAAGAATAAGTCTAATAATTTGAACATTCTATAGACATTTGTAGTTATTGACTTACCTCCTTGCAGTTTCAGCAGTCCAATATTGCCAGCAGTCCACCTGGCAGCAATTTGACTCCTTGTAGATGGTTTCACTTTCAATTCTAGCAAGTGGCTTGCCTGTTTCTGAATCAGCTGTGTGCCGGGAGTCTGACACTCAATTGCTTATGCTAATCAGGCTCTGGACGGTTTGCTGCAAGGAGGTAAACTGCTGCAAGGCAGAGACCAAAGGGTGGGCATAGGGCTACTTTCTGTGTGTAAGAAGCATCCATATTTTCATCCTGTTTTGGGGAGTAAGAAGGTTCGTCTTATACTCCAAAAAATACGGTATATGGAACCTTTACCAATAAGATGCACATTCGTACGTCTGTTTTTGGTTCCTATCAATCTGGATATTTATTAAGTGAAACATATCCCCCAAAAAGTTAATTTTTTTCCCTTTAAAAGATTTTTTTAAAAAATTGAGTAAATAAACTAAGCAAATTCTGTTTTAGATTGCAACTAAGGATCCTCTCAATCCAATTAAACAAGATGTGAAGAAAGGAAAGCTACGTTATGTTGCTAATGTATTTCCCCACAAGGGATATATCTGGAACTACGGCGCTATTCCACAGGTACTGTAATATTCATAATCTTTTCTATGAATTCCAGTTAGAAACAACACCAATGAAGGGGAAACTTTGTACTACTGCATAGACAACTGTGGGCAAACTCTCTAGAGGAAGAAGAAAACACCTTGGGGTGTAAACATGCGAACTGCCTGTGTTATAACAGAAAGGACGGCTTTATTAAAGCATAGGAAGCCTCTAAAACACAGAGAGCTCTCGTAAAGCCAGCATAGATTGAATGAATTAAACCAATGTTGATAATAAAAATTGGAATGCTCCATGAGTCAGTTTTGGTTTAATATTTATGTCAATTGATGTTGTCTTTTAAATTTGTCCATGCAAATTATATCAAACTCGTAACATTTGTTGCTGTAGCATGACTGTTGTATTTTAATAATAATAAATCCATTCAGTGGATAAAAGAATATTAAATGAATTGAATTAAATACAGGGGTGTCAAATTTCATTGAGGGCCAAATCAGGGTTGTGTTTGACCTTGGGAGGGGGCGTGGTCAGCTCAATGTTACTCGTGTCGGGGGCACCTGTGGTGGCCAAGTGCTAAGGCAGGAGTTCCCTCAGACCCTCCCTCACGCTCATTATAATCTTCCTTTTCTTCTTTTTCCTTCCCTCTTCATTCTCCTTTCTTCTTCCTTCCCCTCTTTCCTTATTTTTCCTTCCTTGCTCTCTTCCCATCTTTATTTCTTTTTCTTTCCTCTTTCCCTGTCTTCTTCCCTGTCCCTTCTTACATGCTCAGATGCAAAAGGAGAAACATTTCTCGTTTGGTTTGGTTTTGAGTTTGTTTTTCTAGCCCTTTGCCAGAGAAAATGGAGCATGGGGGGGGTGCCCCATTTTCAGCTGTTATGGCTGAAAACAGAGTTCAGGAAGGCCACGCAGGGCCCTCCCAAGCTCCGTTTTTGCTGGCAGGGGCACTGCAAGCCAGTCCTTTGCTGTTTCCAGGGTGGCTCCACAGGCTAGATCTGGCCCATGGACTTTGATTTTGACACCCTTGGATTAAAGCATAATGTGCTTTAATCCAGTTCAGTTAATGGATTTATTATAATTAAAATGCAATTCATAATAAATCCATTTAACAGAGTAATAGAAAGGGATGTCCATCAAAGCAGAACATTTGGGATTTTACACATGTATATTTTAGGTATTTTAAGGAGCATCTTATGCGTGCACGGAATCTATTGTGGATAGATTTTATTGTCATTGCATCCAAAGTCTAGTAACCTGAGATACAGTGATACCTCATCTTACAAATGCCTCGTCATACAAACTTTTCGAGATACAAACCTGGGGTTTAAGATTTTTTTGCCTCTTCTTACAAACTATTTTCACCTTACAAACCCACCGCCGCCGCTGGGATGCCCCGTCTCCGGACTTCTGTTGCCAGCGAAGCACCCACTTTTGCGCTGCTGGGATTCCTCTGAGGCTCCCCTCCATGGGAAACCCCACCTCCAGACTTCCATGTTTTTGTGATGCTGCAGGGGAATCCCAGCAGGGGAATCCAGCAGCGCAAAAATGGGTGCTTCGCTGGCAACAGAAGTCCGGAGGTGGGGTTTCCCAGTGAGGGGAGCCTCAGTGAAATCGCAGCATCACAAAAACACGGAAGTCCGGAGGTGGGGTTTCCCAATGAGGGGAGCCTCAGTGAAATCGCAGCATCGCAAAAACACAGACGTCTGGAGGTGGGGATTCGAGGACTTCCATGTTTTTGCAATGCTGCGATTTCACTGATGCTCCCTTCGCTGGGAAACCCCACCTCCAGACTTCCATTGCCAGCGAAGCGCTCGTTTTTGCGATGCTGGGATTCCCCTGCAGCATCGCAAAAACACAGAAGTCCAGAGGTGGGGTTTCCCATGGCCTCAAGGGAATCCCAGCAGTGCAAAAAAGCTTTGGCTGGCAAAGGGGGTGAATTTTGGGCTTGCACGCATTAATCACTTTTCCATTAATTCCTATGGGAAACATTGTTTCGTCTTACAAACATTTCATCTTAAGAACCTCATCCCGGAACCAATTAAGTTTGTAAGACAAGGTATCACTGTACATTAAAATGGAGTATTTATTATTGTCTTTTCTGTGAATTTCCTTCTGAATAACCTTTCTGTTCTTCTGTTATTTATGGAAAAAGATAATGAGCCTTTCCTTTTCCTTTTGACTTGTTGACTTTGTGATTTTCTTTTACTGTTAACCTCTTTCATAGATTTCAAAGCTGTCTTGATAATAAGTTCGCTTTTCCATCGAAAGCAGCACATAACTTGCTTTGTGTGCATCTCATTAAGGATTCTTTTTCTGATATCCCTTGTATCCCCTGGTGCTCCAGATAGCATGTGCTGTTGTAGGAAATACAAAGTGTTCCATAGCAGTCTCTGCCAGATTTTCATAACACTGTTTCTCAACTGGAAGGAAGTTAGGGCAATTTCTATTAAAGCAGTTCTGAACTATAACTTCCTGTTAGCAAGTGTTGCCCCTGCAATCACATCGGATGCGAGATAACCTCTTTTCAGATTTCATGTAAAGTGCCTTAGATTTGAGTTCTTTTGCACTTTGTGTGTTCATAAACAGTACTTGCATTATTTGAGAAATTTGAACATGTTCACTATGCACTCGTTTCTGGCAAAATAGTCATAAATCACTGTATTTGATCACAAGGCACTGCAAATAGTCATAAATGCAGGCTGTGTGGTGGTGTGTGTGACATCAAAACTTTGAATCCGGGTCCCTTTTATTGGGGGATTCAGTGGTGGGTTCCTACCGATGCGGTCCAGACCGCACCAATACGAACCCAGTGATGACGCAATTTTCAGTGATTCCCCCCCCCCCCCGGCATCTCCATGTCAGAAGAAGCCCTCCCGCCAGCCCTCGTCTTAATGCCGATCTTTATTCTTCAGCTGAAGCACAGCTGAGAAGCTCCTACTCAGGAGATGCTGGGAAAAAATAGCTGAAAATTGCCTCATTAGTGGGGTCCTATTGGTGCATCACTCTAGACCGCACTGGCAGGAATCCACCACTGGGGGGATCCATTATATCAGGGGTATCTAACTCAAGGCTTGGGGGCCAGATCCAACTCATCGGGTGTTTAGATCTGGCCCGCAGGGCCATTCTGGAAATAGCAAACGACTGGCCCTCGGTGCCTCTGCCGCAGCCCATCTGAACTCTGTTTTTGCTGGCAGAGGGTTTGCAGGAAGCCGTCCCAGCCCAAAACTGAGCTCAAGAACCTGTTTTCTCTGGCAGAGCACTGGGGCCACAGGTGTCCTGACACAAGCAATAACAAATTGGCCACTTCCACCCTGGCCCCAAGATCGAACACAACCGTGATGTGACTCTCAATGAAACCAATAGAATAGAATAGAATAGAATAGAATTTTATTGGCCAAGTGTGATTGGACACACAAGGAATTTGTCTTGGTGCATATGCTCTCAGCGTACATAAAATAAAATATACATTTATCAAGAATCATGTGGTACGACACAATGATTGTCATAGGGGTCAAATAAGCAATGAAGAAACAATATTAATAAAAATCTTAGGATATAAGCAACAAGTTACCGTCATACAGTCAACATGGGAGGAAATGGGTGATAGGAATGATGAGAAAAACTAGTAGAATAGAAGTGCAGATTTAGTAGAAAGTCTGACAGTGTTGAGGGAATTATTTGTTTAGTAGAGTGATGGGGTTCGGGAAAAAACTGTTCTTGTGTCTAGTTGTCTTGGTGTGCAGTGCTCTGTAGCGACGTTTTGAGGGTAAGAGTTGAAACAGTTTGTGTCCAGTAATAGCATTTAGACATATACCGCTTCATAGTGCTTTTACAGCCCTCTCTAAGTGGTTTACAGAATCAGCATATCAGCAATCCAAGTCATCATTTTAGCCACCTCGGAAGGATGGAAGGCTGAGTCAACCTTGAGCCGGTGGTGAGATTTGAACTGCTAAACTACAGCTAACAGTTAGCTGAAGTAGCCTGCAGTGCTGCACTCTAACCCCAGCTCAGGTTTGACACCCCTGCATTGTATCTTTGAAAGGCTACAAATTCCTTGTTTTCTTGCTCTTTTAGCAAAGGCATCACAACTACCAAGCTACCCAATTTTGTTTGGTTGTCCGTGGATAAAGAACGGTTTTGGTTTCCTTTATAGAATAAATAAAGAGTAAAATATTTTAATACGGTACAGTTTTAAATTTTAATTGAGAAGCCCCGTGCTGAGATGAAAGGAAGCGTGCGCAGCAAGTACTTAAAGGAAACAGCGTTTATTTTGCAGACATGGGAAGATCCAATGCATAAAGACGAAAATACCAACTGTTGTGGAGACAATGATCCAATCGACGTTTGTGAAATTGGGGACAAGGTAACTGAACCCTTTCCAGGTGGAAATTTGGGGCTTGCTAACCATCTTTGCAATGTTGCTAATATGTCACTTTGAAAATGTTTGCAATCAGGCTATTCATCCAGCTGTCACTATAAATATGCAGAAGACAGTAGTGGCTAATTTTTACATGGAGACGAGTTTTGGTTAACAGCTACTTGTTCAGCAACTATTGGAAGTTGGCACCGAACAAGTGATTGCTACAACCGATCCTTGAAATTCCAGCTGCCCCAGCACCTCTGATATCATGCGATCACAATCTGGGCACTCAGCAATAGGCTCGCACTTAGGATGATTGCAGTGTCCGATGATTACATGATCAATAATAGATTACCTTCCCTGCCAGTTTATTTATTTATTTATTTATTAGATTTGTATGCCGCCCCTCTCCGAAGACTCGGGGCGGCTAACAACAATAAAAAAGACAATGTAAACAAATCTAATATTAAAAATAATCTAAAAAACCCCAATTTAAGAAACCAATCATACAAACAAGCAAACCATGTATAAATTCTATAAGCCTAGGGGGAAGGGAAAACATTTCAATTCCCCCATGCCTGACAACAGAGGTGGGTTTTAAGAAGCTTGCGAAAGGCAAGGAGGGTGGGGGCAACTCTGATATCTGGGGGGAGCTGGTTCTAGAGAGTCGGGGCCGCCACAGAGAAGGCTCTTCTCCTGGATCCCGCAAATGACATTGTTTAGTTGCCGGGACCCGGAGAAGGCCAACTCTGTGGGACCTAACCGCTCGCTGGGATTTGTGCGGCAGAAGGCGGTCCTGGAGATATTCTGGTCCGATGCCTTGAAGGGCTTTATAGGTCAGTTTGCCAGCAAAGTCCGTGGGGAAGGCAGCAGGGAAAGTTGCAGGTTGCTCAGGTAAATCTCACCCATCCACACATTCTCCCAGTGTGTCTTCTCAGCCACTTACACACCCTTCCCATCCCCAGTAGCAGGGACCCCTAGCCTGTTCAAATTGCTGTCTTCTACCTGTCAGTAACCACTTGCATGCCAGCCCCTCTGCCTACAAACCACCTGGAGCTTGCAACTCTCTGTCAAGCTCCCATTGACCTTGGAAGCCAGCAAACAATTGTAAGGAGTACTCCCTTAACAGTTGTCAATCCTTGGATCCATCAATCCTGCGGCCCCGACCCTCTGGAACCAACTCCCCCCAGAGATTAGAATTGCTCCCACCCTCCTTGCCTTTCGTAAGCTTCTTAAAACCCACCTCTGCCGCCAGGCATGGGGGAATTGAGATCCTCTTTCCCCCTAGGCCTTTACAATTTTATGCATGGTATGTCAGTATCTATGTTTGGTTTTACCATAGGGGTTTTTAACTGTTCATATTGGATTGTCATATGCTGTTTGCTACTGTTGTTAGCCACCCCGAGTCTACAGAGAGGGGCGGCATACAAATCCAATCCAATCCAATCCAATCCAAAGATGCCCTAAAGGAGAATGCACAGTTGCTACTGATGCCCTTTACCGCCCCTTACCTGCCACGGCGGGGATGGGTGGGTGGTTCAAATCCCTATTTGGGCCCCCGACTCCCCTCTGAGCCTACACCAGCTCAAGCAGGCACTTCTGCAGGTCCCCAAGAACTTTAAAGTTTATGATAGGAAGTGTATTAGCTCAAGGCAAATTTTTAACCTTTTATAAAAGATTCTGCTGGTGTGGGGATGGGTGGGAAGGTTTATATTTCAAATTGGCAGAGATACTTTGCAATAATAAGGGCTTATCCATCCAGTGTCCCATTACTTCAGTGGTTCTTAAACTGTTTGGTCCAATGATATCCCTTTTCTCATCTAGAATAATGTGACTACTCTCCCGGGGGGAGGGGCTCTTGCTTGGGGAGGGAAACTTCTGGTACTGGCTGGGCCTGTGTGAGTCACAGCCTGGCAGTGCCTGCCCCCTACCCCGCCCTGGGAGGGAGTAGCAATCCCCCCCCCGCGTATCTTGGGGCTAAGGGAAGGGCCAGGGGGCATCCCACCACTCTAAATCTTGATTACTCCCCCCAAAACAAAAGCAAAACATGACATTTTTGACAAAGCACCAAATTCTGTTGTTTTATACAATGTCTTGAAGCCTCAATTCCAAACTGGATTTCTGGCTCACAAACAGGCAGCTACAAATTGCTCCATTGCCCCCAGGGTATGTTCAAATTAGTGCATTTTAAGAAACTTACTTACTTACTTACTTACTTACTTACTTACTTACTTACTTACTTACTTACTTACTTATTTGTATGCTGCCCCTCTCCGCAGACTCGGGGCGGCTCACAGCAATAGTAAAAACAATATACAATAGCAAATCTAATAATTAAAATATCTAAAAAGCCCCTTATTTAAAAGCAAGACATACACACAAAGATACCATGCATAAACTAAATAGGCCAGGGCAGATGTCTCAATTCCCCCATGCCTGACGGCAGAGGTGGGTTTTAAGGAGTTTATGAAAGGCAAGGAGGGTGGGGGCAATCCTAATCTCCGTGAGGAGCTGGTTCCAGAGGGTCGGGGCCACCACAGAGAAGGCTCTTCCCCTGGGGGGAAGACCCCTGGGGGTCCTTTCCGGCTCCCTACCAGGAGGCACTTGTTTTTAATGTTTTTAACTGTTTTTAGTTAATTTATTGGGGGGGGGGGGGTTAGTGATGGATGCTTACGATTATTGGAATGAATGGGATTATATGCATTGGGTGAACGGGGGTGGGTGGGATGGGTGGGACAGCTTTTAGGAGTTGTTAGAGAGCCCACCACATGCAGAAAGTGCTAATCTTTCAGTACAGCATTATTATATATTTTGGTGCTGCTGCAGCATTAAATATAAAATGTCATGGAATGCAAACATATGACTGTTTCTATGCATAGCCTAAATATTTAAATACTATGTGGAAAGCAAATCTGTTAGATGCCCAGACATTATGCTTATATAGTATTGGTTCAAATACTGTATACCGTAGTACCTCTAGATACGAGCTGCTCCACATGCGAGTATTCCAAGTTACGAGCCGTGACGCGAGCGAAATTTCTGTTCGACACCCGAGCTCAAATTCGGGATACGAGCCGAGCTTCCACTAGGTGGCGCAAGAATCTCCTTGCTTCCAGTTATCTTGGCACGAAAAACAACGTTCGAGATGCGAGTTGATCGACTTACGAGCTCAGGTCTGGAACGAATTAAACTCATATGTTGAGGTACCACTGTATTATTGTGAAGGCATTTCTTGGAAGAATGTAATATGCAATGAAAAATATCTATCCTAGCTGAAAACAATCAAGTGAGACTTTCCTCTTCACCTGAGGAAACCTTGTCTACAGAAATTGATGTCCAAAATCAACCTCTGAGTAGGCTACTTATTTAATGAAATATGAACACTGGAATTCTTTCCACAAAGTTTAGTTTGCTCAGCAGTCAGGCAGAAGAGGAAGTATTGTTGTAACTTCACCTGTTCTGACTCAGTAGGATCAGCTGTGTGATTCTGAATCATACCTAATGAGTAAATTTATTCAAACAGGTGTGTAACAGAGGCGATATCATTCAAGTGAAAGTTCTGGGCACGCTGGCATTGATCGATGAGGGTGAAACTGACTGGAAAATCATTGCAATCAATATTAATGACCCTGAAGCTGCTAATATGAATAGTAAGTAGCTTTGAAGTCAGATTTCAGACACGTTTGTGCCTTAGTTTTTCTAGTTTTGAAATTCTACATGTGCAAAGTATTATTATTATTATTATTATTATTATTATTATTATTATTATTATTAATTAGATTTGTATGCCGCCCCTCTCCGCAGACTCGGGGCGGCTCACAGCAGTAATAAAACAATATACAGTAACAAATCTAATATTAAAAGCCTCAAATAACAAATCTAATATTAAAAGTCTAAAAAGCCATTATTTAAAAAGCATATACACAAACATACCATACATAAAACTAGATAGGCAAGGGGAGATATCTCAGTTCCCCCATGCCTGACGGCATAAGTGGGTTTTAAGGAGTTTACGAAAGGCAAGGAGGGTGGGGGCAATCCTAATCTCCGGGGGGAGCTGGTATGTATGTAACTGATGTTATATTTTTTTGTGCCATTCTGTTTTTAAGGATTACAGGTGGTCCTCAGCTTAATAATAGTTTACTTAGGGACCGTTCAAAGTTGCAACGGCGCTGAAAATGTGACTTATGACCATTTTTCAGATTTACGACCATTGCAAAATCCCCATGGTCACATGATTTACATTCAGATGCTTGACAACTGACTCACATTTATGACAGTTGCAGTGTCACCTTTTGCAACCTTCTGACAAACAAAGTCAATGGAGAGGCTAGATTCACTTAACAGCTGGGTTACTAATTTAACAACTGCCACGATTCCTTTAACAAAGAATATGAGCTGCTCTGATTCCTCAGAGGGGGCGACTTACAAATCCAATTACATAAGTAATAGTAATAATAAATGTGGCAAGAAAAGTCGTAAAATAGGGTGAAACTCATTTAACAAAAGTCTCACTTAGCAACATAATTGTTGGGCTCAGTTGTGGTTGAGGACTCCCTCAGCAGTGGGTTGCTCCAGGTTCTAAGAATTGGCAGCAGGAGGCTGCCTGCACCCACCCATCTGGGAAGCTTATGTGCATGCGCAGAAGTGTTGCAAGCGTGAACTGGTATCAAAGGATTTTAGAATCCACTACTGGACTACCTGTATATAAATAGCTGAACTTTATTTTTGAGTACTATATAGATCTGATTTCCTTTTGGCTTCCCTCTCTTACATTTGAAATGTCCCTAATTATTGCTATTGATGTACAGTAGAATTCTTGATGGAATGTATGCCAATTTTTACAGGAATGACCACATTTCTTCTGCAAGACGTTAAAGATAAAATATGTTGGGAGACTTGAGCAAAGCTTGAGTAGGTTCTGAATGTATTCTTTTTAAAACTTTAAGATATTGATGATGTCAGAAGAATTAAACCTGGATACCTGGAAGCAACTGTGGACTGGTTTAGACGATACAAAGTCCCTGATGGGAAGCCAGAAAACCAGTTTGCATTCAATGGAGAATTCAAAGATAGGGTATGTATATATTTTGTCTACTGCTGGCCACTGTTTGAAGCTGCTTACCCTTTTCTTGTTAATGCAGACAATACCAAAAGTGCATGAAGATATGTCTGCAGCTGTTTTTGTTCAGAACCGCATTCAGAAATTGTTCTTAACTACTGAAGATGTAATGACTAATCAAAGAAAAAAAAGGCCCTTTTTATTTCATTTTATTAAAAATATAGTTTATTGATTTTTTAAGAGAAGAAGAAAAAGAAAAAAGTGGGGGAGAAATAGGGATACAAAAAGTAAGGGCGATACAGAACAATAGACATATTTCAGCAAAAGATATATAACTTACAATGTATCAGTTTTAAACATTTAACTGTAAATTTTCATGTTATACTTAATATTTAACGTTTTATGGTTTCGTATCTATAGATTTACTTTGCAATATATTAGTATGGTTAGATAAGATAGGATTTGGGTGGGGAAAGGGAAATGGGTGGTACCTGCGATATAGCAGGCGTATGTAGTTTAACGACATATTTTTAAATTATAATGTGGCTGTGGGTGTGTATATTGAGGATGGTTGCATGTTACATTGTTAGTAGATTATAGATAGATATCAGAGGAATTGAACTCAGACAGAACATCTAGTTTGTATTTGGTCTAGGCTCTTTTTATTTCAAATTACTGTATTTTTTGGAGTGTAACATGCACACTCGCCCCAAAAGTGGGTGAAAATTTTGGTGCATCACATAGACCGGATACAGGCCAATTTTTGTTCCCATGAACCCTCTGTGTGTTGTGTTTCGCCCTCCTGGGCCCCCAGAAGCACTCTGCAGTGCTTCACACATCCCATTTTCACCAAAACCGGGCTTGTTTCTGGCTTCCTGAACCCTCTGTGAATCCCTTTTTCGCCCTCCCAGGTCCCCAAAAGCACTCTGCAGGCCAAAAATGGGTGTATTTTTGGCAAAAATGGGACACATGTTGAGTTCGTTTGGGAGGCCAAAAACGGGCATGTTTTTTGATCTGCATAGTGTTTCTGTGGGCTGGGGAGGGTGAAAACACTATGTGCGGATGCCAAAACCTTTATTTTTTCTTGTTTTCCTCCTCTAAATCTAATGCTTCTCTAAACTGCTCCTCTAAATCTAGGTGCTCTTCTAAATCTAGATCTTAGTCTGAAAAATAGAGTAACTAGCCAGAGATGCTTCAGTACACTTTTAGCGTCCCAATCCAAAATTTCATGATGCAGTATAACTATATGGCAAATAATAATAATAATAATAATAATAATAATAATAATAATAATAATAATAATTTATTAGACTTGCATGCCGCCCCTCTGCGAAGACTCGAAGTATGTACTGTATGTATCTATGTATGTTGTGGCAATCACAGCATATTATTATATTAGGCTGCTGAGAAGCGACTGAATTTGTTTTCCCTTTAAAATCCCAGGACTTTGCAATTGATACTATTAAAAGCACTCATAACCACTGGAAGGCTCTAATAATTAAAAAAACAGATGGAGGAGAGATTTGTTGGTAAGTTGTTAAACTGTTTCTTTCATAAGTGCCTTGGAAGGATGAATTAAATGAATTTGTTAATCTGTATATAAAATTAATGCTTTATGGAATTAATATCCTATTTTATTCTCTAAATATGTCTTGTTTTAAAGGTATGATTCAAGATATATTAATTAAATGCACTGGAGAAATACTTGGCCATTTACCGGTATTTAATTTAGCTTTTTGTTTCCCCAGCACAAATGCAACTTTGACCGATAGTCCTTTCTGTTGCAGTCAGAATGCCGCAGCAGCCATTGTGACAGCGGTAAGCATTTGTGATAAACGTTTGTTCTCTTCATGCCTTGGGACATCTACTGTGCGTATTCTGAGCAAACTAAGAAAGAAAAATGCCAGACCAGGTCCAAGGTCTAGTTACAACAACATTCTGCTTCCAGAGATTCCACAATGACTGCAGAAGGCGCACAAGCCAGGCCTGAAGTTATTGAATTAAATTAATTTGTTCCTTATCATTGTAGGGGTCACAGTGGCATTTCTGATGCTGAAGGTCAGCTAGCCTTATTGTGATTAGTCAATATTGATAGCTTTATCTTCTTCTTTTAAAAAAAAAATTGTTATTAATTATTTACAGTAAGAAAAATACATAAATGCCACAAAACAAACAAAAACAAGACATATAGATATCATCTTTCATCGATACAATTATATATCAAGTCTTAAACACTCAACGATTTACACATAGAAACATAGAAACATAGAAGTCTGACGGCAGAAAAAGACCTCCTGGTCCATCTAGTCTGCCCTTATACTATTTTCTGTATTTTATCTTAGGATGGATATATGTTTATCCCAGGCATGTTTAAATTCAGTTACTGTGGATTTATCTACCACGTCTGCTGGAAGTTTGTTCCAAGGATCTACTACTCTTTCAGTTTCCCAACTGAACATTTCCCAACCTACCTGTTAACATTATTGCTACAGCTTTTTTATTTCATTTTATTTTAATCAGCCTACTAGTTTTACATTGCTTATGTTATATATTGTTACCTAAATCTTAATCTTTATTAATTTCAATCATAAATTATCCAAAATTAATTGCTTAAACACAATTTTATTTTGTATATCTAAAACAAAAGGAGTAACAAAATTGCTTACATTCCGTCCCCCCCCTTTCCCCCCTGTATACTTTCAGATTGTGATAAATTTGGCTATGTTATAGATATTTCGGCTTTTAAATATTTTTTTAATTAACCCAATCATACCATCTGCTTCTCAGCCTTTTGGCTAAGATCAAGTGTAGCTTTACCTTCTATTACCCCTATAGCAGTGATGGCAAATCTTTTTGAGTGCCCAAATTGGAATGTGTGCCTGCACGCGTGCCATAGTGCCGGAAACCTGAAGACCAGCTGGCTGGCCCATGCATGTCAAGTGTTTTTTGGCCGTTTTCAGGCCATTTATGGGCCAAAACTGACTGGCCTGGGTTTTGGTCAATTTGGGGGCGTTTTCAGGTTGTTTTTCGAGCCATTTTCTGGTGCTCTGGTGCCTTCCAAAACCAGCTGTCTGGCGTGCATGTGCATGCTGGAAACTAGAAGAGCACCTGGTGACGGTGCTCGTGCCCACAGAAAGGGCTCTGTGTGTCACCTCTGGTGACCTATGCGTGCTATAGGTTCACCATCATAACCTATAGTATTGGTTGCAAAATGTAGCCCCACGAGAATCTAATATGTAGCTTAATAATCCACTTTACAGATAGTCCTGGCTTAATCACCACAATTGGAACTAGTACAGTATCTCTATTGCCAAGCAAAAGGTCATACAATGGATCTATGACATCAGTTCCCATTTGGTTATTAAGTGAGTCAACCCACAATTGTTAAGTGAGACATCACGTGGCCACAGCTTGCAATTTTACTAATGGCTTCTCCTTTGAATTTGCTTGCCAGAATCTAAGCATGCCAGTGGTGATCGTGTGGCCATGGACTTAGTTTTCTTTTCCTCCAAAAGTCTTTAATTTATTAATTTATTGTATTTATTCATTCAGTTTCTATACCTGTCCAACTCAGCCAAGTTACTCTGGGCGGTTTACAATTTAGTTGTGTCTGATCTTTTCTATAGGCAGATTATGCTAATTCTGATAATCTTTTTTCATTTTGTTCTTTTGTTTCAAAAAATATTTGAAAGAATTTTGTTAGCAGAAATGCAAAATAACGTTAAATTGGTTTTACTTAGAATTGGCTTGCAATAATCTTAACACCCCATGTTCTCCCTAACATTGGAAACAGAAACAAAAGAAAACTCACAGCCTAATAAACAAGATTCAGTTTTTCAGACATAAAAGTTAAGTTTCAGAGCACTTTCCTACTCCAGCAGCTTCTTCCAGCTAGCATGCAGCCAGCAAAGATATTTGAAAAACTATCAAATTATTTTTTAAAATATTTATTATAAAATATCTGATACTGATTTATAGGCAGATCTGAATTAAGTAAAAATTTCTGAATGAAATGTCTGTTTCAGCTACCTCCTTGTGGGACCTGTAATCCACTACCAGCTGAAGGTAAATTATTTTAATTTGGAGTGAAATGTGAATATATATATATATATATATATTTGTGTTGGGGACTGACAATTTCTGTATTGCATATTAACCTGAATATACTGAATATATTTGTACCTTGTTGTGCATTGCAAAACAGCTCTAAGGATAGAAACAGTCAGTCATTTGGTTGGGATAGTAAATGTAAGCCAGAGTGAAATATCCATTATGTCTATGACAAACAGTAAGTACAACACAATTTAGATGGGAGTACTGGGTTTGATGTCTACTAATGTACCTTGTTTTTTCCTATAAAGAAAGAATTAGATATTGGCTAATAATTACAAGAGCATAAATTCATGAGGTTAAAAATCTGATTTATCATATATGCAACTTATTTATTTTATTTATTTATTGGATTTGTATGCCGCCCCTCTCCGTAGACTTGGGGCGGGTTTTTTTTTAAAAAAAACCTTACATTATACCGTGGGAATTTAGCTGATGGCTGTTCTGGAAACTGTATATTGAAAGCCAAATGTATATTCTGTTGCTTTATAATACAGTGATACCTCAAGATACGAACCCCTCGTCTTACGAACAACTTGAGATACGAACCCGGGGTTCAGAAAAAATTTGCCTCTTCTTCCGAACTTTTTTCGTGTTACGAATGCCAAACCCGAACTTCCGGGTTCGGCGTTCGGGAGGCTGCTGGGAAGCCCCCCGGCTGTTTTAAAAGGTGACAGCCGGGCGGCGGGGCTTCCCAGCAGCCTCCGAACCCGGAAGTTTGGGTTTGGCGTTCGTAACACGAAACAAGTTCGTAAGAAGAGGCAATTTTTTTCTGAACCGTTCGGAGGCTGCTGGGAAGCCGCACGGCTGTTTTAAAAGGTGACAGCCGGGCTGGGGGGCTTCCCAGCAGCCGCCGAACACGGAAGTTCGGGTTTGGCGTTCGGCTTCGGGAGACAGCTGGGAAGCCGCACGGCTGTTTTAAAAGGTGACAGCCGGGCTGGGGGGCTTCCCAGCAGCCTCCCGAACCCTGAACTTTTGCCGAACTTCCAGGTTCAGGGTTCGGGAGGTTGCTGGGAAGCCCCCCAGCCCGGTTGTCACCTTTTAAAACAGCCGCGCGGCTTCCCAGCAGCCTCCGAACGCAGAAGTTCGGGTTTGGCGTTCGGCTTCGGGAAGCTGCTGGGAAGCCGCGCGGCTGTTTTAAAAGGTGACAGCCGGGCTGGGGGGCTTCCCAGCAACCTCCCGAACCCGGAAGTTCAGCAAAAGTTCGGGGTTCGGGAGGCTGCTGGGAAGCCCCCCAGCCCGGCTGTCACCTTTTAAAACAGCCGCGCGGCTTCCCAGCAGCCTCCCGAAGCTGAACGCCAAACCCAAACTTTCGCGTTCGGCTTTCGGAGGCTGCTGGGAAGCCCCGCCGCCCAGCTGTCACCTTTTAAAACAGCCTGGGGGCTTCTCGGCGGCCTCCCGAATGCCGAACCCGGAAGTTTGGGTTTGGCGTTCGGCGTTTGGGAGGTCGATGAGAAGCCCCCAGGCTGTTTTAAAAGGTGACAGCCGGGCGGCAGCGGGTTTTTTGCGGGGGGGTTTTTTGGTTGCAAGGATTAATTGACTTTACATTGTTTCCTATGGGAAACAATGTTTCGTCTTACGAACCTTTCGTCTTACGAACCTCCCCCTGGAACCAATTAGGTTCGTAAGACGAGGTATGACTGTACTACGGTATTAAGCATATAGAATAAAACAGAACAGAACATAGAATAATATAGAATAGGGAATAGAATAGGAAATAGAATATAATAAAATACAATACAACATAATAGAATATAATAGAATACAATAGAATAGAATTCTTTATTGGCCAAGTGTGATTGGACACACAAGGAATTTGTCTTGCATATGCTCTCAGTGAACATAAAAGAAAAGATACGTTCATCAAGAATCATGAGATACAACACTTAATGGTAGAAAACCATAGCTATAAAACCTCCCACATTGAAATCCCTATAGACCTTACTCAGCCCATATATTTACCATCTCTGTTTATGATTCCTTCACTTAAAGATGCTTTCCCTTTATGCTCTTTATATTCATGGGAAGCGTTTCCCCATAAAGTAGAACCTCTGACCATGATCAAATCGCATGATGACCAAAAATTTTGCATAATGCATCTGGTCATAAGTGAATTTCCCCTTTCACGCCATTATTATTTTTTCTATGAGCATGTGCAGTCTTGCTTCTGGTTACAACCAAATCAGGTTGCGACCAAATTCATGGAACAGGTTGCGGTCATGACTGGAAGTTCTACTGTACATGTGCTGGCAAAAGCTGTTCATCTAAAAGCCATGTCCACTTTGATATTTTTTTAAAAAAAGTGTATTCAGTAAGAGTGTTTTTGTTTTTCCTGCTGTCATTTTTCAGAGAAATTGCCTCTGAATAATTTACTTCTGTGAAGCCACAATAGTTACTATAGGTTGAAATAGATTGTGCTGACATTTTGTATTTTCTCCTCTTTTTTTTCTCTCCAACCAGTGGACCGGTGGTTCTTTTGCCATTGAAACTTGATCAAAAGACAAACATTACAGAAGCTGCTGCCTGCTCATCAAGATATTTGTGCAAAACATTTGTGAAGAATTAGCTGAGAATCCAAAACAATATGTTTATAAATAAGTAAATTATGACTCACAAATTCACTGTGTACATTAAAAAAATGAGATTAGATGATGTAAAACACCAACTAAAGTCTCAAATATACATCATGAAACTCACTGAGACATTCTGCAGCTATATTATTTTGTTGTTTGCTAGGTTTTCTCAGTGTTTTCCAGTATAACCCCCCCCCCCAAATCAGACAGGTTTATTTTAACAGATGTGGTAATGGGGGAACCCCACATTTATTCAGAATCTTCAACCACATCCTCATTCCTTGAATACCATTTTTTAAACTTAAGGTACCTTTAACAAGCTTAAAGTGCAATGTAGAACCAGAGAATGTAATTTAAGTGGTGCTGCTACTTGTGGTTGCTTTCTTTCATTGATGCAGTCAGTAGATAAACAGTAATTAACAGTGTGCTAAGATTTAATGGCAAATCAATATAAAATGACCCAGGTAGCAGTCGTTATATAATGCAGAGAATAAGCTAAAATAATAGCCTGAGACTGGCCATCTGGTCTCAAAGCAGTGGTTGGTTTTTGTTTTAATTGAGGGCTCGTGTTTGAGCTTGATGGGTTTTTTTGCAGACATTTCATTACCCAAACTAGATAACATCATTAGTGCTGTTTGTGTTTCTTTATTAGAATAGAATGAATGGGCTGGAAGGGACCTTGGAGATCTTGTAGTCCAGCCCCCTACTCAAGCAGGAGAACCTATCCTATTTGAGATAAGTGACTGTCTAGATACTTCTCAAAAACCTCCAGGGACAGAGCGCCCATGATTTCGGAAGGCAAGCTGTTAATTGTCCGCGCTGTAAGGAAGTTTCTCCTTAATTCCAGGTTGCTTCTCTTTTTGGTTAGTTTCCAACCATTGTTGCTTGTCCTGCCTTCCAATGCTTTGGAGCAGTGTTTCCCAACCTTAGCAACTTGAAGATATTTGGACTTCAACTCCCAGAATTCCCCAGCCAAAAAACCATGACTTTTGTAGAAGCTTTACTTAGCAGCTGTTCAGCAAACTAGGAATACACATCTATGGGCATACGCACTACAGGCAGAACAAAATAGAACTTCATGCAGGGAAATGCTTCAATTAAATCCCTAAAATAATTCAATCAAGGGAACTTAATCCACATCTATTTTCTTTCAATTCTCCCAAACTTTTATAATTGGAGCAGTAATCTTAACTTGATTAAAGCTAGTCTGGAAAGATATTCTATTTCATTCATGGATGGAAGATAACAAGGATCTTCTGCATCGCTTTTTAAAACACTTCTCAGAAGGGAATGTTTCTGCTCTTGACTCAGGCTTCAGAATTTGATTTTCCCTAGCTTTGATGGTCTCTAATAGTTACCTATGCTGATACTGGTATAGCACTGATGAACTATTTCAGCTATGGGTTGTTCCTGTTTTGGCCCGGTTCTAAGAACAGGTAGTAGCGGTAGGAGTTTTTGTCCACCCACCCAGGACACTTCTGCACATGTGCAGAAGTGTCTTGTGTGCACGCACCAATAGTAAAGGGTTTTAGAATCCATAACTATTTCGTATGAAAATTAATTCTGCTGCCTATTTGTGATATTCCCCTGAATTTTTAGATTCTATATCATGAGGCATTTCAAACTCATGCTATGAGTTTGCCAAAAAATAATAAAATGAGTTTGTGCAACTCCTGCATGATTTCATTGGGATTAGGTTAGAAAGAAAGGGTGAGAAAAAAAGATGCTACTAAATTTCATAATTTTATTCTATCAAAACAAAACTCACAGGATCTTAAAACTCTCCAAAATAAAGCTATTTCTTTAGAAATTAAAGGTGGCAATAAAAATGAAAACCATATTTTAATGGAATGGGTGAGCTTGATTTCTTATGTGCAGTTTTTTTCCTGTATGTTATTTTGAAGACAGCCATTCTCATTCACTAATGGAAGGAGGGGGAGAGATGAGAATAGAATCAAATGGCTCTTGAAATGCTCAAGTTTGCTCAAGGTCTACAAAGACCAGAATTGTGCAGGCCTTGGTATTCCCTGTGACACTCCATGGAAGTAGAGATTTAAAGACTGGAGCTTTTGAACTTCACTGTTGGACAAGATTTCTTAGAATACTGTGGACAACCAAGAAAACAGATCATCTAACAAATCAATCCAGAGTTCTCATGACTATTTGTTAAATACGTGAAATGCTGTCACGTGACCAGGGGGGGGGTTGATCATTTTAACTTTGGAGCTAGGTTGTAAATATCCTTGGGGAGATCCATTGGTCACTAAGTACTTCATCGTAAGTTGAGGACTATCAGCCGCATTAGTCATTTATATTTATATAACCGTCCATCTACAAAAAACATAACTCTGAGAATGTACAATAGTGAATTAAAAAGAAAACCCAATAAATATAAAAATTGCCATTAAAAACTAAAATACATAAGCAGAGAGGATATTAGTTGTAAGGGAGCTATTGCAGGATCTCTGGTTCCCTGGGATTCCTGCCCTTACAGGCGGAACCAAGTCTTGGAATATTTTGTTGAATATTAAAAGGGACCAAATCTACCTCGCTTATGGGGTGGGGAGAAGATTCTGTAATGCAGGTGCTAAAGCAGAGAAGGCCCGCTTCCTGGTACCCTTCGAGTGTAATTGCCTAACAGATGGAATCTGCAGCAAATTGCAGCATGTCTTTGCCATTTCTGCTGGGACATATCAGGGAGAGGTGGCTCTTCAGATTACTTGGTTCCATGCTATGAAAGGCTTCAATAGTCAAAACCAGCAGCTCGAATTGGACCCGGAAGTACACTGGCAACTAGAGTATGATAGCAATAACATGATCTTAGTTTTACTGGAATTATAGAACGAATACATGAAAACCGCTGATGTTATAAGCCATAAATTACACAAGAAGGAACTGAAGATAACAGTTCAAAGGTTTGGGGGGGTTATGTCGTGTTATGTCTTGTTATTTGTCCTATAAGACGTAGGTTCAATATCTAAACAAACAAATAATAATATTGTAAATGATAAACTATGTACTGTCTTATTGTTTATTTTAATATTTATATAATAAAAATTATTTTAAAAAACCAAAAACAAAAGGAAGTACACTGGCAACTAATCCAATAGTGGGATTCAAATAAATTAACCGATTCGCCCAGGGTCAGGGTGGCTGTTGTGGGAGGTCTGGCCCATCCCTGTCCTGAAGCTCCACCATACATGGGATGAGCCTCCGTTGACAGCCAACCTGGCCCCGGTTGTTAAATTATGCCCCTTTCCCATGCTATCAAAATGGATCCTGGGGGCTGCGTTGCAATGGCGGAAACAGGCAAGGAGCGGCTGGCACAAGGAAAGGAGGGAGAAAAAAGGGGAAACTGCCTCCTTCCCTCACACCAGCCACTCTTGTCCGTTTTTCCCTTGCAGCACAGCGTCCAAGATCCACTTTGTGGGGAGGGAGGGCAATCTAACAATCAGTTTGCCTGAACCGGTGTGAACCGCCTGAATCCCACCACTAAACTAGAGGGATTGTAGAGGGATTCAAAAGATCTCTTGGGACCTCTCAAAGTAACAGAGTTGGAAGGGCCTCGGAGGTCCAACCCCCTGCTCAGGCAGGAAACTATACCACTGGTTCCCAACCTTTTTTTGGCCATGCCCCACCTAAGCATCTCTAAAATCTTGATGTCCCATCCCTGTGACACATAATTCTGACTATTCAAAAAGTGAACTACTCATGCGGAGGAAGCCTAAAAGACCATTCATTTGGCTTAAATAAGCTTTCAATTGGCCCATTAAATATAAAATTGCCCCCCTGTGGGCCATGGACCCTACTTTGGGAATGCCCTATACCAGTGATGGAGAACCTTTTTTGGTCCATATGCCAAAAGGTGTGTGTGTGTGTGTGTGTGTGTGTGTGTTAACGTGTGCAGGTGCCCACACCCCTTCCTCTCCACGCATGCACATCCCCCATGCTTCCCCCCCACACGCATGCGCACAGGCCTTACTGAAGCCTGGTAATTCAAGAAAACACACTTCCGGTTTGCCCATTGTGCTTTTTTTTGCACTCTGGAGGCTTCAGGAAGCTTCCCGGAACCCTCCGGAGTGGAAAAAACAGCACAATGGCAAACCGGAAGTGCATTTTTCCGAACTTCCGATTTGTCCATTGGGGGATTTTCTTTTGCCTCCGGAGCTTCAGGGAAGCTTCCCTGAAGCATCCGGAGGGTGAAATGGCCTTTCCCAAGGGAAAAATCAGCTGGCCAGCATGTGTGCTGAAGATGAAACATGGCAAAGTGTTGTGTGCCCTCCGATATGGCTCCATAGGTTTGCCAGCACGACCCTATACCATTTCAGATCAAGATAGACCCCATTGTTTAAATTGTTGCATATTTTTGGGGGCCTTCCACATATCTGTTCTTGGCCTTAAGCAATTTACACTGTACTACTAGAAGAGCTAGCTAAAAGATGGATATGGAGCTTCTAGCCATTTACTCTTGATTGTATTTATTGTCGTAGTTCGTGGATGAACTTGTGAAGCAGGATATAAAGAAGGTTCTGTTCTAACCATTTCCCAATTGTTCCCAGGAAGGAGAAAGAGTGAGCCTTCTCTGGTATGCGTTTCAGATCAGAAGGTGGTACTTAAGACCAGAAACATATTTAATTCCCCCCCCCAAAACTCAGTATTAAATATGACTTTACAGACTGCACTCCAAGTACAGGTAGCCTTTGATTTACAGCTGCATTTGGGACCAGATTTAGTAATGTCCTTATAAGTCAAGTCACCCATATGAGCAGATCTGCTTCTGCAACATTTTTTCAGCACGTATTAAGTGAGTAAGTAAGTAAGCAATCAGTAAGCAAACGTCCCCATGAAAAAAATGAACCCATTTTTTTTGGTAATGAATGTTTTTTGCCAGAAACCGACAAAAAGAGTCACAAATTACAGTCATGTGACCATAGGACATTACAACCAATCATAAAAGTAAGCAGTTGCCATCAGTATGTGTGTGTATGTGTATCAGTAGTAGGTTCTAAAACCTTTCATTACTGGTTCATGCGTGCGCATGTGCCCCTGCATGACTTCTATGAATGCGCAGAAGAATCTCAGGTACATTGATGGAGCTTCGCGCTGCTGATGCTACTGCATGCACAGAAGAAAAAAAACACCTGGAAAAAATGCAAACCCCCCCCCGGAAAATTCCAGGTATTTTTAAAGAGATGGCGACACCCACAGACCAGTACTGACCGTGCCACTTCCATAATGTAAGTGATGTCACCTGCGGTTTGCTACCAGTTCAGCCGGACCAGTCCTTCCTGGGAAGAATGCATTTTATAATTATATAGCCACCCTGAGTCCTTGGAGAGGTGTGAGATAAAAATCAAATAAATAAATAAATTTAAATTACACGAATAAGTTTATTTATTTTATATAAATTAAACGTTATTTATTTATTTAATTTTATTTAGATAAACTGCTTAAACAAAAACATTCACTCCCATTTCCAGAATTCTTTCCATTTCAAAAAGGCGTCAGTAAATGAAGGAATCCGATTAATTGATTAAGTTTAAAATTGGTAAATAGTTATATGTTATTACAAGAAAGATTGGCCACAAGTAATGTGTATAAATGTGTATAAATCTATGGAATTTGAATGATTATTAAATGGATTTGGATTAAATATATTGTACTACCATTGGGAAGATAAATCATGAGGAAAATGAAGGGAATGTTTGTGAATTTTGGAGTTTGCCTTCTCTATTAGATAGGTTTTCAATTAGAAATAGTATACAAAGAATTTATAACATGATGTTGAATATTAAATATAAGTAAATGTGGACCTTTCAAGGGATAAAGGGTTTTTAGTTATCAGAAAAAGCATGAGGATGAGGAGGTACCACGGCTTAGATTTAAGTTAGAGGTATCATACTTGCAGATGGGTGGGGTACCATTGCCGGCCCTACCAGAACGTGCCGGGAGGGTGCATGTGATGCAAGATTTCTCGCCTGAAAACACATGCACGAAAACTATGCATGCGCAGAAGCAAAAAGACCCGGAAAATGGACAGAAGAGCTTCCGGTTGCTCCGACACAACCTGCAAAACAAGGTAAGGACTGCCGGTCCACTCCCGTCCACTCGCCTGCGCAGCACTGTGGAGGGGTGAGCTGACAGAACTGCCTCCACCGCACCATGAGCTGCCACCGCTGCCACAAGTAGCCTGCTCGCTCTGCCATGAGCGGCAGCTGTCGGCTCGTCCCTCCACTGTGTCATGAGCCCCCATACGCTCGCTCACCAATGCCCGCCCCATGCGCCTCTCCCAGTGGCTTCTTCCCCCACCGCCCACACTGCCAGGCCACTGCCCTTCACTGCGAGTGGCCTGCCCGGGCCTTACTTTGCTCCGGTGACCTGCAGGTGCGCTGAGAGCATGCAGGCTGGGTGTCCCCGAGCTCCGGCCACGCGGCCTGCTTTGTGCTCTCTCCTGCGGCATGAGAGACCAGGCGCGTGGCCGGAGCTTAGGCAGGATGTTTTTGCCAGCTGCCGCTCTAGGCGCCACAGTGAGATTTCGGCTGCTCCGCATGCGAAGCAGCCGGAATCTTGTGTGTGGACATCCTTCCAGCAGCAAAAATTGCTCGGTTTTTTTGCTTCTGTGCATGCATGGAAGAAAAAAACCAGGTACAGTATTTTTTTTAGCGGAGTCAATGCAGTTACACATGTAGGGCATGTGCACGGCGCATGCATGCACGGCGGCAACTGCAACGAGCTTACACGCTCTGTTTTCTCCGGTGGAGAAAGGGAAGATGAAGGAAACTTTAGCGGTAAATTTAATTGGAAGATAATTGGTATATCCGGATGATATTAGAAAAAGAGGTAGCAAAAGTTAAGTAATATATACCGCAGGCAGGAAAGATATAATAGATTGGATATGATTCTTTTTAAATTGTTATTTAAAGGAAGATATACAGTATGTCTAAGCTGCATTGAAGGTATATGATAACGTAAGCATGTTTTTACTGTGGAGAAAAAAATAAACTTTTTTAGGGGGGGGGAAAGAAATGGTCAGTATCATAGTGAGGGGAAAATTGACCTTAAGTCTTCTTGGGGAGATATTAAAACTAAACCAACTTTTATTTGTTGGGCAAATGTTTAGATGATGATGATGATGTGATTGGGGTTTTGCTCCCCTTAGTAATCCCTCTTTTTATTTGGATCCCCCCCCAAAAGGTCCCCCCCGCCCGTTTTGAAATCGATCGACCGAAACTGGCTTTCGAAACCTGCCAATCAAAACAGTAAATGGCTCAGCTCAGGATTCCCTCCAAAAGGGCAGGAAGAGTTTCCCCTCCCCCTCTGACGTCAAAAACAACCAACCAATCACGTCCATCCCAACCCCGGGAAGCCAAGCGGCCTCCTCCCCAAGCCAGGGGAGTCAGAGGAGGCGTGGCTGACGCTTGCCGTCACGCGCCTGGAGGAGGCGGAAACCTAGCGCGTGGCAAGAGAGCCTGTCGCGCCGGCGCTCTCTTCCCAACCGGAAGCTGCTCGCCGAACGCCGTCACCTCCGAAGGAGCAGATGCTACGTATTTCCGGCGTGGAGGTGGCGGCTCGGGGAGGGAGGGAGTGTGCGTGTGAGAGAGAGAGGAGAGCGAGAGCGACGGGAGGCTTCGCCGGGTAGTGAGAGCGAGCGAGAGAAAGAGAGCCGCGGCCTCCGCCGTAACTGTCGTGGAAGGCTTTTCCTTTTCGGTCCGCCTGGCGAAAGGAGCCACTGCTTGTCTGCGAAGAAGGTGAGGGAGGAAGCGACGACCGAGGGATTTTCGGCCTGAGCCGGCCGGTGGGCGGGTAAAAAAGAGCGGTCGGGTGGGGGAGGACGGCACAACGACAGCGGGCGGAAGGCGAGCAAGTGACACGCAGGCGAAATGGGGGTGGGGAGGCCGCCCTCCCCCCCTTTCTCTCGGAGGATGGTTTCTCCCATTCTTGAGACTTAGGCGGATCGGATTCGGCTCTTCTTGGGACCCGCCAGAGATTCCGGGGGGCCCTTTTGTAAAAAAAAAAAAAAAAAAAGTCCTGCCTCCCGGAGCTTTGGCGGATTGTTGTCCCTCGCCCTCTCGGGTTGGTGGGTGGCTGTGTGGCTGATCCGATCCCCGCTTAAGAGGTGGGAAAGTGGGGGTGCTGGTTCCCCCTCCCCCCCACTAGCCTGGTTTGGGTGCCGCTTTCCCTCTCTGAATTTGGGGGGTGGGGGTGGAGGGCGACGATGATCTCGATCTCTCGCCTTTTGTCGGTTTCTCTTTCGGAGATGTTTTCGCTTTGGTTTAGAAATCGGGAAGATCGAAGGGGAATCGCACCACCCTCCCTGAGGCTGGGACCCCAATAATTATTGTTTCCAAAATAAAAACATTTTTTTGGGGGGGGGAGTTGTGTGTGCCGTTTTTAATTGCTCTTTTCAGTCCGGACTGCTTTGTTTTGTCTTTTATAACATTTTAATGGTGTTTTTTTAAAGCTTAGCAGTTAATTTTTTTTTGGTTCTGCTGGAGGGGAAGGGTCTAATGATTAAAAAACCAAGAAACCGTAGTAAGATAAATAGAATAAAAGATGCGTGGGCTTTAATATTATTGAAGACTGTGTGGGTGGGATAAGGGGCTCCCATAAGGCAACATAGTCCAATAAGGCCTTCCTTGTTTTGGGATCCAGCAATACTCAGCCTTTCCATCCTTTCAAGATCGGTAAAATGAAGACCCAGATTGTTGGGGGCAATATGCTCATTCTTTGTAAACCGCTTAGAGAGGGCTGTAAGGTGCTGTGAAGCAGTATATAAGTCTAAATGCTATTGCTATGATTATTGGTGGGTGGATTTGGAAGCATTAATTTTGTCTGTGTCAGCCTCTGGGTTATGCAACTACTGTAGTTGTTGACCAGGTTATGTGCTTTACAAGATCAGGTAACTGAAGTAGATTTGATTGCTTTTTTTAATCCTTTATTTTGGCTTTACCCTCAACATGGCCACAAACTGTGCCATTGCAATATATTCTTCCAACAGCTCTTCTGTTTAGCTGTCAGTGATTGGAAACACTGTATTTGTTGTGTGCCTGCCCAATACTCCAATCGATCTTTGGTGTAAAGAGAAGAATGTGGTTTCTTTCATTAGCGCAAATTAAGAATGGTTCATTGAGACATTTGTTAGAAGTGTGCAATATCATTTCTAAAAAACAAAGATTCAGTTCTCTGTCTAGGCCTTCTGATCAAGTAGTTTAACTCATTCAGAAATGTAATGCTTTAGCAGTGTCAGTTTCTTAATCAAAAACAAAAATTTCCTGCCAAGAACTATATACTGTACTTAACTATTTAGTGTCTTTCAAAATTGTGTTTGAACTGTAAAAAGCATTTTGGGAGCTGGATTAAGCCTGGGATTGATTTGTACAATTGTATTAAAGTAATTACATGCCTTATCAATATGGTTAATTCTTTTTTTAAAAGCTGGTGAGAATTTTATATAGAATTCAAAATGTAGAGAGCATAGTAGGCAAATAATAATGAAACCTCCAGGCTTTGCTAGTGTTCACAACATCCTTCATTTTAATAAAATCAGGCACTTACCATTATAAGAAGCTCCTGTAGATTTCCCCCCCATTTTTTCTATACTGCTTTTCATTCCAGGGGAGCCTAGCATAGTTTATAAAAGAGCAGTAAATCAACCTTGAAAAAAAATAAAGTGAAAAGTTCTTTAAAATAATAATTTTTTAAAAAAAAAATTGGCACTTTAAGCCACTACATCACCCTGGGCAGTTTGTTATCCTACTAATATTTGTGGGAGCAATGATGTTCTCAGGTGGGTTTTTTTTAAAGAAAATCCTATGAGAGCTACCCAAACATATAATGGGAAACAGGTTCATAATGCCACTGCCACTGAGGCCTTACTTGTCTACCATATTGTCAGCCAAATGCACTGATGGCAGCACAAACAGTGTGATCTTCTATTAAAAGGTCATTGCTAACATTATCACTGTCTTTTGCCAATTCTGCTCAGAATAGAACTCAGTTTCGGTTCATCTGAGGTTATTTATTTATTTATTATTTAGATTTGTATGCCGCCCCTCTCCGCGAACTCGGGGCGGCTCACAACAAGGCATAAACAAATCGTACAAATCCAAATAGATTCAAATAAATTTAAATATTTAAAAAAGTTTTAAAAAAGAACCCCAATATACTAACAAGCACACACACAAACATACCAAACATAAATTGTACATGCCCGGGGAGATGTTTCAGTTCCCCCATGCCTGACGGCAAAGGTGGGTTTTAAGAACTTTACGGAAGGCAGGGAGAGTAGGGGCAGTTCTAATCTCCAGGGGGAGTTGGTTCCAGAGAGTCGGGGCCGCCACAGAGAAGGCTCTTCCCCTGGGACCCGCCAACCGACATTGTTTAGTTGACAGGACCCGGAGAAGGCCCACTCTGTGGGACCTAATCGGTCGCTGGGATTCGTGCGGCAGGAGGCGGTCTGTTGATACTGCATAGAATGGCACTGAAACTATTTTGTAAGTGTGATTTGTTCCTGTTAACTTCAGAACTGAATTGCAGTCAGGACTTAAATATGGAATTTCTATTGATTCCTAGTTCACAGGTGAATGTTATAGTATTTCCTTATGGCATTAAGACATTTAATTGAATATGGCTGTTTTTTCCAGGTACATAATTCTTCCATTATGTCATTCTTGTTTGAATGGATCTATAATGGCTTCAGCAGTGTGCTGCAGTTCCTAGGTAAGACTTTAAATGTTTATCAATGAATAATTTTCAGGGACATATATTAACTTAAAAATGAGGGATTTTTAGATGTGTAGAGTAAGAAGGCAATAATCCCTCCAGAAAAAATGCTATTTCTGTGTGGTGAGGTGTCAGTTTTATCTTTTCATTTTTTGTATCATATCATTCTATAAATGATAGAGCAATAAATTCATTGTATAAGTGATTGAGAAGCAAATTACACACATTTGTCATGCATTTTGCCTTATTTTATAATGCTAAATGAATGGCATGGATATCAAAATAGTGAAGGTAAAACTTTAAAATCAGTCTACTTTGCTTTTATATTTGCATCCTTCTAGACATATAGGGAACTTTAGCTTAGTGTTACACATGCTATGGAAATATTTCAATTCAATTCAACCCTCCCCAAAATAGCGCACTTCATACAGTGGCTCTGAGGAAAGGAGGAAAGTGGTAGCAACGGTGGAGGTCTGGCTCCATTTTCAAGACATTCGCCGCCTCCCCTTCTCTTCCTGTCAAGACTTTCAAGCCACCGAGAAGGCGAATATCAAGCACTGTCTTTGCTTCTTCCTCCTCTTCTTCGTGGTTGCTTCACTTTTAGCCAGGGGTGGGGTTTCCATGAAGATGTTTCAAAACCCAAGCAGGAAAAGGGAGAAAAGGAGCTCTGATGAGCACCTGGTGCCGATGGAGGAAGGAAAGGTTGCGGCCAGGCCTGCCTGCTTTTCCGATCTTGCTTTCCTTGCTGAGAGACTCGTCTCCTTTTCTCCTTTTTCTCGTTCCAGACCCCAACAAACACCCATTGTTTCTGGGACACTCTTTTGGTGTCCCAGACCCTAACCTTTGGCGTGCTTTCATAGCTGCTCCACCGGACTCTTTTGGCTTTACTGCCAGGAAATTATTGACATCGCCTCGCTTCATCCCATTGGCAGGGCAACCCGGCTTTGACTCTCTGCCGTTCGGCACACATACACAGTTTTTTGAGGAGGCTTTTCTAAAGCCTGGGGACGGCAAAAATGGCTACCTGCCTCCAGAAGGCCGAAAATCAGCTGACCAGCGAATATGGCTCCATGTGGCACCTGTGGCATGCATGCCATAAGTTCGCCATCACGGGCCTCCCCAATACATTTCTTCCCAATTCATTTCCTTCATTGCCAATATCCAGTGCAGCACACATACTTCCATCCACAATTTTCCCACACTTTCCCTTCCAAATAGCTGCTTTTTATGAGCCATGATGCAAATTGCACTCTGTTCACTTTGGGGAATAAGATTTCTTAATAGGCTTAATCCAACAAATAATTTGTTTGACTCCATACATACTGTTTTTCCACAGGATTGTACAAGAAGTCTGGAAAATTAGTTTTCTTGGGTTTGGATAATGCAGGCAAAACTACTCTTCTTCATATGCTAAAGGATGACCGATTGGGTCAACATGTCCCCACATTATATCCAAGTAAGCGTCATATCATTATGGTTAGAATTGTTGAAGATTAGTTTACTTTAAAAAAACTAAAGTTGTTTCATGTTTGCGCTTAATTGTTTTGAAAATGACATTTAAACTTATTCTTAATCCCAGTATCTTCTGTGAGGCTTATTACCTGGAAAGGATAAGAGAAATTAGGCTTATGATTATGATTCAGCGTGTCTTATATTAAATGTAAATGTTGCTTGATACAGCTCGTGAATTACATTTGAGTAAGAGGGAATTGGAGGATTCAAGATATGATCTTCAGTATTGATGACCTTTTAGAGTAGCTGAAAGCAACATATGCCTTCCAGATGTTAATGAATTTTAATTCCCACCTGTCCTAGCAAAAGTGATTGAATTTTGGGAATTACATTCCAACATCTGACATGTCAAATTAACCTACATCCTCCTTCCGTTGTTTATGGAAGTATTGAGTTTTAATTCCTAATCGACATCATCTTTGCCAAGAAACTTGGAATTTGGGGTGGGGGGTGGGGTGTTTCCTAAAAAATCTGCAATATTTATATGGAGTCAGTTACCAAAGTAAACTATGAAATCCTTTAAATTGGGCATGTTCAATCAGACATTATTAAATAGACATTTATTGAGGGTGCTCTAAGTTTATTCTTGCACTATGCAGAAGTTGGATTCATTGGTTATACAAATCCTTCCAGTTCTTTAATTGTATGAATATTTCTGAAGGGCATTAGATTGATGAAGGCTGATTTTAACATATCTTCGACTAGTTTATGATGATGGGCATTGCACAGAAGCTATCCACTGCTATGGGCTATAAAACATTTTTCTCTCCTCTAGCATCAGAAGAATTAACAATTGCAGGAATGACTTTCACCACTTTTGATCTTGGAGGCCATGAGCAAGGTAATCAACATTGATGCTTGTTATTTTGTTATTCTTTTATTTCTGGTTAATCTGAGAGAAAATGTCCTTTATGCAAATAAAATGTTCTACTAATGGAAATGGCATTCAATCATATTAAGAGATCCCTGGATGTCTATGTCACCCATATTTATTCTCACATTCATGATGGTCACCAATAGGCTATCTTCCTCATACAGGGGGGACAGGACAATATATTGCCATTTATTGGGTTTAAGGTAAAGTAAGTGCGCACAGGTACAGGTAGTCCTCAACTTAACAACAGTTCATTTAGTGGCCGTTCGAAGTTACAATGGCACTGAAAAAAGTAACTGATTACCCTTTTTCCCGCTTACGACCATTGCAACATCCCGATAGTCATGTGATACTCATTCAGATGCTTAATAACACTCACATTTATGACAGTTGCAGTATCCCGGAGTACTGAAATTTCCTTTTGCGACCTTCTGACAAGCAAAGTCAGTGGGGGGACCTTCAAAAACTGTGTTACTAATTTAAGAACTGCTGTGATTCACTTAACAAATGTGAGTGACAAAAGTTGTAAAATAGAGCAAAACCCACTTAACAAATTTCTCACTTAGCATCATAAATTGTTGGCTTAGTTGTGGTCGCAGGTTAAATACCTGTTATGCAAAGTCCTCAAATACTGTGTTAAGCACACAATCAAACCACCTAGCTTAGTTAGTAGAAGATTTAAGTGCAATATAGATTGAGTTGTGATATCAAGCTGGTAGATTGCTAAGGATGCTCAAAAGACATTTTTCATCCCTTTATTGGTGTTGTTGCCATATTTTCACAAATGTTTTTCTTTCCCTTGAAGCGCGGCGTGTCTGGAAGAATTATTTCCCAGCAATTAATGGGATTGTCTTTTTAGTGGATTGTGCTGATCATAGTCGTCTTTTGGAATCTAAAGTGGAGCTCAATGTAGGTAACTTTTTCCTTTGAATGCACTAGTACCAGTTGTAATATTTACCGTATTTTTCAGAGTATAAGATTCTCCTTATAAGATACACCGTAGTTTTGGGGGAGAAAAATAGGGAAAAGAATCTAATTATCAGATATTCATCTGGCTAGCATCCTTAGTCTGGTTAGCTTCAGCACATTATTTTATCCCCTGGTTAGGACTTTTAAAAAACCTTATTCAGAGACAGTAAGGCTGAAAGAGCTTGCAAGCCAGTAAGAGCTGGGAAAATTATTAACACCTGGTTAGGGCTGGAAAAAACATGGAGCAAGTAGAGCAATGAAAAAATACCGGCAAAGATTTAGGGCTTGGAAAAACATTATTCACAAAGAGTAACAATGAAAGAGCTTGCATGCCAGTAAGAGCTAGAAACATTGTTAGCACCTGGTTAGGGCTGGGGGGGGGGGACTTTGAAAAAACCTACATTCAGACTATAAGACACACTGAAATTTTCAGCCTCTTTTAGGGAGGAAACAGTGCGTCTTGTACTCTGAAAAATATGATAATACCCTTTTCTGTTTCGACAACAAACATAATTTAAAATGTGCACATATGAGCAAAAAGGAAGCTAAGTATTAGTATGAATTAGGTATGAAAGTCACCTGGGTGAGTTTGGAGCAGTCACACTCTGTCAGCCCAACTCATTTCACAGGGTTGTTGTGATGAGGAAAATAGTATGATAGTGTATTAGTTATGTTTGTCACCTTGAGTTATTTATCAATATAATAAAGTTGGAATAAAAAAGTATTCTAAAAGCAGGCAAATTTAAGGCAGTAATGATACATAATTTGGAATATGTTTCATAAATTTGAGCTGTAAGTTACATGCCATCATTATGATATTTAGATTTACGACTATCATGTTGTGACTTAAAATATTCCAAATACAATAAAAATGAAATATTATGTATTTATCTATTGTTTAATAGTATTTTCTGAAATTAAATAATTCCTTAAAATTATTAGTTGCTTTACTATGGTTATATAGTTGCACATTCTCCCCCCTCCCCTTTTTTTCCCCCCTTTAGGCACTAATGACTGATGAGACAATATCCAATGTGCCAATTCTTATCTTGGGTAATAAGATTGACCGACCAGAAGCTATCAGTGAGGAGAAGCTGCGAGAGATTTTTGGTCTTTATGGACAGACAACAGGAAAGGTAAAGAATCCAAGCTTGGTTCTAAAATTAATGTACCTTATTTTTCCAAATACTATCCTTTATCAAGATTCTAATTTTGGTTCTTAAAATACCACAGGAACACAAGTAACGATTTATATTACCTCCCAGTATGGTACAAATGAATTTATTAGATTTAATGTAGAATAGTCTAACTTTATACTTTTTTATGTTTACAAATGAATGTTTTACATGGTTAGTTAATAAACATATTTAGTTTTTGTAAATCAGAGTTACACTTCCTTGCTAGCCTATTGTTAACTTTGTGATTGTATGTTGGTGTGTGGAGAATTTTAAAATTAGAATCAAGTGCAGTTAGGTGTGACAAATATATTGGTGTTTAAATGGATACAAGACAAGTGAACTGTTTGTGGACAGCAATAATAATGATGATGATGATGATGATGATGATGATGGATATACTGACCATCTATCCATTGGGACATTAGCAGTTTTACACTTGTACTTTTCTTTGGAAATACTTCAATTAATTTAGCCTCCAGTGATATCCTGGGAACTAAATATTCTCACACAGTTTTTTTAAAATATCACTATTTTGGTGTCTGATTAGTATTTCTTCATTCTATTGTCTTGGGAATCATAAGAGTATTCTTAGATGATAGATAAAAATGTACCTTATGCCCTTTACTATGGTCTTAAATAGATTATTTGTGGTATTCCCTTCCCGCCAGTATAAACCAGTGTGATTTACAGTTCAAAAAAATATTAAACTGCACAAAGGTTTCTTTTCTTTTTTTTGAAGCACGCTTTATAAAGTGTCTAGAGCAGAGGTCCCCAAACTTGGCAACTTTAAGATTTGTGGACTTCAGCTCCCAGAATTCTCCAGCCAGCTATGGAGTTGAAGTCCACAAGTCTTAAAGTTGCCAAGTTTGGGGACCCCTGGTCTAGAGACTGCATAACCTCAGGGGACATGAGATAAAGGTTGCCCAGCCAGTTTCTCAGGTCACTGATGGAGCTGATGGTTGAGCTCCACGGGTGTTTCCCCCCCCTCCCCGCACTTTTCCTTCAGGTACACAGTTCTAAACTTTTTCGGGCAATCTTTTTTGTTAATTTAATTGGATCAATATCAAAAACAATGCCAGGCTATATAATCAAGAATGATCTTTCAACTTTCCTTGGAATTAAAATAAATGCTATATTGTGGGCTTTGACAATTAGAATTGTTCATGATTACAGAAATAATATACTGTATATTGGTAGATTTCAAATTAAAAGATTAATGTATTTTGTATTTGTAGCTATATCAAAATCAGAAGCTACTGAGTTTTATTTTCTTTGTCTCTTTCCCTTTCGTCCTTGCAGTTTGTCCATCTCTATTTTATCCTAATTTTTTCTGCCTTTTGGGGTGGGTGGGTGTAAAAATTAAATTTTAAAAAATTATATGACTGTGTGTTTATAAAAATAGCTTCCTGTGTTTGTCCTAGTTTCTGGGATTAAATACCCAGAATTTCTGCCAGTGCAGTTAAAAGGTTCCACAATGGATTCCTTTTGAATGAATCTTTGTTTAATTCTCTAGGGGAATGTGCCATTAAAGGACCTGAACACGCGTCCTATGGAAGTGTTCATGTGCAGTATACTGAAGAGGCAAGGCTACGGTGAAGGTTTTCGTTGGCTGTCACAGTACATTGACTGATACTGGAGAGACAGATCTATTCCTGGACGATCCTGTTCACAAATTCCTTATGGACTTCCCTATTAGAACATGGAAGACTCTCCATCTGCATACTGGCAACGACCAAGAGACTCCTTTCTTCAGTTACCCTACATCACAGTGGTGACACAATTCTTTTCCCTGTGTCTGGGAGATAACATTCTGTACACTGGTGCAGGTTGTCACTTCCAGTGGCCATGGATTCCTATGGAAACCATGGCTTTCAGTTACAAATGGAATGAGCGAGCTGGAATGCCAAGCTCTATGCATGGCACTCTTTGTGGCTGGAAAAGAGGACATGTCTCACCACTGTGGCCAATTGATTTCAAAGAAAGCAACTATATTTTTTAAAGGAAGTGTTTGATGTAAATGGCGTCCCTTTAGATTTTCTTAAGTTCAGCATTCATCCTGTTCAGGCCAGAGTCTGTTAGGGTTTTTTTAAAGAAAAAAAATCTATTTAATGGTATTTAGGCGGTTCCCAAATGACCGAACCAGCTATCATGATATTTAAAATCTTTAGCAAACAAAGAAAGATGGCTTTCATAGCCCTGTAAGGTGGTTGCGCTGTCACACTGCTCAATCATGAAGATGGTGCTATTGGGACTGACTTGTGCAATGATATTTTTCTTTAACTTACCGGGAATTTAGTTTGGGTGGGAGGGGGATGAAGTACACACAGAGGCACAACTTATTTAGCCTTCCTTGTCATGTGCAGGAGTCTGACATGTGGTTGACCCCTTTTTGCCCCACCTCTAAAAGTTACGATCACTTTCCTTAATGGCAGTCTTTTTTATTTCTTCTTCTTCCTCTTTGCAGCACCAGCAGAAAATTTGTCTTGGACCTAACAATACACAATGTTCTACATTGCAGGCAACTGCAAAAGTCAAAACAAAAAAACACAGTAGAAATACTGAATTTATTTTTGGGGAGTGGGTGGGTGGTTATTGTAGCATTAAATTGTTCCAATAAGTGCGTATAGATGCTGTGACTGTAAACTAACCCTGTTTCTTTTACACTCAACAGAGCTTGTGTTTGAATTTTCATTACTTGCCTAGACATCTTCATTTTCACTTAAAACAGACATTCTCCTTGGCTGAAAGCGTGAAGATGCTTTTAATTAAACCTGTTTAGTGCTCGTGGACGAACTTGCTTTGGTGAATTCAAGAGACCCCATGTCTGAAAACATTGGCTTTCTGACTCCTGTTGCAAAACATGAAATGCAAAATGACAGTACACTATAGGCACTTAACTCCAGGGAATTATAACACTATATGGATATGGGTCAGTAGTGGGTTCTAAAACACTTTACTGCTGGTTCGTGCATAAGTAGAAACATCCCAGACGGGTGGGCAGAGCCTCCCGTCACCAGGGCTACCAATTCTTAGCCGAACTAGGAGCAACCCACCACTGGTATTGGCGTATTCACTTAAATCAGGGGTGGGAAACTTTTATGACTTCAACTCCCAGAATTTCTGAGCCAGCCATGGGGTTTGAAGTCTACCAGTTCCCCACTTCTGAATTAAATGCTAGTTATGGTTTTGTGTCTTTTACCCTAGCATCGGCTTCATTGAGAGGGGAAAAAATGAATCATTAACAGTTGGACATCCCAGAAATTATACTATAATTTTGGACATCATTTAATAACTTCTAAATTGTTAGTTTTGCCCAGTGCATTAGCAGGTCAGAATGTGTTGGTCTTTACCTTAAATTACTAACATTTCGGGTAAAACCCCACAGAGCCTTCTGAAGTATGTAATGTAGACATCAGGATATTTTACTTTGCCTAGAAAAAGGGCTATTTTACAAATATGAAGCATCTTGAAACTACAGGTTTAAAGTATCCATCTTACAATTCCAGAGGTAATTTATGTCTCATAATTCCATTGGAAGAGCTATGACAGAGTAGCCAGTTCCTCAAAGGGATAATTAGGGAAGAGTCCATTATAATTAACCAGGCTCTTTTCTGATGTGGTTATTCTTGAACTGTTTGCAGTATCTTCATCAAAATGGTTACATACAGCATCATTGTTGAGTTCATTTGTGGTTTGTAAAACCTTTGGGTTTTATGTAAGAAGCTTTTCAATGACTTGTGAATATTTCCTAGGTCAAAGTGCCTATGCATATGGTGCCAAGGAGATGTGGAAATATATAAGTGTACATGAGTCCACGGGAAAAAAAACCCTTGATTTGGATGCAAATAATGTAGCATCTGTTCCATTGAGCCCCTGTAATACTCTTAATCAAGGGATATGAATGGATGGCTCACCTTGGATCAATATGAGATGTGATGACCCTTATCTATAACAACGTGCTTAAAAAAAGAAGGCCCTGGTAAGCAGAGCTATAAGATGGTGCCCAAAGGAACAACTTCTATGAAAGTGGTATTACAGCCACTGGAGAAACAAGTTGTCTATGGCTCTGATCTGTTTTCTGCCTGCTGTGTTCTGTCTTTGGACAAGTCTCCTTGCTATGTCTGGATATAAAGTTAATATATTCCTTAGGAACTGGGTTACAGATTGGAAAATAGAATAAACATCATTCTGTTAGCAAAATGTTTTAACTTCCAATTTCTGGAAATGAGGAACATGTTTGCAGAGACAGTTTGTATCCAAAACATTTTAATAAAGGTTTTTTTTAAAAAATATATACATATACTTGGGTTGAATCTTGCCCTACCATATTCCAGGGGCAGATGTTGTAGAAGGTATCCATGTCCTGGGCCATAAAGATACTCTTGACCAATGTCAAATTGGGAGTGAATCATTTGATATCTTTTCATTCATAAGTAATTAAGAAAAAAATGCAGCTTCTAGTAACAACACATTGAGGGTCATAGTGAGAAATTTGCTGTTATGGAAAAACTACAAGAGGAAGAAGAAAATAAGGATGCCTGTTATTTTGAAAAATAACTGCTAGATGTTATAGTTTAATAAAATTTTGACAGCATAAAAGATAATACACCATCTTTGCAGCAAGACCCTAGCTTGAATGCTGTGCTTCGGCAAATAAGAACTGGTTATACCTGTTTTATTTATTTATTCAATTTTTATGCCGCCCTTCTCGGAAGGATGGAAGGCTGAGTCAATCTTGAGTTGGTGATGAGATTTGAACCACTGACCTACAGATCTACAATCAGCTTCAGTAGCCTGCAGTACAGCACTCTACCTGCTGCGCCACCCCGGCTCATGGGGGGTGTCTATTTCTGCAAGTCATCTGACTCCAGCCATCAGGAACGCTGCCTATACAATTCTTAAAAGATTTCAGAGCCTGTGCTTCCATTCCTATGGATAAGTTTGGTTAGTGACTTGTAGATTTCCCTCTCAATTTTAAATCCCTCTCGCAGCTGATCTGTGAGAACAACTTGCAAAAAAGATTTTGGGGAAAAATGAAACAAAAAGCTAAAAACTCAATCCCCAGTCATGGATTTTGGCTAGCTAGCTTCTGAAAAGTTTTTCAGTCTATTCTGTGGTCTGGCCGGTACCCAATGTTCTGGAGGTCTTTAAAATGTGAATTTAATTTCCTCTTGTATTCCTAGCATTTAGCATCTGTGGACACAATTTGGAACATTTTAATAAATGCTGTGGATGGCAACAGAAAAGTGTAGGAAAGCGAAAGGACAGGAGAAATGATACAGAAATGAGGAACAATGGGGAAGAAGAGGAAAAAGATTTTTCAATAGAAAAGGGCTCTTCAAGCAAAGGCATACTTTCATATATTCAAATAGGAAGTAAAATCCGTCCTGATCAAGAAACCGCTAAAGGAGAGCTCTATCCCCATTGCAATGTAATAAACGAAATGACACTATTCTCTGGCTTCAAAAGTACAATGGTGGTTCCAGGCACAGAGTCAAGGTCTCAAGAATTAAAGATTTAACTCACGTTGCTAAATTTGGTTGTGCAATAGGGATTCTAGATCTAAGCCCTTTTGTTGGAAACAGAATGAATAATTTCAGGTCACCTGAATTGGTCTTCAAGGCCTGGAAGTATTCCAGGTCCTCACTGAATGTGCCAGATATTATTATTATTTTAGTTAGATTTGTGTCCTGACTATCTCATCTAGAGGCTGGCACACTCCATGCATAGTTATGAATTGCGCACACTTTAATTTTTCAAAGGCGACAAAACCAGTCCAGATGGATGTTGCCATCAGAGAACAAGGAGTGCCTTTAAAGAGATGAGCGTGGCTTCAACAACTCCATTCTTCTGAACAACAAAACCCCCATATACGTACTGTATTGAATGTTTTCTACATTTCTGGTTACTTGATTACTATATGGATAGTGAGCATTTGAAGGGAAGTAGACAGAATTTAGCTCAGAGGTGGGTTCCTCTTGGTTTGGATCGGTTTGGCCGAACCGGTAGTAAACTGCTGCTGACACCACAATGACAGACGTGGCCATCTTTTTTTTTGGAATTTTAATTTTTTTCCCACAGCATGCGCAGAAACCGAGTTCCCGGCACTGTATGAGTCATCATTTTGGTTTTGGGTTTTTTAAAAAAAAATGGTACTACGCATGCGAGGCACGGCCACACAACGTGAGATGAAGTGGACCAGCAGTGAGGTAAGTTAGAACCTGCCCCTGATTTAGCTCGGCCACCAATTATCTTTCACAATGTCCAGAGGAGGGAAATTATGGGACGCAGGCCCAACGGTTGATTATTAAACCTTGTCAGACACTAAACACTTGCAATTGAATTTTTAATGAAACTGATATATACTGATATATACTCATGCCTAAGCAGTGGAGTTTACTCAACGTTAGTGCCATTTTAGCACTAGATAAGGTTCAACATAGAAACAAGACTGACTGCAGAAAAAGACCTCATGGTCCATCTAGTCTGCCCTTATACGATTTCCTGTATTTTATCTTAGGATGGATATATGTTTATCCCAGGCATGTTTAAATTCAGTTACTGTGGATTTACCAACCATGTCTACTGGAAGTTTGTTCCAAGGATCTACTAATCTTTCAGTAAAATAATATTTTCTCATGTTGCTTTTGATCTTTCCCCCAACTAACTTCAGATTGTGTCCCCTTGTTCTTGTGTTCACTTTCCTATTAAAAACACTTCCCTCCTGAACCTTATTTAACCCTTTAACATATGTTAATGTTTCGATCATGTCCCCCCTTTTCCTTCTGTCCTCCAGACTATACATATTGAGTTCATTAAGTCTTTCCTGATATGTTTTGTGTTTAAGACTTTCCACCATTCTTGTAGCCCGTCTTTGGACCCGTTCAATTTTGTCAATATCTTTTTGTAGGTGAGGTCTCCAGAACTGAACACAGTATTCCAAATGTGGTCTCACCAGCACTCTATATAGCGGGATCACAATCTCCCTCTTCCTGCTTGTTATACCTCTAGCTATGCAGCCAAGCATCCTACTTGCTTTTCCTACCGCCCGATCACACTGCTCACCCATTTTGAGACTGTCAGAAATCACTACCCCTAAATTCTTCTCTTCTGAAGTTTTTGCTGTCACAGAACTGCCAATACAATACTCAGATTGAGGATTCCTTTTCCCCAAGTGCATTATTTTACATTTGGAGACATTAAACTGCAGTTTCCATTGCTTTGACCATTTATCTAGTAAAGCTAAATCATTTACCATATTACAGATGCCTCCAGGAATATCAACCCTATTGCACACTTTAGAGTCATCGGCAAATAGGCAGACCTTCCCTACCAAACCTTCCCCTGTGTCACTCACAAACATATTAAAAAGAATAGGACCCAGAACAGACCCTTGGGGCACACCACTTGTAACCTGTCTCTGCTCAGAATACTTGCCATTAACAACAACTCTCTGATGTCTACGCTTCAGCCAGCTGCAAATCCACTGAACTATCCAAGGATTAAGTCCAATCTTCACTAATTTATCAGATTTTTATGTGGAACGGTATCAAAGGCTTTGCTGAAGTCCAGATAGGCAATATCCACGACACCACCTTCATCCAACATCTTTGTGACATAGTCAAAGAAATCAATGAGGTTAGTCTGACATGATTTGCCTTCAGTAAAGCCATGCTGATTTGGGTCCAATAAATTATTGTTGTTTAGGTGCTTATTTATCCTCTTTTTGAGTAGAGTCTCCATCATTTTAACTACAACTGATATCAAGCTAACTGGCCTGTAGTTACCAGCTTCTTCTCTGCTGCCCTTCTTCTGGATAGGCACAACACTGGCCATTCTCCAATCCTCAGGAACATCTCCTGTTAACAGGGTTTGGTTAAATAAATCAGTCAGGGGTAGCAATGACAAATCTGAGTTCTTTAAGAACTCGGGTGGATTCCATCTGGACCCATTGCCTTATTTATCTTTAATCGTTCAAGTTCTTCTAAGACATCGGCTTCTAAGATTACTGGAGCTGAATCCGTACAGCTGGAAGCAATGCTATATCCATCTATAGTATTATATTGTAATATTATATTTTGAGAAAACATAATTCAAGAGGGTTTGTGCTTAGTTTAGCAGTTCAAATCTCACCACCTGCTCAAGATTGACTCAACCTTTCATCCTGCTGAGGTGTGCTAAATGAGGACCCAGATTGTTGGGGGCAATATGCTGATTCTGTAAACCACTTATAAAAGCCTGTAAAAGCACTGCGAAGTGGTTATAAGTGTAAATGCTGTTGCTAGTTGTGGCTACATAGTGACTCTAGGCTGATTCCTTTTTTTAACTTTGCCCCCTAGATTTTGTCACTCCTACACACTCTAACATAAAGCTTCCCTTTAGCCCATGGGTATCAAACTCGCCACATCACGTTGCCATCGTGATGTTTCACGACATTTTTTGTCTTCGTGGAGCTGAGTGGACATGGCCTGCACGTGACACATTTGACCTGTGGGCCGCCAGTTTGACACCCCGGCAATCTAGCCCTTTCTTGATTGATTGTCCTTAGAATAGACACAAAGCCAAGCACATTTCAAGGCTGTTCTGGTTTTTGAGCTTTCTTTCAAAAAACCAAAATACATGTAGTTATCTTTAAGCTAAAAATAATAAGTCTATATAATTTTCCACTACCTGATCATGAAAATACTAAATTGGGTGGGACCTTTTTAGGGCCAGATGTACATTCATTTAAAGGATATAATGGTTCACTTTACCCAAGAATAAGCCCTTCACTGGCTGGCCCCTACAGTAAGGAACAACTAGCACATGTGTGAAGGATAAATCAATACAAAAGAGAGTCACGGTCAGGAGCTCAACTGTTATTAGAACCCGAATTAACCTTGCATTTGTTCAAGGGTTTTCTTTATTGTTTCCTCCCTCAGTTAAATAAAGAATCCCAAAGGTCAAGGCAAAAATATTATGCAACATTCAGAACTTTTTTCAACCCCAGTCTGCACTTATCAGTGTAATATTGAGGCCTGGAACCGTTGACTGAATGGAATCCTAGATGTGAGTAAGAATGTAAGGATGTGAGTGAGAGCATATACTGTATGTTGGCTGGGCTTTTATCAATGTTTTTGTGCTGTTTTTATGTGCTGTTCTTATTCATTGGAAGCCACCCAGAGTCCTTCAGGAGTTGGGCGACATATAAGAACAATAAATCAATCAATAAATGAATGAATCCAAAGAAAGGTCCTTTTCAGTTTCAGCCAAAATTGAAAAGTTATTCTCCTGCAATAATTTTCCTATATAACCCCACGATATTTATTCTAATGACGTGATTAGAATAAATATCGTGAAAAATCAGCATAGAATCATTATAATTTTAATTTTCCATTTTAACCATCAGAACAACCAGATAATCCTAGTTGTGAATTTTTGCAGTTCACTCTAAGTACCGTATTCGGTACTGGCGGTTCAAGATGCACTCACTTCAGTCCATCTTGGCGGGCATAAGGAAGGGCACTCTAAGTATGTATGCATCTGTTTCCAGATGCAGGCATTTACTGAAGTAAAGTTTTGAGTGAGGGTCGCAGTTCTTCAAAGAGAGTCCCACGTTTAGTAATCAAACAGATCCCCAAACCAAAGGTCTAAAAAGCAGCCAATGGGAGAGGACGTTCCTTGCCCAAGTCTCCACCACCAATCGTAAGCGCTTCCGTTGACCGATCGGCCAATGGGAGCGAGCGTACTTTTCTCTCTCCCCTCCCCTCCCCCTTCTCCGCTTATTCCAGCTTTACCTGAGGCTTTTCTCTTCGCGGCTGAGGGTTGCGGGGCGGAGGGTTCCGACCTACCCTGTTCTCGGAAGGAGCAAGAGGGGAGCAATGCAGCCCTGCATAAGAGACCCTGGAAGCGACGGGCTTTCTTTGCATTAAACTCTCCCAACATTCAACCCCCCACCCCCAGAATTGGGCTTCCCCTTTTCGCCCTATAGGTCGATCAGTCGAGAGGTTCACTGACTCGATTTTTATTTTTTCCCTATGTCCGAAACGCTGGGATCGACAGTAGCCCGAGCTGGCTGCGTGATTTCGGTGTCTCACTCCCGGGTCCCCAACGGATCTTGCAGCGGCAGCGGAGTCCTCTTGAGTCGAGATCCCCCGGGCCTCGTTCTTTGCCCCGGGATCCTCTTTGCTCCCTTCCTTCTGGAAAGCGAGCCCCCCGATTGGTCGCAGGGCAAAGTCCTGCTCTCCGATCGCTTCTTCCCGGGCCTCCAGGTCCAGGTGCTTAAAGCAAGTGAGCGCAGCAGCAGCAAAGCGGACCGGAATTGCCTGGCTGGAGACCTGGGAGAAAATAACCCGGTGCTGAGGTTTAATCCGCTTTCGGATCGCCGTCGATCCTCCCCCGACGGATGGAGGAACTGCGACGCTGAGCTCCTGATGGTAGCCGCCTGCCCGCCCTTCCAGGAGGCCTTCTCCAAAATCTTCAGCGCTTCGGATCAGTGGCATTTTGGAGGGAATGACTTGGAGCAAGAAGTCAACTCTTGGGAGCAAGAGTTGCCTTGCCTGCATTGGTTCGCTATGCTGAGGATCCTGGAGCCGGATCCCTATGGGCCAAGTTGGGTGAGCTGCATTCCATCCGGATCCCTCAGGAAGGGTGACACCGTTTACACCTGTGGCTCTCCTTTCGGCTCGTTGTGCCCAGAGATATTCATGAATACCCTTAGTAAAGGGATAGTCAGCAACCTGGCAGGTGCAAACAATGCCCTCCTCTTGATTGATGCCCGTTGCTTGCCTGGCACCGAAGGTGGTGGTGTCTTTGTCATGTCAGGAATGGGTCCTCATCTGGTGGGAATCATCGTGGCGCCACTTTGCTGGAAATCCACAGAGTGGGTGGGCTTGACTCTGATTTGTGCTATGGACTCCATTCTGGAGAGTGTCGCGGGGGTCCTTTCTGGGTCTTGGGGCTTGCTGAAGTCTTGGTTGCACCCTGCGGAACTTGTGACCAGGTCGCATGCTATGCTGGCACTCAGAAATGAACTGGACAAGCACCTGTTGGATGCTGTGGTTCTGGTAGAATGTGGACCGACCTGGGGGTCCGGGGTGATGATGAATTCAAGGCTGCTGTTAACCTGTCGGCATGTGGTTGGTGGAGCATCAAATGTCTGTATCAGGTTTCTAACCAGTCCTGACAGGTGAGTCTGAATTTTAATATCTGCTTATGTGTTTCTTTGTTCTCCTGGGTGTCTCTGATGCAACCTGAACATGCTCATCTGAGCAGCGTGGGTGAAGTTTGGAAGAGTGTAGGTGTGGCAATATTGAGGGTATGAGCATCCATCAGTGATGGTGAATCTTTTTTGGCTTGTGTGCCAAACGGATGTGTGCGCCCTAGCAAGCATGCCCATGTCCTTCTGCCATGCATGTGCACAACACCCCCCCTCCCCATGCACACAGGCCTCACAATGGACTCCTGATGCCTGGGGACAGTAAGAAAAAATTTGTTTCTGAACTTCCGGTTGGCCTGTCGGGCCATTTTTCACAAAAAACAGCTGAAAAGAAGGCCACAAGTTAACTGACGCAAGAGCTGACATAATGCAACACCTTGCTTACCCTCCGATATGGCTCTGTGTGCTGCCCAAAAAAATAAAGGGAACACTCAAAGAACACATCCTAGATCTGAATGAACAAAATATCCTCATTGAATACTTTATTCTGTACAAAGTTGAATGTGTACGACAGCATGTGAAATTGATTATCAATCAGTGTTGCTTCCTAAGTGGACAGTTTGATTTCACACAAGTTTGATTTACTTGGAGTTATATTGTGTGGTTTAAGTGTTCCCTTTATCTTTTTGAGCAGTGTATAATACATAGGTAGTATTATTTAACCCTCTTCTAGTTCTGACTGCCATGACTATGAACTTGGTGAAAAGTCTTGACAGTCTTGATGATGTGAACATGCATAATCTCATTCTCAGACTGGAGCTTCAGCTTCCCCAATTTTCCCTGAGCAAACATTGCAAAGGCTGGCTGAAGCCCAGTTCAGTTGTGGAAGGAGCCCAGTGTCGTGGCCTACCAGCAGCGAGCAGAGCTGGTGGCAGACTCGAACAGTGAGGAGGTTGGGTAGGAACATGGGCCAGTCCAAGAGTCTGGGAAAGACTCTGATAAGTTCTCTGCACACTTCTCAGTTTTACATCCCAAAAAAGGCACAATCCCGCTCTCCTACCGAAAGTATCTGATACACACACAAAAATATTTTGATTTACTTTGACGGCTGTTAGTTGCAAAACTGTTGTGGTTTGCTCTGGCCCAGCTCCTGCTGCAAGGAATGTGGAGGTGGATGCAGGGGAAACATCAACATGTCATAGGCCTGCTTTATTGCCGACAGAGTCAGATAGTGCAATTTCCTCGGACGAAGAAGAAGGTGAGGGTGACTTGGAAGAAGGGGGCTTGGCACACAGCCCAGGAAGCCAATCTCCATTATCTTCGGTTGATTTGGATGAGGAATTGTTAGACCCACGCATGCGCAGAATTATGCATAGAAGAGACCAATTGAAGAAATATTACAGGAGATAAGAGAGGCCACCTGTGTTTGGGTGGGGCACCAGTAATTAGAGCTGCTAATATAAATAGCAGCGTGCTGGCTTGGCCGTTGTGGAAGATTATCTGATTGTTGTTCTTCAGGACCGTGCCTTGCTGTTTCTGGACTTTGTTGATTTTTCACGACTTTGAAACCAAAGCAGAGCAGTGTGTGTGTTTCACTTCATGGAAGAAAGAGGGCTGTGATGTTCCTTCACAGCTGCTAGCTAAGTACTTAAGGACTGATTAAGGGGATTGTACAGCCTACCAGGTTGTTTTGGGACAAGTGCTCTTTGCAATACAAAAAGGGTGCTTTGTTTCTTTTGAATTTTTGTGATAAAGAACATTGTTTTTGAACTTTCAAGTGTGTGTGTGTCTGAAATTTGTACCCTTGAATTTTCGGGAGACTCATACCATAGAGCCAGGCAGAACAAAAACCTACTGATGGATTTTATTGGTTGCATCCTCATTTTGACCAGCCGAACAGTGCCAAATTATGTTTTGCTTTCAGTCTCTTTCAAATATTGATTTCATTTTTTTCCTCCTAGGGATTCTGTAGTGAAGGGAAAGGTAGTGTTTGCAACAAAGGACACTTCTCCCTATGATGTTGCATTAGTGGAGTTGCAAGAAGGTTTATCCACATTGCCAGAGCTTCCTCTAGCAACAACGTTTCATCCAGGTGAGAACAGAGTAATGCATCCAGGTTGGTGCTTCTTTTTTGCCATTTTGTCTACATAGGGCTGTAAAGAAGAATAAAAATGATGGACGGGACCTTGGAGATATTCTAGTCCCATCCTTTGCTCAATCAGAAAATTGTACACAATTCCAGAGAAATGGCTGTCCAATCTGTTCTTTTAAACTTCCAGTGATGAAGCACCTACAACTTCTGAGGGAAAACTATTCCATTGTTTAATTATTCTCACTGTCAGAAAATTTCTCCTTAATTCTACGATGTGTCTCTCCTTAATTAGTTTCCATCCATTATTCCTTGTCTGTCCTTGGAAAATAGCTTGGCCCCCTTCCATTTTGTGGCAGCCCCTCAGATATTGGTACACTGCTATCATGTCTTCCCTGGTCCTTCTTTTCACTAGACTAGTCGTGCCCAGTTCCTATAACCATTCATATGTTTTAGCCTCCAATCCCCTAATCATCTTGGTTGTTATTCTCTGCACTCTTTCTAAAGTCTCAACATCTTTTTGTAGTGTGGTGACCAGAGCTGTTTGCAGTACTCTAGGTATGTTCTTACTAAGGCTTTATAGAGTGGTATTGGTACCTCACTTGATTTTGATTGCATCCATCTGTTAATTTAAGATTGCATTGCCTTTATTGGCCGCCACCACACACTGCTGGCTCATATTTAATTGGCTATCCACTAAGACTCCAAAATCCCTCTCACAGTTACTGCTATTAAGCCAGATTTCACCCACTCTATATGTGTAAAGCATATATGTGTGTATGCTATATGTGTAAAGCAGTTTTTCCAAAATGAATCCATTGCTTCTCATTTAGAACAGGTTACTTTAATCATTTTGGAAATATTTGGAGCTTGGCATCAGAATTGTTTGGAGCTTGAAATACTTCTAACGTTTTCAAAAGAGCTCTTAGGAAGTAAGTGTTTTGAACACACAATAATTACCTCATACTCAGAGTTTATGCATTAAGTGGTTTACAGCTGCTGTGTTTTTCACAGCACAGCTATTTATGGAGATCTGCATGAGCAGGTGAAAGAGGTGTCTAATGAAAAAAGTGACTTGTGACTGGTCCTCACACTTATGACCATCACAGTGATCCTGTGGTTACATGATTATGACTCAGTTGCTTGGCAACAGGCATATATTTAGAATAGTTGCAAAATTCCAGGGTCATGGGACTTAACAATCTTCGAACTGGCTTCTGAGACGCCAAATCAATGGGCAATCTGGCAGGGCAGTTGCAAATCAAAGTGAGTGAGTGAGTGAGTTAGAAAAATTTCATCAAGAACTAAGGAGAAACTTCCTAACAAAGAAAACAATTAACCAGTGGCACAGCTTGCCTTCAGAAGTTGTAGGGATTCCATCACTGGAGGTTTTTAAGAAGAGACTGGACAGTCACTCGTCTGAAATGGGCAATGATGGTGAACCTATGGCACGGGTGCCACATGTGGTACGCGGAGCCATATCTGCTGACACGTGAGCCCTTGCCCTAGCCGGCCAGGTGATTTTTGGCTCCCACAGAGGCTTTGGGAGAGCGTTTTTGTCATCCAGAGAGTCTCCAGGGGGTGGGGGAGGGCATTTTTATCCTCCTCTGTCTCCAGGGAAGCCTTTGGAGCCTGGGGAGGGCGAAACACAAGCCTCCTGGCCCCACCAGAAGTTGGGAAACAGGCTGTTTCCAGCCTCCAGAGGGCCTCCATGGGGTGGGGAAGCTGTTTTCACTCTCCCCAGGCATTGAATTATGGGTGTGGGCACTGGCATGCGTGATAGCGCGCATGCTCTTTTGGCACCCAAGGAAGAAAAGGTTTGCCATCACTGATATAGGATCTCCTGATTAGCAGTGAGTTGGATTAGAACAGAGGTTGGCAACCTTAAAAACTCAGACTCATTCGTACCTGTTTCCAAGAGAAAACAAAACACTGGGAGCCACAAAACTGGGGTGGGTGTGGCCAGCTCCACCTCACTCCCATCAAATCACAAAACCACCTCTCCCAAGGTTTTGTTGATGTGGGGTTTTTTTCTGTGAGAAAAAGGTATCTCTCTCTTTTCCCTCTCTCTTTCTCTCACTCCATCTCTCATTCTTCCTCTCCTATCATTGCTCCCCCTCTTCTTTCTTTCTTTCTTTCTTTTTCTATCTATCTATCTATCTATCTATCTATCTATCTATCTATCTATCTATCTATCTATCTATCTATCTATCTATCTATCTCTATCTCCCTTTCTCCCCTTCCATCTCTCTCTCCCTCTCCCCCCCTCATCTCTCTCTTTCTCCCTCTCCCCCCCTTGTCTCTCTGTGTGCTGAGGAATTATCCCCACCCCCAGCTTCTTTTCGGGTGACTCTCCTCTCGCGACTCCCTGTCTGGCTGTGGCGTGCAAAACCCTCTTCAAGGCGCAAAAGTGCACGCCGGGGTGGGCGGCTGCTTGTCTGAGGGTCTTTGGACCTGGCTTCTCTCCTACTTTAAGGATCCGGTCATTGCCTTGCCGTGTTCCATCCCAACCCCCCTTCCTGCAGCTCTTCAGCTGAGCGGTGAGGGTGTGAGCTCCAGCCTGAGGCAGCAGGAAGAAAAGGCTGCCTTATGCACCGATGTGGCATGAACGCAGCAACAGGGCCCAAGGATCTGTCCATCGCCTTGCCATGCCCCCCTCCCCCCTGCATGAGAGGAGGAGGAGGGTCGCCAGAGCGAAGACAGCCTTTGCTTCCCACTGTTTCCAGCTGGAGCTTATGCCCACCCTACTCCGCTGAAGAACTGCAGGGTGGGCGGGGTGGGGTGGGGGTAACAGAACACAGCAAGGTGATGGTCAGATCCTTAGGGTAGGAGAGAAGCTATGTCCAAAGACCCTCTTTAATTAAGCCACTGACCGCCCTCCAAGTTTGCCTTTGTTACAATTTGTCACTCACTTGAGGATATCCCTGCGCATGCACACCCTCCTGATCCCGCCATAGCCAGCAAGAGCGGAAGGAGGGTCACCGAAAGGGAAGGTTCAGCCGGGGGTGGCTATGTTGCTCAACCAACGCCAGAGAATCAGTAGCCCCGGCTGCTTCTCCATTCCCGCTGTTGCCTTTGCCTTCTCAGTTCAGGTGAGGAAGGGGAGGGCGAGGCCAGACAGTAATGGGACAGGAGCCACAGCAGGGGCGCCAGAGCCACATGTGGCTCTGGAGCCGTGGGTTGTCTACCCCTGGACTAGAAGACTTCCAAATTCCCCTTCAACTTTGTCAAATGATGTCTAGCAAATCAGTTGTAGTCATATGTATGCCGCCCCTCTCCGAGTCTGTGGAGAGGGGCGGCATACAAATCCAATAAATAATAATAATAATAATAATAATAATAATAATAATAATAATAATAATAATAATAATATTATATGATTCCTCTTGTAATGACTGCACCATTCAACAATGCATTTTCAGTTGCTGTTGTGCTAACAAGTCAAGGCTACCCATACTTTCCATCTTAAAGTACTTATGAATGACAACAACAAATGTGCAACTGGACTTTCTGGTTTTCTTTGAAGACGTTTTGTTTCTCATCCAATAAGCTTCTTCAGCTGTGAGCACCTTCAAGTACCTTTGAGACAACCATGACCTAGATGGCTGAGAATCTCCATAGAAAGACCACCAAATATTTAGTCCCAAATTTGCTTTTTATTTGCAAGGATACTTAGTTAAGGTACCCAAAAAATGACAAAAAGTAAAATATATTTTACACCGCAACAATATAGCGGTGGCACACAGAATATGATAACAAGGTTCATGATGACTGTTGTCTGCTTTTTATGTTCTTCAATCAGGAGAAGATGTGAGTATTGTGAGCTTTGGTGTTTTTGGTCAGGCCTGTGGACCATCTGTGACATCAGGAATCCTCTCGGCTGTGATCACCGTGGAAGATAAGGCAGTGATGCTCCAGGCAACCAGTGCGGTGCATGGTGGCTCAAGTGGAGGCGCCCTTTTTGGCACCCACAGTGGGAAACTTCTAGGTAAGGTGGTTAGATGAAGAGATGGATTTGCAGCCAGCAAAATTCTCAACTGTTAACCCAGTGCTTTTCAAATAGTGGGGTGCACTTCCTGGGGGGGTGGAGTGATGCCAAGGGGGCGTGTGTGATCCTGGGGAAACATGCATTGTCCCTCTCGATGGATTCCCCAGGACAGGGAATGTTTTCCCAGTTGCATGCAGTTCTGAGCCCGGAAGAGAAGGTGGCCAGGCAGGGTGGAGCAGCTGCATGGGTTCTTGTTGTTCTCGGCGGGCGCCATAGTAGCCATTAATGGCATGGTGAACTTGCTGCTGGACAAGGGGGAGCGTCCTCTGCAGCTGGGTGAAAGCTTCGAAAGGCACCCTAAAACCTTCCACATTGAGTGCCCGGCAAAGGCAGCGCTTATGGGCCAGGATGGCGACTCCAAAACATTGGCTTGATTAAGCTGGCCTGACCCGTGTCAAAAGAGGCCCTGACCATGGTAGCCTATGCTTGCCTATCCGATAACAGATTCCACTGAGTTCAGTGTTTCTTACTCCCAGGTAAGTGAGTAGAGCAACCTTCCCCTGCCAATAGTTTACCTGCAGCTTATAATAAGTAAAATAATAGATTTTAACACTAAAATTCCATTAGGGCCCACATTGGAGAGTTGGCGGTGGGGGGAGTGAAATATTTACTTCTTCCTGGGGGGAAGGGGGGGGGGCTAACAGAAAATAATTGAGAAGCACTGTGACATAAAGAAAAATCTGTGGTGTATAATGATTACACTTCCTTTGTCCTTCATCTCACTTCCTGAGGATATCAGCTTAAAGAAGAACCGTTGAAACTTACCTGAACGGTCTTCTCGATGCACTGCAAGGAGAGTCCAACGTGGGTAATTCTCCAGTCTCATTGGAGGGACTGAGTTTTAATTTATACATTATGCAGGCACCGCCCCCTAGCCCACCAGTCATACATAAACGAAGGAGCAGTAAACTATAACTTTTTATTATTAAACAACTGGAAGGCAACAAGCCCGGTCAAATACTTAACAATGTAAGGCGAGAAGGCCCTTGGTCCACCAACTGGGTGGGTTTTGGACTCTCCTTGCAGTGCATCGAGAAGACCGTTCAGGTAAGTTTCAACGGTTCTTCTCCAATGCACTTGCAAGGAGAGTCCAACGTGGGATGTACCCAAGACATAATAAACGGGAGGGAAACAGGTCCAAGGGCGTTCAAGTGGAACACACCCTCTGTAACACCCTCCTCCCAAAGGCTGCTTCCGCTGAAGCGAAAGTGTCAATCCGGTAATGCTTGATGAAGGTAGAAGGAGCTGCCCATGTGGCTGCTCTACAAATCTCTTCGATCGAAGCTTGAGTTGACCAGGCTGCCGAAACTGCCGCACTACGAGTCGAGTGTCCCGTTATTCCTTGAGGAATCGTCTGTCCGGACACCTTGTAAGCCTCAGAAATACACGCTCGTATCCAACGACTGATAGATCGTGAGGACACCTTAGTGCCCGTGGCATGTGACGCAAAGGATACAAACAATGCTTCCGATGATCGGCAGTATTGTGTCCTACGGATATAAATTTTGATCGCACGTCTCACGTCCAGTTTATGCCATCTGAGTTCAGATGGATGCGTGCCATGTGTACAGAAATCAGGCAATACTATTTCTTGAGTCCTATGGAACCCAGAGTTCACCTTAGGGATAAATGAAGGGTCCAACCGGAGGACCACCCTATCCGGATGGAACAAACATAAATCAGGTCTTACCGATAGGGCCGACAACTCCGACACCCTTCTGGCCGAAGTGATGGCAACTAGAAAGGCCGTCTTTATGGACAGAAGGCGCATTGATATCGTCCTCAACGGTTCGAAAGGTGGAGCTGTCAAGGCCTTAAGCACCAAGGTAAGGTCCCAGGAAGGGAAACGATGGATAGCCGGCGGTCTAATGTTCGTCGCTCCTTTCAAAAAGTCCCGAATCCAGGGGTGACGTGACAAAGGTCGGTAACAATCTGGACTTAAAAGCGTCGACAAAGCGGCCATGTGGCGGCGCAAAGTGTTAGGGGCCAAGCCCTTATCCAAACCCGCCTGAAGGAAGCTTAAAACAGTCCCTGGCAAGGCGGCTAAGGGGTCGATTTCCTGACCTGCGCAGAAAGTGCAGAACGCTGTCCAGGTGGACTGATAAATCCGCTGGGTAGCTGGTCTACGCGCAGCCTGCATGGTAGTGATGACCGAGTTGGGGAGCAGGAGGCGCCTCAGCCGGTCCCCTTCAAGTTCCACACGGTTAGACTCCACCATTGGGGATCTGGATGCGCAATGCACCCCTGGCTGAGGGCTACCTGATGATCTGGAATCCTCCACGGTGGAGAGACCGACAACTCCATTAGGTCCGAGAACCATGCTCGTCGAGGCCAAAAGGGAGCTACTAAGAGTACCTCGGCACGCTCCTGGATGATCTTCTGTAGGACCCTCTGAAGGATGCGAATCGGCGGAAACGCGTACAGGAGCCCCTTCGGCCATGGAAGGCGCAATGCATCTACCCCTTCCGAGCCCGGAGATGGGAACCGGGAAAAAAAGCGAGGTAGCTGCGCGTTGTGGCACGTTGCGAACAGATCCAGGATCGGCGTGTCGAACCGAGAGATCAGGGTCCTGAATACAGTGGGGTCCAGTTTCCATTCTGCTGGATCCAGGGTCCTGCGGCTCAGCCAATCCGCCCATACATTCTCCTGGCCTGAGATATGCTCGGCCGAAAGAGAGGCCAGGTGGACCTCTGCCCATCTGAACAGGGAGTTGGCCTCCTGCATCAGACGGCCGGACCTCGTCCCGCCCTGGTGGTTGATGTAAGTGCGAGCGGAAACGTTGTCCGTTAGGACCAGGACATGGCTGCCCTGCACTAGATGAGCAAAGTCCAGCAGGGCGAGAGACACTGCCCTCAATTCCAAATAATTGATATTGACGTTCTGTAAATCCCGAGGAGTCCACAGACCCTGCGCCACGTGAGATGCAAGGTGGGCACCCCACCCAAACAGGCTGGCGTCTGTTGTGAGCGTGATGAAGTCCTGAACTTGAAAGGGCGACCCCCTCTGGATAGCGGCTGAAGTCCACCATCGCAGGGACCTCCTGACTTCTGCAGGGAGAATCACCTGCGTTTTGGAATGGCCGATCTTCCTCCTTTGGTAGGGTAGGAGGAACCATTGGAGGGAGCGAATGTGTAACCTGGCCCAGGGCACTACGTCTATGCAAGAGACTAGTGTGCCCAAGATCTTCGAGAGGAAGGCCAGGGAAGGTCTTGGTTGTAATGACAGTGTCTGTAGTAGAGTTCTGATAGTGGACTGTCTGTCCCCTGAGAGGAAAACCTGGCACAAGTCCGTGCCTATGATGGTGCCCAGATGAGCCAATCTGGTCGTTGGGGTTAAATGACTCTTTTCCAGGTTTATGGTAAACCCGAAAGTTCGTAGGGTCGTCAAGGTTAGATGGATATCCTGTTGCGCCCGGTCCCGGGACCTCGACAGAATTAGTATGTCGTCGAGATATGCCATGAGGCGCACTGACCGGTGTCTCAAGGTGGCCGTGAGGACGTCTAAAAGTTTGGTGAACGTCCTCGGCGCCGATGACAGACCAAATGGCATTGCTCGATATTGGTAATGAGAGCCGTTGATGGAAAACCGGAGGAATTGTCTGTGCTCCTGTAATACCGGTACATGGAGGTAGGCCTCCTTGAGATCGATGGAGGAGAGGAGGTCTCCCGGTCGTATGGATTGGAGTATAGACCTGAGGGAGTGCATTTTGAATTTTTGATAACGCACATACAGATTCAACCGTTTGAGATTTAGAATCAAACGGACCCCGCCCGAAGATTTGGGGACAAGGAAAACGATGGAATAGAAACCTGTTCCCTTCAGGTGAAAGGGGACCTCCTCTATCGCTTCTATCTCCAGGAGGTGCTCTATTTCCCGGTGCAACAGTGCCCTCTTTTGGGGGTCTGTCATTTGAGGACAAGCAATGAAGCGGTGTGGGGGTACACGGAGAAAGTTGATCCGCAACCCCTGCGTTGCCGTGTCCACGGCCCAGGAGTCGAGGGATGCAGCCCTCCAAGCGTTGGCGAAGTGGAGGAGCTTGCCCCCCCAGAGGGTAGGGGTCTGAAGAGTCACTTCCCACGTTTGGAACCCTTAAAATTGGAACCTCTGTAAGGACGGCGTCCCTGCTGGTAGGGTCTGCCTCGGTCTGCAAAGTACGGTCTGTCCTGGCGGAAACCTCCCTGATTGAAAGAGCCCTGGGAGAAGGTCCTCGAACCCTGGGAGACGGCTGAGGAGGGCTCGGCACGAAAGTTCTGCCGTCTATAGAATGGGGTGAAACGCCTCTCTCCCCTCCTGTTTGACCTGGGGAGCACCTTCTTTTTGTCCTTATCCTTGATAAGGACCTTTTCAAGAGAATCGCCAAACAACTGTTCCCCTTGGAACTTGGCTGAGGCTAGGCGCCATTTTGATTTTACGTCCGCCTGCCAGCTTCGCAGCCAAATTAATCTCCGGGAGGACAAGGATGATGCTAGTGCCCGAGATGCAAACTTGGCCGCGTCCATCGTAGCGTCGGCGGAGAACTCCGTTGCCGCCAGCAGTTTATTCAAGTCCTGACGGAGCTTGCCATCCTCCTGGCTAGTCCGTGATTGCATGTCCTGTATCCACAGGATAGTTGCCCTATTAAAAAATGAGGCAGCCGAAGCTGCTCGCAGGGCCCAGGCGGCCATTTGATGTGTTTTCATAACCACAGTCTCGGCTCTTTTGTCTTCCGCTTTCAGTCCTTCAGAAACCTCAGAGGGGACTAAGGCGTTAGACACCAAGCTTGCCACAGGAGAGTCTATGGTTGGTGGCGTTAGAAGAGATTCCATTTCCTGATTGAAGGTGTAATATTTTCGATCAATCAAAGAAGGCCCTTGCGCTGCTGCTGGTGCCTCCCAAGGTCTCTTAATATTATCAAGGAAAATATCCGATGAGGGGATGGTTTCTGGCTCTTTCTTTGGTACCGAAAGCAAGACCCCCTTTGAAGCTTGTGCAGCGGCATCTGTAGGCAACTTCCCCTCTCCTGCCCCTTCAAACACTAGCTTAGCCTTATTCAGCATGATCCGAAACAGAGAGGGCTTAAAAAGTCCAACCAGGCTCGGTGGCTCGGGAGGTTGCTCATCCCCCGACAACCCCTCACCTTCATCACTTTCCTCCTCTCTGAGGTACAAGTCTTCCTCCATGGAGCCCTGAAAGGAGGCTGGAGCCGGAGGGGCCCAGACATTCCTCTGCCTCTGTGGAACAGGGGGCATTGGGGCCTGTTGTTGAGCTCCCACTGTGATGCCCTGGGCATAAACACTGCTTATTAGATCTTGGAGGTGTGGAGGCATGTTCTGCCAAGTGTCCAAAGAACTCCTTAGACCCACAGCTGATGGTGTAAAGGTGGCTGTGGCCTGGCTAAACTGCCCTCCAGAAATGTTCTGTTGAGTAAGCTGACCTCCTGAAGTAAGTAGGGGGCGTTCAGGCGACCAATCTCGTTCCGTTGCCGAGCCTGCGACCCCAGCTATTCCTGTTAAGGGGGAGGCCGGGGGGGCTGTGGGCCCCAACAGCAAATTAGGCTGAGGCAGCACTGTAGATTGTTGTCGCTGAGAGATTTCTAATTGTCTCTCTAAAGCACGAATCCTCTTCTCTGCCTCCTTCAGTGAGGCACTCTGAGAGGCCTTGGCCTTGGCCTTTTCCACATGAGGCCTTTCCTTGGGGGTAGCGGGCCGGATGGATGTGGCCACCTCCTCCCCCGAGTGAGCAGAAGCATCCGTCATTGTAATCACTCACAAACCTGACCGTAGAAACCAAGGCCTTTTGTGCGATCACGCAACCGATATCTCTCAAACAACTCTCTCAAAGAGAAATGTCTTTTACGGCTGCGTGTCTCCGGGCAGAACAGGGGCGTGACCAGGAGCAATTTGACAAGGTCGCTTCCAGACCATGTCACCGAAAAATGGCTGCCGCGCCGTTGCCATGGCAACCGGCGCGACGCTAACGGCCTTTCCCGCTCATTCCTGCTGAGGGGTAACTAAAGATGGCGGCCGCGCCGTTGTCAAGACAACCGGCGCGCATTTCCAAGGCCGCTCCTGTCCTGAGGCTTCGGTAAGAGGCCGTTCCGTTTTTCCCCTGCTCGCCCTGTCGGTCGCCTCTTTTTTCCCTGGCTCAGGTCTATTCGTCGGGAGGGGCAGGCCCCTCCCAACGGCAACCGCCTCCACCGCCGGGAGCGACCTCGGAGGCCGGGAACCCGGTTGCCCTGTATTAAACAGTTCTTTCCCCCTCCCACAGACGCTACACGCTGTCAGTGAGTTTGAAGGAAAGAGGAGGGGGCAGGGCACACAAGCAGCTATTAGAACCCACGGAGGGCCTAAATAGCTGTTGAAAAGGAGGGAGCCACTCCAAAGTACCTGCAGAAAAACAAAAGGAAAAAGGAAGAAAAAGCATTAGTATCAGTTTCAAATTTTTTAATACTAACACTTTAATACTATTTTTAATACTTTTCTGAAGAGAAAACTCAAAAAGGTCCCTTTACTGCGACTGAGTTTTCATGACTGGTGGGCTAGGGGGCGGTGCCTGCATAATGTATAAATTAAAACTCAGTCCCTCCAATGAGACTGGAGAATTACCCACGTTGGACTCTCCTTGCAAGTGCATTGGAGAAAGTAAGTTTCTAGCTTTCAGTTTAAGAAAGGCGAATTTGTTGTCCTTTACACGTCTCTGAACTGCAGTTCTTAGCAGACACAACCAGATGCCTCTAGCACAGGGGTGTCAAACTCAATTTGATTGAGGGCTGCATCAGGGCTGTGTTGACCTTGGGGTGACCTACTTGGGTGTGGCAAACTTGATGGGTGAGACAAGTTTGATGCCACTATCCAAAACTGTTTCCTCTTTGCACTGGGCACACCAGGCCCAAGACATGCTGGCCTGATGTTTCCTCTTCGCGTTGAGCAGACTGGGCCCCAACCACATCACGGTCTGGATCCAGCCCTCAGGCCTTGTGTTTGCCACTCCTGCTCTAGCACACAGTTTCTCACGTTAGCGCCTACAAATTATTCAGCTCTTTGAATGATTCATTTTAACAGCGCAAATCTTCCCAAAGCTTCTCAGTCTCCTCTCCATTAATGTTGCATTTTTTGCTGCTTTGTGTGGGCTATTGTCCAGATATTGAATTCCGTTCTTTTCTTCCTCTGTGTTCCATTTGCAGGAATTGTTGCCAGCAACACAAGGGATAACAGTGTTGGTGTGACCTACCCTCACCTAAACTTTAGCATCCCCATTACAGTCCTGCGGTCAGCCATCTTGGACTATATCCATCATGGAAGTCTGCATGGCTTTCAAGAACTAGACAGAGTAGCAGAAAGAATTCAGGTTGTCTGGAGACTCCAAAGAGAACCCGTGGAGATGCCACTCAGCAAACTATGAGAATTTTCACTGAATGAAGAAGAATAGAAGACTATCAGCTTCATATATCCTGGGTCCAGGCTACCTGTTGAATTGTCTCATCCTGCTAGGACAAGCCTTGTCCCACTAAGAGCCTTCTCTGCTGCATCCCCTGCCCTTTGGGATATCTTACCCTTCAAAGTGAGGTCTGTCTCCACCCTCTTATCATTCCTTAAGACTGAGGACCTGGCTGGAAGAGTTCCACACTGGAGGTGGCTGTTAGATTGATGGCAAACCCCACCTCACCACTTGCTCTCTGCTTCTCTCCCCATCTTTTATTCTCATCTTGATGTATCATTGTTTTCTTTTTCATTCTTTATTCCCTTGTTCCATTGCTTTTCTTACTCTTGTGCTTGTGTTTTTTTTCATTTTTCTGTGTTGTAAGCCATCTAGAATAGCCCCATCTGCAAGATAGGATACATATAAAGTTAACAAATAATAAAATACCACCTGCCCTGATCCCACTATACCGGGTTAAAGTGCTTCTATTGCTGTTGTAATCAATTCTGTTTATGGCATTGACGCCAAATTGAGGGATTACAGGGTTGTATAAATAAAAGAGAGAGTTTCATTTGTTTCAGTAGCAATAGCACTTAGACTTGCCATATTTTTCGGAGTATAAGACGCACCAGAGTATAAGACACACAGTTTTTGGAGAGGAAAATAGGGAAAAGAATTTGCTTACCAGGTATTCATCTGGCTAGTGCCCATAGTCTGTCAGCTTCAGCACATTATTTTATCCCCTGGTTTTAGGACTTTAAAAAAACTTCATTCGCAGAGAGTAACAATGAAATAGTTTGCAACCTGGTAAGAGCTTGGGAACATTGTTAGCACCTGATTAGGGTTGGAAAGAAACATTTGGAGCAAGTTAGACCAATGGGGGGGGGGGGGAGCCTGCAAAAACTTAGGGCTTGGAAAACATTATTCGCAGAGAGTAACAATGGAAAAGCTTGCAAGCTGGTAATAGCTGGGAACATTTTTAGCACCTGGTTAGGGCTGGAAAGAAACTTTTTCAGAGCAAGTTAGAGCAATTAAAAAAGCCTGCAAAGACTTAGGGCTTCGAAAACATTCTTTGCTGGGACAAACAATGAAAGCGTCTGCAAGGTAAGAGCTGGGAAGATCATTAGCAGCTAATTAGGACTGGGGGGAAAAGCTACATTCCATTATGCCTGGAATTCCCTTTTAGAATATCCCATCCTTCAGATCCTTTGTAAAAGCTCATTTTTCTATTATCCCATTCCATATACAGCCTGTGCTGTCCCCCCTTTGCTTCTCATTGTCTTCCTGAATACAGTGGTACCTTGGTATTCATCTTTCATTTGTGCTGGGGAGGAGATGAATAACAAAAACACAGGGACCAAACACAGGTTTCCCATAAGGAATAATATAGTGAGTCAAAAGGCAAGTGACGCTGAAAAATTCTAGCTTGTGTGTTGATACCAAACAAAGATGAGTTTTATCTCAAAATGTGTTGAGTATTACATTCGATGAGTTTCAAAGCAGTAGAGTACTTAGGTATGACATTAATCAAAATTTAGGTTAATTCTTGGAGGAACAATCTTCCTCTTTGTTATGGTGCTATATAAATAAATAATAACAAAGAGTGCTTTATCTTATGTACAGATGCATTTAATATCTTACTCTGGCCACTGTATATTTAATCACTATTTTAAATACTGTCCAATTTCTTCTTTGCTTGATTTCTTGAGTTTTTTGCTTAAGACTTCTATCATCAAAGAGGTATAAAACGGGCCATTTTGTCTGTCATTTGTTTCATACAATATAAAAACAGAGTTTCTCAATCTTAGCCACTTTAAGAGGTTTGGACTTCGACGCCCAGATATCCTCAGTCAGCTTAGCTGGGAGTTAAAAATTCAGACATCATAAAATGGCCACGATTGAGAAACACTGATATAAAGCATCTTGGCTTGTTTTGAGCATATTGTATAAATCAGGCTCCTGATCTTTGATTTTAGAATTATGTATGGATGTTGTTAAAAATTCAGCTTCACATACAATTAAATAACGACTGATGCTGTTTTTCTCCTTGGTCCCCTTGAACTCTCTTCACTATAGATGAACATTGCGATTGTTAGAAATCTTGAGGTCTTTTTTAATATTTACTTTCTTTCCTCTGTCCCATTTCATCCCAATTTAGCAGGACCCAGTGAAGTATGGGTCCTTTGTCAAATCTAACTTCATTAACTGAAGCAGAATAACCAAAGTAATTGTTAGTCATAATTATGAAAAATAAATGAGAAGTATGGTGGCCTTAAAAGTTAAGATGCTCCCCTCTCACTCAGAAAGTGTTCAATACTAGGCAGCAACAGATTTTTTTCTATCAGGGAACAAACAAAAATATGTGCTGAGAACTCCACATATAGGCGTCAGGAATCTGGCCAGTAAATGCTCAGCTCCATGCATTCATCTTGATCCCACCCCAAAGCAAGAGATTACAGGGTCATAAATATACTTTTTTCTTTTTCGACATACTATAGAATATATACTATAAACTTTTTTTTTGTCAAAATAGATCTATACTTGTTCTGTTGGTGTGTCTCAACTGCCCGTAATTACAGGGTAATTAGTCCAGGAAGACACACACCACACGATAAAAGGAAAACCCAAAAATTTTTATAAACAGAAAAACAGAAACAGCTCCCTTTTTAAATGTCAAAGGGATTTTCTAGTACACACAAGGCACAGGTTAAATGCAGTCCAATTGCTCATCCAATAACTGGGAAATTGAGTCCAATTCTAAACTCCAGAGAGTCCACACACACAATCCTGAACAGCAAAAACCACGATCTTGACTAAACAATGAATCAGATAAACTGCCATGAGGCTAAAACACCAGGCTGCACTTTTATCTGTAGCACTGATTACAGCAGCCCCACCCAACCACAGGTGGCCTCATTTTCTCTTGTAATAATCCTTCAGTTGTTGTCTCCTATGCATCACTCTACGCATGCGTGGATGTGTCATTAATTCTTGTTCAGAATCCAGGGATGATACAGGTGACTGATCTCCCCCTGGGCTGTCTGCCAAACTCCCCTCTTCCCTGTCACTCACGCTTCCTTGGTCAGAGGAGACTTCGTCATCAAATTCTACTGGGAGCAAAACAGACCTGCGGCATGTGGATGTCTCCCTCACATCCACCTCCACATTCCTTGGGGCAGGAGCTGGGCCAGAGCTAACCACAACATATACTAGGCTCCCTTTTCATTTATCCAGCAAAAATACATGTATATCTATACAGATGTATAGATATAGATACATACACACATATGTATGTGTGTATGTGTATTTATTTAAGTATTGGGAACTGCTTGGCTTGAAGAATTTATGCAAATGGAATATTTTCATTTATTATATTTGGTGCTGAGTGCCAGTTTGGTGAATCCAGATTTCTAGATTCACTTTAAGTATACATATCATGATTTATGTTGGGAACGGAGTATGAAATGGAGATTATTATAGGTTAAATAGCTATGTTATAAGTGATCACATGACCTTAAGAGGGTGGAATTCTCATAAATACATTAAAGTTTCCAAGTGTCTGAATTTTGATCATTTGACTGGGGATGCTGCAAATGATATAAGTGTGAGGACCAGTGCCTTTGTAACTTCAAGCAGTCATTACATTACATTGAGTATTGTCTGTATTTAAAATGTGTGGCTCCATTATGTAGCCTGGAAAGGGTTATACATTTTAAAGTGCACTTGAATGCAAGTTGGCAATCTCAGTCATGGATAAATAAACATTAATCAACGTTAGAATGACATCACCCTAATAATTTGTTATTGCACTCTATAACAGAAAGACAAAACACATGAAGATTTGCACAGAGATGGTATGAACTTTGCACCAAGCAGTGAATACATGTTTTTGCATGTTCCAAACGAATATTTATTTAGGAACCCTATTTAATTCTGCTTTCTGCTGGGAAGCCAAAGTGCTATAAACCGAATTGAAGTTAAAGAAAATAAATTGCCGTATTCTAGACTCTATGAATGAACAACAAAGCAATATAAGATTACACAGGTTAAAAGGAAACTTTGAATAGCTTCTCAGTAATTGGCCATTGTGATGCAGCTGATTTCATTTAGCAGACATGAAAAGTGCTTCTCCGAAATAAGGCCCACTAAGGTCAATTTCATTTATTTTCATAAAGTCATGTGGCTCTCTCTCTTATATATATCTTATATATGGACAAGGATGGGCCCCAGTCACCTTGACTGACTTGTTGTCAGCCGACATTGAAGGCCAATTGGAGTCAAGGTCCGTCCGAATCTGATTGATTTTTATCAGTGAAAAACGCATTAAAATCCTCAACACTACCCTGCAAGGGCTCCCCAACTCCCCTCTGATTAAGAAGGGAGCAGGTTGCCCTAAACAGGGCGGCCGGGCGGGATTCTGCTGATGCAATCAAGGCGGCATGATACACGCATCTTGCCGCCTTGAGCACCACTTTGTAAGTCTTAATGTGAGCTTTTACAAGTGTTTGATCAGACTCAGATTTACTCTTCCTCCACCGCTTCTCTAGAAGTGTCTTCTGATGTTTCAACACCCGGAGTTCCTCAGTGAACCAAGGAGCTCTCTGGGGTCTAGTGCCACAGAGAGGTCGCAATGGCGCAATCCGGTCAAGAGCCTCCGCTGCCGCCTTATTCCAGGCCACAGTAAGAGACTCTGCCAAACTGTGTATGAGTGATTCTGGTAAAACCCCAAGCACCCTCTGAAAGCCCTCTGGGTCCATTAAGCATCTGGGACGGAACCACCTAATTGGTTCTTCCTCCTTGTGGGGGATGATTGGAGCCTTAAAGTCAAGCCGTAGCAGTAAATGTTCTGACCATGACAAAGGCAGAACATCTAAGCCCCTTAGTCTCAGACCATCACTCAGCTGCTCCGAGAGAAATATGTTGGGTGCATGTCCCCCCTCGTGAGTCAGACCTGAACTACTTGGGTCAGGTCCATGGCTCTCATGGTGGCCATGAACTCCTGTGCTAACCCAGAGGATTCGGTGAGCGATGGCAGATTCAAGTCCCCCAAGACAATGAGTCCGGGGAACTCCACCACCAACCCGGCTACCTCCTCGAGCAGCACCAGCATGGCTGTTGACATGCAGCTGGAAGGCAGGTACATGAGCAACAAGCCCACCTGAACTCCTAGGTCCAACTTCACAAAGAGGAACTCACAACCCACAATCTCAGGAGCAGCGAGTCTGCATAGGCTAATAGTCTCTTTGGCTATAATAGCCACTCCTCATTCCCCTCCCCTGGGGTCATGACAGATGCCATACCTGAAACCCGGTTGTGCATATTTCAGAGAGGGGAACTCCTCCCTCTGGGCCCAGCCAGGTTTCAGTCACACATACCAGGCCAGCCTCCTCCAGGATCAAATCTTGGATAAGGAGAGCTTTATTCACAACCAACCTGGCATTGAGCAGCAGCATTGTGAGTCCAGGGCCCAGATTACACTCATTACCAGAACCCCAGGCTGAGGTCATGGGGCTGGAACAGGGGATCGCTTTCAAGCAGTATTCCCTCATTCCTCGGAAACGGCCTTCCCCATGACTCCTGCCATATCTGCCTTTCCCCAGCAGGACAGGAATATTCTGGCCCTCTACCACCCCAGAGATAGGCTCCCCCAGCCCTCCCGCCTCCATACCACCAGGCAAGCTGATCTCCCCATTCATAACAGTACATTCATTCATACCATACATATCCTCCATCCAATTCCAATCATCCATCCTTAAAAAAAACCCCAATAGTTACTTAAGAATATAGATATCCACGGTTGATCTATCCAGATTCCTAAGAGGTCAGTAAGGGGCGAGTACAAGTGCACTAGAGTGCCTTCCGTCCCCTGTCCTATTGCTCTCCTATATCTCCTATACCTTTCTTCTATTCCTGTATTTCTTCTCCTATTCTTTCATTGATATGTTTTATTCCTATATCTTCTCTTCTCTTCTATTCTTTCTTAGCTATATTTTACTATGAGTATATCCTCTATAACCTTAATTATGTATTTTACTATGTGTATATAGATATATGCCCACTAAAACCCTCATTGTGTATTGGACAAAATCAATCAATCAATAAAACTCTAAAGCTTAACTCTGAGATGGATTTCATCTCTTCCGCACTTGTTTTACAGGAGATAATTCCTAACTTAGCATGATATAAAGGTGGGACCTATGGAAGATAATTTTCCAGTGGCAGGAAAACATTGCATTGTTCAGATATTAAAAGCTCAATGTTTTCATGTTAATACTCCCCCCCCCCTCGGTTCCTGAATAACACTGATTATTGGAAGTTTGCAGGAATGATTTAATAGTGATCAGAATCCAGTTTGGATAAAGTCAATGAGCAATCAGATTTTAAGGTCAAGGACTTCCTAATTCTTGCATATAGGCTCAGCCGGTAAGGTTCTTGTGCTAATTATCGTATGATATATGAAAAAGCCTTTTAAAAATATTTTAATTGGGAGATATTTTTAAAAAAAATACCCTGAGCATACACTAGAGGGCAGCCTGGCTCTTTAGCTGCTCCTATTCTAATGGCCAAGTTGGATTTCAAGTTCACAACAAGGACACTAGGACTGTTTGAGAGGTTCTGGACAAATAGGATTCATTTTGTGCAATTACTTTCACTAAAGCAACACCAGATTTTCTCTTAGTAATTATGAGAAAGGCACATGTTCTCTTCCTAAACCAGTCTTGACGTGAAGCAGAGAGATGGATTTCAAAATCCTCTCGTTCAGTGGTTTTCAACCTTGGTAACTTGAAGATATGCGGACTTCAATTCCCAGAATTCCCCAGTCAGCATCTTCAAAAGACATGAGAGCCATATTATATTTTTAAAAAATGAATTAAGCTACAACAGGGCCCAATAACGGAATGGTCAATGCCTGGAATGTTCTACCTGACTCCATGGTTACAGCCTCAAAGCTGGATGAGATGAAAGTTTATGGAGTATCCAGATAATGTCAGTGTGCCAAATAACATCCGAGAAATAAATCAAGAGTCCAAACCTTGGCCTTTTTCCAAGTTCCAATTTATTAACAGAGTCACGTTGGATACGAGCTATAGTCTAACTGATACTAACTTTTCCTACAGTTCTCCACTCAGGATAAGGTTAATCCCTTGTCCCCACACCCATAAGTTCATCACATGGACCACTCCGGTTCTCTCAACGTTCATGATCCTCCCTTGTACTTCCAGCTGGTGCTGAACAATGGATGACCTTGAATCTCCTGGAATGAATTTTTTTGTGGCTAGTATCTTCCCTCTCATGCAACCACCCCTCCCCAATTCCCACAGTACTATTCTTCTTGTGGCAGGCCAAAGTCTCTAACTCAGAACAATGGCTTCGGCCTGACACCCTCACAGCTTCAATCTCAAACTGTCTACCGTGGACCTCACCCCATTCTTAATGTTGTGGTTAGCTCTGGCCCAGCTCCTGCACCAAGGAATGTGCAGGTGGATGTGGGGAAGACATCCACATGCCGCAGGCCTGTTTTGCTCCCGATGGAATCTGCCGATGAAGCCTCCTCTGACCAAGGAAGCATGAGTGACAGGGAAGAGGGGAGTTTGGCAGACAGCCCAGGAGGAGATTAATCATCTGTATCATCCTTGGATTCTGAACAAGAATTAATGACACATCCACGCATGCGTAGAGTGATGCATAGGAGACAACAACTGAAGGATTATTACAAGAGAAAATGAGGCCACCTGTGGTTGGGTGGGGCTCCAGTAATTAGGGTTGCTGCTATAAATAGCAGCGTGAAAGAGTATCTGATCGCAGTTCTTCAGGAATCATGTGTTGCTGTTTTCTGGACTTTGTTGATTTTTCACGCCTTTGAAACCAAAGCAGAGCAACATGTGTGTGTGTCTCACTTCGTTGGAAGAAGAAGCGGTGTGAAGTTTCTTCACAGCTGCTAGCTAAGTACTTAATGACTGCTTAAGGGAAATTGTACAGACTACCTGGTTGTTTTGGGACAAGTGCTCTTTGCAATACAAAAAGAGTGCTTTGTTTATTTTGAATTTTGTGATAAAGAACATTGTTTTGAATTTGCAAATGTGTGTGTGTCTGAAATTTGTACCCTTGAATTTTCGGGAGGCTCCTACCAGAGAGCCCGGCAGAACACTTAAGGGGTCCGCAAAGGGGATGTGCATAAGGGCAGCAGCATGCCTATCGTCCCCGTCTTACTGTCCCCATGTATTTGTACTTACTTCCTTTGTTTGTTTGACAAACGAATATAAAATAAAATAAATAAATAAAATAAGTTTTTTTAAAAAATGGCTGAACTAATCTTCAGCAAGGGGAAAAGCAGGAGACTGATGTGGCAAATGCATCTGTTGCTCCACTGTAAAATTGGAAGGGGGAGTAAAACTCATTTTGGAGCCTGGTGGGCCTCATCATGGGTTGTATTGGGTGTCTTCTTCAGATGGCAGGTATCTGAGGCAAGTGCGGAAACTGTTGTCATTGCTGAACATTCGATCCAGCCACTTGAGTTCATGAAATGAGAAGTCCACCTTAAAAAGTCTTGAGATGCTCTGTTTGGAACACACACACATCTTCTGTTTGCTGGATCTGATTGAGCAAGGAGTGATAACTCTCTTAACCTGGGCCTATAATCAGTGATGGGCTACCAAAATTTTTACTACCCCACTGTGGGTGTGGCTTATGCATTTTGTTTTAACATCTTTCAGTGCAAATTGGGTGCTCTGGGGTGGAGCTCTAAATTTTGCTACCGGAACTGCGTTCTTGAACGTTCCCGTAGGAGCCCATCACTGCCTATAAGCTACAGAAGCTGGAAATATTTTGCCTAGCTTTGCATAGTTTCTCAAAGTATGAGAACAAACAGCAGTCTAAACCAGCAATAAGGGGAAAGGACCTAAATTCCAGCTTTTGAGATTCTGGAGGAGTTGAAGGAACGGTCTGTCCTTCTTTATTAAAAGTTCTCTTGTGTCTGCCACCTAATTGGTCATTTTGAGAATGGATGCTTAGTACGGCCAATATATTTTGTGAATGAGCCATGTATACATTCTCTGGGTTTTGCTTTATTGAAGGTCAGTAGTGCTCAAGGAGAAGTGCTAGACCACAGCTGATGTCCTGCAGATGTTTGGGGCTTTAACTCTCATCATCTTTGCTGCTAACTATGTGGCTATAGATTATCGTGGTTGAAATCCAAAGGATCTGGTAGGTACCAGGTTGTTCCTGAGCTAAATGTTGGAGAAGCACATTCAACTTTCCACAGGTGCTTCTCTAAAGTAAAACATCAAGTTGCCTGCTTGTTAAGCCCCACTGTGCTTTTGACTGCTGCTTAATCCACCTCCACAATTTCTTTGATGGAGCAGAATTACATCCCAGCTTTTCACCAGGATTTGGTGTCCAAGATAGCTGACACTATTTTAAAACACACACACACCGGGGGGGGGGGGGGGGGGGGCTCTGATTAAGTGGTACAAGACAAACTATTTCTAAAACTAAGATCTTATGGCATTTTCCTGTCAAACAGGCAATAAGTGGTCAAAATAGGGAGCACCCTATCAAATCCTGTAATTGTTAACAGCAGTTTTCCCCAAGGCAGCGTTCTAGGACCAACTCTCTGTACACTTCGCATAAATAACCTTTGTGACCATATTAAAAGCAACTGCGTTCTCTTCACTGATGATGTAAAGCTATTCAACACTACTGACAATGTTGCTACCCTTCAAAAAGACTTTGACTACTTGTCAGATTGGTCAAACAAGTGGCAACTTCAAATCTCAACCAACAAATGCTCTCTCTTAAATATTGGTAAAAAAAAAATCAGAACATAAAATACAAACTGAATGGATATAACCGTGTAGGCCAGTGTTTCCCAACCGTGACAACTTGAAGATATCTGGACTTCAACTCCCAGAAGTCCCCAGCCAGCATGTGCTGGCTGGGGAATTCTGGGAGTTGAAGTCCAAATATCTTCAAGTTGCCAAGGTTGGGAAACACTGGTGTAGGCAACCCTCACTCTGTCAAAGACCTTGGAGTACTCATCTCTAATGGTCTAAGTGCCAGAGCCAACTGTAATAAGCATTAAGAGTTGTTAATCTAACCTTGCATAACTTCTTCTCTGGTAATATTGTACTGCTAACTAGAGCATACATAACATTTGTGAGACCAATTCTCAAATACAGCTCATCTGACTGGAACCAGCAAGGCATTTTGGACATTAATACAATTGAGAGTTCACAAATATTTCACAAGAAGAGTCCACCACTCCTCTGCTCACAACAGAATACTTATGCTACCAGACTTGAAATTTTAGACAACTTAGAACTATACCACCTTCGGTCTGACCTAAGCGCAGTATATAAAACTATCTACTACAATGACTACTTCAGCTTCAACCATAACAATACATGAGCACACAATAGATACAAATTTAAAGTAAACCGCACTAAACTCGATTGTAGGAAATATGACTTCAACAGCAGAGTGGTCAGTACCTGAAATACACTACCTGACTCTGTGGTTTCTTCTCCAAATCCCCATAATTTTAACTTTAGACTGTCTACTGTTGACCTCCCCCAATCCTAAGAGGTCTGTAAGGGGGTGCATAAGCGCACCAACCAGCCTACCGTCCCTGTCCTAATGTCCCCTTTTATTTGTATCCATTTCATGTATTAATAACCATGTTTATACCTATATCTGTTATCTGATACATGCTTGACTAAACAAACAAACAAACAAACAAAGAAAACAAAACAAAACAAAACAAAATTAAAAAACAGCATTAAATTCATACTAAACAAACAGCTCCAATGAAACATGTTTAGCAGGTACCTACTGTTGTGGTTAGCTCTGGCCCAGCTCCTGCCCCAAGGACTATGGATGTGGGGGAGACATCCACATGCTGCAGGCCTGTTTTGCTCCTGGTGGAATCTGATGATGAAGGCTCCTCTGACCAAGAAGACATGAGTGACAGGGAGGAGGAGAGTGTGACAGACAGCTCAGAAGGAGATCAAGTATCTAGCTCCTCCTTGGATTCAGAACAAGAGTTAATGATACAGCCACGCATGCGGAGAGCGATGCATAGGCAACAACAACTGAGAGATTATTATCAAAGAAAATGAGGCCACCTGTGGTTGGGTGGGGCTGTGGTAATTAGTGAGGCTGCTATAAATAGCAGCCTGTGGGTTTGGCCATTGTGGAGGATTATCTGATCGTTCGTTGTATTTCATGACTGCTTTACTGACTTTGACATTTTGTGTGCTGATTTTTCCTTGCTTTGAAACTAAACCAGAGCAGAGTGTGTTTCACTTTGTGAAAGAAGAAGGACTGTGAATTGCATCACAGCTGCAAGCTAAGTATCACAGAACTGATAAGGGACTTGTATAAATTACCAGTTTGTTTGGAGACAAGTGTTCTTTGCTATACCAAAAGAGGGCTTGGTTTAAGTGAATTTTCATTATAAAGAACATTGTTTTGAATTTTCAAACGTGTGTGTGTCTGAAATTTGTACCTGTGAATTTTTGGGAGGATTCTACCAGAGAGCCCGACAGAATACCTGCTAACTGCAGGCATACAATGCTAATACAAGTGGGATAAAAAGTGATCATTGTTAATCTCTGCAAATCAGTGTGGCTACAGGCTTAGTTGCAACCCTCATTGTTTTTCTGGTGCGCTGGCAGCCCAGCTCAAAGGGAAGGACCGGCCTTTGCTGGGGAGAAGGCCTGCTTCCCCCACTTTGTAAGAAAGGCGTCTCCAAGGAAACTGACGTTGAACTTGGAGCATTGAATGGCCTTTCCTTTAGCAGATGCATGAAATCACCTCCCAAAAATGAACAGGCAGACGTGCTATTAAGCTTGTAAAGTGGCTTTTGGCCCCAAGCACCATGTTCTCCCACAATTGTGTTACTTCAGCCTGTCAAAATTGATTTCCGTTTTTTTCTGCCGTTGCCAAGAATCTGACATGGAGATCACTTGCAAAACTCTGAGAGCTCACGCCCTTGTTTCTTGCTTCCTCCGCTGATGGGATCCTCAGCTTCATTATTTTTGTCTGCATCATAATATTGTTCATATTTCACGTTGCAAGGGGCCAGGCAAGATAACATTCACACTCAGGAAAACATGCCAGCATATTGTTCTGCCAGAGAGCTATTTTAAATTTGAGTTTTGGAGTGAATTTACCATTTGTTATCGTGGCTTGGAGCACATCTGATGTATTTGAACAGAATTTTCAGCCAAGGAAACATTTAGCTGCCATTCACCTTCAAGGCAAAGCAACATAGTCTTGATTTTCTTTTTTTTTCCTTTTTTTAAATTTCTTTACTGAGTTTTCACATATAGTTCAAATCACACATTATTCTGTTTTACAGATTATAAACCATCTCTATTAAAATTCTTATAATAGATTTTTACCTGTTACATTCCATTATATACATTATATTTCATACTTTTATATTCTAATATTTGTTATATTCAATAACTGGTAAATAAAACTTTTTACAAGGTAGCTGTAGATTGTTTCCATTGTACTGTTGCTTCTTATTATATTGTTTCTATATTCTCTTTTGAACCCATTCATGCCATTTTTGCCATGTTCGTTTTGATTCCGTGATTTTGTTTCCCTTGATTGAGTTAGTGAGTTCGTCCATCTCCACGCATGTATATATCTTATCTATAATTAATTCTTCCATTGGGGTCTGGTCATTTTTCCAGAGTTGTGCTATTGCAATTCTTGTTGCGGTATTTATGTGTGTTGTAAGAAGCATTGTTTGTTTTGAGTAGTGTTTTCTCCAAACTCCTAATAGCATAGCTTCCGGAGTGAATTCTATTTCCTCTTTCGGAATCTCTGAAAGCCAGGTATGAGTTGTTTTCCAGATTTTTTGTATCATAGGACATGACCACCACATATGGAAAAAAGTGCCCCTTTCATTTTTACACTTCCAACATGTGTCTAATAATGTCTTGATTTTCTTTTGTTGCCATGTAACACATAAACATCTTTTGCTATCATCCAACAAGTAGTGGTTGGAACCAAACAAGGTAGAGTGAAGGAAGAAGTATCCACCTGAATGCAGTGTTGATACTTTGTCTAGGCTAAATTACTACTCAATGTACATTAGCATCACTTAGAAGGATGCATCAGAAGAGTCAGTGGCTCAGAAAATATCCAAAAATGAAAGGAACCCCAAAACCTAGCTGAAATTGATCAGAATTATTTCTAACGTCCTTGGCTCTGGTCTTGCCTAGATAGATTTGGGCATCGGAGGAGTGAGCCATGTCAGCCAGATGGCAATTTCAGAAGATGACAACCCATCCTTGCTCGAGGGAAATGGAAGCTGCTACCAGCCATCATAACTTCCAGTCTGCTGGTGTTGCTGTATATTCTACCATTGTTTTGTGATTACACTGCACTTTTAGCCCTGGATCAAAGGTGCACCTACATTTAATTTTTTTCTGAATAGCCAGTGATATATAATTTGTTTTCCCCTCTGAGCATTTCCAGAAGGATCACAGCTTATCTTTGCATCTAGAATTTCATGATCATTATTTATGAAAACCTGATGTGTTTAAAAAATAAAAGATTTGGGGAGATTTTCCATGGTAGCAGGAGCATCCAACAGAGAAGGGGCTTTAAAAAGTCAGGAGGGCCACATTGTCGTTCCTTCTCTAGTACCTTAGTATAATCCTTAATTGCTTTTAAAATAGGAAATAACTAAATAGTATGTTTTTACCCATAATTGCTTTAAACATTTTAATCATTACCTAGAACTAAACTTTTATAGCACTTAAAAGAAAATTGAGCTATTTGCCTAATCTATTATCATACTGAACCTTGTGGGTTCAGTATAAAACCTTAAAATGTTACTGTGCTCCTCACCAAATAATGCTTTCTATCATTTGTCGTTTTTGTGGCTTTTCAAATAATGTGACTTATTCAACTGAAAAAGAGTTCAAGCACCTATTTGAAAACTTATCTTGGTCAGTAAGCCACTCCCATCCAGTCACATGACCTTTAAGCCACCTCCGGTCACAGGATTGTCAAGCCATTCCCACCTGGTCACATGGCTGGCAAGCCACTCCCACCTGGTCACATAGCTTGCAAGCCACTCCCACCTGGTCACATGGCTGGCAAGCCACTCCTACCTGGTCACATTACATCAAGCCACACCCACAAAATAAACCATGCCCACAGCGTGGCAATAAAAATTTTGGCAGCCCATCACTGCATAACTGTAAAATAAAATAAAAAACATGTGGAGAGAGAAAATCATAAAAAACCTAATACAAAGAAAACATGAAAACCCAGTACACAGAAACACTTTTACACGTGCTTAACAAGCAAATATTTAACAGGGTTTCTGACATATCAGGAAGTATACAAGAAGAAAACTGAAGTAGGTTTGGCTGGGATATCAAAAACTAGTTGTGGCCACTGTCTATGTAGATGACTAGGTTAATCCCTGTCCTTGTTCTACCCATTGAATTGTCTCTTTTCAAGAGTCCAATGGGGTAGAATGTTTGCCACAGAACTCTTTTGCCACACTCCTTCTTCCCAGCAGAGTGTGGTCAACAAAGTCATGACAATATAATTAAAGCTTCATCCGTAAAAACTGGGCAGAATTTTGATTATACTAATATGGTGGTCATCTTCATTTTTATTTTGAAATGAACAGGACTTAGAGCAGGGGTGAAATTCAGCAGGTTCTGACAGATTCTGGAGAACCAGTAATGGAAATTTTGAGTAGTCCAGAAACTGGCAAATGCCACCTCTGGCTGGCCCCAAAGTGGGGTGGGAATGGAGATTTTGCAATTTCCTTCCATCAAGAGTGAGGAGAGAATGGAGATTTTGCAGTATCCTTCCCCCACCATGCCCACCAAGCCACGGCCACAGAACCGGCAGGGACATTTTTTGAACTTCACCCCTGAATTAGAGATACTTTGACCCACTGCACACTCATAAAGAGTTGAGTTTGACTTGAAGGAAGCTTTACACCACTTACCTCCAGGAGCTCAAGAATTTGCAATAAATTCTAATAATAGTTGGGATAATTAATTATTGAGCTTGGTGATGTTTGATAAAGTCTTGATCTACAGGGTGCATTCAAAAAGTAATGCAATTTTTTTTAAAAAAAGTAATTTATTGAAAAGATTTGCACAAACATTTAATTTCTTCAAAGTACTAACCTTGGGCCTCTACACATTTTTTCCAGTGACTCTGCCATGGCCGGTACGCGCCCTCGGGGACCTCTCACAAAGTCTTCATCATGGCTGACTGGATCTATGGACGAAAAACGCGCCTTGCCACAACGCGCTACGAGTCCGCGAGTCCCTGGCCAAACACCAGGTGCCAATGTTGCCCCCCCTATAGTCTTAACGTCGCCCCAGCAGACATCTTTTTGTTCCCAGCCCTGAAAGGAACTAGTTTTTCATCCATAAAAGAGATCCAATCAGCCGTGACGAAGACCTTGCGAGAGGTCCCCAAAGACGCTTTCTAGAGCACGTACCGGTCATGGCAGAGTTGCTGGAAAAAATGTATAGAGGCCCAAGGACAGTACTTTGAAGAATTTTAAGTGTTTGTGCAAATCTGTTCAATAAATTACTTTTTTTAAAAAAATGCATTACTTTTCAAACGCACCCTGTATGTAATCACCTTGTAATTTTTAATCCTATGGGGATTTCCAGCATTTATTCATAACATGTCTTCTATGCAAACATCCAGGTAGAAAGAATATGTCAACTTTGGGGTCCTTGATGCTCTCTTAACCTGGTTGCTTTCTTGCGAATGTTTCATAGATAACATCATCAGGGCTAGTAAGGGAGCAAGGTTTCTTCTTGTTTTATATATTGTACAAATACCGGCTTGCCCTGTTAATGTTGGTGGGAATAGACTTTAATTGGGCTGCTGTTTATTGTTAGCTCGTTTGTCCATATTGGAAGTTCCTTGATTGGGGTATTGTTTGCTTCCTGATTGTTGGGCTGGTCTTAATCTTGATGTTAATTTCTGTTCATTTGGGTGTTGATTGCTGGTGAGAAAGCGTTTAGGATTTTTTGTTTCCTTTTTGACTTTTTGATTGTGTCTTTTGAATGATATGTAGATACTGTTTATTGCTATGTGTTTATTGATGGTTGATTTGTCTGAACGCTAGGCTTCTGGGAATTCTCTAATGTTGACTTGACTTGTTGTCACCTTTTAAAAATCAGATTTAAACTATCCATAAGGCGGCAAAGAAGAGGAGCAGCATGGTGGCCTAGTAGTGAAGACACTCACTTGCCACTCAGAAGATTGAGAGTTCAGTCCTAAGTAGTGGCAGATCCTTGAATACAGTTCATCTGTCTGGAACCCATACCACATCTCGGACATCAACACCCTTGAAAATGTCCAAAGATACTTCACCAGAAAGCCCTTCTCCACTCGAAACAGAATACCCTACGAAAGCAGACTATCAATCCTAGGTCTAGAAAGCTTAGAACTAAGTCGCCTAAAACACGATCTAAGTATTGCCCACAAGATCATATGCTGCAATGTTCTACCTGTCAATGACTACTTCAGCTTCAATCGCAACAACACAAGAGCACACAACAGATTCAAACTTAATATTAACAGCTCCAAACTTGACTGTAAAAAATATGACTTCAGCAACCGAGTTGTCGAAGCGTGGAACTCATTACCTGACTCAGTAGTGTCAACCCCTAACCCCCAACATTTTTCCCTTAGACTATCCACAATTGACCTCTCCAGGTTCCTTAGAGGTCAGTAAGGGGTGTGCATAAGTGCACCAGTGTGCCTTCCGTCCCCTGTCCAATTGTCTCTCCTTATCTCATTTATCTTTTCTTCCAAATATGTTCACCTATTCTTTTATATCTTTTCTTCTATTCTTTTCTTTACTTACATTATTACATATCTTTCTCTTCAATGTGTATTATGTATTGGACAAAATAAATAAATAAATAAATAAAATAAAATAAAAATGTTTCTCTCCCAGGGTGCAAAGATCTGCTGTGAACTCCGCATAGGCATCAGGAAGGGAATCTGTCAGTAAACGCTCAATTCCATCCAGTCACCCCAACCCTACCCTGAATTAAGGGGCTACAGGGCCATAAATGGGGAGCTAAGGTGGTAAGAAATCAGTAATAAATGATTTTACAGATACTATAAAATACACCTTCCCTCTCTTCTAGCCTTGGATTTTTCTTCCTCCGTCACAGTGGCTATTCTTTATGCCTTACCACCTTTCTTCTCTCCTCTACATCTTTGATTTTGGCCTGAATAAACAAAATGAATCTCCAGCTTAATGCTAGTAATATAACGCTTTAGTTTATTACACCTCATAATTTAGAATGATCTGCTGACGCATTTTTATTCTCTTTTGGATTCATTTCATTTATTTTATGCTGCTTTGTTTTATTGTCTACATTCACATATATACACACATCATAACGCTTCATAATTTTAATATCAGTAGCAAGTCCAATGAATATGATGAGTTCTGAATGTTGAAAAGGTTTGCAATTTTGTTTCAGTAATCCTTATAACTTTGTTATTCGTTCATTAATCATTAAATAGCTATTCCTACAGTGCTTGTTATTTCATGTCGTTTATTCTAATCTTGGATCAGGAACAGCATCATTCATTCCATTGAATCCACCACCGCCCCTGCTCTGTCGGGCTCTCTGGCAGAATCCTCCCGAAAAGTCAGATACAAATTTCAGACACACACACGTTTGAAAATTCAAAACAATGTTCTTTATAATGAAAATTCACTTAAACTAAGCCCTCTTTTGGTATAGCAAAGAGCACTCGTCTCCAAACAAACTGGTAATTTGTACAAGTCCCTTATCAGTTCTGAGATACTTAGCTTGCAGCTGTGAGGCAATTCACAGTCCTTCTCCTTTCACAAAGTGAAACACCCTTTGCTCTGCTTTAGTTTCAAAGTGGGGAAAAAGCAACACACCAAGATCGAAGTTAGCAAAGCAGGCACGAAACACAATGATCAGATAATCCTCCACAATGGCCAAACCCACAGGCTGCTATTTATAACAGCCTCACTAATTACCACAGCCCCACCCAACCACAGGTGGCCTCATTTTCTTTGATAATAATCTCTCAGTTGTTGCTGCCTATGCATCGCTCTCTGCATACGTGGCTGTATCATTAACTCTTGTTCTGAATCCAAGGAGGAGAGAGATAATTGATCTCCTTCTGAGCTGTCTGCCACTCTCTCCTCCTCCCTGTTATGTCTTCTTGGTCAGAGGAGCCTTCATCAGCAGATTCCACTGGGAGCAAAACAGGCCTGCGGCATGTGGATGTCTCCCCCACATCCACAGTCCTTGGGGAAGGAGCTGGGCCAGAGCTAACCACGACAGCCCCCAGACTCCACCTTGATGGAAGGGATTTGGCAAGGTTCCAAGCAATACATGTCCAAAATAAGAACTTTGAGGCAGGCATATTCCTCAAAGAACATTTTACTGTGACATATCATAGTGGCCCACTTGGTGGAAAACTGGTTCTGGGTTCCTGCTGATTTTCCACCCAATTAAAAGTAAAATTTCACCACTTCAGCACTTCCCACTACTACCACACTGTGGGCGTGGCTTACTGTGTGGGTGTGGCTTGATGGTCATCTGACCAGGTAGGAGTGGCTTGCCAGCCATGTGACCAGGCAGGAGTAACTTGACCGAGGTGGTAGTGGCCTAAAGATCATGTGACTTGGTGGGAATGGCTTACTGACCAAGATAAGTTTTCAAATAGGTGCTTGGACTCTTTTTCAGTTGATAAAGTCACATTATTTGAATATCCACAAAAAGGACAAATGATAGACAGCATTATTTGTTGTGGAGCACAGTAACATTTTTTTTTCAGTATAAGATTTTTTATTTTTTCTCCACCATGAAATAAAACAATATATAGTTATAAACACAACAACAACGCTTAAAATCAATCATATACAAACTTGTCTTTTCTCATTACTCGCTCCATGGAGGGTCTTATCTCTCCCCATATAAAATTTTCTGTTAATTTTATACATTATTAGCAATTCTTAAAATTCTAACTTAAAATTTTCCCCTCACCGTCTTACTACAAAAGGTTATAACAAGGTAAAGAATAATAAAATCCCTTTTATCTAAATTTAATCTTATATCATATAGCTAATTAAAAATTCTGTCTCTATATATGTATCTTTAGTAAAAGAAGCTATTCATAATATGTCACCTACATTGTAAAATAAAGTTCTATATGTTTAAATCTAAACAATAAGTAAATTTTGTGTTATATCATTATATAGTGCTCCCACCATTTCTCATCTTTGCCATCTGGCTTGCAAAGCTTGAATCAAATTCTCTTGTTTCAATTTTTCCAAAATTAACCAATTACTAATACATACATAATGTATCTCTTAATTTTCTATCCAATCATAAAACTTCCCCCAAATTTTATAATAATCCGAGTCTTGTTTATCTTTAAGTTTCAAAGTCAATCTACTCATCTCTACACAATCCATAATTTTTCTCAAAACTTCCCTTTCAGTTGGTATCCTATTCAGTTTCCAACATTGTGCATATACAATCCTAACTGCTGTAATTATATGTATAATTAAATATGACTCTTCTTTATCAAAATTATCTGGTAAAATACCCAGAAGGTATATCTCAGATATAAGATCAATAGTCTTTCTTAAAATCTTCTGAATTCAATGTTGAATTTGTGTCCAAAATGTACATGCTTCCAGACAAGTCCATCACATGTGATAGAATTAACCAGTTAACTCGCTGCATTTCCAACAGTTCATCGAGCACAGTAACATTTTAAGGTTTTGTACTGAACCCACAAGATTCAGTATGATAACAGATTATAGGCAAGTAGGTCCGTTTTCTTTAATAGCTATAAATGTTTAGTTCTAGATAATGATTAAAATAATTAAAACATTTATGGATAAAACATACTATTTAATTATTTCCTATTTTAAAAGTCATCAAGGATCATACTAAGGTACTAGAGAAGGAACGGCAATAAAAAAACTATTTTCAATAAATAGTGCATAAGCTTATTACTTGTTGTGGTTGGCTCTGGCCCAGCTCCTGCCCCAAGGAATGTGGAGGTGGATGTGGGGGAAACATCCACAAGCAAAACAGGTCTGTTTTACTCCCGATACAATCTGCCAACGAAGGCTCCTCTGATGAAGGAAGTGTGAATAGCAGGGAAGAGGGGAGTTTGGCAGACAACCCAGGAGGAGATCAATCATCCTTATCATCCCTGGATTCTAAACAAGAACTTATGACAGATCCACGCATGCGTAGAGTGATGCATAGGAGAGAACAACTGAAGGATTATTACAAGAGATAAGTGAGGCCACCAGGGCCGCCATCAGGAATTTTGGAGCCCCATACAGCCTAAGTGTCTGCCCCCCCCGCCATTTTAAAACTACTTTATTCTGCGACATACCAATTATGTATTAAATTTATCTTTCAAAAAAAAAAATTAAACCCTGCCACTACAACAAGGTACACTTGTTTGACAGATTAATAATATGTTAATAACGCAGAAAATATATTCAAGTGACATCAACATATTACATACATATAAATAAATAACCAGAACAGTGCAAATACACCAAATTAACAAAATATTATTAATTTTGCCATCAACAATATTAAAAGCAGCAATAAGATGGCACAAAGGATAAAGGCAAAATACTCCTGCATCACACTAGAAAAATATTTGTTTTCACAATAATACCAATAAATAACAGGTAACCAGAAGATAAATTATATGCAATAATGTTTAAAACTATAGTAAACTCCACCATAGGTGTAAAAAGCACAGTGCAAGAAAAAAGAAGAGAAAGAGGAGGGAAGAGCAAAAAAACCTTCCCTCTTCTTCTCATTAACCCCTCCACCTAACTCCTTATAGCATTTTCCAAAGTTTGCAAAATTTTAAAATTACTTTATAAAAAAGAACATACCCTCATGTATCATCAAATCCATATTATGAAGCAAATGTGCAAAAAATCCAAGATTTTTTCTCATACATGTACCTGCTATTGAGTTCGATAACTTAATATACTTAAGCTTTTAAATGTGTAATGTATAATGTCTCTTAACAAATAGCATGTCCATGGCTCTAAGAGCAACACCTTTTTTTCCTCTTTATTCTTTCTTCTTCTTTTCCTAGGATGTTATCATATCTATTAAACATACGATGAGATATTACTGTGTATGCATTTAATATAATTTAGAATGTGAAATTTAAAATAACAAACTCCTGCTTCAGATCTTCTCTGTACAAGTCTCAAAATATGATGTAGTTTGTTTTTTTTGAAAAGTCTTTAGTAGCTCTACCCAGCTTTTCCTTTGCATATTCAAATCTTTCCACTTCCCACAATGCTTGCTTCTCGAATCCAGGATGGTGTTTGCTTCTCAAATCTAAAATGGTGAGACAGCTCCAAAAAACATGTCAACTCCAAAGCAATACATCTTTTCCTCACACTTAGAAGGGAACAATTTCAAAAAAAATCTAACACCATAATCAAAATGTATACCAAATTAGCTCTGATCCAAATTTCATCTTTAACAGCTATGAAGCTCTTCAGGCAGAATAGAGAAAATTAGGTATTTTTGCTGATTTGTGCTCTTGCCTGGTCCCGATTGTAACAATTTTGCAACTGAATCCAATTAGCTTCCTTAACACTCACCTGCACACCGTTCAATCGCTGCCCCCCCCCCCTGACGCCGGCGGCCCTGGAGGCCACCTGTGATTGGGTGGGGCTGCTGTAATTAGTGCTACAGATAGAAAAGAACAGCATGCTGGTTTAGCCTTGTGGAATTTTATCTGATTCATAGTTCATCAAGATGTTCAAGACTGTTTGTGGACTTTCTGGACTTTGGAATTTGGACTCAATTTCTCAGTTACTGGGTGAGACATTGGATTACATTTAACCTGTGCCTTGTGTGTACCAGAAAATCACTTTGACATTTAAAAAGGGAGTTTTTTCTGCTTTTCTGTTGATAAAGACTTTTGGTTTTCCTTCTATCGTGTGGTATGTGTCTTTCTGGACTAATTACCCTGTAATTACGGGCAGTTGGTACACGCCGGCAGAACACTACCCCCACTGTGTTCCCCCTGTGGGGGCAGCAGCCCATCACTGAATTCTCCCCCAAAGTTATCAGTCACATGGCCCAATCAGCATACAGTCCAGTTATTATTATTATTTTTTTATTCATTTGTTGGGCATCTTCAGTCCTCTCTGCTCAATCCTGCAGAAACATCCTTGACTCCCAGGGAAAATAATTTTATTTTGGCTACAACAGTCCAAACTATCTCCAAACCTCCCACCTTGGCCCTAGGCTCCAGGCTAAGCTTCCATCCCTGAAGCCAGGCAGGGAAAAGCCTTAGAAGAAAGTTATGAAAAAGAAAATGGCCACAGTTAGGCCAACTTCAGGGTTGACAGGATTTTAGAGCTGTTAAAAGGAAAAAAGAAATAGCTGATCTAGGATCAAAATAGTTGACTACGATGACGATGATAACCAGTGAAGAGAGTAATAGTGTTTATCTTTTCTCAGAAGCCATTGCAAAGGTAATCAGTGCTGTTTGATTCCTTTTGGATTGTTTAATTCTGTATAAGAAGATTGTGGTTCTATTGCCCACTTACTAGTAAATAAGTTTCATTTCATTCAGTTGGACTAATTTGATATAGGCTTGCTTAATATAATGAAGAACAAATACCAATTTAACCAAATACCTTCAAAAGAGAAAAACAAAATCCTGATTGCATAGATAGTTTGTATTGATCTGGGGAGGATGAGGATGATTGGAAGAAATTGAAGAAGCATTCCCCCCCCCCCTACAAAACTCATAGCTTCACTTACTTCAGAGTAGGAACTCAAGAAGAAATGTGCAACTGATATGTAACATAAATGCTTGAAACTGATGTTCTTGCTTATTTTGGGAGTGACTTCAGTATGCTGAACTGAGTTTAATTTTAGCATCTAAAAAACGGAAACGGCAATGCTGGGAGTTGAAATCTATAATATTAAAGCTGCCAAGTTTTTTTTAAAAAATGGTACTAATTTGTCAAGTCCCTCAAACTTGGGCAATACTGAGAAAGCAGGGTCATCTGCTCCTATAGGGCGGGACACAAAAAAACTCAAAACGGCTGAAAGCAAAGCCCTGCTCTTTTATATATGTATTGTAAAAAGAAATTAGCTTCAACTAAACAATTGCAGCTGCCACCCTTGATTTTAAACCCCTCTAGGGATCCTCTAATGTACCTTTAATGTTAGTATTGGGATAAATACAGAATCTTGCAAACATTCAGGCAGAATTTCTATGAATGATATGAAATATTTCTTCCTAGGTTTCTTGCCATCTGGGCTGAATTGTCTTTTACTAGATAAGCCATCAATGGACTCCCCTTGCCACTTGATTGTTTATGGTTAATCTTTCTTCCATTATTTTTTCATTATTTTTAGGCCTTTCCATTCTTGCATGTAGCATGTTGATGCTACAGTCAGTTCTTGCTTTCCCTCCAGAATTTAGTGTTAATGATGAGAATATTATCCTTTGCCTTAATTCTTAGGTAAGGTTAATTGTGTGTCCCCCATATATATTATATCAGTTAGGTAAGGATCTATGATTTCCTTTATATTTGTATAATACATTCAGGAAATTCTACTGATTTGCATAATGCATCGAGGTTCTGCTGAAACCTGAGAGGCACTTTTAGTGGGACTATATGTATCAATTCAGAAGTAAAGAACCTTTAGTGACATGGAGTTGATCTTCAGATAAATAGATCAGAACTGCAGCTTGAAGTTCTTTCCTATCTATTGCATAGCTTGTTCAAACTGGTTTCTGAGCTTTATACAGACATTACCCCAAATACCTTTGTGTTCTGCCGGCGTGTCTCAACCACCCGTAATTACAGGGTAATTAGTCCAGGAAGACACATACCACATGATAAAAGGAAAACCCAAAAGTTTTTATAAACAGAAAAACAGAAACAGCTCCCTTTTTAAATGTCAAAGGGATTTTCTGGTACACACAAGGCACAGGTTAAATGCAGTCCAATTGCTCACCGAATAACTGGGAAATTGAGTCCAATTTTAAAGTCCAGAGAGTCCACACACACAATCCTGAAGAGCAAAAACCACTATCTTGACGAATCAATGAATCAGATAAACTGCCATGAGGCTAAAACACCAGACTGTACTTTTATCTGTAGCACTAATTACAGCAGCTCCACCCAACCACAGGTGGCCTCATTTTCTCTTGTAATAATCCTTCAGTTGTTCTCTCCTATGCATCACTCTACGCATGTGTGGATGTGTCATTAATTCTTGTTCAGAATCTAGGGATGATACAGATGACTGATCTCCCCCTGGGCTGTCTGCCAAATTCCCCTCTTCTTTGTCACTCACGCTTCCTTGGTCAGAGGAGACTTTGTCGGCAGATTCTACTGGGAGCAAAACAGGCCTGCGGCATGTGGATGTCTCCCCCACATCCACCTCGACATTTCTTGGGGCAGGAGCTGGGCCAGAGCCAACCACAACACCTTTGTGGCTATATGGCCTGGAAACCTCTCTAAGAAAATAAAACCAACAAGAAAGCTGAAAACCTAAGGATGATGAATCTATATTTCTGGTAGCTGCAAAGAGTACATGCTAAGCAGGGATGGGCTCCTACGAGTACGGTCAGGTACGCAGAACCAGTAGAAAAAAATTGACTCTGCCCCCCCTGTTCTGGGCTCTGGGTATGTTTTTCCTATCACAGTAAATGAGGTTGAATGTGTATAATTTAGAAGAGCTGTGCTTGTGTGCGTGTGTGTACATACACTTTTTATAGTAGTGTATATTTTTGTGTGCTTGTGTGTAATATGTATGTACACATATGGCATATACACATAGAATTAAATAGTACATTTTGGATGTTCAGTAATAGTAAGAGAAATTGTATCTCTTTGAGGCGAGGAGAGGCCAGGCACCCTAACCCTAACCCAAACCCTTGACGTGAATGAAGTCAAGTTGGACCCCTATAAGCCAGTCACATGACCTTTAAGCCACCCCTGGTCATATGAATGTCCTGCCATTCCCACCTGGTCACATGGCCGGCAAGCCACACCCACAAAATAAGCCATGCCCACAGTGTGGTAGTAACATTTTTTGCAGCCCTTCACTGATGCTAACTGAAAATGAGGTCCCTAGTACTGCTTTCAGGGCTAACCGTGAGGACCTACAGATTTAGCTTCAACTAGGATGTTACCTCTTTCGAATGGAATACTTAGAGATGTTCATTTCTGATAGGTAGCAATATTATGCAGATACAGGTATTTGTTCTGTTGGGCTCTCTGGTAGACTCCTCCCAAAAATTCACAGGTACAAATTTCAGACACACACGTTTGAAAATTCAAAACAATGTTCTTTATCATGAAAATTCACTTAAACTAAGCCCTCTTTTGGTATAGCAAAGAGCACTCATCTCCAAACCAACTGGTAATTTGTACAAGTCCCTTATCAGTTCTGAGATACTTAGCTTGCAGCTGCGAGGCAATTCACAGTCCTCCTTCTTTCACAAAGTGAAACACACTTTGCTCTGGTTTAGTTTCAAAGCAGGGAAAAAGCAACACACCAAGGTCGAAGTCAGTAAAGCAGTCACAAAACACAATAGCCAAACCCACAGGCTGCTATTTATAGCAGCCTCACTAATTACCACAGCCCCACCCAACCACAGGTGGCCTCATTTTCTTTGATAATAATCTCTCAGTTGTTGTTGCCTATGCATCGCTCTCCGCATACGTGGCTGTATCATTAACTCTTGTTCTGAATCCAAGGAGGAGCTAGATAATTGATCTCCTTCTGAGCTCTCTGCCACATTCTCCTCCTCCCTGTCACTCATGTCTTCTTGGTCAGAGGAGCCTTCATCATCAGATTCCACCGGGGGCAAAACAGGCCTGCAGCATGTGGATGTCTCCCCCACATCCACAGTCCTTGGGGCAGGAGCTGGGCCAGAGCTAACCACAACAGGTATTACATGATTTGAACTGGGAAATTAAAGAAAGATTGGACAGATTAGGATGAGATTTTAAGAGGATACCAGGGAAATCAAAACCAGGATCCAATATCAGTTGGTCACTGGCACCAGAGATTTAACCTTCCAAGCTTTCAGACATGCTATATTCTTCTTGGTTCCCACCCAGCCTCCGGGAACATCTCTCCATCAGAGTGTGTACTTTGGGCTGTTCTCTGTGTGGTATTTATATGGTGCTTATTGTGTGTGGCTTTTAAGATGTTGATTGGGGTGTTGATGGCTGGCTACTAACATTGGGTATTGTTTGCTTGTGCTGCCAAGCCTTCACCACCTAAAGTACTTGATAAGCTGGTGATAAAAAACCCCAGCACTCCTGTTTATTGACATGGGGTCCATTTCCCAGGCTTCAATCACTTCCCTGGCTGTTTTTGTACCTGCTCATCCAACAATCCTAGTAGCAGCAAAATTGAATGTCCTGTTATTGCAATGTGAGGATACCAATGAGTTTGGATCTCCTTGTCTGAACTGCTCGCTTGTGTTCTTGGTGGATACCTTCCTCCCCATCTGCCTACATAATTACAGGGGCAATCCATGCCATGGATCTGGCCAAATCAAAAACATTTCAGAAGGTGACTGAAATGTTTTCTGTATCCTTGCTAAGAGATTTATTTTTTCATATTCTGTTAGCCTGTGGCTGCATCTAAATCAGATGCAAGTTTCCAAATGATCAAATAGCTCTTCTCCTCAGCCTGCAGTGATTTTCTCTTTATAGAAGCAAACATATGAATTGGCCAAGGAATTGCTTGTTGGTGCCAAGGTGTTGGCATATGTTACCTAGGGACCATCATGACTCCAGCAAATGTAGACAAATGCCTGTGGTTACCTCAATAAACTCGGCAATGAACCAAGCTAGAAGTGAATCTCTGTTTTCCCCCCAGGATGGGCAAAAGCTAAACAGAGAATGAAACAAATTAAAAAGGCAAATTCACAAAATGGCATTCATTTTTGAAAGTCCTAATTTGGTCTTTTTAATAAACCAGACTTTAACTGGGTGGTGACATCACCCAGGGATAATATTGAACATAACAGGTCTGTGACCTTTCTGTGACCCATTATGTTTAATAAAGGCAGGGATAACCTCTTTGGTAGTTCTATACTTGGCTCTCTGGAGTATTGCTTGCTGGAAAACAGGATTAGATCTTCAGGCAAATAACCTAGAGGAATGCAGCAAGCATCAATTAAGAAAGGACAATAATTAACAACTTTAGTTGCATCGAGACATTGCACAACTCTGGCACAGCACAAGATGTAGAATTATGTTACCGTTGGGGGGCATTTTAGACCAGTGATGGTGAACCTTTTTTGGTTCGCTTGCCAAACAGGGGGAGTGCGGGGGGGATTGTGCACACACATGCCTGTTATGCCGGGCTTCAGGTTACAAGCTCCCAATTTAAGTCCAAAGGAGAAATTCAAACACACACGTTTTGTAAAGTAAACAAAGTTGGTTTATCAAAAGGAAAATACTGTCCAAAACATACTTTTAGTCAGCCAAAGTGCTCTCCCACACACCACAAGCCTTGAATGCTGTGAAAAACATCAAACAAAAGCAAAGCAGATAAAAGGCAGCTGTGAAGACGTCACAGCCACCCCACCTCAAGAGTCCTCACGCTGAGACTTAACTGTGAATTGTTCCACAAAGTCCTTGAAAATCCTGAAGCTGTTCACAAAAGTCTTTGTAAATCCCGAAGCAAACCACAAGTCTCTCACTCTCATAAAACGGATAAACTCCCATGCCGAGAGGCAACAACACTGGCAATTTATCAGCAGCCCCATTAGCCTAATTGTCCCAGCCATAGGTGTTCTCCCTTATTGCCTATAATACTTGTGCATTTGTTCCTTCCTTGACATCAACCTGTGTCTGCGAACATCTATGAATGCCTCCCCTTCTGAATCTAACGATGATAATGATGCTGCTGCTGCTTAACTAATGGGGTAATTAGCTAATGGGCTGCCTGTAATTACCTCCTCTGTTGATCCTACTTCACTTCCAGAATCTTCCTCTGACACAGACGCTTCACTATCAGAAGCTGTTGCAGTAAAACCGGCTTCTGATAATGTGAGGATTCTCCCACATCAACCCCCACAGTCCTTGGAGCAGGAGCTGGCCCAGAGCCAACTACAACAATGCCCCTACCCATAACTCCATGCCCCCACTGCACATCCATGTGTGATTCCCCCTCTGCTCCCGACATGTGATGGCATGCCTGTTTTTCGCTCTCCCCAGGCTTCAGAGCATTTCTAGGGGCCTAGGGATGGCAAAAATGGCCTCCCCTCCCAAAGTCTTTTGGAGGCCAGAAATGGCCCATTTCCCAAATTCCATATGGGCCATTCCTGGATCCAGGAGGGTCTCTGTGGGGGTGGGGAAGGCCATTTTTGCCCTCCCCAGGCTCCTAGAAAGGCTCTGGAGGTTGGAGAGACCAAAAAATGGGCCTTTCCCACCGCCTCTGGAGGCTGGAAGCAGCCTGTTTCCTGACTCCCAGTGGGTCCAGAATGCCTGAAAATCAGCTGGCTGGCATGCACATGCCTGCCAGACCTGAGCTCATGTGCCCATTGATATGGCTCTGCGTGCCATAGGTTTGCCATCACTATTTTAGACCATAGAAACCAGGCCTATTCTATCCAGAAAGACAATGGAAATGATCCCCTACAGATGGACACAGGTTTGTAGGTACCTGGCTATCTATAAATAGAGAACAGGATTGTTGATAACTAGCAATAAGCTTTGACACTGCAGAGGATCCAAGCAAATATGCTAACCTAAGGAGTATTTATACAATCCACAAGTATTGTTTCCCTTCCAACTTCTTCATAAGATTAGTTATCCATTCAAGAATAAGCAAATAAATGGCACCTCCCTTTACTCAAGGCCTGTATTTTTAAGACTTACAAAGGCCTGCCTGGGGTGGAGGGGCATGGTCACCACCGCAGCGAGACGGCTTCTCCTTTGCGCTCGTGGGAGGGATACTGAATCCCCGCTGTTTGGAGGTGCCGATTCTAGACAGATCGTCCCGAAACCTCCCTGGAGGGGTATGTGTGAAAAAGGGGTCTTCAAAGAAAAAGACATCCAAGACATCAATATACAAGTTTTGATCATGTGACAGAAGCTGCCATCTTGACTTCTTCTTCTAGTTCTCTGCAGATGCTCCTGTCAGCATCTCTATCCACTGCAATAGAGAAGCAACATGTAAACTATTTCTTATCTAGCTCTCCCAAATTTGCATCATCCAATTGTGATGGCAAACTGATCTTTTTACACAATTTCTTAAAGTATCTTTTATATAGCAAATGTTATTGTTCCTTGTCCCACTGCTGCATAAATTGGCCAAATCATCTATCAGCCGGTGAAAAAGGTGTGCATTAATTCTATAGAATAAGAATGTCTTATCTGCCATTGCTGCTTTTGATTAATGGGCTCAGACATTTGGAGATGCAGCAAGAAGCGACATTAGAAACAATGGGTAAATTCAAGTTCCTATTGGAAATTCCTTAGAGAGCCCAACGAAGCCGAAAGGGACAGGCCTCATCTGATTGAATTTGTGGAAGCTGGCCACATGGAGTTTTCCGGAGTTGGTGTTGTGTCAACTCTTGCTGCGAGATTCAGAGACTTAAAAACAACTGTCATGTGAAGTCCTGTCAAGGTTGAATTGCTTCTCAGTTTGTGCTGAAATATCCAGCATACTAGATGGCAAAAGAAGATGCATACAGAATTTTTAACAGCACTATTTTAGGCCAAAGCGTTTCCCTAAGTAAATAAAGTAACATGACATTTTACTTAGGGCAAGAGGTAGTGAATTATTAAATTCCAAGGACTGTTTCTATCCTCTATGTTTTCTATCACATGTCCCCCCTCTTACAGCCGCCGCATCCCATTTTCTACCCCAATATTTCCTTCTTGTGAATTTTGTTCTATGAGAGGGTTCATCAGGAGATATAAGACGACGTAAACAAGATCTAAGTATTGCCCACAAGATCATATGCTGCAACGTCCTGCATGTTGGCGACTACTTCAGCTTCAACCACAACAACACAAGAGCACACAACAGATTTAAACTTAATATTAACCGCTCTGAACTTGACTGTAAAAAATATGACTTCAGTAACCGAGTTGTCGAAGCGTGGAACTCATTACCGGACTCCATAGTGTCATCCCCAAACCCCCAACACTTTACCCTTAGATTATCTACAGTTGACCTATCCAGATTCCTAAGAGGTCAGTAAGGGGCAAGTACAAGTGCACTAGAGTGCCTTCCGTCCCCTGTCCTATTGCTCTCCTATATCTCCTATACCTTTCTTCTATTCCCATATCTCTTCTATTCTTTCATTGATATGTTCTATTACTATACCTTCTTTTCTATTATTTCTTAGATATATTTTGCTATGAGTATCTCCTCTATAACCTTCATCATGTATTTTACTATGTGTACACATACTAAAACCCTCATTGTGTATTGGACAAAATAAATAAACAAACAAATGAACGAACAAACAAACAAACAAACAAACAAACAAACAAACATTTCTGAGCAGGCTTCCTATCTACTGGAATTGTGATATGTGGCTACCGGAACTGCGTTCCTGACCGTTCCCGTAGGACCCCATCACTGGTGGGAGAGTGCAATGTTTCCATTTTTCTTGCAGTGCGCTGCTTTAAACTTCAGAGATAGGAAAGTCCACAGTTCAATGAATCCATACTACCAGGATAAGTTTCTAAAAGATGATCTTTATAGAAAAAATTAAATGCAGTTAAACAAAATTAAATCCTGGTGTGTCGAAAATTATTTAAAAAGCAACAAAAATGGTAAAAATCAAAACTTTTGTGTTTCATGAAAATTAACAGATCTCAGAGGTACCATCACGCATTTAATGTTTATTATTCTGCTTGCTATCATGGAGATAAAAGCTACGTCCTCTCTTGCACATACAGAGAGAAGGAAGGCAATGAATGGAAAAGTTTACATGATGTGGTACTGCAGTTTAAAATGGTAAAAATGTTCTCTAAATATCCCCAGCAATTAATTGAAATAGAGCCACTTCAGGTCCTAATCATCTTCCTATTTGCTGCCTGTAAGATCATCAATCCATTTTGTGATGAAAATTAATCTGAAACAAAAAATGCTAGCACCCAATTGCTTTATGTAATAGGTACCTTCTAGAAATAAAATCTACCTTGTTTTCTGATAATTGAAAAATTTATATTCAGGACCAAAGTATGGCAGACAATCCTGCACTCTTATTAGTGATTGGGATTATAAAGATTGGGGTTGGGATTATAAACCTGTTTAGACTAGGAAATAAACCATGGTTTTAATGATTGAATTAACAATTCCTATCTAGTGATAAGAATTATGATTAGATTGATTTGATTGTAAACAAATATATCTTTCAGGAAAGCATAGCTAAGGGTGAAGGATGGAGTATCATTGGTTCTAGAACCTTCTATTTCTGAACCTTCTATTTTAGAATTTTCGCCAAGGAAAGTGTGGCAAAGATGGATTCCGGTTGCCTCAAGCCATATTTTTCTTCACAAGCTGGCCTTTCTTCTCTTGAATGGGGAGTAAGTGAAATCAGTATTGTGGAGAACAGAGATTATTGTTATACTTTTCCTTACTTTTCTTGATATTTTGTTAAGATTGGCCTAATAGTTTTGTCTGTCTGATCTCCAGTGATGCCTTCCCTTCAGCAAGATGGCACCGCAAAATCTCTTCTGCCTCACCTGTTCCTTGAGATGGTTTATTCCACCTACATGGGTGCTACGTAACAGGGGCAGCCATGTTGATGAAGTATGCCGAGAACGGTATTGCATGTACAGTGCTTTGAACTTTGGAAGGAGTATTTGGAGTGTGAAATGAGAGTGATCCCTGAAGCCCCAGCAGGTGCTGAGCGTACAAAACCACTGAACAGGCTCACCATTGTGGGCTCCTGAAAATGGACCAAGGAATGCTGGCAGCTGAAGAGACAGCTGCAATTCGCAAAGTCTTGGCACAAGGCCCATCCCGGAGCGATGCCTTGATGTTAATGGGAAAAGAAAGAGAGAGAAGAAAATCTTTGTGGCTTGTTGGCTTGTGGTTTAAGAACTGCTGTCACAGATTGACATTGTGCGACACCCTTGCTAACCACAGGAAAAGGCCTTTGCCATTTGGGAAGAATTCAGCACTTCTTGCCCATTTCAAGTTGGCTGAGCTCCTGTTTCCTCAGCTCTAGAGGAATCAGAGAATTCAATTGCAACTATCAAACTGGAAAAGTAAAAAAAAAAAAAGCCTGCTTTCTTTCTGCCACTTTTTAGCAGAGCCAACAAAAGTCCTATTACTAACCCTCTTTATCTCTATATGGATGCCTAGGCATTTACAGAATGGAAAAAACCCCCATATTTCTGAAAAAAATAATAATAGCTGTATCCCTTATTGTGAGGATGAAGGTTTGAGTTATTGCTGGAGGCCATCTTTTCCGGCAACTGATGCCTTTAAAATCTGCATTAAGAGATTATCCTGGCAGAAGTGGTTTTTTGAAGAGCCCATGAGGCTAAGCCTGTTTTTATCTTTATGTTTAACTTAAGATGCAAACAGGCTGTCAGCGCTGCAGGAATAGCACACGGTGATGTCTTGTGCAGAAAGCTTTTACTATCCCATTCAGTGAATTTATGATAGGGGAAAATAGTGCAGATAATCTTTTAATTTCTGACACTCGGTTGTATCCTCAAACATCTTAATTTTTTTTTAACCTTATGATTTAGTTAGAAGGACAGAATACAGGTTTTGGTAATGGCTGTTAGGAGCCTCCTTACAGCCAATCTTTGTACATACCTGCAAAAAAGTAATGGGTCTTTCCAGGTGTCGTCGTCGTCGTCGTCATCATCATCATCATCATCATCATTGCTCTTCCCATACATGTACACATTTGGGTTACCAACTACTGAGCGTAACATTGTGGTGTTATGTCTTTAAATTGAGTGTGAGGCTGAGTGATAGCTCTTTTTTTGGTGCAAAATTTCTACAAACAAAGACATTGAAGCAGAAGTGTGACTCCATGGAAAAATGTTGGAAGATGGATTCCTTTGCTGAATTGGAGCATATGAAGTGTAGAAGTGACTCCTCATTTTGAATATCTCCCTGTTCATTTGGAATTTACTCCCTCCTTGCTTTAGTTCAGATTCTTTGAATGCCATCCCATGAACACAAAAACCTCCAACTTTGCTCTTCTGTTTGCTTGTTTCTTTTCATTCCAGGATGCTAAATTCTTCAGTATCCCTATGCTTTACCACTTCTCCTTCCAAACTTTCCCAGCACTCTTAAAAAAAAAGAGCAATAAGGCTTTTCAAACAAAACCTGCAATAATGAAACTGTTGTGAATGTACCTGCCAGCAAGTCTTTCCTACCAACACTGTCAGCTCACATTCACAGGAGATGCTCTGGATCAGGTATAGATCTCTGCCTGGTTTGTATCTTGTGAGCACAGGCCATTAGCCATTCCAAAAATGTTCCAGCAATCATCAAGATTGTGTTTTTCCCTCTACATAAATCTGCCCACTTTCCCCAGGCTGCTAATGTGATGAACAGTTGCGAGAATTAGATACCTCTAGTCTAGTGATGGTCAACCTTTTTTGGTTCGTGTGCCAAAAGGGTGTGTGGGGGTGTGCTAGCATGCATGCACATGCCCACACCCCTTCCCTCCCCCCACATACATGCACAGCCCCTGTGCACCCCCGCGCATGTGCATAGGTCCTACTGAAGCCTGGTATGTGAAAAAAAAATCCCCAAAGGTGCAAACTGAAAGTTCAGGAAAGCACACTTCTGGTTTGCCATTGTGTTGTTTTTTGCACTCTGGAGGGTTCAGGGAAGCTTTTTGAAGCTTCAGAGTGCAAAAAACAGCATAACAGGCAAACTGGAAGTTCAGAAAAACACACTTCCGGTTTGCCCATTGTGCTGTTTTTTGCACTCTAGGGCTTCAGGAAGCTTCCCTGAACCCTCCAGAGTGCAAACAACAGCACAGAAGTACATTTTCCTGAACTTCCGATTTGTCCATTGGGTGATTTTTTTTTTTGCCTCTGGGGCTTCCGGGAAGCCTCCCTGAAGCATCTGGAGGGCGAAATCAGCTGGACAGAGTGTGCACGTGCACTGAAGCTGACACAGGGTAAAGTCTCGCGTGTCCTCCAATATGGCTCCTTGTGCCACCTGTGGCACATGTGCCATAGTTTCACCATCATGACTCTAATCTAAAAGAAGGTCTAGGGGTGATTTGATAATAGTCTTCCAGTACTTGAGGGGTTGTCACAGAGAGTCAACTTATTCTATAAAGCAGTGTTTCCCAACCTTGGCCACTTGAAGCTATCTGGACTTCAACTCCCAGAATTCCCCAGCCAGCGAATTCTGGGAGTTGAAGTCCAGATAGCTTCAAGTGGCCAAGGTTGGGAAACACTGCTATAAAGCATCACAGAGCAGGATAAGTAATGTGTGGAAGATCATTAAAGAGAGATCCAACCTAGAAAATGTTGTGGTTAGCTCTGCCCCAGCTCCTGCCCCAAGGACTGTGGATGTGAGGGAGACATCCACATGCCGCAGGCCTGTTTTGCTCCCGGTGAAATCTGATGATGAAGGCTCCTCTGACCAAGAAGACATGAATAACAGGGAGGAGGAGAATGTGGCAGACAGTTCAGAAGGAGATCAATTATCTGTCTCCTCCTTGGATTCAGAACAAGAGTTAATGGTACAGCCACGCATGCAGCAACAACTGAGAGATTATTATCAAAGAAAATGAGGCCACCTGTGGTTGGGTGGGGCTGTGGTAATTAGTGAGGCTGCTATAAATAGCAGCCTGTGGGTTTGGCCATTGTGGAGGATTACCTGATTGTTGTGTTTCGTGCCTGCCTTGCTGACTTTGCCCTTTGTGTGCTGATTTTCCCCCGCTTTGAAACTAAATCAGAGCAAAGTGTGTTTCACTTTGTGAAAGAAGAAGAACTGTGAATTGCCTCACAGCTGCAAACTAAGTATCACAGAACTGATAAGGGACTTGTACAAATTACCAGTTGGTTTGGAGATGAGTGCTCTTTGCTATACAAAAAGAGTGCTTAGTTTATTTGAATTTTTGGTATAAAGAACATTGTTTTGACTTTTCAAACGTGTATGTGGTGGTGGGAGTGTGCATATGTCTGGGGTTGTGCGCATGTGCACCCAAACAAAAAATGCTTCACCTTTACTGGAGTACTAGTCTCCTACTTGGAGAGGGGTTGGATTAGAAGACCTCCAAGGTCCCTTCTGTTATGGTTGGCTCTGGTCCAGCTCCTACAGCTGTGGATTTTGATGTAGATTTATGGGAATCCTGTGTTTATCAGAGACCTGTTTGGTTGCCAGCTGAATCGGACAGTGAAACTGGCAGAGACAGACAGTGAGGGAGAAGAGGCAGATGGGGGGATGGGTGCAGCCAGTCCACCAGCCAGTTCTCCAGCTCGGGAGAAGGGGATGCTATCATGGATGACCCAATCTTGGATCCCCGTGTGCGCAAAATTATGGCATGGAGGAATCAGTTGCGCAGGTGAGGAAATAAGAGCGTACAGCTGTTCAAGGGGTAATTATACTTAAAGAGCCTAAGATAAATAAGAGAGTTTGGAAGGGCCAAGCCATGGGCGTTTATCCGTTTTGTGAGAATGAGAAGAAGATTTGAGTAGCATGGGGTTGCCTTCTGTTTTCAAGGACTCTGGTGAAGTTTGCAAAAGTCCTGTGGTTTTATAGCTTCGTCATTTAATCCTTTTTTTGGCACGTTCCAGCATCAAAGAACCTTTGGGTGAGAGTAATTTGACTCCTTTTGGGAATTGTTTTTGCAAGACTGCATATAAACTTGATTTATTTACTGGCTGTCTGTTTGAAACTTATTCTGAACTCATAGGGGGCTAATTGCCAAGAGCCTGGCATAACACCTTCTAACCCTGTTATTCTATGTTCTAATGTAAACAATAGTTGATCCTAGATTACTAATGCCTCATTTCTATCTTGAGGGCATTCACATACTATAGTTTTAAAAAGAACACATAAAAAGTGATGCAAGCTTTTTGAAAAGTTGGCCATTTTAAGACTTGTGGACTTCAACGCCCAGACACATGTTCTGACAGAGCAAAAAGCAAACAAGAGTCAGTTTTTTTAGAAAGTTTTTCATTCAGATGGAATCACCTGCTAACTAGCCAAGAGTATATGGAGCAAGAATCCAAAACATTATGCAGGAAGGCAAGGCAGCAACTTTCTGTATGGGTTAGTTTAGTACTGAAAAATATATTTCTGAGGCTGACTCAAGAGAGTAAGTTCTGTTCCTCATTGTCCAAGAGGGCCAACCAGTTTAATCTCGGGCTGCAAAAACCATGTCATGGCATCTTCTTTAACCATGACATTTTCTTCATCAAATTTATTATGGAAGAAATGTTTTGACAAATGAATGACTGAATGAATGAATGAACAAACTGTGGTGGATTCAACAGTGAATCAGTATCCTCAAAATTGTACAATATAGTACATTTGTTCCAAGGTTCTTTTTTGCTTTCTCCCATTCATAAATGACTTTTGTAAATTAACATGTAGGCAGAATTGTGTAATGGCTTGTGAAAATGATTTTTAGAGACAAGAGGAAGAGCCACAGACTAGACAACAATCAGATGAGAGGCAGCAAATTCTCCAAAAGGAATGTGATCATGGCAAACATCTCAGAAGGGACCCTCCCTCATTCTTGGCCTATAAAGGGGAGGGAAGGGTGCAGATGTATTTTCAAACTTGTGAGATTCTGTTTGTGTAACCTTCCTTTAAAGATAGAGTTAGTGTGTTTCTTATCTAAATTACCTTTCCTTAACTTTGGAGTTTATCAGGAAGTGTATACAGTCTAAATCTATGACATTCTCATCCATCTTCTTCATATTGAACCCTCTCATCCACCTTGTATTTGTTTCAACACCACAACACCAACAAAAGTGAAAACGTAAAGAGACCGGTGTTTATAAATGTTTATTCCTTTTCTTAAAAAATATTGTCATATTTCCTTTCTCGGACTGGTGTATGTGTGCACTTGTTTCCTTAGCTTAAGTAAGTCGTTAAAGTAAGTAATTAAAATAGTAGGCAGACACCACAAAGGTGAAATTTGATTTTTCCAGGGAGCCATAGAGAAGCAGCACAAGAATGTCACAGCTGGGTGATAAGGAAGAAAAGCTCTAGGAACAGAAAAATCAGAGGCAGGATCCTGCCAAAGTTTAGCTTTTTAAAAACACCCCATTAAGGGTTCCCAATGGGTAGATTTTAAGTCTCCCAAGGGAAGCACACAGGCGATGAACTTTGCAGGATCGTGCCCACAGTGTCCTAGCACCCATGGTACACACACATACATTCTAACACTTGAATTCGTATTCAACATCTAGAATTATCGAGATACAATTATAGCACTTAATATACAAACTGAAATTGAAGCACGCAAACACGATCTTTAACTCTAAAATTCAGAAGTTATTATTGCACGTCAGACTTATAAAATAGGTTCCCCAGGCTACAGGCAAATTTGTTTCTCTTCAGTTCTGATTCATTAAGCATATAATGTTCTTTTTTAAAAAAAAGAAATGCAACACTCATAATAACATTAGAATAGTTACCTATAGGTGGGTTTTTTTCTTTTTAAAAAACCCCACTCTGTCCATTAATACTGAATATAAAGGAGAAAGGATTAATGCCATAAACAGATTTATGTTTAGAATAGCCGTCCTCAGTTTTAAGCTCCAGATGTTAGACTCTGCTTGCCCATAATCTCCTGTCAGCAAAACCCCTTGATTATAATTGGTTTGCATTATGGGAGTCACATATGGCAAGAATCCTGTTCTGTTTTTTTTAAATAAGCAAACTGGGAGTCCCACAATAAAATAGGTAGACATCTTAACTTTCAACATGGCAGCAAAGAGATGTGTATGTGTTTTTTCTAGGGCAGGGGTCTCCAAGGTTGGCCACTTTAAGACTTGTGGACTTTCAACTCCCAGAATTCCCTACCCAGCTGGCTGGGGAATTCTGGGCGTTGAAGTCCACAAGTCTTCAAATGGACAACTTTGGAGACCCCTGCTTTAGGGCACAGATTTAATAAAGCACCTTAATACACCCTAACTGGGGAAATTCCCTGGAATTCATTGGAGGGAATTTTTGCTCCATCCCACTTCCCACCTTCAGACACTCTAATCAAGTACTTTGAACTGTTTATCTAGAGTCACTTTAACATGCATTCAGTCTTGACTCCATCAGGGGATTGGTGGCTGGAGAACTTCATGGCCTACCCATAGCAGCCCAAGCCAAGCAAATAAAGATGAAAGTAATGAGACTTCGCTTTGCCTCTGACTTGTCTGAAGAAAATAGCATTTTTAAAAATGGCTGTTGTTGCTGTACAACCAACAGCTTGAGAGACTAGTGCTTTTCATTCATTGCCAGGGTACCAAGTCTGCAAAAGTGAAGATAATGATGGGCTCTCTTTAAAACAACTATAGTGGGATTTGGGAAGGAAAAGGGTGGCATGTAACTGCTCTAAATTGGTTACTACCATTTTTTAAATGTTGATTGCAGCATGCAGCCATAACCTAATTCCATAGTTGTTGAGTCAAACCAAATCAATGCTGGACTGAGACACATAAAATAATTCTCAACTGGCTTCAAAACCATTATCACATTTTTTACCAAGGAAATTGCAATCAAACTCAACTTCAACCATCCCTGGAAGAAAACATACACAGGGTGATTATCTCCTAATATCCCACAGTGAAGAGCACTTGTAATTTCATTTCTGCATTTCATGCTTGCAATGTCTTTTTTCACTTGACTGTGAAACTGTTCAGGTACATTATTCCCTTCCTTAAATTATCTACAAGAGATGCAAATCAAAGGAAAATAGACCTTGCACACATGGAAGGAAGACGAAAGCAATCTCTAGTCAGTAATTTAATGGAAGCTAATTTAATGTATTCTGACCTAATGTTCCAGCTGAATCAACTCTTCACCCAGTTAAGTGCTAGCTGAGCTTTTTCTTGATATGTGTCATAATTCAAAGGGGAAAAGAAAGTTGGGGAAAATAACCAGAGAAGTTAAAATCTTATAGTTCAGAATGTAGAAAATACAACGTTAAGACTAAAACTATAGAGACTTTTCACTCAAGGTACATGAGCTTTGCTACTGAATATGTGATCAACGGGAAGCTGCAAGCAATCATAGTTACCTCTATGATAAACATGGCTTGAGAACATGTTATAGACACATAACTACATTCACACCTACAGGTATATGTCTAAAATTGTTAAACATCCTAACATCTCAAAAAGCATTAATTCAGCAGGCCATGCAATCAATTACACCAAGTTTACAATTTGGGTCAGTAGATTAGTTTTGCTATTCTTTATTTGCATTGCAGTCACTTAGATGCATATGCACTCTGATAATCCCATTGACTAGTATTTAGAATGAACTGTTGATTATTCTGATTTTAAAAAAGGAATAGAAATGTAAACTGGTTTTCCAAAACCCCAATATCTCCATATCTGGTTGAAACTAACCCTACAATAAGATGCTTTCCTTCATCAATCTTTCTTTCTAGTTCCATCAGCACAAAGATGTTAAATACAGTGGAATTACTAGGTAATATGCTGTACCGTAGAGTTAGATGTGGTGCTAAGAGGAGAGAGATGATGATAACCTAGAACCTAGCCTATTTTGCTTGCCTCAGCAAAGGGAATCTTTATTTTTTAAAATGATCTGATTTTTTATATTGAATTGCCAAGCTGCCTAGACACAGTAGCTTATTCTTATAGAAAGCAATAGTAGAGATAAATAAGAGCATCATGGACCACTGAGGTACAGAAAAGGGGTTAAGAGTGAGTGTATTAAATATTCCCTCCTTATTTACAAGTTAGAACAAATATTCTATTGGTTCAGAAAGTGAGGTAAATTAATGAACCTTAATTAACCGTGTTTCTCTTCATACAGGCTCTTTGTATGATGGTTCACTTGTAGAAGCAGAAATTTGATGACTCAAAAGTCTGCCTCCAAAATCGGAGGCCTTATTTTGGAGAACAATATCCAAACTTTACCATAGAGTCCCTACATGGGGAAAAGCTCAGCCTGGGTGATTTGGGGGATGAGATCGATTCGTCTTTTTTAGAAAAATCCATGCCTACTCAAAGGAAACAGGTTGCTTGGAAATGCTTGTGTGCATGTGTCAAAAAAGTCAAGATGGACTTTGCAAACCATGTGATCGAAGCCGGTCTTTTGTACACTCAGTGAATGTAGAAAAAAGGTGGGCTTTGGTAAAAGCTTTTAGACCTCATCTGTCTTCTTTGAACCCTTTGGAAAATGTCCCAGAGGTGAAGCCTTAGTAAAAGAGTCTGTATGGGTCTTGATTAAGGATTAAGAATGAGAAAAAAATGATACTAATAAAAAATGCTTTCATCTTTCCAAATGTTGTAACTTCTTCTAGATTTCTCTGACTTGTGTTAGGAAATCAGATCGTAACTATGGGTGGTTCTGCATTCACATCCTCTTGTCAAGGTGAACCAACGTGGCTCTTTTGGGCTTCTTTTATGGAGATCTTTAGGGATATTATTGCTTTTGCTTTTAGTAACACAGCAGTGAATTGGCTGAAAAAACAAGGCAAATAATGGGCTTCTTTTAAGGCAAAATTAAGAGTGGAGCTAAGCAAACTTTATTTTTTTTTAAGAGACTTGAAAGCAATTTCAGAGAAATCTCACTGGGGTTTCTTCTCAAAGAGATGAAAGCAGTATCCTACTGTCTATTTTTCACAAAGCTGTTTTCCCCTCCTTTTCTTCCTTTGTTATTTATGCTCTTCAAGGTAAATGGATAATTATATTTTTGATAATGAAAACCTATAAAACCTGGGAGGAAAGGCTTAAAGGTTGGAGGGTAGAGTTACCAGCAGAGTTGAGTGCTGGCTTTTTTTTTATCACCTTCAATTATCTGAAGGGAAACCAACAATTGTCTGTACTAGGTACCCACAGAATCTTCAAAAGTTGACAAGCAAACCTAAATGGCAAGACTAATTAACACAGTTAATTAGTTTTAACTGTGTTAATTAGCTTTTGTCTTACCTAGCTTTACCAAGCATCATTTGGGAAGGCTACCCTCAACAACAGAGTGCATTTTAGTGTGAAGGAATGTATTTACAACTCCTTAAGCATGCATAGCTATGAAGTGCAAACCTGGAGCCACCCACAGTCATTTCACCTGCAGAGATGGAAGGAAAGGCCATGACTAAAAATCAAGGAAGACAACTTCAACGTAATAGGCTAAGAAGGTCTTAGAGGGGGTAAAAATACAGGCTAAGAAGGTCTTAGAGGGGATAAAAAAGGGATTGAAGGACATGAAAATTGCAGTCTTTACAACAATGAACCCCTCCCCTCCTTCCCAGAGATCAATGACTGAAGTAATGTCTCCTGCTTGGGAGGAATCAAATCAAGTCTTGTACAGCCACCATCTATTCTTCTTTCATGAGAAAAGATCAAGAAACACATGAAGTGCGCAAAGGTATGGGAGTGTGAAAGTTGGAATAGTAGTAGTAGTAGTAAATTTGAGGAAGATAGAGAATTCAATACAGCAAGGCTCGTTTATTATCACAGCTGGACTACATAAGAAATCTCTGTTATGGAGGTGGCTGGATGTACTGGAGGCTGCTTAAAATCCCATGATTTGTTTAAAAAGTGCTTGCACACTGTCCCAAAGAGTTCAACCAGAAACTCAGTATCTACATAAACATTGGGGTATTTGATGTAAGCCAAACTGCCTACCCTTTTCCCAGTGTGCACTCACACTCATACTCATACACTCCAGCACTCAATGTTTCTTCATGCCACCCAACGACATGCACAGCTACAACTTGGACAGGATTGTAATACAGGTGTTCAATTACTCGCAAGCATCCTCGCTCACAACAGGGGGAGTGTATCCAAATGAGGGGAGGTGAAGAAATGATCTTCCTAAAAAAAGAATTTAATTGGCTTTGTCATTCCACTCACCAAGAAAATGACACTATTTTATCCCAGATGTTTCCCACTGGTTAATTTTTGAAAAACAATGTCTATATTTGGAGAGGGGGAAAAACATGATTTCAGGATGCTGAATATAATTATAATTATCATTTTCATCATTAGCTAAAGCACATGCTCATTTTTAAAAACGGATTATGCAATTTTGTATTTATTCCTGTAGGTGATGCCTAATGGCTTTCTTCTACTATGTTGTGAAGATAAAGACTTGTACTGCAGAACGTAGGAGGAGAACAGTTAGAGATTCCCACACCCAAGGCACAGAGCAATATAATAACAAAGCTACTGAGATACCCATCTTAACCATATCTTTTATCATGGGAAACCATTTCTTGTAGTTGCTGTATCTAGTCTGCTGATTTCTTTTCCACCACTAATTGCTTTAATTCTTTTTACGGATGTTCTCAATGATCTCTGTCCCAGAACTCTTTGCCTTTCCATCGGGATGTCGAGATGACTGAAAAGCCCTTTATTCTATAGCACTAGCTAGCACATCAACTACATTAGAAGCAAATACAGACACATTTGAAAGCTCTCCTAACCAGGAAGCGTAAGTCCAGTAAAGGTAATCATACATTAACTCAGTGCATGGATGTTCCATCTTCCAGGGGAACTTTTCCAAGATTTTGGAAGCCTATCTAAAAATACGGTCCTAGATCTAAAAGTCTAGTCCACAGGAGAGTGGATTGTTCCTGATTTCTGACCTGTTAGGCAAATTCTGGTGATCTACTGCAATGAAGACTCACAAATGATTGGCAGATTGCTTGGCAAGCATTTGGACAGGACATATACTGCAGGATATTGCTGGGCACCATAGGCAGAGCGATGAGACAAATGTTTCTCACATCTTTTGAGCCTGGTTAGGGGCTGAAATGTGTCACTGGTCATTAATTTTTTTTTAAAAAAATTCAATATTAACAAAAGATTCTCTGGAACCTACAGTGCAGAGTACTCTCCCCCACCCTCCTTTTTTGCTCGGCTATAGCTTTGATCTCTGGTAAGCTGGGAAGAAAGCGAGTGATCTCCAGAGCCACGTAGAGAATGGACCCACCCAGGTAAGTGTACATACATTCACACATACACGCACTCCCACAGTCTGCCATAGTTAGTTACATTCAACTGTGTTTCCTGATCATCTTGTTCAGTTGTTCTTCTCCATCCAGTGTTGACTGCTACCTCCCAGCCCTACAGCCTGCATTCCTGGCCAGACAGTGCCCCTTAGTGAACATCTACCAAATATAGCCCCCATCGTCTGCTTCTCCCTCTTCTTCTTCTTCAGCTTCCTCGCCGGCTTCCTCTGCCTCCTTCTCTTCCTCGTCTTCCCATCCGACACCACTCCCAAAGTCCCCTGAGAATCCAACAATGTCGTCTATAGAAACAAGAGCGAGAGAAATGCGGTTGGAAGGGAACATTTCCTAATTCTTCATTCGTGGGGAATATAGATAGCTTAGGGATGGATTGTTGGCTTCCGGAAGAAACATCCGGAAGGAGAAAACCAATCTCAGGGAGCACTGACAGCTAGAGGGCGCTCTTCAATGTGAATAAATTAAAATTCAGTCCCTACCAATAAGATTGAAGTATTACCCATGTTGGACTCTCCTTAGCACTGCACTGGAGAATTTATATTCTTCAGTATTAATTTCAAACATTTTGGAAGCTGTTTCAGAAGGCAACTTCTTACAATACAGGCAGTCCTCAACTTACAACTGTTTGTTTAGTGACCAAAGTTACGCCGACACTGGGAAAAACCCCTACATAGGACCGTTTTTCACACTTACGACCATTGCAGCGCCCCCATGGTCATGTGATCAAAATTCAGATGCTTGGCAACTGACTCTCATTTATGACAACTGCCATGTCCCGGTTTATTATTAGTATTATTATTATTAGAGTTGGGAGGGACCTGGCAGGTCATCTAGTCCAACCCCCTACTAGTGCAGGAGACCCTACATTATACTAGTCCAGTAGCAGTCCAGTCTTTTCTTGAAAGTCTCAAGTCTCACCACCTCTGCGGGCAAGCTGCTCCACTGGTTGATCGCTCTCACCGTCAGAAAGTTCCTCCTTATTTCCAGGTTGATTCTCTCCTTGATCAGCTTCCAACTGTTGCTCCTTGTCTGGCTCTCTGGTGCTTTGGAAAATAATGTGACCCCCTCCTCCCCGTGGCAGCCCCTCAAGTATTTGAAGACTGCTATCATGTCCCCTTTTGTATAAAAGGTTGCATAGTCACCTTCTGACAAGCAAAGTCAATGAGGAAGCCAGATTCACTTAACAACCATGTTATTAAGTTAGTAACTGCAGTGATTCACTTAACAATAGTGGCATGAGAGGTCGTAAAATGGAGCAAAACTCACTTAATGAATGTTTTCCTAAGCTACAGAAATTTTGGCCTCCATTGTAGTCTTAAGTTGAGGTCTATCTTAACTGCCAAAATTGAGCCTTGGAGAACTGTAATTTTGAATCATCACTAAATGAATGGTTGAGATCTACCTGTAATGACCAAGAGGTTGACATGAAGATATCCTCCACATGTAAGCTATATTCTCCTGCCCCACAGCTTCTCCCTCTCTCCTTTCATAAGAACATTAGAAGAGCCATGCTGAATCGGGCCAAAGCCCATCGAGTCCAGCATTCTGTGTCACACAGTGGCCCACCAATTGTCCATGGGGATCTTGAGCAGAAAGAGAAGGCAAGACCCTCCCTTTCCCTTGATCCCCAACAAATGGTACTCAAGGGAATCCTGCCTGCCTCAACCAACATAGAGGCGGCACTTGGACATCCATTTCAATAACCACTGATGCACTCGGCATCCATGAATCTGTCCAGGCTGACAGCTGTCCCAACCTCTTCTGAAAGTGGTGGTGGTGAACCTTTTTTTCCTTGGGTGCTGAAAGATCATGGGTGTGTGCTATCGCACATGCACGAGTGCCCACACCCATAATTCAATGCTTGGGGAGGGTGAAAACAGCTTCCCATGTCCCCCAGAGGGCCTCTGAAGGCCAGAAACAGCCTGTTTCCCAACTTCTGGTGGGCCCAGTAGACTCATGTTTCACCCTCCCCAGGCTCCAAAGGCTTCCCTGGAGCTGGGAGAGGGTAAAAACGTGCTCCCCCATTACCCCAGAAGCCAAAAACACCCTCTGAGAGCCTCTGTGTGAGCCAAAAATCAACTGGCCAGCACACACATGCATGTTGGAGCTGAGCTAGGGAAATGGCTTGCGTGCAACCAGATAGGGCTCTGCATGCCACCTGTGACACCCGTGCCATAGGTTCGCCATCCCTGCCATAAACCGATGACCTTTCCTTACCACAGTCTGGATTCCCATGCATCCGGGTTCCTGTCAGCTCTGTGCCGAGATGATCAACGCACCAGCACTCCCCACTGCTGGAGTCACATTGCATCTTCCGATAGTATCCATCCTCATCACAGCTCGGAATGAAGACTCCTGGGGGAAGGGGAAAAAAACACGCCCACATTTTGTTGGAAAAAAGAAACCAGGCACTGAGAATTTAGAGCACTTCTTCTTCAGGCTCCAGAGCTCTGTGTCCTCGTTCCGAAATTGTGCAAATATATTTCCAGACAAACTTGAGGGGACGGGTGTATTTTCTTGAGTCTCCTGATAAAGCTCTGTAGAAGCTGCAAAATATCACTTTTGGGACAGGCAGGAAATCATTCTTGCCCCACCCCAGTAACATCAGGCTTGCCATGCTTTTCAGGGGTCCTTAAAACAGAAAGGGGCCTTGACGGCTGGGCAGTCACTCCCACCACAAACACTGTTCCACCTTTTTTGTATCCAGCCAGACAAATGCACGTGGCTAGTACATCTTCTGCCTAAACCAAGCTCAGGATTGACTGCAAGAGCTTATAGGAATGGCAGAACCTTGCAATTCTTTCCTGTAGCCAGTGAAGAGCGGAAATTTTTTTACTACCACCCTATGGCTATGGCTTATTTTGTGGGTGTGGCTTAATGGTCATGTGACTGGGTGGGAGTGGCTTACCGACCAAGATCAGTTTTCAAATAGGTGCTTGGACTATTTTTCAGTTCATTAAGTCAGTGTTTCCCAAACTTGGCAACTTGAAGATATCTGGACTTCAACTCCCAGAATTCCCTATGGCTATGGCTTATTTTGTGGGTGTGGCTTAATGGTCATGTGACTGGGTGGGAGTGGCTTACCGACCAAGATCAGTTTTCAAATAGGTGCTTGGACTATTTTTCAGTTCATTAAGTCAGTGTTTCCCAAACTTGGCAACTTGAAGATATCTGGACTTCAACTCCCAGAATTCCCCAGCCAGCAAATGCTGGCTGGGGAATTCTGGGAGTTGAAGTCCAAATATCTTCAAATTGTCAAGGTTGGGAAACACTGCATTAAGTCACATTATTTAAATATCCACAAAAAAGACAAATGATAGACAGCATTATTTGTTGAGGAGCACAGTAACATTTTAAGGTTGTGTACTGAACCCACAAGGTTCAGTATGATAACAGATTAGGCAAGTAGCTCAATTTTCTTTAATTGCTACAAAAGTTCAGTTCAGTTCAGTTCAGGACCTGTATACTGCATGAGTCAAAAAGAGGGCGGGGAAAATATTTACTGACCCCTCACATCCTGGACACAAACTGTTTCAACTCCTATCCTCAGAACATTGCTACAGAGCACTGCACACCAAGACAACTAGACACAAGAACAGTTTTTTCCCAAACGCCATCACTCTGCTAAACAAATAATTCCCTCAACACTGTCAGACTTTCTACTAAATCTGCAATTCTATTCTACTAGTTTTTCTCATCATTCCTTTCACCCATTTCCTCCCATGTTGACTGTATGACTGTAACTTGTTGCTTATATCCTAAGATTTTTATTAATATTGCTTTTTCATTGCTTATTTGACCCCTATGACCATCATTAAGTGTTGTACCACATGATTCTTGACAAATGTATATTTTATTTTATGTACGTTGAGAGCATATGCACCAAGACAAATTCCTTGTGTGTCCAATCACACTTGGCCAATAAAGTTCTGTTCTATTCTATTCTATTCTATTCTATTCTATTCTAGATCATGATTAAAATGATTAAAGCGTTTATGGGTAAAAATATGCTATTTAATTATTTCCTATTTTAAAAGTAATTAAGGATCCTACTAAGGTACTAGAGAAGGAAGGACAATTTTAAAAACTATTAAGTATTCAATAAATAGTTACTTACTACAGCTTACTAACCACACTGCATCCGGTCCCCTCCGTGGGGACAGCAGCCCATTACTGCCTGTAGCAAAGGCTTCAATAGGGTGAGGACATGTAAAGCTTGGCTTACTTTCTTCTCCTCTGGGTTATGGAGGAGAATGGCGGCCTGCCATTTTTTCCCCTTCTGCGTGCATTGGAGAGTGAAATGACTTCTGTTACTTCTCCTTCCCCACAGCCCCTCATCGCCCCATTCTGGTTCACTGCTGTTCCTGCCTCTCCCACACTTTCCCCACGCCAGCTCAGTAGGTAGCTGCCGACATTAGAGCTACCAGGAAAAGCCTCTGGCTGCCAAATTGCTGGCTGGCTGGCCTGCTCTCTTTTTTTAAATCATCCCTGCCAGCCAGAAGCTTCTATTATTGCAATTATATCCTGCCTTTCCTCTGGCAGTGCAAGGTAGCCTACGTGATGGTTTCTGCTCATTTTATTCCCCCAGCAACAGCTCTGTCAGGGAGATTGGGCTGAACTGCAGTGCAGCACCGATGGCTTCAGTGCCTGTAAAATTACCGCTTTGCTTGCATATCGACTTCCCTATGGGACCGGGTGGGTGGGGGCTGGAACCCTGCCTGTACTCCCCACAACAACAGGCCTGTGAGATAGGTTGGGCTGAGAAGAAGCCACTCACCCATTCGGTCCCCTTCCTATTGCTCTCCTCTATCTCCTATACCTTTCTTCTATTCCTATATCTCTTCTTCTATTCTTTCATTGATATGTTCTATTACTATATCTTCTTTTCTATTATTTCTTAGATATATTTTGCTATGAGTATCTCCTCTATAACCTTCATCATGTATTTTACTATGTGTATAAAATAAATAAATAAATAAATGAAATAAATGAAATAAATGAAATAAATGAAATAAATGAAATAAATGAAATAAATGAAATAAATGAAATAAATGAAATAAATAAAATAAATAAGGGAAGACTAGACTTACACTTAGAATGAATGTGCTGGAAGGGACTTTGGAGGTCTTCTAGTGCAGCCCCCTGCTCAAGCAGGAGAACCTATACCAGGGATGGCAAACCTTTTTTTGCTCTGGTGTCAAAAAGGCGTGCACAAATGCAATAGTGTGTATGTGCATCGCCACACTCATAACGCAATGCCCTCCCCCCCATGCATGCACACACAAAACCCCATGCATCCCTCTCCCATGTGCACACAGGGCTCACTGAAGCCTCTGGACTTCCGGTAGGCCCCTCATGCCATTTTTCGCCCTCCCCAGATGTCAGCAAATGAACTTCTGACAGGCCCATTGGGCTGTTTTCTCACCCTCTCCAGGCTTCAGGAAAGCCTCCTGAAGCCTGGGGAGGGCGAAAAATGCCCCAACATTTCTGAACTTCAGGTAGGCCCCTTGGGCCCGTTTTATGCCATCCACAGGCTCCAGAGCATTTCCTGAAGCCCGGGGAAGGCGAAAACTACCTCCTCTGTCCTCCGGAAAGCCAAAAATCAGCTGACCAGCGCACAAATGCGCGCTAGAGCTGACATAGGGCAATGCCTTGCAGGCCCTAAGATATGCTTCTGCGTGCCCCCTGTGGATGTGCACATCTACCATAGGTTCACCATCACTGACCTATATTATTTCAGGTAAGTCTCTTCTTGAAAATATTCAGTGATGGAGTGCCCACAACATCTGGAAGCAAACCACGCCCCCGGCAAACTGTCCTCACCATTAGGAATTTTTTCATTAATTCCAGGTTGCTTTTCTCTTTGGTTAGAACTTCCGGTAGGTTTGTTTTTTGCCCTCCTTGAGTCTCTGCCCATGCCCTGCATTTACCAGCATCCAAAATGGGCTGCATGGCCAGCCAGGACTGGGATTTGGGGGTTCTCCAAACTGCACAGAATCTTAGCTAGATGTTCTCCTGAACCCCTCCGAACCCCCAGCAGCCCACTCCTGGGTTATTCTATGTATTATACTGATGAGGTGTCTGGTGACGCCACACCCAATCAGACACCACATAAATACTATGCATAGAATAGCCCAAAGCACTCATTCCAGTAGAGAGAAGTTTTCTGAGAATGGGTTCCAGCATGAGTCCGAAAACTCAGAAGACTAAATCCCTGGACCCAGTGATTGAGACAGATTGGATCCAGCAATGTCATTTTTCTTTATTTTAGGACTTGAAATAGCTGGGACTGGGCACCTGTAGGAATGATTGTTTTGCACTCTCTGAGGGAGACCTCCAGTTGGATTATTGACCAGGGAAGTCTTAATACCACTCTACTACGCCCTGGTCAGACCATACCTGGAGTACTGTGTTCAGTTCTGGTCACCACACTTCAAAAAAGACATTGAAACTCTGGAGAAGGTGCAGAGAAGAGCAACCAAAATGATCAGGGGTCTAGAAACCAAGACTTACGAAGAGAGACTGAGGGAACTGGGCATGGATAGCCTAGAGAAAAGGAGGGCCAGAGCGGACATGATAACAGTCTATAGGTATACGAGGGGTTGCCACAGAGAAGAGGAGGTCACTCTATTCTCCAGGGCATCGGAGGGCCAGATGAGGAACTACGCCTGGAAGCTGACCAAGGAGAGATTCAACCTGGAAATAAGGAAGAACTTCCTGATGGTCAGAATGATCAACCAGTGGAACAACCTACCAGTGGACGTTGTGAACTCCAATACTCTGGACATTTTTAAGAGGAAATTGGACTGCCATTTGGCTGGGATGCTATAGGGTTCCTGCTTAGGCAGGGATTTGGACTTAATGACCTGCATGGTCCCTTCCAACTCTAACAATCAATCAATCAATCAATAAATAAATAATGGTGGTGGTGGTGGTGGTGGTGTCCTGCCCCTCATCTTTGCGTTTCTAGATGGACAAAAATGCAAACAATCCTTGGTCACTTTCTAATTGAAAGAGTGGGGATATTAAGCCTGGAGTGTGCAAGCCATTTGAACTACAGCAACGATTATATTTCTTTTCAGGAAGGAGAGCTACATTCTCCCTGGAGATCTAAGTATGAGCCGAGGTGGCGCAGCAGGTAGAGTGCAGTACTGCAGGCCACTAAAGCTGACTATAGATCTGCAGGTCGGCAGTTCAAATCTCAGGTTGACTCAGCCTTCCATCCTTCCGAGGTGGGTAAAATGACGACCCGGATTGTGGGGGCAATATGCTGGCTCTGTTAAAAAGTGCTATTGCTAACATGTTGTAAGCCGCCCTGAGTCTAAGGAGAAGGGCGGCATAAAAAAATAAAATCAACCAATCAATCAATAAATAAAATAATTAAATGTTTCCACACTACCCATGAACTACATTCCATCTTCCCCCACCCCTCTGGAAATGTAAAGAAAGAAATACTTTCACAAGAAAAAAAGTGCAACCATCAGGACTAAATTTGCCACAATTACCTTTCATTGGTTTTACTTAAAAAAAATTGACTTTATTCTGCAAGGTACTGTTTTTGAAAACATGCAATGCTTCAATACATAATTATGTGATTTAGGTTCTAATTGTCAACAAGCAAATGGGGCATTACATTAGCAGGAGTAAAGCCATTCCAAATTACTAAGTCTTTTTCTCACTCTGATGGCTTATTATGTGGAGTTTCTCCATCAGTCATACACCCACACAATAGATCAGGCCTGGGGGATCCATTACATCTGCCAGGTTCTTCTGATGAATGCGAGAGAGCTGGTTGTTTTGGCACTGGAGTGTTCTCTAGTCACAGAAAATATCGGTCCACATAGCTCTTCAACATCTTTAAATTCCAGAAACACCATGTCATACTTCCATAAAGGTTCTTGAACCATTGGGGAATATGCAGGGGTAACAATACAGTAAATAAATTAAGTGCTGGCCATCACACTTCACAAGGGGTAAGATATATGTTATACTTAGTAGCAAATAAAAACCACAACTTTGCTTGTCGTGGTTTTTTTTTGTATAACTACAGCCAGGGTGGGCTTCAAAAAATTTAGCAAGGGGTTCTCTGCCTGGTTGCTGGGTGGGCATGGCCATGATGTGCATGGCCTACTCAGCCTCCTGAACCATGGCAGAGGGGCTCCCCCGGGCTCTGGGAGGACGAAAACAGCCTCCCCAGGCTTCATAGGCCCTCTGGAAAGCAGGAGACCATATGCTCTAGTCCCATCGTAGCCATGAAAGCCAACTGGGTGTCAACAGACTCAAACTCAACCCGGATAAGACGGAGTGGCTGTGGGTTTTGCCTCCCAAGGACAACTCCATCTGTCCGTCCATTACCCTGGGGGGGGGAAAGTATTGACCCCCTCAGGGAGGGTCCGCAACTTGGGCGTCCTCCTCGATCCACCGCTCACATTAGAGAAACATCTTTCAGCTGTGGCGAGGGGGGCGTTTGCCCAGGTTCGCCTGGTGCACCAGTTGCGGCCCTATCTGGATCGGGACTCACTGCTCACAGTCACTCATGCCCTCATCACCTCGAGGCTCGACTACTGTAATGCTCTCTACATGGGGCTACCTTTGAAAAGTGTTCGGAAACTTCACATTGTGCAGAATGCAGCTGCGAGAGCAATCATGGGCTTCTCTAAGTATGCCCATGTTACACCAACACTCCGCAGTCTGCACTGATTGCCGATCAGTTTCCAGTCACAATTCAAAGTGTTGGTTATGACCTATAAAGCCCTACATGGCATCGGACCAGAATATCTCCGGGACCGCCTTCTGCCGCACGAATCCCAGCGACCGGTTAGGTCCCACAGAGTGGGTCTTCTCCGAGTCCTGTCGACTAAGCAATGTTGTCTGGCGGGACCCAGGGGAAGAGCCTTCTCTGTGGTGGCTCCGACCCTCTGGAGCCAGCTCCCCCCAGAGATTAGGATTGCCCCCACCCTCCTTGCCTTTCGGAAATTCTTTAAAACCCACCTCTGCCATCAGGCATGGGGGAATTGAAACATCTCCCCCTTGCCCATGTAGTTTCTGTGTATGATTCGACTGTGTACTTGTTTTTTATATACTGGGGTTTCTTTTGGATTTATAATTTATAATTCTGTAATTTAGATTGCTAAATATTAGATTTGTTACTATGTATTGTTTACCATTGTTGTGAGCCGCCTACGGAGAGGGGCGGCATATAAATCCAATAAATCTAATCTAATCTAATCTAATCTTGGGCTAGTCAATCTTTCTCAGCCCAACCCATCTCACAGGGTTGTTATGGGGAAAATAGGAGGAGGAAGATATGTTGGAGGTATTTGCCACCTTTAGTTATTTGTAAAAATAATAAATATGGGGTATAAGGAAACAAATAATTGAAATAACGCATAGGTTTTTAATATATAGCCAAGCTATATATTAATGTATATATTATCCCCATAATATTTTAAGAAGTGAAAACTATATGTCATATATATTTGAATAATTGAAATAGCCATAAATAATCAAAGATCTTTCATAGGCAGCCAAATTATATCACTAAGAGTTCTACTGTCTCTTAGAAATGTTACAGAGCAGGGGTGTCAATCTCAAGGCCCGCAGGCTAGATCCGGCCCTCAGAGGGCTTACATGTGACCCATGAGCCTGCCCTGGAAACAGTGAAGGATCGGCCTGAAATGCCTGTCAGCAAAAATGGAGCTTGGGAGGGTCACGTGACCCTCTCAGGCTCCGTTTTCGGCCATGATAACCTCCTGCATCCCTCTGCCAGTGATAACGGAGCCTCAATGAGTGACATCAAGCTAACTACACACACACCGGCCATGCCCAACATCTCCCCCAGAGGTCAGACACAACCCTGATGTGGCCCTTAATGAAATTGAGTTTGACACCCCTTTCCTAGACAAACAAGATCTCTCCTCCCCTCCCCGTTCTTCTACATGTCTCTGAAACAATTTTCTTTTCTGCTTTAATCTCAGCAACTCACCAGGTTTCTTTTTTGAAGCTTCCTGGATTTGAATCCTCTCCAGCTCTGTCAGACAGGGAGGCTCTGTAATAGTCAAAGCAGAATTCATCAGTGCCAAATCAGCTCAACGGGCCCTCTTAAGCGTATTAAGGAAGCAAGTTCTTTTCCTGCAATTCTTCCCCAATCTGCAGCACAGGGACAAAACAGTTAGCCTTCCACTTGTAATAACATAGACTTAAAGGTCATAGCAGGGTGGGGAAAAAATTGTGACGCACTCTCTCTCCAGAAGCAGAAGCACCATTCTGCAGTGGACACACGGCCGTCCTTGTAGGTGTCACAGGAATTGAAGAAAGGCCTGATGCAGATCTCATACTTGTCCAGGTTGATAGCCGCCAGTTCTGCCTGGTCCAGGAAAAGGTCGCTGTTGGTGTCCAACTTGGAAAACATCCAGCCAATGGAGTCTTTGCAACTGGCCACCAGATTCTTGTCCAGTACTGAAATAAATGAAAAATTCAAATAACTGGAGAGGCAGAAAGAGCAACGAATATATTTGCCCTTCTGCAGTTCACAAGATTTTGAAGTCAGTATTCTGCACTCGTGGGATTGCAGAAATGGGATACAGATTTTTCACATACGAAAAATGCTAACTCTCAGTAGTCCTTCTAAGAATTAACCCAAGTGATTGATAGTTACAGAATAACAGATTTGGAAGGCACCCTGGAGGTATTCTAGTCCAATCCCCTGTTCAGGCAGCAGATGAGAGAGACAGAGAAGCAGAAAGAGAGAGAGAGAGACAGAGAGAGAAAAGGAGGGAGGCAGAGAAAGGGAAGAGAGAGAGGGAGAGAAGGTGGGAGGGATAGAGAGGGAAGAGAGAGAGGGAGAGAAGGTGGGAGGGATAGAGAGGGAAGAGAGATAGTGGGAGATGGGGGAGAGAGCAAGAGTTAAAGACAGACAGAGAAACAGAGACAGACAGACACAGAGAGAGAGAGAGGGAGGAAGAGAGAGGGAAGGGAAAAAAGGGAAGGAGGGAGAGAGAGGGGGAAGAGAGAGGGGGGGAGGGAGGAAGAGTGATAAAGAGAAACATAGAGACAGACAGACACACAGAGGGAGGGAGGGAGAGAAAGGGAAGAAAGAGAAGGAGGGAGAGATGGGTAGAGAGAGAGACAGACTGACACAGAGAGAGAGGGAGGGAGGGAGATCAGTGAATAACAGGATCACGAGAGAAATCAGCATGTATGAGTCACTCAACCTTCACAGGAGTTTTAAATGTCCTTTAAAAAAGAAGCATATTTTTTCTACAAAGATTTGTCCAGGCAGCTGCTAGGACTCAACACTTGACTTGAAGGCACAACACACACACACACACACACAAACACAGCTAAATTAAGAACGAGCATAGAATGTAATAAGCAAATTGGAAAGAAAGCAATAAATTGGGATGTACATGTTTGTATATGTTCATATGTGAGTGGAGAATACTGAGAAAGGGGATCTTTTGGGTAGGACGCAGATGGGACCATTTTATTAGAAAGATAAAAAAACACTGCAGTATTTGTAGGTGCTACTGCTATTTTTAAGGAGTGGCTGTCTCCTTGCAAAAGGATGGAGAAACTGAGGCTCTCCAAGTGTTGCCGTACTACAACTTCCAACCATCATCCTTACTGGAGATGAAGAGAGAAGTGAATAGTCAACCCCTGATTTACTTTTGAAAGCCAAGTTGTTTTTTTAAAAAAATCTAAGTATTCCTTTACTTAAGAAGCAGAATTCCTGAAAAACTGGGTACAGAGCTATTCTATTATCCAAACCACCAGAAGAAACTTATATATATATATTCCATTAACACAGTCCTTTGGAGTACACAGTTAATTTATATAAAGGTTACACAGACTATATATAATGAAAAGCATTATCCCCGGGAAAGATTGACAGATGCCGCTAATGAGCGGCAAGGTTCAAACTTGAGGCTTTAAAGGGAATTTTATGCAGTGTGAAATTCTGCACTGGAGATCGAAAGCACTCCAAAGAGAATATATTAATTAAGTATGCATACTTAAGCATGGGACCCACAACTGTGAGCCCAGAGGCCAAATTGACAATTGCCTGTCTTTCTCTCAAGCTGGAAGCGAAGGAAATACAATTTCGGGTAGCAGAAGAGCCATAGATTGCTTAAAAAGGTTGAGATCTAATGCCGACCTCCTGCCACCATAACCATCATGCCTAGTCTCTGTTCTAAATATGACTCCCCTGCAAAACATGCTGCAGTTGTGACAGATCAAGGAGCATTGAAATTGGTCAACCGTGCCTGCTCCACCGCCTTATTTCACCATATGGATCATTTTGCTCCCTGTGAACATCCCACAGTTGGAGGCAAGTCATTATAGCTAATGTACTTATCTGCAAAAGCTCGCAGATAAAACAACCCCTTCACCAAGGCTGCAGAGGCCTCTATTTAAAAACATGGGGTGAGGCTCCAATCATACCATCCCAACGATAATCATGAATCAGAGATGGGCTACTACCCTGTTTCCCCAAAAATAAGTCACCCCCCCGAAAGTAAGACATAGGAGAGGTTTTGTAGAATTGCCTAATATAAGGCATCCCCCGAAAATAAGACGTAGGAGACGTTTCATTTCGCAACACTCCCGAACAGAACATATATAACCACCGTTCCCTGAAAGCTGCGCATGCACGCGCGCACCCCAAAATATACCCCCGTGCAGCCTTTTTCACGGCCGCGCGCTCCCCATACCCATGCCAGCCCGTGGGGGGGGGGGCGGGGGGGGCGCCGGCAGCAGAAGGGAAGGGAGCCGCAACTGCCCCTGCCTCCCCACAGTTCCTCCGGCCCCTCGGCCTTTTGGCGCTGCTCCCCACCCACCCCCTCTGCTCCTCCTCCACCTCCTGCCTTTCGGCGCGGCTCCTCCCGCACCCGGAACACACACCCTGCCCGTCTCACCTTTGCCGAGAGCACTTTCGTCCCGGGCTCTCGGCAAGGGGATTGCAGGAGAGGCGGAGCAGGCATTCTCTCAGCGGAGGCCGGTGAAGGTGATATTCAATGTCGGGGGCGCGCGAGCGGTTGCGCGCGCTCCCTATCCCCCTGCTAGCCCGCTCGGAATATTCAAAATAAGAAAAGCCTTCGCCGGCGAAGGCTTTTCTTATTTTGAATGTTCCGGGGGGCTAGCAGGGGGATTTGGAGCGCGCGCAAACGCCCGCGCCCCACCGACATTGAATATCACCTTCGCCTGCCTCCGCTGAGAAGAACGGAGAGAGAATGAGAGAGAGTGAGAGCAACAGACAGCAAGATAGAAAGTGAGAAAGAGAGAGAGAGAGAGAAAGGGGGGAGAGAAAGAGATAGCAACAGAGAGAGAACAAGAGAGAGAAAGAGTGTGAGAAAGAAAACAAGAGAGAAAGTGAGAAAAAGAGAGAGAAAGAGGGGGGGGAGAGAGGGAAAGAGAGAGAGAGAAAGCAAGAGAGAGATGAGAGGCAGGAAGAGAGAGAGAGAAGAGTGGAAGGAAGAGATAGAGCGAAATGATAGAAAAAAGGGGAGAAAAGAGAAATGAGAAAATGATTGAGGCAGAGAATGACAGGAAAGAGAGAAAAACAGAGAGAGAAGTGACTCTTGATTTAAAGCATATGGTAAAAGCACTTAAATAATAACAGAAAAAACCCCCAGCCCTCACCTGTTTTTATTAATAGTTATGTTTTTGGTTTTGCTGGTTGATTTAGTTTTAATAGTAATGGATTTTGGTTTTTTTAAATTATTAATTTATTTTAATAAAAAAAGAAGGGATTTTTTTCTTATTTATTTATTTATTTATTTATTTATTTATTTATTTATTTATTTATTTATTTATTTATTTATTTATTTATTTATTTATTTATTTATTTATTTATTCTTCTATGCCGCCCAGTCCCAAAGGGACTGTCGCGCAGACACTATACTTTTCCGCCCACACCGAAAAAAAATTAGAGGGTACATTGTATATAACACTGCTGTCCATAAAGTGTATCCCAAAACGCTAAATCGAACAGATTTTAAACACATCCAACATGCATCCAACATGTGGCTGCTTGTTTGGATGCATTTGTGCTGCAGCAGGATGCAGAATACAATTCACTGAAAAAAATAAGACATCCCCTGAAAATAAGACATAGCACATCTTTGGGAGCAAAAATTAATATAAGACGCTGTCTTATTTTCAGGGAAACACGGTAGCTAGAACACCTCATTGGACTCGCCTCCACGGCTCTGCAGATCGCGTGAGTTTGAGCAGTTATGCTGATGCACCCATGCAGGTAGCGAAATAGTACACAGAAATGCAGGGGTGCCCATGTTCTGCATGCTTGAAAGCAAAAAATCTCACTGGAACACAGGCACAGCTGCGTCTCCGGCAGTGATGGGCTACCAAATTTTTTACTACCACACTGTGGGCGTGGCTTATGCATTTTCTTTCAACATATTTCAGTGCAAATTGGGTGCTCTGGGGTGGAGCTCCATTTTCGTTACCCTACTGAGTTCCCCCCTCCCCGGTCCGGGCAGTAGCCCACCCCTGATTATCTACTATATAAAGTGTATGTACACACACATACATGCACGCACAGCTCTTCTAAAATTATACACATTCAACTAGACACAAGAACAGTTTTTTTCCGAACGCCATCACTCTACTAAACAAATAATTCCCTCAACACTGTCAGACTTTCTACTAAATCTGCACTTCTATTCTACTAGTTTTTCTCATCTTTCCTATCACCCATTTCCTCCCATGTTGACTGTATGACTGTAACTTGTTGCTTATATCCTAAGATTTTTATTAATATTGCTTCTTCATTGCTTATTTGACCCCTATGACAATCATTAAGTGTTGTACCACATGATTCTTGACAAATGTATCTTTTATTTTATGTACGCTGAGAGCATATGCACCAAGACAAATTCCTTGTGTGTCCAATCACACTTGGCCAATAAAATTCTATTCTATTCTGTTCTGTTCTATTCTATTCTATTCTGTTCTATTCTATTTACTGCGATAGGAAAAACAAGCCCAGAAGGGAAAAAAAGAAAAAAAAAATCAAAATTTTGCTACCAGTACTACAGGTACCTGACCGTACCTGTAGGAGCCCATCCCTGGTACAATTTCGCTACCTGCACGGGCACAGCAGCATAACTCTGCTCGAACTCATAGCATCTCCAGAGCCATGGAGGTGAGCCCTAATGGCATTCCAGCTAGTAGCGCACCCCTGATCATGATTTTTTTTTCTTGCCCCCACCCCTTTCGGTTGCCTTGGCAAAGATGGCAAAAGAGCATCTGCATGAAACCCAACAAGCAGACTTGATTTCATCCACCTCCCTCCCTCCCTCCCTCTCCAGGGAAGCCATTTCTATTCAGTGACATTTAAGCTAATGATCTTCTTCCTGAATTATGACACTTCGATGTCTGAAAGTGGTTTGGGATCAATCTGCCAACTCTGCTCAGGGACCGGAGATTTATTTATTTTTGTAACAAGTGCACAAAAATGTTTGCTGTCTGGTGCTCACCTAAGCAACTGGGCAGAATCGATAGCCCCCACATTTCATCCAACCGGGGGAACAAAGTGGCTTCTTCTTTCAGTCCTGTTTGGGCATGACTTGTAATCACAATAATTCCCCCAAGAACAAGTCACCGTTTCCATCCTTCTGCACGGTTTGGCTCAAATGTCAGGGTTTTTCAGCTACCCAAAATAAGACATTCAACTCCCAGGCATTAGTGCGACTGATTCCGATCAGTGGTGAGATTCAAATACTTCCAGTTCTGTGGGCGTGGCTTGCTGGGTGTGGCAGGGGAAGGATACTATAAAATCTCCATCCCTTCCCCACTGCAGAGGAATCCTCATTTCCTCCCGATCAGCTGGGACTCGGGAGGCAGAGAAATAGGTGGGGCGGAGCCAGTCAAGGGTGGCATTTACCAGTTCGCCAAACTACTCAAAATTTCCGCTACTGCTTCTCCAGAACTGGTCAGAACCTGCTAAAACCCACCTCTGATTCTGATGGATCCTAAGAACCCGGCCATAAGAACAGCAGATCCATCAGCCCAGTCACCTCTCTCACCCCACCTATCTCACAGGACTGTGGATGTATATAATGAATGGAGATCCACTTTGAACCTTTGGAGAAAAGGTGGTAAATGTAACAAGTAATATTAGAATAAATAAAATGTACTTCCTGGAAGGGGGGGCCATGCAAGGGACCTTTTTTTTAAAAAAACCAAATGAAACTTTAATTGTGATTCTCCCCCACCTCCTCAATACCTCGTGGAAGAAAACAGTGCCAAGCCACTGCAATTTGGCTGACAGTACAGCAACAAGGATGCCTCCTCTGTCAAGAATCCAACTTAAGACAGACTTAACTTTCTGATTTGACAGCAAACTTAATCAGTTTGTCCAGGTGAGAAAGGCAAACCACAGGATTAAGGGGTGGGGGCAAAACTGAGTCTCCCAATATTTGAATAACAGAGCTGGAAGGGATCTTGGAGATCTTCTAGTCCAACCCTCTACTTAAGCAGGAGACCCTGTACCAGTGATGGTGAACCTATAGCACGCATGCCACAGGTGGCATGCAGAGCCGTATCTGAGGGCATGCAAGGCGTTGCCCTATGTCAGCTCCAGCGCATATGCATATGCACATGCAGGCCAGCAATTTTTGGCCTCCTTTTTGGCCATTTTCTCCATCCCTACAGTTCAAGAGGCTTTCCTGAAGCCTGCGTACAGTGAAAAATGGCCCAACAGCCCAACCAGAAGTTCATTTCCAAACATCCGGTTGGCCCATTGGGCCAGTTTTTGCCGGCAACAGGCTTGGCCATTTTTCACTCTCTCTAGGCTTCAGGAGGCTTCAATCAGGCCTGTGTGCATGCACGGGGGGGTGAGGGAGTGTTGTAGGGTTGAACGTATGCGTGGGGTGGGGTGGGAGCGGGGTATGTGCACATGCACGGAGAGGGCATTGTATTATGGGTATGGGTATGCACGCCCAAGCCAAAAAAGATTCACCATCATTGCTCTATACCAGAGGAAGGCAAAGTTGGCTCTTCTATGACTTGTGGACTTCAACTCCCAGAATTCCTGAGCCAATCGTGCTAGCTCAGGAATTCTGGGAGTTGAAGCCCACATGTCATAGAAGAGCCAACATTGCCTACCCCTGCCCTACACCATTCCAGACAAGTGGCTGTCTCTTCTTAAAAGCCTCCAGTAATGGAGCACCCACAATTTCTAAAGGCAAACCATTCCACATTAGTAAATTTCTTCTTACTTCTAAGTTGCTTCTTTCCTTTATTAGTTTCCATCAGTTGTTTCTTGCCTTACCTTCTGGTGCTTTGGAAAAAAAGTTTGACCTACTTATTTTTTGTGGTAGCTCCTTAAATATTGGAACACTGCAATCACGTCACTCTTGGTCCTTCTCTTCACTAGACATACCCAATTCTTGCAACCGTTTTTCATAGGTTTTATCATCTAGCCCTCTAATCATCTTTGTTGCTCTTCTCTGTGCTCAAAACATTTTAATCCCATAATACCAGTCTCAATACCTTTTTTATAATATGGTGACCAAAACTGGATGCATCCTGTTTTGGGTCAGTTTCCTGCCCCAAGGAATGTGGAGGTGGATGTGGGGGAGACATCTACATGCTGCAGGCCTGTTTTGCCCCCGGTGGAATCTGCTGATGAAGGCTCCTCTGACCAAGATGACATGAGTGACAGGGAGGAGGAGAGTGTGGCAGACAGCTCAGAAGGAGATCAATTATCTAGCTCCTCCTTGGATTCGGAACAAGAGTTAATGATAGAGCCACGCATGTGGAGAGCGATGCATAGGCAACAACAACTGAGAGATTATTATCAATGAAAATGAGGCCTCCTGTGGTGGGGTGAGGCTGTGGTAATTAGTGAGGCTGCTATAAATAGCAGCCTGTGGGTTTGGCCATTGTGGAGGATTATCTGATCGTTGTGTTTCGTGACTGCTTTACTGACTTTGACCTTTTGTGTGCTGATTTCCCCCCGCTTTGAAACTAAACCAGGGCAAAGTGTGTTTCACTTTGTGAAAGAAGAAGGACTGTGAATTGCCTCACAGCTGCAAGCTAAGTATCACAGAACTGATAAGGGACTTGTACAAATTACCAGTTTGTTTGGAGACGGGTGCTCTTTGCTATACCAAAAGAGGGCTTGGTTTAAGTGAATTTTCATTATAAAGAACATTGTTTTGAATTTTCAAATGTGTGTGTGTGTGAAATTTGTACCTGTGAATTTTTGGGAGGATTCTACCAGAGAGCCCGACAGAACAGTAGGAAGTAATGGATGGGGTTGGAAGGGGAGGGAATATCCATCGTAAGATATCCTGGTCATTCTTAAAGCTGCCCCAAAATCCAGAATCAGCAATCACTCACTTTTGGCCACTTGATGTCAAATTCTGGCAGCAACCTAGGGGCCCTGGGAAAATACAAACTAGCCTGAAAGTTTCCCACTCTTTCTGCCCATGCACCCAAATGAGAAAAGCAGAACTCTGCATACCATTCACAGGATTGGGGCCAACACTTCCAGAGCTGTTTTGCTTGGCGTTCTCATGCAGCAGTTGGAACCAGTCCCGCAGTCGATCGCCCAGATCAGCCAAGTCTTGTCCAGTGCAGGCTTCTGCAAATCAGTTGGTAGCATCTCAGGTGAGCATCCCAGATGGGAAGACAGTAAGTAAGGAGGTTTGTCCGCAACTCCTTCTTAAGGTTTTTGCGCACAATTATTCAAAGGATACAAAAACTCTGTTTTGTCCATAGCAGAGAGTAAGAGCATGATACAGGATTTCTTGTCTATGCAATAAATTCTCAGTGTTAGGGTAGGAGGACAAGAATACAGAGGAAAAATTATCTAGGGTTGCAATGAAATTGATCTAATAGTCACAAGAAAGTGACTCATCTACTTTAATCTGGTGACAGAAAATTGCATTAAAATGTCAACTTTGCAGACCTCACGAGAAGGAGGGGAAGGAGTATCTATGAAAGCTGAATGTCTCTGAAATCTTAATCTATACATTTTGTGTCATTTGCTAATGATGCAAATTGTTGCAAAAAAGAGAATTTACACCAGTGGTGTGGACTGCTCCAAAAACACTGCACCATGATCATTATTAGTTAGTACCGTGAATCCAAAGCTAACACAATGTCTGTTGTTTCTAAAATCTGCCAGGAAAAGATAGTTAAAATCAAGATTTTATTATGATGCTAAGTGTTGAGTTTTTATTTCAGATGTACTGTATATATTTGTGTATAAGCCCATCTGCAGATAAGATGATCCTGGACAATTTCATCAAAATATCATGAAAAATGTGCCATCTATCAATGAGTTGCCCTATATTTTTCATTGCATTTTGGTTAAAAATTTGAGGGCTTGCTTATTTAAAGATGGATTTATATGCAATAATATATATGATATACAGGTAATTTTAAAAACAGCAAGGAACCCACTGTCCTATCAGAGCTGAAGACGCTTCTTGGATGAGAAGCGAAATGTCTTCAAAGAAAAAACAAGGGCAAACCTTTGGGCAAACCATGACCTGGATGCCAAAATCTCCATAGATACAGTGATACCTCGTCTTACAAACGCCTCATCATACAAACTTTTTGAGATACAAACCTGGGGTTTAAGGTTTTTTTGCCTCTTCTTACAAACTATTTTCACCTTACAAACCCATCGCCGTCGCTGGGATGCCCCGCCTCCAGACTTCCGTTGCCAGCAAAGCACTCGTTTTTGCACTGCTGGGATTCCCCTGAGGCTCCCCTCCATGGGAAACACCACCTCCGTACTTTTGTGTTTTTGTGATGCTGCAGGGGAATCCCAGCAGGGGAATCCCAGCATTGGAAAAATGAGCGTTCGCTGGCAACGGAAGTGCGGAGGTAGGGTTTCCCAGCGAAGGGAGCATCAGTGAAATCGCAGCATCACAAAAACACCAAAGTCCTCGAAACCCCACCTCCGGACCTCTGTGTTTTTGCTTCGGGCGCTTCAGCTGGCAAAGGGGGTGAATTTTGGGCTTGCACGCATTAATCGCTTTTCCATTGATTCCTATGGGAAACATTGTTTCATCTTACAAACTTTTCACCTTAAGAACCTCGTCCTGGAACCAATTAAGTTTGCAAGACAAAGTATCACTGTATTTTAGAAAATATTACTATTTGTATTCAGTTGCAAAAAAATTTTATGCCCAGAAATGGAAAGAAGTGTTAATCCTCACCACAGATGAATGGTTTGAAAAGATAATGGAAGTGGTGGAGATGGCAAAGCTGACCGCATTAATTAGGGACAGAAAAGTTATATAATTTTGTGGGTATTTAGAATCCGCTTGTGGATTTTCTGTGTGAAAGAGAAAAAAAAATGAAATTTTGACTTTGGACTTTTGACAATTAAGTGGGTTATTGTTATAGAATGGCTAATCACTATTATTTGGCATAACCAAAAATACTATAACTTTATTATATATCCTACTGAAAAAAGTCTGAAATCACTGTTTTTGTTACTTTTTCCTCCTTCCCTTCTTAAAATGTCTTTTTCCTCCTTCTTCCTTGCTTTATGTCTTTCCTTTCCTTTCCCTCCCCTCCCCTTTCCTTTTTCTTCCCTCCCCTCCCCTCCCTTCCCCTCCCCCCTTCCCTTTTTCTTTTCCTCTCCTCTCCTCTTTTGCAATTGCCTTTATTTCTGTTTGTATTTTATAATGAGGAAAAAACCTCTTCAGTTTTTACATTTATATCAGATGTACAGTGTATGTACTTAAAGGATTATTGTACATAATCCCAGGTAATATTAATCCTATTTTTGGAGTGTATTTTGCCCCTAACATTCTAAGCTTGCCCACAAATATTTATGGTAGGTTATGAGGATTTTGTGAGTTATAACCAGCACATCTTATTGTATGAAGCTGAGTGGATCTCTTGATGGTCATTTGTTTATCTTTTGTTGCTTGATTTAGAATTGAACTCCAGATAGTATGAAACCTAAACTGAAAACTGAACCTCGGATTTAACGGTTTGAATCTCTGCTTTAAAGCTTTCCTTTTGCTTATTCTCATAGTCTGTTTGCAACTAAATTATCTGATAAATTGTTGCCATTTTGCCAATCAAATAATGTTGATTTTATCCTCAAAATACCTGGGCTTTGTGTCAGAGGAAGACTGACTTCATCTACAGTATGGTCAAGGATTGATGTCACCTATATTCAGATGGCGATGTTGTCCAGGATACAAACAAATATATAAAGCAAAGTGTGTCATGTGCAGACAGAAAAGGTCAGTCGTGGAATACAGTTCATTGTCTAATTTGACCAGTGTTCTTATTTATTCCATATGTCTATAGAGCAGTGTTCCTCAATTTGGGCAACTTTATGATAGGTGGACTTCAATTCCCAGAATCTCCCTGTCAGAATCCACATGCTGGTTAGGGAATTCTGGGAGTTGAGGTCCACACCTCTTAAAGTTTCTAAAATTGAGAAACATTGCTCTATAGATCCAGAAGAACAAGAAAGGATACAACTATTCAAATTCTTAGTAGATGATATCTGACCTTGCTTGAGATCTGTGGAAGAGGTTGGACTATGTTCACTTGTGCATGGGCATTGACCCTCACATTTCACTGTCAGCTGCTTGTTCGTCAGGCAGGCCTGTTGCTCCAGTTTACACTGCAAAAGAATAACACAGAAGTCACACAAACAAGAAGCAACTGACCATCAAATAAGAGTAACTTCAGGATAAGGGACGTTACTGGTTCTCTTGCAAAGATCATCATAGTCTCAACTCACTTGGTCCTCCAGTGCCCAGACATGAATTCAACAGATTATTGATATTATCTAAGTTCTAGAGCAAGATGAAGATTTAATGCAACAGCTAGAAATTCATGCATAAACATGTAACAGATCATTTTTATTTATCCTAGTTGCTAAATCTTCCTACTATAAAATATATTCATTGTGGGACTCAATAGGTTGTCACAATATCAATATACCGATAGACAATAGAAATATAAATTCGTACAGTTGACAATTTCTCTATGTCATTAATTCAAGTCAGAGTAGATCTTACAAATATCCCTAGTAAAATATGTCTGCTTCTGGATTCATTCATCCTGCAATATACTCTCTGGAAAATCATCCCTGAACTGTAGTCATTCCTCTTCAGCTTAAAAACCCTTATGAAAAACAGCCCACCATCTTTTGGTGATGCATCAAAATGCATTAACAGCTTCTCCATTAATAGCCGGCTCATACTCTTCCTGAGTCTATTGTATTGTTTCTTTGCAGTTGGGATGTTCTACATTGTTGGCTGTCGTCAAAGCACATTGTACTATGTAATCTAACTATTTCTGTCACAAGTTCATGATTGGCATAGCCTTTGCAGTCCAACTCAGAAATAGGGCAACAGAAGAGAATATGTGTAGCTCAGGGTTGAACTGTGGGGTCTTTGGTGCTTTTGCAGACATTTCACAACCCAACTAGATAGCACCGGGTGAAATACTCCTGGTTCGCTTGTGCCTGTCGGTTGCCAGAGAGCCAGTCGCAAAGGCAGCATGAGGCTCCGCCCACCTGCCCAAACACCATCATTTGGGCTCTTTTACCCTTTACGCATGCATAGAACGCTTTGCGCATGGGCAAAGGGTAAAAGAACCCAAATGGCGGTGGACGGGAGGGTGGGCGGAGCCTGCTACTGCACGAATCCCAGTGACTAATAAGGTCCCACAGAGTTGGCCTTCTCCGGGTCCCGTCGACCAAACAATGTCGTTTGGCGGGCCCCAGGGGAAGAGCCTTTTCTGTGGCAGCCCTGGCCCTCTGGAATCAACTCCCCCCGGGGATTAGAACTGCCCCCACACTCCTTGTCTTTCGTAAATTACTCAAGACCCATCTATACCACCAGGCATGGGGGAGTTGAGACACCTTTCTCCCAGGCTTTTTTTATATTTATGTTTGGGTATGTATATGTTGTTTGCTTTAAAAAAAATATGATAGGGTTTTATGTGCTTTTTAATATTAGATTTGTTTTCACTGGAATATTGTTTTTATTATTGTTGTGAGCCGCCCCGAGCCTTTGGAGAGGGGCGGCATACAAATCTAATAAATTGAATTGAATTGAATTGAATTCATGACAGCTCTCCAACAACCGACAGCCGTGAGCGAAGAGGGAGCATTTTACCCCTGAGAAAACATCATTAGTGTTAGGAAATAATACCCCTGCATAACTTCTGTAATTTACTTCACCCCTCATTTCTTTGGCAATGTAAACACACCTCTAGGATCCAAGGCCCTTAATGTGTTTTGGATCAGGCACTGGTGGACTACTCAGTTCAATTTCTATAAGTCTTTGTGAATAGTGACAATGCTTTTTTATATTTTATTTAGGATGCCTAGAGAATGCACTAGTTATATTATTGGTGAGTGGCTAAGCACAACATAATAATAAAAATAATTAGTATGCAAAATCTTAAGGTTTCCTCCAAATTTATTGCTCACTCTGGCCAGATGCCCATTGTACTTTGTGATTTTTACACCCTGCCCTCTTTGGGTAGTAATTGCATTTATAAAGTCTTTCAAAGATCTGCTTTTCCCCTCTGGCTTTGGGCTACAATGAGTGTAAAATCCTTGATAGGAAATCGCACGTTAATTAGAATAGCCTTTTCTCTTTCAACATGTATCACCTAGCTTTATTAATTTCTTCCTTGCTGTTTCTTAATGCTTACACCAGAGTCTTCATGGAATTGGTAATTTCATTCAGTTGACAAACAAATAAATAAACATGTTTTGAAAAATTGTCTACAAAGGCCAGGGAAAAAAATTCCCTCTTGTTACTTTTATAAGAAAGAGCCAACAAAGGTCATCATATTTCAGAATTCCCTTGCCTGACTTATTTCAGTGAGATAGTTTCGACCCCTATGTCTGGAAAAGGTCTATTTTGTTAAAAAGTAAATACCCCTAAAGATCTTTAATAAATCAGTTGTAAACTGATTCTCTATTTCATGTGTCCCAGCAGCTGGTCCGATCCCACAGAGTCTGCCTTCTCCAGGTCCCATCAGCCAAGTAATGCCACCTGGTGGGGACTAGGGGAAGGGTCTTCTCTGTGGCAGCTCTGGTCCTTTGGAACCAACTCCCCCCAGAGATTTACACTGCCCTCACCCTCCCGGCCTTTTCAAAGATTTTAAAAATACACCTCTGCTGGCAGGTCTGGGGCCATTGAGCATTGACACCCTACTCCTGCCAAATAGTATGTCTGTGATGAGATGAATGTTGATTGAATGGTTTTATAAGTTTGGGTTTTTACATTAGTTTAAATGTTTGGATTTCCAAATGTAGCTATTAGGATTGTATTTTATTATTGTCTATTTTGTATTCTTTTTATGCTGTAAGCTGCCCTGAGTCCCAGGGTGAAGGGTGGCCTAGAAATAAAATAAAATAAAATAAAATAAATAAAATAAAATAAAATAAAATAAAATAAAATATAAAATAAAATAAAATAAAATAAAATAAAATAAAATAAAATAAATAAATAAATAAATAAATAAATAAAATAAAATAAATAAAATAAAATAAATAAAATAAAATAAAAATAAATGAAAATATAAATAAATAAATAAATAAGTAAGTAAGTAAGTAAGTAAGTAAGTAAGTAAATAAATAAGTAAGTAAATAAATAAATAAATAAATAAATAAATAAATAAATAAATAAATAAATAAATAAATAAATAAAGTGACTTTTTGTTCTCTGGCAGCATTGTTATTATTCTTACACATATTGCCCAAACTAAAAATTAAGATTGTTTACCAGAATGGAACACAACAACATGAACATTCCTAAAACACACTACCCCTCCCTTAAATATATGAAATTCCATTCACTTAAAAGTAGTGCATCTACCAAAATGAAAAGTTAGGCAAATGTTACTGTTTGTGTCCAGACATTACTGTAGAAACAATGTTGTATTAATGGTTTTGCAACCAAAGCCAAGATACTAAAATGAACTTCAGAGCAGCTCCATTGACATTTGGGGAAGGACCACCTCTAAATGCACATCTGCTTAACCTCATGTCATGTGCGGCCTTCTCCTCTCAAACACCACCAGGAGGAATGCACAGAATGAGCAGATTTAAACTGGAGGAAATGGTCCAAAAGGAAGCCAAGCCAAAGATGTCTTTATAGGTTAAGCCTTGACTTTGATCTGAAACTTACATGATAAAGATTCTGCTCAGTTTGTATGTGGTGTGTATGTGGGAGAGACCTCTCTCTTTGATCTTAGTTTTTGATGGTTTGGGAGTGACATTGGCACTGCCAAAGAGATTAGTGCAGAACACTACTACCAAAAATTGTTCTCAAAATGGCTAAAGAAGTGGAATATACAATGAGACACACCAACTCCATGTCAGGATATAGATCTTTATCAGATAAAGTGGTCCAAACTATCTCACCGAAGGTGATCGCGTTCAGGTGTAGGTTCAACTTATAGAAAAATCATACTATGAATATAAAAAGAGCTACAAGCCACTGTTTTCAAAATATTGCTTCATTTCCAAACAGCAGAGACAAAAATCTGGTAGATGACCAAGACTATGGATCTTCCAAAGGCACCAGGCAAATATCAGGTCTCCTACCCCTCAACCTGAGAATCTCAACTGTTAGCTTTTAATTTTTGTAAAAGCATATTTCTGCTTCTTCTGGTAGGGTGAAAATATGCTCACAAGCATGTGATTGACCTTCCAAAATCTAAGGAGGAGCTAAGGAATGGGACCTCTAGATGTTGGATGCCAGGCTTCAGGGCCCTGAAGAACTGTTTGCTTCCTGACTTACAAAACATGCCAAGGTTTTACAATGTGTATCCTATTTGCAGAATCCAAGTTGGGTCTTTACTGAATGTTGCTCACCATAAAGCAGTTTTAAAGCACAGTATAGGTCAGGGGTGTCAAACTCAAGGCCCGAGGGCTGGGTTCAGCCCTCAGGGTGCTTCAATCTGCCCCTCAGGGCCGACCTGGAAACCACAAAGGACCAGCCTGCAGTGCTTCTGCCAGTGAAAACAGGCTTGCGGGGACTGTGGGTGGCTCTCCCAAGCTCTGTTTTCATTGGTAGAGAAATATAGGAGGCCGTCGCAGGTAAAAACAGAACTCGAGAGCTCGATTTTGCTGGCAGAGTGCTTAAGCCGCCACAGGTGCCCTCCAACTTGACTGATGTTGAGCTAATCAAAAACACCCTGATGCAGCCCTCAATGAAATCGAGTTTGACACCCCTGCTATAGGTGGTCTTGCTTACAATTCAGTCCAAACACATTAAATGCCCTGCTTCTTGGCACAGCAGGTGTTGGATACATCTGAAGCTTCAGTTCTCCCCCTTCAGTGTTTTCCGGCAATATGGATCATTCTTCACACAGATTTTTTAAATTCACGGGGCAGATTGTGCAGGAAGGATTTAGTAGCAGGCTGACTATTTGATCCTGCTTTGGCTTTGTTATTTAAATTTCAAGCCACGAGGAAGTCAAAGCAAGGCATAATGAATCTCCTTAAAAGTTAATCTTCCAAATGAAATTTCTTGCTGTGTCTCCTATTTGGAACTAATCACTCAAAGGCTTCCCAACGTTCATAGATGCATAATTAGAAATGGACTGGTCTTTTCCTGCAAGCTATAAGCACATCTTTCAGTCATTGGTTGACCTGAGCACAAGCATTTTAATAAATGATGATGCCCAGAGGAATGGGGGTCAGAATTAGAAAATGACAAGTATATTACATTGAATGAGATGGTAGATGTGTTGCGTAGGACAAAACATTCCTTCTATGAGATATATGGGAAGAGGCCTTTGCCAGTAGCAGGGATATTTTATTTTATTTTATTTATTTTAATTATTTTCTTCCTTTATTTTAATTTTTTAATTATTTTTTATTTAATTATTTTTTAATTCTATCTATTTATCTACCTACCTACCTACCTACCTACCTACCATCTATCTATCTATCTATCTATCTATCTATCTATCTATCTATCTATCTATCTATCTATCTATCTATCTATCTATCTAATCTATCTATCGTATCTATCGTATCTATCGTATCTATCGTATCTATCTATCTATCTATCTATCTATCTATCTATCTATCTATCGTATCTATCTATCTATCTATCTATCGTATCTATCGTATCTCTATCTATCTATCTATCTATCTATTTATCTATCGTATCTATCTATCTATCTATCTATCTATCTATCTATCTATCTATCTATTTATCTATCGTATCTATCTATCTATCGTATCTATCGTATCTATCTATCTATCTATCTATCGTATCTATCTATCTATCTATCGTATCTATATCTATCTATCTATCTATCTATCTATCTATCTATCTATCTATCGTATCTATCTATCTATCTATCTATTTATTTATCTATCGTATCTATATCTATCTATCTATCTATCTATCTATCTATCTTTCTATCTATCTAATCTATCTATCTACAGTATCTATCTATCATTTCCCTACATAAATATCTATCTATTTTTTATAGATATTTTATAGATAGATAAGAGCCAGGGTGGCGTAGTAGTTAGGGTGCAACACTGTAGGCTACTTCAGCTAACTGCTAGCTGTAGTTCAGCAGTTCAAATGTCACCACCGACTCAAGGCTGACTTCAGACTTCAGCCTTCTGAGGTGAGTAAAATGAGGATTGCTGGGGACAATATGCTGATTCTGTAAACCGCTTAGAGAAGGCTGTAAAAGCAGTATGAAGTGGTATATAAGTCTAAATGCTATTGCTATTATATAATTCAAAATAGTGAACATAAAGATAGTCCTCAAACTGACCAAAAGTAAGGCCAAAATTGAACCCAAAATTTCTGTTGCTAAGTGAGACAGTTGCTAAGTGAATTTTGCCTCATTTTTAAAACTTTCCTTGCCATCATTATTAGGTGAATTGATAAGTTAATAACTCAGTTGTTAAGTGAATCTGGTTTCCCCGTTGACTTTCCTTAGCAGGTCACAAAAGGTGATTGTGTGACCTTGGGAGACACAGCAATGGCCTTAAATGACCTCCTGCTGCACGAATCCCAGCGGCCGATTAGGTCCCACAGAGTCGGGCTTCTCCAGGTCCTGTCGACTAAACAATGTCATCTGGCGGGACCTAGGGGAAGAGCCTTCTCTGTGGTGGCCCCGGCCCTCTGGAATCAACTCCCCCCTGAAATTCGAATTGCCCCCACTCTCCTCGAATTCCGTAAGATGTTGAAGACCCATCTATGCCGCCAAGCATGGGGGGATTAATTTCCCCCCTCACTTTTCCTGACTCAACATATGAGATTGATGTGATTGTTTTAGAATTGTTAGTTTTTAATAAACAATGGATTTTTAATATAGTTTATATTGGATTTGTATTCTATTGTATTTATTGTTGTTGTGAGCTGCTTTGAGTCCTCGGAGAGGGGCGGCATGCAAATCTAATTAATAATGATAATGATAATCATGATGATGATGATGATGATGATGATGATGATGATAATAATAATAATAATAATAATAATAATAATAATAATAATAATAATAATAAATATGAACCAGTTGCCAAGCATCTGAATTTTGATCTCGTAACTATGGGGAAGCCTCAAAGGTCTTAAATGTGAAAAACGGACATCAGTCCTTTTTTCAACTTTGAATGGTCACTAAACAAACTGTTGTAAGTCGAGAACAACCTGTACCCTTCCTCCTCCTATTTTTCCCCACAACAACAACCCTGACAGTGATTGGCCCCAAATCACCCAGTTAGCTTTTATGTCTAAGGCAGGACTAGAACTCACAGTCATCCTTTTTCTAGTCTGGTACCTTAACCACTAGACCAAAAAGTTTCTGACATTTTGCCAAGCAGTATACAGACTTTGATTACCTGAAATGCGTGTATATTAAAGGATTTTTAGCTCAGGAAAAAAGAATAAGAAAGGGAAAGTATAGAAATAATATTAGACATAATGTGAAGGAAGCACGTATCGGCTCCATTTTGAAACATACCTGTAGCTGATTACCTTAATAGAGTTGGAAAGGACCTTGTAGGTCATCTAGTCCAGCTCCCCCCATCCAAGCAGGAGACCCTACACCACTGATGGCGAACCTATGGCACATATGCCACAAGTGGCACGCAGAGCCATACTGGTGGGCACGTGGGTTCAGGCCTTCTGAGCTCACTGGGAGTCAGAAAACAGGCTGTTCCCAGTCTCCAGGGGTGTGGGGAAGGCCCTTTTTTGCTCTTTCCAAGCTACAGAGCCTTTCTAGGAGCCTGGGGAGGGCACAAATGGCCTCCCCATCCCCGAAGGTCCTATGGAGGCCAGAAACCACCTGTTTTCCAGTACTGGTTGGACTGGAAGTCCCATGTTTTTGTTTTCCCCAGGCTTCAGAGCCTTTCTAGGAGACTGGAGAGGGTGAAAATGGCCTCCCCTACCCCACCCCACCCCACTCAGAGGCCAGAAATAGCCAATTTGAAAGTTGGGAAATGGGCCATTTCTGGCTCTCGGGAAGAGGCTGTTTTTGTCCATCTCAGGCTCTGAGAAAGGCTCTGAAGCCTGGGGAGAGCGAAAAATAGGTGTGCCATTGCATGCTGGGAGCGGTGGTCACGCATGCAGGTGTATGTACACATGGGTGCATAGAATTATGGGTGTGGACACACATGTCCCTTTCCCCCATGCAAGCCCCCCTTTTGGCACACAAACCAAAAAAAGCTCTCCATCACTGCCCTACACCATTTCTGACAGATGGCAGTGCAGTCTCTTCTTGAAAGCTTATAATAATATAATAATATAATTATAATTATATAATATAATAATAACAACAGCAACAATAGAGTTGGAAGGTCTTCTAGTCCAACCCCCTGCTTAGGCAGGAAACTATACTACTTCAGACAGATGGTTATCCAAACATCTTCTTAAAAATTTCCAGTGTTGGAGCATTCACAACTTCTGGAGGCAAGCTGTTCCACTGATCAATTGTTCTGATTGTCAGGAAATTATCCTTAGTTCTAAGTTACTTCTCTCCTTGATTAGTTTCCACCCATTGCTTCTTGTTCTACCCTCAGGTGCTTTGGAGAATAGGTTGACTCCTTCTTTGTGGCAATCCCTGAGATACTGGAACACTGCTATCATGTCTCCCCTGGTCCTTCTTTTCATTAAACTAGCCATGTCCAGTTCTTGCAACCATTCTTCATATGTTTTAGCTTCTAGTCTCCTAATCATCTTTGTCGCTCTTCTCTGCATTTTTTCTAGAGTCTCAACATCCTTTTTTCATCGTGGTGACCAAAATTGAATGCAGTATCCCAAGTGTGGCCTTACCAAGGCCTTATAAAGTGGTATTAATTCTTCACAAGTGTCTCCATATTGATAGCAGAAGTTAAAAGCTTACCCTCTATTAGCCAAAAGGGGGGGGGGGGAATAGGACAGGACAGCACAGCAGAGTTACCCAAGTAAGTGTTGATTCTGGAAGTTCCATTATAACATAAGGCAAATTGTCATGAATATAATGTAAGGCATGCAAAACACATTTTTACCATTCTAACCAGTGTTCCCTCTAATTTTTTGGGGGGGATGGGCGGAAAAGTATAGTGTCTGAGCGGCAGTCCCTTCGGGACTGGGCGGCACAGAAATAATAAACAAACAAACAAACAAACAAACAAACAAAAAACCCACCCTGTTTTGCCTCAGAGAATTTCAAAATAAAATACTGTACTGTGTGTCTATAACAGTGAGCTCATAATAGGGCAACTCTATCAATATCAAAATGCCACTTAAATAGTTGAGCTAGTTTCAAACTAGATTTTGATTTTCTTTCTCTCTTCCTTACTCCCATTCTTTTTCTTTCTCTTTTCCTTCCTCTCTTTTTTCTATCTGTTTCTCTCTCTTCCTCTCTTCCTCCTTCCCTCTCACTCTTTCCCTCTCGGCTTCTGGGCAGGTTTGGAAAACTCTGAGTTGATGATTTTTAAGTGAGCGATTGCTCACTGCTCAGCTTAGAGGGAACTATGATTCTAACTATACCCCTGTGTCATTATTTAAAGCATTTGCTTTGCCCCAAAATTCTGGCAATATTGTATTGTTATCTACCCATTTAAAAATAATTAGCTTTATCTATGATGTATTCCAGTCAAGTGAATCTATTTTTAATTGTTGCTATCAGCACCAAGGGATAATGTTTGATGCCAATATATGAACATAAACTTCTTTTTTCCCCTAATCAAGATCATTAGGGTCATTTGCTATTTTCCCCTGGAAAATTGAAGACATCTAAAGGAGCTTATATCCCCTCCCCCACTTTATTTATTTATTACATACAGTATGTACAAAATTCTTTACACTGCTTATCTCTTAGCAAAAGTACAGTAGGCATTATCTTATGTGACTTTCTGGTAATAGAAAAGTAATCATTTATTTAGAGAAAAGTGACATGGGCTTCGTATTCTTTCATAGCTCAGAAGAAAACTTCAAATATCAATCCTCTTGAGTTTTCTTTCTCATCACTTCACAAGTGATAAAACCAAGCTTCCCGAATGACCAAGTGCTTGTGAGATACAGATCAAGTTGATTTATTACATTTATATATCACTTTTCCTCCTGGGGATCCTGTTTTTTTACTCTTAAAGCAACTTTGTGAGCATGCTAGCCCATGAGAAAACATTTGATCCAATTTCAGACATCAGCAATCGTTGCAGCCACTGCCCTAGGAAATGGCAGATTACATTTAAGGGGAGGGGGGCTTTAAACCACTCTAAATTGAAAGGTGGTGGTAATTTGTTATCAGGATGCCAGTGCTGTCATTTCTGTGCCTTCAAAATATAGCTCAGCCTGCAGAAATTAAACAGATTTAAGCTTTTCCTTTAATATATTGTTGCTGCTAAGAACGAAGAGTTGCGGGAGTGGTTTGATCAAAATCCATACTGAAAGATGCAATCTAAACATTACCTCGGGTAGCTGCAAAGGGAATGAGACAACACACAAGGCAATTAGTGCCTAGATAGGCAATCTGGAGCCTCCGGGTATTTTGAGTAACAATTTCCCAAATTCCTCTACCATGTTAGTAGTGGGAGTTGAAATCCAAGCAGCTTGAGGGTAATGGGTTTCCCCCCTACCATTTCCCTCTGGGTATCTTCTTCAGCCAAATGCATCTCACAGCGGTTGTTGTGAGGGTGGAAGGGATAGGCAAAGAAATGGATAGGTGTAGTAAGAATAACACACAACTCTGTTAAAAATGGAATTTAGGGGTAGTGATTTCTGACAGTCTCAAAATGGGTGAACAGTGCAGTTAGGTGGTAGCGAAAGCAAGTAGGATGCTTGGCTGCATAGCTAGAGGAATAACAAGCAGGAAGAGGGAGATTATGATCCCGCTATATAGAGTGCTGGTGAGACCACATTTGGAATACTGTGTTCAGTTCTGGAGACCTCACCTACAAAAAGATATTGACAAAATTGAACGGGTCCAAAGACGGGCTACAAGAATGGTGGAAGGTCTTAAGCATAAAACGTATCAGGAAAGACTTAATGAACTCAATCTGTATAGTCTGGAGGACAGAAGGAAAAGGGGGGACATGATCAAAACATTTAAATATGTCAAAGGGTTAAATAAGGTCCAGGAGGGAAGTGTTTTTAATAGGAAAGTGAACACAAGAACAAGGAAACACAATCTGAAGTTAGTTGGGGGAAAGATCAAAAGCAACATGAGAAAATATTATTTTACTGAAAGAGTAGTAGATCCTTGGAACAAACTTCCAGCAGACATGGTAGATGAATCCACAGTAACTGAATTTAAACATGCCTGGGATAAACATATATCCATCCTAAGATAAAATACAGAAAATAGTATAAGGGCAGACTAGATGGACCATGAGGTCTTTTTCTGCCATCAGACTTCTATGTTTCTATGTTTCTATTAATGCTTTACCCACCCAAAAAGGCTTTACAGAATTAGTTCTAGAGTGGAATTCTAACTGATGGGCCTTTGCAACAGGTACCAGCTACAGGTAGTCCTTGACTGACAACAGTTCATTTAGTGACCATTCAAAGTTACAACGGCACTGAAAAAAGTGACCTATGGCCATTTTCCAAAACCGTTACAGCATCTTCATGGTCACATGACCAAAATTGAGATCCCTGGCAGCTGACTCATTTTTATGATAGCTACAGTGTGCCGGATCATAAGATCCCTTTTTCAGACCCTCCGACATGCAAAGTCAGTGGGAAAGTCAGATTCACTTAACGGCCGTGTTATTAACTTAACAAATGCAGTGATTTATTTAACAACTATGGCCAAAAAATAAATAAATGGGGCAAAACCAGAGATGGGTTGTTGCCGGTTCAGACTGGTTTGATCAAACTGGTAGTTGCGAACAACGGGAGACACCTCCCGCCACCCTCCCGGCTCTCCCGGCACTATCCCGTCCTATACCGTTGTGTTTTGAAGGCACATGTGCTTGCATTTTCAGGGCTGGACAAACCGATTGTTACATTGTACATTCGCTCCAATTCTTGGTATTTTGATAAACATGTTTGTCTAAAATAATTCCTGGAAAATACTGGCATTACTTTTCCCCTTTTTCTCAAAATTGCAAGGACAGGCCTGTTTTTGAAAGGTTTTATAATGCCAAATATAATATACTAACAACATAACTCACAAATATCTTTTACCTACAAAATGAATAAACATAACCAAACTAAGTTGTCACAATATATATCCCTGCTAGCTTGCAGGTACTACTCCTCCCCTTTTTTTTTTACCTTATCTAAAATCTTTACTATATTACCTATCTATTAATGCATATAGCAAAGCAGTCCTTTACTCTTAAATTACTATATATTATAGATATAAGACCATGTAAATACGAATATTGAATACAAAATAATTATCTATAAATGTTTGAAATGAATATACAACAATATATACATGCTACTGTGTAAAAAGATTTCTTGCCCCACACACCCCTCCTATCTTTCTTTTTGTATTCCCCTTCCCCTTCCCTATTCTTAATAAATTAATAAAGTAATGCCAAATAAGCTACAGAATTTTATTGATTCTAGTATACGCCCCAAATTTTTCTTATAGACGCCCAGTGGGAAAACTCACTGACCAACTTTTTCAGTTAGTAACATAAATTTTGGGGCCGTAACTCGAGGACTACCTGTACTGTTCAGATCCTCTCACTGATCCCAAGAAAAACACCCAATCTGTTATAAAGTAGGCAGATCCTCTGCTAGCCCAAAGCTGCCTCCCCCGCTGCTTCCCATCCCTGCTTCTTTTTCAGAATCAACTATTGTTTTTTTCCTTACCACAGAGCTGTAAGTATGGCCATCGGAGCCACAGACGGAGGCAAGCTGGGTCATGTGACAAGGTTTGCACAGGTTCTCCTTGTTTCCATGGAGCTTCACGGCAGGCTGTTTGATTCTAGTGCCCGTGCACAAGGCATAGAGAAAAGAGAAAGAGCAACACACATTAAAAAAGCATGGCTAAGATCAACTTCTCTCCTTCTTGGGGTTTTTGCAAAGGTGAAATGCCCCTAATTCACACACAGGTTCTTACTGCAATGTTGGCACCCTTGAAGAAAAGTCACCAAGGTCTTTCCTCAACCTGGTGCTCTCCAGAGGTGTTGTGAACACAGGTTTACAGATTTACAGATTTCCAACCAGCATGCAAACAGGAATTATGAAGGCTGCTAATCTTGAACACATCCAAAGGTTGACTAAATTTGACTCGTGGTCCTCAAGAGAGATAGCCTTGAGAAAAGGAGAGCCAGAGGGGACATGATAGCTGTATACAGGTATATGAGGGGCTGCCACAGAGAGGAGGGGGTCACTCTATTCTCCAGAGCACCAGAGGGCCAGACGAGGAACAACGGCTGGAAACTGACCAAGGAGAGATTCAACCTGGAAGTAAGGAAGAACTTCCTGACGGTCAGAGCGATCAACCATTGGAACAACCTGCCTGCGGAGGTTGTGAACTCCCCAACTCTGGACACTTTCAAGAGGAGATTGGACTGCCACTTGGCTGGGGTGCTTTAGGATTCCTGCTCAGGCAGAGGGTTGGACTTGATGACCTACATGGTCCCTTTCAACTCTAACAAGAAAGAAAGAAAGAAAGAAAGAAAGAAAGAAAGAAAGAAAGAAAGAAAGAACAGACATATATCAAGGGAAGTGCTTCATAGCAGAAGTGAAAGCTGACGGTTCGTCTCTAAACTTTCAACCACATAATTAAATCATGGTGGAAGAGCCAGGAAAGGGAAGTGAACCTTGTTGAAGCAGTCTGGCAGGTCATGTGAAGAAAGCAGAAAGTACCTTAGGGATCTAGGAGTTGCCATAGCACAACTTATCTCAGGACAATTAAATGCTGTATCAAATGTTTCATTCAGTTACTTTTATTATTGGTGACCACATTTTTGTCAAAATTATTGTCGTTTTGTATTTCTGGACTGACTTTCTGAATTTTATTATTATTGGCCATGGTTCTGTTGAACTTAATTTAAGTTTTGAACTTGTTGAATTGTTCCATTCCTTGTCTCAGCCATAGGTAAAGGTGTGCAGCACACACCTTTCTTTCTCTGTGACTTTTTTCCCTTATCTTTAAAAAGATACGAGATGAGATGTTGGCATTCCTTTTATTTATTCAGACAGGATGTGGCACTATCTTATTTCCTTGTTCTGTATAAGTGTATGTGCGCCCAGATTCCAAGTCATGGAAGACCCACAGCACTAGGTGGCAAACATCATTAACACTTTTATCAAACAGAAGGAATAATTTTGAAATTCTTAGATTACGATCTCCCAATCTTGGTTCATAAGATGTTAGGCATCTAAAGTACAACTTCCTAGCACCTCTTCTAAGCCATCCAGGGGGATATTGACCAAAAATATCAGTGCTCTGATTTGAGGTGGAAAGGGAAGGTTTAGGAGGCATAAAATGTGGCATTTAATATACTATGATAACTCGTAATCTGGCTAATGTTGCATACAACTCTCTAAAGGATAATGAAATATAAGTTCAATATCATCTATAAACCTAGAATTCATCCATCCATCATTTTTCTACCTCATCCCATTCCAGTAATGGTGCGATAACTGCTCTCTAATTTTGATCCAATAACTGTAAAAAAAAACTTTAAACATCTCTTTCAATTTCCATTTAACATTAAGTTGTTAAGTGTAAATAATTTTGTATTTTAAAAAGTTACAATATATCTCTGGACAAATTCAATCTAATCCTCAAATTCCACAGACAAAAGCTGATTTTTCTCCTTGGACTATATGTATATCAAAAAATATATGAATAGCTAGATCACTCAATCAGGAATTAATGTATTTAAACTTAATTGTTCATGTAGTAACAGCAGCTAGGATTGCATTTGCACAAAAATGGAAAATAAATAAAATAGCAACCGAAGGAGAAATTCTTAAGAAAATCTTGGACTGTGCAGAAATGAATAGATTAACAATGAAACTTAACGATAAAAAAGATTCAGAATACTATAATGTATGGGTGAAATTTTATGAATAGATAGAAAAAGAATATGATAGAGATTAAATTATTATGATTAAAATAAAAATAAAATGGAAAAGAAACTGAGGAAACCCAGATGACAGAATTAGATCAAGGAGGTAGCATTAGATTAATAACTTATACCTAAAATAAAGACTTAACAATATAGATATAGTGTTAAACAATAAGAAGATTAAAAGTGACATTGGCAAGCCAAAGAAGGATGGGAAAATGTTATCAGTCTGTTAAATGTAATATGTATTGGAATTAAAATCATTCAGGGAAGGGTTTAGAAGGAGAAAAAGGAAGTAAAAAGGAAGGAGAGAAGGGAAAGAGGAGAGGGAAATAGGAAGAGAGAGAGAAGGAGTAAGAAGGTAGGGAGAGGAGAAGGAGATAGAGAGAGGGGAGTGTTGAGAAAATAAAGAAACAGTCTGATCAATAACAGCAAGATTACATGTAAAAATAGGCTGTTGAATTTTGATTGATTGGAAAATGTGTGTACTATTGACATATTCTTAAGGTATATATTGATATATATATACCGGTATATGGAAACTGTGGAGAAAAGATAACAACAACAGCAACAACAACAACAATGATGATGATGATGATGAATTAATGTATGTATAACTTAATGGCTTCCTTACCGGTGCTCCAGTTTTTTGCGACTGATACACATGGCCCTCTGGTAACCCTGGGCAATGCACACCTTATGCCGGCTGCATTTGATCTTCTGGCAAGGATCTTTTGTGGTGTCCAGACCTAAAGCAAGTGGCAAAGAGAACATGTGTCATCCTACACTAATTTTGGGATCCAAAATATCACTCACCTTAACAGAATAACAAAGTTAGAAGGGATCTTGGAAGCCTTCTTATCCAACTCCTTGCTCAGGCAGGAAACCCTATAACATTTCAGACATGAATAGTGTTGAGTGAACCCAACATAGTTCGGGTTCGGCACCTGAATTTTTAAAAAAGTTCCTGGAATCCCCATTTCAGCTGGCCAGGAAGGACGTCTCAGTGACGTCAAAGCTCTGCCCCTGGAATCTCCTAGTGGGATTCCCCACCTCCTTTTTCGCCTCCCGACTGGCCGACAGCTCCCCGGCTCTTCTGAAAAAGTGCCGCCGCCCAGCTGTCACCTTTGGAAACAGCCGGGGCGCTTCTCGGCGGTCTCCCGAACACCGAACCTGGAAGTTCGACAAAAGTTTCGGTTCGGGTTCGGGAGACTGCTGGGAAGCGCCCCGGTTGTTCCGGAAGATGACATCTAGGCTCTGGCGCTTTCTGGCGCTCTCCCAAACCTGAACCTGAACTTTTGCTGAACCTTTGCAAAAATTCAGGTTTGGGGGTCGGTAAACCGAACCGCGCATAGTTCAGTACGAACCCGAACTTCGTAAGTTTGGTTTGCCCAACACTAGACATGAATGGTTGTCCAGATTCATTTTGTCCAGATGTGTTGCAGACATCTGGAGACAAGTCATTCCATTGATTAATTGTTCTCGCTCTCAGGAAATTCCTCCTTAGTCCCAGGTTGGTTCTCTCCTTGATTAGTTTCATAGATCCATTGCTTCTCATTCTATTTTCAGGTGGTTTGAAGAATAGGTTGACCTGCTTAATCGTTCCTCGAGCATCTTTACACACACCAGTGATGGTGAACCTTTTAGAGACCGAGTGCCCAAATGGCAACCCAAAACGAACTTATTTATCGCAAGGTGCCAACACGGCAATTTAATCTGAATAATGAGGTTTTACTACATAAAATAATGATAAACAAGGCAGAGTTCAGCTAATTGTTCTAAGAAACATGCTTTTGAAATATTACATTTAGCAACAATTAAAAAGAAAAATGTTTGTAATATTTCTTTCCCTCCCTCCCTTTCTTCCCCCCTCTTTTTCTCTTTCCCTCCCTTCTTCCCTCTTTCTCTCTTTCCCTCTCTCTCTCCCTCCTTCCCCCTTTTTTCTTTCTCCCCCCTCTCTCCCTCCCTCTTTCTCTCCTCCACTCTTTCCTTTCCTCTCTCCCTTTCCTTCCCTCCCCCTCTTTCTTTCTTTCTTTCTTTCTTTCTTTCCTTTGTTCTTTCTTTCTTTTTCTTTTTCTTTCTCTCTCTCTCTCTCCCTCCATCCTCCCTCCTCCCTACCCTCCTCTCCCCATGGAAGAAACATAATGGAATTGGGCTGGGGCAATGGCGCGCATGCCAACAGAGAGAGCTCAGAGTACCATCTCTGGCACTTGTGCCATAGGTTTGCCATCACTGACCCAGACTGTCATCTAACATATCATAAGCAATTCTAGTTACATTGTGAAGTGCTGTTTTATACAACAATCTCAGGAACTGAAAGTCACCTCATGATTTGTTTTAAAAGCAGTTTGATTGCCAATTTTGTTATGCCTTTTTTAATACCCTGGCTGCTATTTATAATATTGAAATGATGGACCCACATTATTTATTCATGTGTTGAATTTATATCCCGATCCTGTTTCAATATAAGCTAAAATGCTGCAGAAGAAATTGCGTTTGTTCAGTGTAGGAGATCTCAAGGACTTGCATTCGCTAGCTGAGTGCACTTCTGAATATTTGGTTAATAGGTAAATAAGTGGATTCACATCTTTACATGGAGATGCTCACTCACAAGTCCAAAGCTTTCTAGGTTTTGCAAAGAGCATATATCTGCAAACCCCTGTATCTCAAACTAGAGAACCTTAAGATTCATGGACTCCAACTCCCAGAATTCCCCAGCCAGCAAATGGCCAAATTCCACCAGTGTCAGCTGCCACCTTACGCTTTGCTTGTACTTTGCTACCCTCCGGCGACAGTCTGCTATGAACTCTGGAGAGAGTGGATGGGAGGAGAATGCTTGGGGGAAAATAAAATTTACTGCTGCATCTCCTCAAGATGCTGCCTCAAGGTCACCCGACTGAGAAAAGGCAGCTGCTTACCAATCTATGCTTGAACTGACCATTCAAAAAACACCTTGCTTAAAACTGATTGGTCGGGGGGGGAGCATCAGTGATGGGAGGCTGACTTTAGAGCAATGCACAGTTCAGCTATGCATGGCTGCAATACCCTTCTCATAAAACTATGCTTTTCTCAGCAAATGGAGCCAATTTCTATTTAGAGGTGTAAGTGGTGGCAGGTCTGACAACCAGGATGAATGAAAACAACTTATATTGTTTTCCATCTTCAATCATAACCCATATTATAATTTGGATTTTTTTTTTTTAAAGGAAAACAGTAACTATGGATAAAAGCCAAGCCACCTTAATCATGGTCACAAACATCTGAATCTGGATCAGAGACATTTGGGCTCAAAATTTAAGCACTGTAAAGTAATGACTCGATCTAGAAATTTGCTCTGATCCAGCAAGACCAATGTGTTTATCAGAAATCTCCCAAAGGCTTATAGCTACTGACTGAGAGGATATGTAGAATGACAGTGCTTATCCATAATATCATATTGTACCGACAGTAGAAATCTCTTGAGGTGAACCAATGATCCTAATTTGCAAGGCCTCCAATTACATTATCACCAATTGCCTGCAATAATTGCTAGATTTGGATCACAAGCCACACTCGGATCTAGCTTTAAACTTCCCAATTTCATTGGCAAAATAAATGAATTTGTGAGTTTGTAGCCAGCAAATATTACAGGCAGCAAAAGGCTGTCAGGCAGATGCTCTTACACAATTTTCTGAAGTTCAGGAAAAAAATCCTTCCCCACAAAAAAACCCTAAATAATTGTAGCTCCACCACACTTAACAAGCAAAGATTAGTACTTCAATGGTACAATAATCTAACAAGGAGTAATCCCCATTAAAAACAACAGGGATTACTTTTGAATAGATCTGTATAGGATTGCACTGCAGTTAATTAAAACCTGGAACACAGTCCAAATTAACTCAGAAAATAGCTGAGTATGAACATGGACAGCCAAGTCTATTGAATTCCACAACAGGGAAAGAAACAGCAAAATAACCTGTGTTGAAGTCCCAATTCAATCATTTGGAGGATATAGAATAGCAGGTGGAGATTGTATATGAATGGAAGTTGCAACAGTTGGAACTCTGGAGTTCAAAATGCAGTGTTAATGCACAAAGGATTTTTTATTATTGTTTATAGCAAATCCTACATACAAATATTGAACAGCATATTGTTAGAGGGCACTATAATTAAATGAACACAGAGAAAACTACAAACCTCTGTGTTCTGTTGTAATATATGTTATATAACAAGACTTTTCCCAACACAATTGGAAAAAGAAAGGGAACACAGATCTATTACTAGAAAACATAACATCACAAAGGAAACCATTCAAGAGAGATGGATTTTAACCATAGAGAAGAAAAATTGGAATCCATTCTTGACGCCTGGCACTCGACGTGTCCTAATATTTAAATTGGCTCTTTTCCAAAAGAGAAATACCAAACTTCAAAAATAAAAAGGAGAATAATAGTTTTCATTCTCAAGGAATGTTGCAGTTTGTAAAATGCACTCAGAGCTGATAAAACAGAAGAAAGCAAAACATTTTCCTTTACATTTGCCTTTACGAACATCCTGGCATGCAGTTATTTTCAAATGTTTACAAGAATGGATAACAAGCAAATGAGAACAACCACCTCAGTTCAATTTCTCATTCTCAACAATTTGCAGAAAAACCTTTCTTTCCAAGCAACTTCAGCCATCCTTCTCTTGGTGGCAACAACACTAAAAAACATACACACTATAAAAAGGGGAAAAGAAATTACCCTCATCTACTGGCTGATTATCTTCCCAGCTCTTGATGTAGTCATCCTGTTAGAGAGAAGCAAAAAAGAAGAACAAGTTAATAGAAAATGTCAGCAATAAAAAAACCCTTGTTATTCAGAATGCCAGGTAAATCAAAAGTCTTCCTCAATCTTGGGCACAGCATTACAGTGATCCCCCGAGTTTCGTGATCCCGATCATTGCGAATCGCTATATCGCGATTTTTCCACCCGATGACGTCACTCCCTTCCTTTCTCATCTTTCTTTCTCTCTCTCTTTCTCTATCTTGCTTCTTCCTCTCTCACACTCTCTTCCTCCCTCTCTCATCTCTTTCTTTCCTTCTCTCTCTTTCTCTATCTCTCCCCCTCTTGCTCTCGAGCGGCAAGCGAGCAGCCGGGCAAGCGGGTGATGGGCAAGCGGCAAGCGAGCAGCCGGGCGGGCGAACGGGCAAGTGGCAAGCGGCAAGCAAGCGGGCGAACGGGCAAGCGGCAAGCGAGCAGGCGGGCGGGCGAATGGGCAAGCGGCAAGCGAGCAGGCGGGCGGGCGAATGGGCAAGCGGCAAGCGAGCAGGTGGGCGGGCGAACGGGCAAGCGGCAAGCGAGCAGGCGGGCGGGCGAACGGGCAAGCGAGCGGCCGGGCGAGCGGGTGACGGGCAAGTGGCAAGCGGCAATCGATCTTGGGGTTTCCCCTTTGCCTGGGCGGCGGGAAGACCGGGGAAGGTTCCTTCGGCCGCCCAACAGCTGATCTGCTCCGCAGCGTGGCAGCAGCGAGGAGCCGAAGATGGGGTTTCCCCGTTGCCTGGGCAACGGGGAAACCCCATCTTCGGCTCCTCGCTGCTGCCGCGCTGCGGAGCAGATCAGCTGTTGGGCGGCCGAAGGAACCTTCCCCGGTCTTCCCCACCGCCCACATGCAAACTCCACCATCTGCGCATGTGCGGCCATGGAAAAAGGGGCGCGCATGCGCAGATGGTGTTTTTACTTCCGCATCACTACATCCCGAATTATCGATTATTGCGAGGGGTCTTGGAACGGAACCCTCGCGATAATCGGGGGATCACTGTATTGGACTGGAAACAGGGAGAAATCTCTAGTTTTAACAATCCAAAGAGTGTTGAATAAGGATAAATTCAACAATGAAATCTACTTATCTTCCCTATTAGTTTGGAAGCATGCACCACCAAACCTTAAGGTTTTGCTTCGTCATGTGAGTTTCTTCACCCTCTGTGCATGTGTAGAATTCTTTGCGCATGCACATAGGGTTAAAAAAAGAAAATGGCGACATCCAGGCAGGTGGGTGGAGCTATGCGCTGTCACCACGAATGGTTCTCTAAACCATGGGTGGCCGCCACTACCAATATGCTTGAATCGGGTCAAACCTGTAGCATTTCACCCCTGGATAAATTACATTAGAAGGAACATTAATTCAGAGGGTGAAATATCTCATACAGTCAGTCCTTGACTTAAAACAGTTCTTTTAGGGATTGTTTGGAATTACAACATTCCTGGAGGAAAAAAGTGACTTAGGACCATTTTCACACTTACGACTGTTGCCGCATCCCCATGGTCACGTGATCAAAATCCAGACACTTGACAACTGACTCAGTTGCAGTGTCCCAGGGTTGTGTGATCCATGTTTGCGATCTTATGACAAGCAAAGTCAAAAGCCAGATTCAGTTAACAACTGTGTTACTAGCTTGACAACTATTGTGATTCCCTTAACGACTGTGGTAAGAAAGGTCACAAAATGGGGCAAAATTTACTTAACTGTCTCAAATTTTGAGCTCAATTGTGATCGTAAGTCAAGGACCATCTGTACTATCTTGATAGGCCTAATTCCAGAAACATAAATCATGATCTGCCTACAGTTTCTGTTGGATCTAATTTTGTTGCACAAGAAGAATGTAAAGGAGATTTTTTTAAAAAAAACTGCACAAAGAAAAGGAAATGGACAAAAATGTAACCAAGGGAATTTGCCCATGTTCAATTAACATGTTTAAACCAGGAGTTGCAGAACATTAGGCCGTATCCTCATCCTTCTTATAATTTTTAATGAGACTTTCCCAAAGTGGCAAGCCACAAAACAAAATAACAACCCATTGAAAATCAATTCAACATTTTTTTGGTTTAAAAGTCTTGTGCAATTAAAGATAAACATGCTCACTCAGCCAGAAGAACCAAATAAAAATGGTTTAATGCCACGGCCCTCCGGGTACAGGATTGACAGTCTGTTTCATTGCAATCTCAGCAAGCTTTTTTTTTTGTTGAAGCTTAGAATTGATTGACATGATTCATTTTGGGACATCACCATGGGTTTTCCCCCCCCTCTCTTCAATTTCCACGTGATACAGTGATCTTGTGCAGTAAAAATCCAGATTTCCTAATTTGATTTTTAGTTGATGGAAATAGATAACCTTACCATTGTCGTTAACAGTTTTACTAGTCTTTGGATAAAAGGAGAAAATTGTCAAGAAGCAAAGGACAGCCAAAAACCTGCAAATATTTTTGCAAGAAATACTTACAGGATATATTTGCAAAGCTTCTGCGCAACCTTGTAGAACAACCCCCAGTCTACAAGATCTTTTGATTTTCACTTAGCATACTGACAGCAATGTCAACCAGCAATGTATTTTAAGAGAACCAAGCATTACAACAAAATGCTAACGTAAACCATCTACTTCAGGGAGGAATTTGCAATGAGAAATCTGGAATGAGAAAATGATCACAGAGACAAGGGGTTGTCTGTTATCTCAAGCAATTCTCTACATAACATGTCATAATATTCATAGCTGTTCGCTGCACATCATAGTGAGATGTGGCGATGTCTACGCTGGTTTTGATGCCATCTTAAGGTTGATGGTGGGAAACAAAGGAACTATGATGTCTAAAATAAGCTTTCTTTGTGATAACTCAAAGGCGGCATTTCTGCCATACACCATTTTCCTTGAAGGGATGAGGTGGGAGAAGGAGGTGGGTGGACTTGAGTATAAAAGGAGATATTTTGACTTCAGGCAGGAGCCTCTTTAAAGGGATATGACAAGGTGCTGCACATTTCTCTTCATTTCTCCTGCCAATCTCTAAAATTAGAGGCTGGCTTGGAGAGAGAAGCTTTATGTTCCCATCCAAACAACTTTTTGGGAAGTGTCAAAATTGCTGCTTCTCAAAAGAACTGGATAGAAAGAAAATAGCGAGACCCGACTCATACTTGTGAATTGGCTGTGGAGATGATTTGGAGACAGCACACAGACTTTCAGCAATTTGCGTTTAATCAGAATTTATAGGCGATGCACAGTGGCCCATTTTTCATGGACCATGTTCCACCATTGAGAATGACCTTTAAAAGCAACCCAATCCAAAGCACTGTGTTAGAGAAGACAAAAGAAAGGAAGATGGTACAGGACTGATAAAATGAAAAGTTGATTTTTAAAAAAATCTATACTGACCTCCACCTCCTGGAAAATTCAGACCGCAGCCGAAGGACAGCAGAAAGAGAGAAAGAAAAAGAAAAGTAAAAAATCCCAAAAACAACTCCTTGTGCACAAAAAAGCAAGTACAAAGTGGTTAAAATGCATGCCAGCAGGGCAGAGTAACCAATTGTTTTTTTCCTACAGCATAACTTTCTATTAACATCAGAATCCATTCACCATAAATGATGTTTTATTAACCATTCTGCTGAGATTGTTTTATGGGGAATCATGAATTTGAGATGGACAACCATATAAATTGAAATAATAAAGAAATCAAATAAAGATTTGCTTTGATTTGTTTGTCCGGTTGAAGTGCATTAAGTCATTTAGAACAACAGCAGTGGGATCTTGCGGTCGAAAGGAATATTAATCAAAACAGGATACTTGTTAAGCAGCAACAACTTCCTCCAGAGGTTTTCTCCTGCCTTTGGGCCATGAAGTATGGAGTCCCAGCAGACTCTTCTAGAATTGTGCAATGTATTTCATACTCTGACAGTCCCAATAGTGTGTACACTTGCTTATTTCTCCCTTTTTCTCTGCAAATAAAACTGAAGCATTACAGTACCAGCTTGATGTACTGCAGACATCTAATTGTAATGTATGGATTGCATAATCTCTAAACAGGCTTTGCCTATATTCCTGATGGTGAACCGTTTTTCCCTCGGGTGCCGAAAGAGCGTGTGTGTGCGCACCACAATTCAATGCCTGGGGAGGGCGAAAACAGCTTCTCCTACCCTCCAGATACCCTCTGGAGGCCGGAAATGGCCTGTTTCCCAACTTCTGGTGGGCCCAGTAGGCTCGTGTTTCATCCTCCCCAGGCTCCAAAGGCTTCTCTGGAACTAGGGAAGGGTAAAAATTGCCCTCCCCCATTGGCTCCCTGGAAGCCAAAAAAGCCCTCCCAAAGCCTCTGTGTGAGTCGAAAATCAGCTGCCCAGCACACATATGAACATTGGAGCTGAGCTAGGGCAAAGGCACACGTGCCAGCAGATATAGCTCCATGTGCCACCTGTGGCACCCGTGCCATAGGTTCGCCATCACTGACCTACATAATTAACTGTATACAGGGGAATAGAGCAATTATTTGAAGTTCCAACAGACCCTCCTCAAGCTATTTATTAACCAGTTTTGAAGTTCGACATTGGTCTCCCAGCAGTCATGTGATTGGATTTGAGGCAATTGGTCTCAATATATGGGCCTTCAGAACCTATGTAATTTGAAACCTAATAAAATGACCAAATGTTGAGATCAACCAAGTTTTTCCCAAAGGAAACAGAAAAAGGCCGACATGGACATCAAATCAAGAATGGCAAGCCTCCATTCCAGAAAGGTTCATATTTTTCTTAGTATTTCTCAGGGCTGTATTTTCAGCCAGCAAGTTATCATTTCAACAGAGACATCATTGCCTCTTTCATTTCCAGTCCGAGAAGGACTGTCTAGCCAAGCCATTTATCTCCCTGACTCACTCCTGTAAGAGCTCTTCTTCTCACATTGTTTTTCTTTTAAAATGCCATGGTGTCCCCCTCTTCTGCCATAGCCTCTAGCCCAGCTGGAATTCCCAAACTGTGAGGCAAGGGATGTTTGCAGATATCAAACAAGCAAGGGATGTTGCAGCTATGGCATAATTCAAACTCAGATGCATTAGGAGTCCCTATCTGCCCTTCCAGCTTTTTCCGGGCTTGCCAATCTGAAGGCCAGAGAACAAAACCAGTTTATTCTCTCTCGCATGCCACATTCGAGCCTTTCAGCCTGCTGCACTCCCATTGGGTGCATTTGCAATAGCACCAACACAAAGTGAGCACACAAACCCAGGGTTTCTCTCTCTCCAACCCATCTCTGGCCAACAGGAAACTGTGTATTGTCAGAACTGGCACCCTGCCACTCTGCTGCAGCTCTGCCAAGGGTAGAAATGAAGCTTCACATTGGGGATGGTAGCCACCTGCCATTTGGGTCCTGCTTTCAAAAGCGGGGATCAAATACCCTTAGGAAGAAAAGTAACTCTGAAGACAAGTTTGAGATGATGGGACAGAGGTGCCAACCCACCCATCCGTCTGCTGTTCTTGAGCGATCCTGATGCTCTCTTGTTTAGTCTTTCTCTCTAGAATATCATTGTTGACACAATATTGCAGACACAGTGATTGTTCCAATTCCACCCTGACTATTTAAAGGATGCAAATAAAATAAATGAACTCAGTTTTTAAATTGATGCTGAATGTCAAGATGTTACGGAAGAAGAGAAACCCTGGAGGCAAAACTACATATGTGACCCCTTACATCCTGAACACAAACTGTTTCAACTCCTACCCTCAAAACGTCACTACAAAGCACTGCACACCAAGACAACTAGACACAAGAACAGTTTTTTTCCGAACGCCATCACTCTACTAAACAAATAATTCCCTCAACACTGTCAGACTTTCTACTAAATCTGCACTTCTATTCTACTAGTTTTTCTCATCATTCCTATCACCCATTTCCTCCCATGTTGACTGTATGACTGTAACTTGTTGCTTATATCCTAAGATTTTTATTAATATTGATTGTTTCTTCATTGCTTATTTGACCCCTATGACAATCATTAAGTGTCGTACCACATGATTCTTGACAAATATATATTTTATTTTATGTACGCTGAGAGCATATGCACCAAGACAAATTCCTTGTGTGTCCAATCACACTTGGCCAATAAAATTCTATTCTATTCTATTCTATTCTATTCCTTTGCTTCATTGTCCTCACTGGTAGATGTAACGTGATTTCCCATATAACAGATGCTAACCTTATCCTATTCATTTTGATGTTTAAAAAGGGGATTGGCTAAAAGAAAGGTAGAAAGGCTAGTGATGGAAACTGCAAACTGAATTCCACAGAGTATGTTATCCAATATTGCAATAGTAACCCAAGAGCTACTTGGGTTTCTTCTTGTTAGGCCATTTTAAAGGTAAGTATTCTATGATTGTTTAGAATGGTGCACATTTTGTACACTGGAAGAAATGTGGATTATACAGATTAAAGCAAGGAAGGAGAAAACCTGGTTTAGGCAGGCCAGTTGCAATACCAATGCCATAAATACTTTTGCCTTTCACTTCTAAGCTAAAGAGGGTATCTAATTTATAGGATGCAAATACTGTGAACCTGTAAAACAACTTCAGCTGAAGCCATACTTAAATTTCCTTCATTTCTTGGTTGACATTCAAGTGGGAGGCGGGAGAGTGGTGGGGGTGGAGATGACTCAGGAAAGTGGTCTACGAAGAGGGGCAGCATACAAATAAAATTAAATAAATAAATAAATAAATGAGTGAGTGAGTGAGTGAGTGAGTGAGTGAGTGAGTGCATGAATGAATGAATAAACAAACAAACAAACAAACAAATAAATAAATCTGCCGGCATGAGAACCAAGGTCATGTCAACGGATACCTGTTGAAGTTAAATAAGGTCCAGGAGGGAAGTGTTTTTAATAGGAAAGTGAACACAAGAACAAGGGGACACAATCTGAAGTTAGTTGGGAGAAAGATCAAAAGCAACATGAGAAAATATTATTTTACTGAAAGAGTAGTAGATCCTTGGAACAAACTTCCAGCAGATGTGGTTGATAAATCCACAGTAACTGAATTTAAACATGCCTGGGATAAACATATATCCATCCTAAGATAAAATACAGAAAATAGTATAAGGGCAGACTAGATGGACCATGAGGTCTTTTTCTGCCGTCAGTCTTCTATGTTTCTATGTTTAAGTTGAGTGGGAACCTACAACTGGATTGATTGGCCCATGTAACCTGAAAGGCAAAGGGAGATGGGGACATCTTATTCTTTTAACTATCCCTAAGCATGGGAATAATTTAGAGCTAGCTTCACTTTTCTAAGTGCCAATATGATGTATTCAATAAAGGATATTTTGAAACCTGAGCAAAGTGTCAGAACAGGGGTGGGATTCAGTCTGTTTGGACTGATTCTAGTGAACCAGTTGCTAATTTTACATCTAGTTCACTGAATCGGTAATTGGAAGGACTGGCTGGCCCCACCCATCACTCCCCTCTCCTTCCCAAAGTCTCCACGCAGTGCATTTTGAATGCCAGATAAATGCAGGGCCAATGCGGAGACTCTGGGAGGTGAAAAAGAGGCCTTCCAGAAGTTCTGGAAGTCTGGAAATGGACCTTTTTCCTGCCATTGCTTCTAAACTGAGAAAGATATTCAGGTGTGGCTAGGGAGCAATATATAATTAAATAAGATATTTCCATTTCTAGAAGAATTCTATTACATGCTAATCCAAAATAGGGAAAGGAGCTTCTTCTCATAGTGTTTATTTTCATGAAGTAAACCTTTCCATTCAGTTTCCCCCCCCCCCACACTTCTGTCATTCTCGTTCTGGAATGAGACAGGTAGTCACCTGAGACAGCAGCTCCCTTGGGAACTCAAACTACTGAGGGAGACTTTTCCTGCCCTTCACAGTACTGAAGAGAAATCTCCCTGCTGAGCAAAGAGTAGGTGGGGAGCTCAAATGATGGTTCACGCCCTGCCAGACACATCAAGCAACTCAACTTCAAAGCAGATCTCCCTCAAGACTTACCAAAGGATCTATTCTGGGTTAAATAGATAGGAATTGTTTAGAAGAGGAAGTTTATTTTTGGTAGAATATTCATTTAAAAATAAAATAAAAAACATAACAAACAAATTCATTTGGCAAAATAAACGCCCCAGGATACGCTTAAAATATGTTAGAAAGAAAAGAGGATGGAGGATTGGCAATACCAAATTGGGAAGATTGTTATCACATCTCATCTCTTGCCTGGATTCAAGACTGGATCCAACTATCTAATAAACATCTACTAACTCTAGAAGGGCATCACCTCCAATTTGGTTGGTATTTTTATCTATGGGAAAACAAAACAAAAATCCAAAAATATTTTAAAAATCATCTTATAAGAAAATCCTTGCTTATAACTTGGCTGAAAATTAAAAATCAATTCTACAAGGGTATACCGACTTGGTATGCACCTCTAGAGGCTCTCGTCCACCCAAACTTAAAAAAAAAAGTAGTATAATTAGATATAAAGATATAATCAAAACAAACGGAGAAATAAAAACAAGGCAAGGAATGTCAGATGAGGGCTTCAATACAGAATGGTGGGAATATTTGCAAATTCAATCAAGAATTGTTAAAGATAAAAAACTCAACAGGAATAGAGAAAGAAAAACCCTTAGATAAAGTTGTACTAGGGGCACAAGACAAATTAATAAAGAAATTATACTGCTGTCTATTAAATAACAAAACAAATTTACCTGAAATAAAAACTAACATGGATAAATGGGACTCTAACTTTAAATCAGAGATAAAAATGGAAGAATGGCAACTGCTATGGAGTAGGAACTACAGATTAACTTTGGCAACGTCCTATAAAGAAAATCTAATCAAAATGTTCTACAGATGGCACATTACGCCAGCTAAACTAGCAAAAATCAATAAAAAATTATCACCCCTTTGCTGGAAGTGTCAAAAAGAATACGGATCATACTACCACATATGGTGGCAGTGTGAAAAAGCCCAGATTTTCTGGAAAAAAATTGGGACGTGGATTGATGAAATCTTAGAGATAAACCTAGAAAAAACTCCACAATGCTTCTTACTAGGGATTATTCACTAACAGTTTAATCAAAATTACATTTATCTGATTATTCATATCACTACTGCGGCAAGACTAGCTTTTGCCCAAACGTGGAAAAAAGAAGAAATCCCACAAGATGAGTTAGTATTAGAAAAAATTACTCAATGGGCAGAAATGTCTAAATTGACCCTTGAAATCAAAGGCAAAGAAGAATCACAATTCTATGATTGTTGGAATTTACTCTACCACTAGTTAGAAAATAGAAAAAACTCTTGCTAAGTACATTGTGAACACTTAAGTATGTAAAAAAAAATTTACCTGATGAAAGCCGAATAGAGCAAATAAGATAAAGCTATGAACTATCAAGTTAGACTATTATTTGTTTTCCATGTTACTTATATGTTTTGCTTCTATTTTTTTTTCTGTGTTATCTAAAAGAGATAAATTGATTTCTGACAATAACTATAACTGGCTAAAGAAAATATACAGTGGAACCCCGACATAAGAGCTGCTCTACTTAAGAGCAACTCGAGATAAGAGCTGGGAGGGGAGAAATATTTTTGTTCTACTTACAAGCCCAAATTCGAGATACAAGCGCCAAGGAGCTGTCTCCTGAAGCCAAACGCTAACTTCCGCGTTCGGCTTCAGGAGACAGCTGCGAAGCGGCGCGCGTGTTTTAAAAGGTTGCAGCCGGCCTGGGGGGCTCGGGGGGGTGCTTGCAGCTTTCTTTCTTGCTCTTTTTCTTTCTCTCTTTTACCTTCCCTTCCTCTATTTCTTCTTTTCTTTCTCCTTCCCACCTTCTTCCCTCCCTCCCTCCCTTCACTCATTCTTCTCTTACTCTCCCCTTTCATAAGTTTCCTTGCTTTCTTCCTCTGTTCCTGTCCCTTCCCCCTTTCTTTCTTTCTTTCTTTCTTGCTTTCTTTCTTGCTCTTTTTCTTTCTCTCTTTTACCTTCCCTTCCTCTATTTCTTCTTTTCTTTCTCCTTCCCACCTTCTTCCCTCCCTCCCTCCCTTCACTCATTCCTCTCTTACTCTCCCCTTTCATAAGTTTCCTTGCTTCCTTCCTCTGTTCCTGTCCCTTCCCTCTTTCCTTTCTTCCTTCCCACCCTCCGTCCATTCATTCACCCATTCCTCTCTTGATCGCTTAAAGCCGGTCCCTGGTGCAAAAAGGGTTGGGGACCTCTGTCCTACAGGATTGGGTGGCAGAGAAGTTGAACATATGTAAATTTAAAAGTTTAAGAAAGTTTACAAGTTAAGTGAAAGAAACTTCATTATTCATTTATATGTACATGTACATTTCTTCATTAAAAACATGTCTTTCTGCATAATTTAGACTAACTTTGTGAGTTTTTTGAGGGCTGGAACCAATTAAAATTATTTACATTAATTCCTATGGGGAAAAGTCGTTCGAGATAAGAGCTGCTCGACTTAAGAGCCCAGGTCCGGAACGAATTAAACTCGTATCTCGAGGTACCACTGTACACAGTTTTGGAAGAATACATAGACTGGTTCTGTACTCGCCTACATTTTAACATGTGTTTTTGATGTATTGTGTTTTGTATTGTCTTTTTTTCCCTTCTGTATTATAATTGTAAATAAAAAGAATACACAAAAAAATGGCAAAGGGATATTTGAATTTAATTTTTTTTAAAGGATCTATTCTGTATGTAATGGCAAGCATGGGAATCTAGAAATGGCACTTCAGCTGTGGTAGCACTTCTATAGGTAGTCCTTGACTGACAGCCACTTCTTTAATGATGATCCAAAGTTACAGTGGCCTCAAACAAGTGACTTATGACCCACCCTAAACTAGTGGTGGACTCCTCCATGTGCAGTCCAGTGCACCTCTCCGGTAGCGGCTCACCAATTGCACAATTCTGGCATGACGGCTCTAGTCTGTCTTTGCCGATCCATGCGCGCAGCCTTACTTTTATAACTTACTTTTATACTTTATAATTTTCCATGATTTTTGGTTCTCTGAGCATGCGCAGAAGGAAAATTATCCCTCTGTGCATGCACAGAAGTAAAATCACAACTGGGGATGCAAACATGCAGCTCACCGGTAGGAAAAGGAAAGCAACCCATCCCTGCCCTAAATATTATGGCCATCATATCAACTTTGCAATCATGTGACTGGAATTTATTGCTTAGCAACCAGTTCATGTTTATGGCAGCTGAGGCATCTTTGCACTATGTGATCTGTTATCTCATTCTGATTTCTGCAAAGTCAATTGAGGAAGTTGGATTTACTTAATAACCTATTGATTGATTGATTGATTGATTGATTGATTGATTGATGGATGGATGGATGGATGGATGGATGGATGGATGGATTGTTAGAGTTGAAGGGGACCATGCAGGTCATCGAGTCCAAGCCCCTGCCTGAGTAGGAAATCCTATAGCATCCCAGCCAAATGGCAGTCCAATCTCCTCTTGAAAGTGTCCAAAGTTGGGGAGTTCACAACTTCCGCAGGCAGGTTGTTCCACTGGTTGATCGCTCTGACTGTCAGGAAGTTCTTCCTTATTTCCTGGTTGAATTTCTCCTTGGTCAGCTTCCAGTCGTTGTTCCTCATCTTGCCCTCTGATGCCCTAGAGAACAGGCTATCCATGCCCAGTTCCCACCATCTCTCTTCCTAATTCTTGGTTTCAAGTCCCCTAATCCTTTTGGTTGCTCTTTTCTGCACCTTCTCCAGAGTTTCAATGTCTCTTTTGAAGACCAGAACTGGATGCAGTACTCCAGATATGGTCTGACCAGGGCGTAGTAGAGTGGTATTAATATTTCCCTGGTCTTGGAATGTATTCCACTGTTGATGCAGCTTAGGATTGTGTTGGCTTTTTTGGCCGCTACTGCACATTGCTGGCTCATGTTTAGTTGATTATCCACCAAGACTCCGAGATCTCTTTTGCAGTCACTAGTGGTAAGTGGGGTTTCTCCCAGGCTGTATGTATGTCTAGGTGGTTTTTTTTTACCACCAATGGAAAAATAGTGGTAAAATTGGTCATGTACTGACAGCTGCATTGCTAAGTGACTGAAATTGCAGTCTCAACTGAAGTCACAGGTTGAAGACTACACACACACATGTGGTGTGTGTGTGTGTGTGTAGGGCACCACACAATTTTAAGGTTCCAATTTTCAATCCTATCTGCATATCACTTTGCATACACCTGCTTAAATAAATTTATTTTTGGCAGCCTTTTCTATGTTAATAATGAAAATTCAGTTCTAATCCCTAAACCAGCTGGGTTTGGGAATTCTGGGAATTCAAGTCCACACATCTTAAGAGTTGCCAAGACTGAGAAGCATTGCTTCAAGCCATGTAGCAGATATAAACACCTCTAGATGGTATCAGGTTAGGGATGGGTGTCTTTCATAATCTATAATGAGCTTCAGCACATTTCCTTCACTTTATATGCAACCGGATGGCTAACTTGGGGACCAGATCATCCTAAAAAGAAAGCCAGCCAATTTCTTCCTTCGGGCAAATGCTTTCAAATTAAAGGCAATTAACCAAGGCCCAGAGAGAAAACATGTCATCACAAAAAAGCAAAGAGACGAAATTGACTATCAAAAGTCTTATTCTCAAAAGTAGCATTAAAAGGAGGAAAGATGACATCAAGACTCATCACTCTTCTGCCACATACCGTGGTTGAAAATTGGTTCAGGAATAACAATCCTTCAATAATGGTGGTTTTTCAAAGACAGGACTTTACACACAAGAAGAAAATAAACAGCAATGTGAAAAGTCTGGGAGCCATGTCTTGGGCTGGTTATTTATTAATAACTACTTGAAATGCTAATTGGTATCTTCCTTCAACCCTCCAGGAGGTAGTCTTAAAAAATTCACTGTTTAGCATGACAACTCACAGGCATTGTGACTTTGTTATAAAGAAGCATAAAAACGAACCTTTGCAAAGCTGTCAGATCTTACAAACCTCTCCCCATTTGTAAATCTTCCCTCTCTCAAACATACACCAACATGCTACAGTTCACTAATGCTACCTTCATTTTCCAATATAATGTCTTCCAGACATGTTGGTTTTTATAGCTTCCAGTCAACCTGGGAACTAAAGTTAATACTGGGGATTGACTTACAAATATCTGTTGAGGAAATGAGTAAACGTTGTGGTTAAAAATAAGCAGGATTCCTTCAAACTGTGAAATGCTCTTCAAGGATTCCCTTTTAAGAAGGATTATGATTTAAACCAGAAAGTTCTTGAAACATTCTACAGCAAGAGAAACTAACTTTCTTACATACAAGTCTTTACAAGAACTAGATTATTATTATATTACTTATTAGATTTGTATGCTGCCCTTCTCCGAAGACTCGGGGTGGCTCACAAGATACAATATAAAACAATGTGTACAAACAAATCTAATTAATTAAAAACTACAAGCTAAAAACCCAATAAATTAAAATCAGTCAACCAATTCAATCACAAACATACATCATATTTAGTAGTCAGGGGGTCTTGATCTAATTGCCCCATGCCTGGCAACATAAGTCAATCTTTAGACTCTTGCAGAAGGTGAAATGGGTGGCAGCAGTGTGAATCTCCAGAGGGAGCTGATTCCAGAGGGCCTGGGCCGCCACAGAGAAGGCTCTTCCCCTAGGCCCCGCCAAACGACATTGGTCAATGAGACCTGGAAAAGGCCAACTCTGTGGGACCTAACCGGCCACTGGGATTCATGCAGCATAGATAAAACAAGGATGTCTACCTTCTGCCATTTTGTCCTTGAGTTCTGTTTTCAAGTATTTGATGGATAAGTGAACATGGGCAAAATTGCCCCATATTGTTCCAAAAAACAGCAGCAGAAGCAATAGGTTTAAGTTACACAACACAAAGCATATTGCCGTGTGTGCATGTCGTGTCTCTCTCTCTCTCTCTCTGTCTCTCTTAGTTTTGCTTGAAATTTGAGGATAACCACCAGTGAGGGATGCTTCAGTAGTGGATTCCTGCAGATGACTAGATGATCTCTAAGATCCCATCCAACCCTTATAATCTGTGAGTCTATGAAATCCTAACTTTGATTTCATTTCGTCTCATATAGCCATTAATGTAAAATATGTATACATGAATAGATGAAATAAAATCAAATTAAACATATTCTGGCTGCTTTCCTCTCCAATAATGTCTGTTAGTTTCTCTTTTCTGCCACATTAACAATGTCCACTTGGTTCTCCCTTTTCAGGATTCTGAACCTTGCACTGAAGACATCCTTATATGAGAAGAAAGATTAAATGCATGTCTTAAGACTCACCTAGTATTGAAGTAATAACATTCAACATCTTCAGCTGTTAAAGAGTCTAACAAGTTATCCCATGGAGCTGTCCAGCAAAACAACTCCTGAAGTACATTTCAGGGACAGGAGATTTTGCAGCTGTAAATTGAGTGTGGTTCATTTTCATGGATGGATGGATGGATGGATGGATGGATGGATGGATGGATGGATGGATGGATGGATGGATGGATGGATGGATAACTGCATCTGAAGTTCTGTTGCTCCATCAATCTCATCAGGAGAAAAGAGGAAAAAGCTTTCAACAATCACTAATGATACACCCGCCTTCTGTTTGGAAACATTTGTGGATTAAAAATGCAGAAGTTGATTTGATACCACCTGCCCCAATTCACTACAGGTTTTGAGAAGTGGGGCAGCCATTTCAGCCCACCTCTTTATCTCAATGTACTGGGACAAACCAACATTTTTGAAAAGAAGGTTGAGCAAGGGATTAGCACAACACCACAATCAGGTCACATCCATTTTTTTCTACAGACACAGAGAGAGAAACAACTCACAATTATAGTTTAAAAGAACTAAGCCATGTTAAAAACCATTTTTAAAAAGCGCTCTGATTCAATGGGTACAATGTAGACTTTTTGTGAATTCACAAGATGGAAATTTCTACTTTATCATGTTTTGACCATAGTACAGCAGTCAAACTATTTCTCCATTTCACCTACTCTATCAATTTTGCCAATCCGTTTCCTTATTTGTTTTTATCCTGAATGGCTAGAGACTGAATCAAATGGATTCTAAGCCTATACTTCACCATTAACTTAAGATCCCATTTCTTGAGTGTCCACAGAAGAATTCAACTCGGCATCATTGTTCTTACCTGGGAAAAAGAACAATGGGGAAATAAGTCACCTGGCAACCATCTCTAAGGTTGACTATAGTGTGCACACTCCGGTGTTTCAGCAATTAATTGCATGCTTCTGATGTGGAACCTATTGTCTGATATTAGAATGACTACAACCACAAGCTGAGTATCATTCCTAATAATGGCATGCATCCAGATTTTCAAGAAAATTACAAAAGTAGTGTCAGGCCTGGAAACCATCTTGAGCATTGGATCTTCAGGCCTGCCACATTTACTGCTATGGGAAACTGGAAGGGGAATTATGTGAGTGGGGAACTATACCCAAAATAACATTCCTTTCTCCAAGAATCAAAGTCATTCTACCCTGCACTTGGGAGTGGTGTGCCTGGGCAGCATCTCCAGTTGGGATGGTGCACTGAATGGACGATGTGATGGACGTGTGGGTGTTGGGGCAGGGACTTGAACTTTCTTTTGGGTGTGGAAATATGACATCTCTAATAAAATGCAACTTTGAGGAACTTCAACAGCTGGAGTTTTCTTTTCATTGGGTGTGCTACTTGGAACCCTGACAAGTAGTTTGCCATTGGTTTTTCCAAGATGCATTTCAAATCCCAACCAAAATAACTATTACTGAAAATTTTGGGACTTGGAACTCCACATCTGGAAAACACCCAGAAAGGGAAACATGCTGTAGAAATGATGCAGGGCATCAATAATGAGAAATCTAGAGGAGGGAGAGGACAACAAAAAAAGAGTGAAGGAATCTGGATAGAGAGAAAGCTGGTTTGAATTAAAATATATTGAGTGGCTAAAGTCATGAGTGGAGACCATGTTATTTCGACCACTAAGGCCGAAAGAACATGATAAGAAAAACCACCAACGGAGCATGAGATTTTCTGGGTTGGCTGCCTTGGTCATCAATGGAAGAATTGAATCAGTGCAGGGCTAGGACTAAGATCTCAATATGGGAGTGGAGGACGCAATACAAGAGATTATGCCGACGATGTTTTAAACGTATTCATTTGAACAATCTAGCCAGTCTCTGGACTGCAACCTTCTCGCAAAAGTACATCACCTTAGAGAAGGACAAGCAATTTGGTTCTTTTATGGCACAGACCCAAAGTGTCTACAACATTTCCAGCTACTATGGAACACCGGAGAGATTCCAGTAATTGTTTTCCAGCAAGTCTGACATCTGTTCAAAGCCCTTTAAAGTCTAATGGGTTTGAGTAAATCAAGACCCGCCGGAAACTCTTCTACTGGAGTGAAAAAGGAATCAAAAAGGAGAATAATTATGTCAGCCTAACCTTCCTTAATATTTCATAGCTCTCTCAGATAAACAGAAAACACAGACCTCTGCATTACTTGTAGGGGTGGCCAATGTGAATAAGTCTGGAGGACATTAGCTTGAGGAAAGATAACAGAAGATCATAATTTATAATTATAGTATAATTATAGTATAATTTATCATTATAGTTTTTGTTTTAGAGCACCAACAATGGTACTCAAGCATTTAAAGAAGGATTTCCACCAGTAGTGGAATCTAAAACATTGCATGCACATGTGACACTTCTGTGCATGTGCAGAAGCGTTCCAGATGGGTAGGCGGAGCCTCCTGTTGCTGCCGCTATTGGTTCACAGCAGCCAAATGCTGATTCCCACTGCATCATAACCATCATATCATAAAACATCAAGGTGGGAAGTTAGCTTTGGATTGAACCTACTGTTTGTTTGTTTTTTGGTTTGCTAGAACACCAGCCATAAAATAATAGCAGGGGATAGTGAAGTTATATAATAAGCAACAGTTGTGTCTCCTTTTTCCAAATTTAAATCTCTATGTGAAAAACCTTTAGTGCTTTTAAACATAAAATGCTGTTCATATACAAAGGCCAGCTCCAACAGCCTAATTCGTCCCTCTTATTTTACAGATGAAGAACATGGAGAGTGAGAGAGAAGTGATTAGCAAAAAGCAGGTCAAAGGAGAGAGGTACGTTTTCTTTTGTGCTCCCTGCCCCTCAATCTATTTGCTTGCTGGTGTGAAAAGTATCAGGAGCTATTAACATTGGCTAGTCGGCTGCAAAACACTAGCAGACTGTGTTCTACTTTCTACCAGTATTGGCTGAAGAAAAAAAGTGGGGGAGAGAAGGAGAAGAGGAAGAAAAAGACAGAAATACGTATTGTTCTAGGTTTGTTTTGTTGTCCAGTGACAGTGCTTGCCTTACCTTTAGGAAGAATGAAAGAACTACTTTAGATATTAAAGGAAGAACAAGTGGAAAAGAAGGACTAGGGGTAATCTTCCAATATCTGAGGGGCTGCCACCAAGAAGAGGTGGGTTGACCTATTCTCCACAGCACCAGAAGGCTAACAAGAAGCAATGGATGGAAACTAATCAAAGAGAGAAGCAACCTAAAACTAAGGAGGTTTTTTGACAGTGAATAGTGGAGTAGCTTGCTTTCAGAGGTTGTGGGTGCTTCATCACTGGAAGCTTTTTTAAAAAAGAGTTTGGATAGCCATTTGTCAAAAATGGTTGAGCAGGTGGTGGACTAAGACCTCCAAGGTCCCTTCCAACTCTGTTATTCTGTTATTTCTCATCAACTGGAGACATTGCTTTTCTGCCAGAGTAAAATCCCTTAAAATAATCTGTTGCATCATGGAGACATGGTGATAGACACCATCATAACATTAGTGCTGAAACTTCTAGTATCAATTCTGTGGGTTTATGTGGTAAAAGGGAGAGTTGGGGAGGGTGCCATCATTTCTCTCACTTTGGAAAGCAAAATGGCAAGAGTTGCCTTCAGCAGACAAGATGACCAGTCACACCAAGCAAGTGTGACAGTCTGAACATAGCACCTGATAGGCAAGAGAAGCCTGGGGTTGCATTCTCAAACTTCATTATAAACTATGGTATATGTGACAGAAAGGTTTGTGGGTAGGTTTTCCTGCTCAATTTGGCATTAATCATAATTACTGCTTCTTTTCCAATTTGCTGCTCCAATTCCTAGGTTTGAGATTACAGATTGTTAGACTGCAAAGAGACCTTGTAGGTCATCTAGCCCATCCCCCACCCCCACTCAAGCAGGAGTCCCTACACCATTTTGGACAAATGGCAGTCCAATCTCCCTTTGAAAGTCTCAAGTGTTGGAGCTCTCAGAACCTCCGCAGGCAAGCTGTTCCACTGGTTGATGGCTCTCACCCTCAGAAAATTTCTCTTTATTTTCAGGTTGAATCTTTGCTTGGTCAGCTTCCATCCATTATTCCTTGTCTGGCCTTCTGGTTCCTTAGAAAACAACCTGATCCCCTCTTCTCTGTGGCAGCCCCTCAAATATTGGAATACTGCTATCATGTCCTCCCTGGTCCTTCTCTTTGCAACTATTCGTCGTATGTTTTAGCTTCCAGTCCCTTAATTGTCTTGGTTGCTCTACTCTGCTCTGAGATAAAAAGATGCAATGTCATTTGCTTTCTTATTTTTTTGCATTCCTTGACAAAATATATCCTGGCATAAAAGTCAAAGAAAAATAGCTTTCTGTATTTTCAAGCAAAATATCTTCTAAATTTCTATCATGCTTTCAGAACAAGGACCATGAAGATTCCTTTACCAATGAAATGAAGATGGAAATGTAATAATTTAATGTATTAGATTTGTATGCCACCCCTCTCCGGAGACTCAGAGCGGTATTGTCCCTGTAAGCATATTTTTTGTTGCAGACAGGAGTTATGAGTAACATTGAGCATAAGAGTACCTTCAGAAGTCCTTGACTTACAAAGCTGTTGAGACTAGAACTTCTGAGGCTAAGTAAGGTAGTCATTAAATGATTGCAAATGGCAATCACATGGCTCTGGAATGCTACAATTATCATAAATACATATTGGTGGCTCTCTAGGACCCCAGTGGCTTGCGTAGTTAGACCACTGGTTTGGCAAGTCTGCATTCAAGATCCAAGTTCTTCTAATGGACAGGGTAAGCTCCAATCCTTTGCTCCAGCTCCTGCTGGGGACCTGAAAGGCCCCTCCAACTGGGCACCTCCTGGGCAATATTGATGTCACCGGCTAATCATTTCAATCTGGAAGTGCCTCAATGCTTCCAACATTAGTGCAATACTATGCGTCAAGTGCCCAAACTTTGTTCATGTGACTGTAGAGAAGTGTGAGAAAAAGTTGTATCATATTTTTCAGAGTACCAGATGCAGCAGAATATAAGACGCAATTTAGTTTTCGGGGAGGAAAATAAGGGGGGAAATCTGCCTACCACGTATTCATCTGGCTAATATCCTTAGTTTGGTCAGCTTCGGCACATTATTTTATTCCCTGGTTAGGGCTTAAAAAAACTTATTTGGGGAGAGTAACAATGAAAGAGCCAGAAAGTTGGGGAGACCATTAGAACCTCGTTAGAGCTGGAAAGAAACTTATTCAGAGCAAGCAGAGCAATGAAAAAAAACCTGCAAAGACTTAGGGCTAGAAAAACATTTTTCCAAAAGAGTAACAATGAAAGAGCTTGCAAGCTGGTAAATGCTGGGAAAACCATTAGCACCTAGTTAGGGCTTAAAAAAGCTTTGGAAAAAGCTACATTTGGAGTATAAGACACACCCAAAATTTCAGCCTCTTTTAGGAAGGGAAAAAGTGCATCTTATACTCTGAAAAATATAGTAAGTCATTTTCTTCAGTGCCATTAAAATTTTAAGTGGCTGTGAAACAAATGGGTCATAAACCAAGGAGTATAGGTACAGTATTTGCACCATAAACAAAATTTTACAATGGCATTGTATCTCCTACCAAAATTAAGCTCTTAGACAAGAAAATATTTTCCTCTTTCCCTTCTCATTATCTACGTAGTCCACTGTCTTTCTTACCAGCTTCTGTAAAGGAATTCATTTGAGACTTACCCATCTAACTATTGCATCCCATACCAAACTTTATGTCTACATCTTTGGGAGACAATTATTTTTCTGGGCACAGCTTTGACTTCTGGAAGCTACACTTAATTCTTGGAACAGTTGATTTGTCCAAGGAAAGCAATTAAGTTCCACCTCTACAAGAACACATTTTTTAAAAAAGGGAGGAAAAAAAATGTTCAAACACCATAAAAGGATTTAATATTTTTAAACCACATTGTCAAATGTTGACAGCAAATTGCAGACTACATAGGAGCACTAGGACTCATGTGAAGCCCAGCTGTGGTCTGTAAACAGACATAAATAATTCTATTGTGCATCAGTTCAAAGGAGGAAAAAGAGAAAGATTCTTTGCATCAGTTCAAAGGAGGAAGCACTAGAAGTGAAACATCTGTTAAAATATTGTTTAAAACAATTCCCTGCTTTTCAACATTTCTAATTAACAGAATAACAGTTTTGGAAGGGACCTTGGCGGTTCAATCCCTGCTCAAGGAGGAGATCCTCTACCACTAATGGAGAACCTTTTTTCCCTCGGGTGCTGAAAGAGCATGGGCATATGCTATCACGCATGCACAAGTGCCCACACTCATAATTCAATGCCCGGGGAGGGCAAAACAGCTTCCCCTGCCCCACCAAATACCATCTGGAGGCCAGAAACAGCCTGTTTCCCAACTTCTGGTGGGCCCAGTAGGGTCGTATTTTGCCCTCCCCAGGCTCCAAAGGCTTCCCTGGAGCTGGGGAAGGGCAAAAATGCCCTCCCCTATCCCCCGAAGGCTCTCTGGAAGCCAGAAATGCCCTCCCAGAGCCTCTGTGCGAGCCGAAAAATCAGCTGGCCGGCACACACATGCACATTGGAGCTGAGTTAGGGCAATGGTTTGCATGCCAACAGATATGGCTCTGCGTGCCACATGTGGAACCCATCCCATAGGTTCACCATCACTATCCTATACCATTTCAGACAAATTGTTATCTCTTCTTAAACAACCTCTTGTGATGGAGCACCCACAACTTCCGGAAGGAAGCCAAGTGGAATTCTAAATACCTCAGCCCATTTAAAAAGAAAGGAAGAAATCAGGTAATTTCTGAATAATTCTACTGTTGTGGTTAGCTCTGGCCCAGCTCCTGCCCTGATTATCTATCTCCTCCTTGGATTCGGAACACGAGTTAATGATACAGCCACGCATGCGGAGAGCGATGCATAGGCAGCAACAACTGAGAGATTATTATCAAAGAAAATGAGGCCACCTGTGGTTGGGTGGGGCTGTGGTAATTAGTGAGGCTGCTATAAATAGCAGCCTGTGGGTTTGGCCATTGTGGAGGTTTATCTGATCATTGTGTTTCGTGACAGCTTTACTGACTTCGACCTTTGCTGGCTGCTTTTTCCCCGCTTTGAAACTAAACCAGAGCCAAGTGTGTTTTCCTTTGTGCAAGAAGAAGGACTGTGAATTGCCTCACAGCTGCAAGCTAAGTATCTCAGAACTGATAAGGGACTTGTACAAATTACCAGTTTGTTTGGAGACAAGTGCTCTTTGCTATACAAAAAGAGTGCTTACGGTAGTTTATTTGCATTTTTGGTATAAAGAACATTGTTTTGAATTTTCAAACGTGTGTGTCTGAAATTTGTATCTGAATTTGGGGGGGGATTCTGCCAGAGAGCTCGACAGAACATCTACCCAGCCATATTGATCCCTGTATTAAATTATTTGATTTCTATCTCCCTTTTCTTTCAAGGCAGCATGCTAAGCACTGTCTCTTCAATTGTTTCCCTATTACAACAACATTGTCAGGTAGGTTGGGCTGAATGTGGCACCCTCAAAACCAAGGGTCCCCAAACTTGGCAACTTTAAGACTTGTGGACTTCAATTCCCAGAATTCTCCAGCCAGCATAGCTTGCTGAAGAATTCTGGGAGTTGAAGTCCACAAGTCTTAAAGTTGCCAAGTTTGAAGACCTCTGCTCAAAACCATCCCATGAGGTCCTATGTCTGAAGTTGGACAGATCTCCTCAGTTCTCAGCCCCAATGCCTTATCTCAACTACTAGGCCAAACAGATTCCCCCACTGTGCTTTCTCAGTCAACTCTCTACACACAATTCTTAGCATCTGATATCCAACTGATGGTTGGTTGGAGGAGGTAGAAGCCCTCTAGGGTAGGGAAGGTCAATTATTTTTTCTGAGGGGGGAACATAAGAAACTTTGATTGTTATGGGCCCCCCAATTCAATAAGGCCATGAAGATGCAGTCACACACACATATGCATAAACTGGGGGGGGGGGAATAGCAGTTGCCTTCAGCATAAAAGCAACACACAGCCACAGGGCCAGATGTGGTCAGAGGGCTATAAAATGTCCAGGTCTACTCTAGGGCTTTAGGCAGGGTGACTATCTCTGTCCAAAACAGCCATCCTGGTTTAAGCCTGGCCGAAAGAATGGAAAGAAATAACACCATCCTATGAAACAGTAGACGAACATTTGCATAGTCGATAAGATCCAGCATTTGTTTTCAACCAATTCCTCCCCCACCTTCTCTTCCCTATATGATAATCTGTTGTTTTCCTCTTCCCTCCAAGTAGGTTGAAATTGTGCAGTACAGCAGAGCTAATCCTAATCCCCGTCAGGATAAACAGTCTAGGTCTGTGAGGCAACATTTACATTCCGAACCGAAATCAACAGATTCGTTTCTTGCCCTGCTGACTAAGACTGCAGAGAAATCGGCTGCTGCATCCTGCTGCTTTGGAAGCACAACAAGATAGCACAGTCACACAAGCAGGAGTGGGTTTTCAGGCAAGAGATGGATCTGAGTTCGCGATCTAGATAACGGGCGAGGGGGAAGAACAGAGCCACTTTGACACGCACCCATTCAGGAAAGGCCATTCGAGGCAGAGCGCTGAGAGCATCTTCATCGCTATCTTCTTCTTCAGCTTAATTGCGTGCCTATCTCTGGTTTGCAATTGGCCGCCGAGAGCGCTTGCGAGGGCGCCCATCTCTGCAAAGGGACACAATTCACGGTGACCTGCCATCATTGCTTTTCAGAACTGATTCTTCGGGGCAAGGATGGAGACGCCTCTTCTGGCAAGCTCTAAAGGGCACGCTGATTCAGCCACTTCAAGCTGGCCTCTCTAATTGCCGCAGAAATGGTAATAGGGCTTAGTAAGAACAGAATCACAGCCATGTGTGGCGGCGCTATCCGTTGCCCTAAGGCTGCCCCCAAATCGTGACAATAACAACACAATTTGACTTTTTAAAAATTGCATTTAGACAACCAGCACTAAAATACTACTAATAATTTTCCCTCTAAATGTACAGAGCAGGGCTGAAATGGTACCAGTTTTGGCCGGTTTGCCTAAGCTGGTAGTAAAAATTGCTATTGGTTCGCAGAACCAGTAGTAAAAAATACTATCAGATGATCGTGGGTCACACAACTGATCTTCGGAACATTTTTTAAAAAACCTGAAGCTGCTAAGCCAAAAACAGAGGTTGGAGTGTGGAAAGAAAGAAAGAAAGAAAGAAGGATGGAAGGATGGAAAGAAAAAAAGAAAGAGAAAGAAAGAAAGAAAGAAAGAAAAGAGAGAAAGAGAGGGAGGGAGGGTGGGAGGGAAGAGGAGAGGAAGGACACTAGAAGCAGCAATGGCTGAAAGGGACCTGGAGGTCATCTAGTCCAACCCTGTTCCAGCAGGACATTGTTAATGTGAGTTTCTGTCTTTTGATCCCCCAGTCATATGACTATATAGCCATGCCCAGCCAGTCACATGACCCCCCCATCAAGCCAAACCCACAGAGCCAGTAGGAAAAAAATTTAGATTTCACCATTGGTGCAGGGTTCTGTTTTGTTTCACGGCATGGAAATGGGGTGATTTGAACAGGTTTAGTTTAGATCAACACCCTCCCCGATAACCTTTAGGGGCACCAGGGACCGATTCCATGGAGAGAGGTTATTCTGAAGACCATTCTAACAAAAGAAAGTTCTTTCTTTCTTTCCTTGAAAGCACCTTCTGGTTTATGTCTTTGTCAAAGAAGTGAAAGGAAGACCCTCAAACCATGTTGTTGAAATAGAGCAGAGGGGGGTCTTCTTTCTCCACTCTGTGAACTGGTGGTCCTACTCAACTTCTCTCTTCCCAAGCAAAACCAGAAAGAAAGAGAGAGAGAGAGAGAGAGAGAGAGAGAGAGAGAGAGAGAGAGAGAGCCCTGCAACGTGCTCAAAAGTACGATTGGCGGACATCCACAGAGTTGCTGCTTTTTTGTCCCTCTTCCTTCCTCAAAATTCCTGGCTGCATAAATATAATACTGAAAATTATTGGGGGAGAGAATAAGAGAGCACAAAAGAGGGCTGAGCTGCAGCTCCCTGCATTAGCTTTCAGTAGCCATCATTAGTTCAGGGGAAAGCAATTAACCCTCTTGCAGGAGCGGCTTCCGCATCCAAGCTTATGAGCTCTGCCAGAATGAGGTCATCCCATTCGGCATATCCATTACAGCCGTGCTCTGCCAGGCCCATTAGAGGAAACATTAATACATTTACTTGAAGGGAAAAGAATGGGGGAGAAATAGAAAAGGTGCATAAGAGAGGCTCATTACTCACTTGGTTCCCCTGTGCAAGGCCCCTCCAGATGACCCCACTGATTCCTTGTAAGGGTCACCATTAAAAGGAGGAAAAAGAAAAGAGAAGCTGAAATGGCAACCGAGCAGGGTGGGGAAGGCTGAGAATGGCCAGTCACTTCTATTAAATGTCACAGCATGGAGCTCCCAAACAGAGTAGTGATGAAAGCAGTGGGGCTTTTCAAAGGATGTCCTCCCTCCCTCCCTCCTACTTCTCTCATACAATGGAGCATGAAGGTGAGTTCAATGCTACTTAGACTGTAGGAAGTTAGCATCCACCCCTCTCCTAGAAAAAACTACCACTGCAGGTGAGGGTTCATGGACCACTATATGAACAGCCAGGACAAAACAACTGTTCATTTTGGCCATCAAGACTTTTTTTTTAAAATAAAATTTATTTATTTTATTTATTTATTCATTTGTCCAATACACAAATACATAGGAAGAAAAAAGACATGTGGTAATATATATAAGGGTAAAAGTGAACTTAGAGGAGAGGATATATGAAAGGAAGAGAATATATAAGATAGGTGAAAGAAAGGAAAGACAATTGGACAGGGGACGAAAAGCACACCAGTGCACTTATGTACGCCCCTTACTGGCCTCTTAGGAACCTGGAGAGGTCAATCGTGGAGAGTCTAAGGGAGAAGTGTTGGGGGTTAGGGGTTGACACAATTGATTCCGGTAATGAGTTCCACGCTTCGATAACTCGATTGTTGAAATCATATTTTTTACAGTCAAGTTTGGAGCGGTTCGTATTAAGTTTGAATCTGTTGCGTGCTCTTGTGTTGTTGCGGTTGAAGCTGAAGTAGTCATTGACCGGTAGGACGTTGCAGCATATGATTTTGTGGGCAATACTCAAATCGTGTTTTAGGTGCTGTAGTTCTAGGCTTTCTAGGCCCAGGATTGTTAGTCTATTTTCGTAGAATATTCTGTTTCGAGTGGAGGAGTGAAGGGCTCTTCTGGTGAAATATCTTTGGACATTTTCAAGGGTGTTGATGTCTGAGATGTGGTATGGGTTCCAGACAGATGAGCAGTAGTCTAGGATGGATCAACCTGTCTGATGTTCAATTTAAATGAAATACAAGTAGTCCTCGATTTGTGACCGCAATCAAGCTCGAGATTCCTGTTGCTAAGTGAGACCTGTGTTAAATGACTTTTGCTTCATTTTGCGACCTTCCTCGCCAGAGTTGTTGAATGAATCCCTGCAGCTGTTAAGTTAGTAACATGTGTCTCTGGGATACTGCAATTGTCTTAAATAGGAACCAGTTGACAAGTGTTAATTTTGATCACATGACCATAGGGAGGTTACAATGGTTAGCGTGGGAAATGATCATAGGAACCTTTTTTCAGTGTTGTTGTACCTTTGGACAGTCTCTTATTCCAAAAGTAAATCCTTAAGCAGGCAAGAATTTCCCACCCCTGTCTCTTCAAGCTCTTAATCAGAGCAGAACAGAATAGAACTGGAAAGGACCATGGAGGTCTTCTAGTCCAACCCCCTGCTTAGGCAGGAAACCCTACACCACTTCAGACAAATTATTATCCAACATCGTCTTAAAAACTTCCAGTGTTGGAGCATTCACAACTTCTGGAGGCAAGGTGTTCCACTGATTAACTGTTCTAACTGTCAGGAAATTTCTCCTTAGTTCTAAGTTGCTTCTCTCCTTGTTTAGTTTCCACCCACTGCTTCTTGTTTAGTTTCCACCCACTGCTTCTTGTCTCCAAAGCACTCTTCAGATGCTTTGGGGAACAGCTGGACTCCCTCTTCTTTGTGGCATCCCCTGAGATATTGGTACACAGCTATCATATCTCCCCTAGTCCTTCTTTACATTAAATTAGACATACCCAGTTCCTGCAACCATTCTTCATATGTTTTAGCCTCCAAGCCCCTAATCATCTTTGTTGCTCTTCTCTGCATTCTTTCTAGAGCCTCAGCATCTTTTTTTTTACATCTATTTGGCCAAGATGCCTTCCATATGCTTTGTACCATCATTTGTTTGCAAGCATGAGTCATAAAGAAACTGGCCTCGTGTGTGGTGAAACGGTTTGTGCTTAACTTGGACCGAATTACTGGTGCAGGTGTTCCAATGAATGCTTGCATGAATAGCAGTTCTCTGCTTCTATGCTGCAGCCATACTGTGTCAATAGGTAT